>NC_089867.1:9635000-10354166 GCF_036373705.1 Amia ocellicauda | reverse complement strand
GCATAAACAAGAAAGATTAACATCTGGGGTATACTGACCAGTATTACACTAAGTTACTGTGATTTATTTAACATTATTGATTAGAAGATATTATGTGCTGAAACTTGTGATTAGTGAGATAATGAATATATGCAATGCTTATAAATAAGGCATGTATAAAAGGCTGCATTTTAAAAATATACTAAATCAAATGGTTTTCAGTGTGTATTCTGCATTTAGGAGCATATACTTTAGTATTTGTTGCATATTGTTACTGAAATTTAATTGATTTTGGTTTTGCATTTTTCATTTTGAAGGGAAAATAAATGCCTCAATATAAAAAAAGTTTTGTAATTGTGTGAGTAATACAAACTAACAAATGGAATTTTAAAAATCATTGAATATTAACATTAATGTTGGTATGAATTTTCATAGAACAGTATTCATATATTTTCAGTTAGATCTTTTATGAACAGAATACCTCGTTAAAGTAGCATTTCCCTTACCTTTTATGTTAAATATTCAAATTTGACTAAACTAAATATTCCAATTTGATCAAAGCAATAACCTGTTGAGATCATAGTTTGGCAAATCAGAGTAACAATCTTTATATTAACCCTATATATAAAAAAAGTGCAATTGTAAATTATGATCCTTCTTAGCATAGTTTTTTGTTTTGTTTTGTTAGTTGTTGTAGGGGATGTGGTATTATTATTACTATTATTATTAACCTTTATTTGACAAAGACACATTCGGGGTATGACAAAATGTCTGTCAAAATATACTTATAAACAATCTAAAAAACTGAAAATGAACTAAATTTCCGCAAGTAATTTCAGCAAGGAAAAGTATATGGTGTATAATAGTATATGCATCAAACTTCGAGAATGTATTACCATTGCAATTTTAAATACCAACAATATGTGAATCAGAACTTCATCTAGATTGTTTTGTAAGTACATTAATAGTGTGAATTAACGTGCAGCTTTTCCACACTACTGATTAGCTTCTACTGTCATCAGAAAGAAATCTATCAGATAAAATATGAAAAATATTGGTAATTGAAAAAGATTTGGGGAAATGGTGACAAAGGGTAGACGGTTGTAAACCTGGAAATAAAATAGCATAAGAAGAGCCACTAGACCGCCGACAGTGTCTTACAGTCCTGTCTCATGGGGTTGAAAAAACTAAATATTCCTTCAATATGTTTTTCTTGAAATATAAATAAATAACAGATAAACATCAATAATAAATTAAACCAGGCATTTTCTATTGCAGAGTCTGCTTGTAAATCAATTTGTCAGTGTGCCTGAATGATCATCAGACAGATTAATATAGTATAGTTCATTAAATCCTTTCATTACATACAAGCCTATTCAAACTTTTAAGCCAATTTTTTGGGGGAAGAAGGGCCTTCTGGAAGGAATTTTGTGATTTTGTACAATTCAAGAGCAAAGGGTATTGTTTAAGTTAAATATCTTTATGATTTTCAGCAGATTAACATTGTTTATGTATATATATATATATATATATATCAGAATAAGAAATGTTTATAAATTGATAATTTCCTTAAATAAAAAACATTGATAAAAGTATATAGTTATATCTTTAAAGGGCTAAATGGAGGGAAAAAAATATGACCTGTCACTCTTTAGTACAATAATTGAGTTATCTATTTTTGAATCTTGTTTTAACATAAATAAAGCACTGTCAAGTCTTTGTCATTCAATTGTGTTTCTGGATTCTGGTTCACCAAGCATTACATTACAGCAAATAGGTTAACAAACTGAAATCAGCATATGCTAAATTGTGTTTCTACTCTAACAATGGTGAAAGATGCACAAAGGAAACTGTACGTGTGCTGAGCATTGTTGTCCCTGTCTATCAAAGTGGGGAATGTGGAAGATCAGTCTGCATAGAGTTTGGGATCTGTGAATATAGGACCACTACCAGAGGTATAGAAACATTTGGGAAAAGTAATTCAGTCTGATCAATCGACATGATGAAGTGACCATCATAGGGAAAACTATTTTCAGTATTGTACTATTATACAAATTGGAAATTGTGAAATATACTCCCCCTGTAGTTTTTGGATTAGTTAATTAATCAATTCATTTCATTGACAATATTATAACTATGGACGCCAGGTGATATATTACATAGGGTTTGCATCATTAGAAGTAGGACAGTTTGTTGAGAAATATTTGGGACTGCTATCTATGCAAGTATGTCTGTAATGTTTATTGTTAGAGGCCTTGTCTTGCCTGTTTTGGATGTCCAAATCCTATCCTATTACTGGTGGTAATTTAAAAACCTTTTATTTTGAACAGACATTTCAGCTATATATATGTTTTTAATAATTTATTTAGTTCATTAGTAAAATGAGAAATTCAATTATTTTGTTACATTATTTGTATTGTATTTGTGTATTTGTATTTGTATTTATATTGACTTGATAAGTTTGTCAATTAAAGTACTGTTCATAGAAATATATCTGGTGGAAGAAAACTGAAAACAATTTCAAGTATCATTGTTATCCTTTGTATTCAATTGCTTAATAATTGCTGTGTTTTTCTAGATGATTTTTTATTGGATCCTTAATATAATCTCAGTCCTGACTTTTTTTCTAATTTTGTGAAAGTCGAAAAAGTGTATTATTAAGACAACAGCCCTTTCGAAAACCAACCAGGCTTGAGCATTTTAAATTCCACAATAGCTTAAGAAATTCCTAGATGACAAATAATTTGTCCTTAGCATTGGTTTTATAAATACAAAAAATCATGATGCTA
Source organism: Amia ocellicauda (assembly GCF_036373705.1). Classification (NCBI taxonomy): domain Eukaryota; kingdom Metazoa; phylum Chordata; class Actinopteri; order Amiiformes; family Amiidae; genus Amia; species Amia ocellicauda. Next base: position 10,351,398 of record NC_089867.1, on the reverse strand, counting down.
CAAATATATAATAATAATAATAATAATAATAATAATAATAATAATAAACAATTTCTATACAAATTCCTCTAATTGTTTAATACAAAATTCTTGTACTACTTGTATTCTTGTATTCTTGTACTACAATACATGTGTGTGTGTTTATCTATAAGCTACAGACTAAAACATTTTTTTGCAAAAGAGGGAAAAATAAATAAATAAATAAATAAATAAATTATATATATATATATATATATATATATATATAATTTCAAGAATGGATTTGAATTAAACCCAAATTGTGCATTGGTAATGGAAATCATCTCTAAATGGGAGCAAAGAAATATTAATTTAATGAAATGGTAATGTTGTCTGCTTTCCATACATCCAAATGCAAACTATTTAACTTAAAATTATTAGTAGTAGTAGTATTAATAATAATATAAACAGAGACATTTTACATTTATTAATATAATCTAAGGTAACAGCAAGACTTGTATTTAGTTATATATTATTATTATTAATAATAATAAAAATAATGATTATCTAAATAAAAACTATAATTCTTCTATGTGTAAGTAATACAGAATGTGAATTAATGTTCAGTGATGCACATTGCTGTGAGAAAGGTTGAATGCCAAAACAAATATTGGAAGAGCATTGGTTATGTAATTTTAGTATTCCTATTCAAAGTATCTTCTTTTAATGTAAAACCTGTTTCTTGTGAAGTTTATGTTAAAATAAAAAAAGGCCGCCGTAGATAAAGTCATACTGTGTTATGTAAGAAGCCAGGGGTATAGGTGTGGTACAGACAGCTAAGCGTCTCTGTAAATTATTTAAATTGCTTTTTTGAATTGCAGCTGTGAAGCAAAACACACCCAAAGTGACTTTCACAGCATGATTCTGTACAGTTTAATTACTAGGCTCTCTCTGTCAGTGACATTTATGCCTTCTTGTATCCGTTTTAATGCTGGATAATGTTTAAAAAAAAATATGTGCTAAAATGCTAGTTTGCTATGGCAGTTTTAAAGAAATCATAACTAGATGACCCCACCCTGACCACAGTAATGTTCTGAAGGTCAAGACTTGTATAAAGCATACAGTGGTTTGTATTCTGTAAGTGTCCAGCACCTAGTTTTGGACATCTCTGTACTGATAAGACAACTGAATGACAGGTATATTATTTATTTAGTGGCAGACTGAAAAATAGAACTGCAGGGGGAAAAGGAACCCTTTTTGAATGTGCCTTATTCAGAGGCATTAAGGCTGGAGAAGCAATACTTAGTATGTATGTATGGTTGTGTGTATGTATGTGTTCTCTGACAGCGCTCCAGCATTTCAAAACAAACTATAACCTTTAGGCTCATTAGCCGGTACAGTGAGTGAAGCAAAATACTACTGTGTGAATATGAGTATAACTGCTGAAGTCTTACTAACAGCACTTTCTTTAATCTAAGCTATCTTTAGTAGTCATTTCTGTTACATTTATATACACACACATAGGCATATATAAATAAGTGGACTTCACAATATATAATGGGTCCAAGCAGTGCTGGTATTAGAAATTCTATAGTTCATTTACACCCCACCTGCAGCTTGTTTATATATATATATATATATATATATATATATATATATATATATATATATATATATATATATTAGAAATTGCAGAGGGATTCCATCTTACACGTGAAACCACATCCTCACGTCCCCTTATTTCTCAGTGAAAGATGGAGTTTGCGTTTCTGGTTACTTATTCATTAAAGGTGTTATTTGTTTTTTTCTGAACAGATAAAAACAAACAAAGAAACAAACAACAACAAATAAAAAACATTTTAATGAGCCACCATTGGAATAATATGTCAATTAAGGTATCTACCTCCTCAAAAAAATGTTCTTATTAATACAAATTACTCTGTATTGATTATCAGGAATCATACGCCCTGGTGTCAGTGCTATAACAGAAATAGTTTTATTAGTGTAGTATAATAGTAGTACAGATATTTGAGAATTATTGGTTAATTATTTAGTGATATAATTCTTATAGTCCTTTAAACTTGAGCTCATATGTAAAAGTTGTTTTTGTTTGTATAATTTGAAGGAAAACATATTAAAAAGCCATTGTCTCCAAAGTATTTTGGCACAAATAATGCTTCACAAATAAAATCACAGTTAAATTAAAGTTTTTTTTTTTTTGTTTCTGCATAAATAATGATAAATAATAATGCAATTTTCTATATGAATTATGAAATAATACATTAACTAGTGGTAAAATATGAGATGCCAACTATACATTTTAAAAAGTACACCAGCTCTTTGTTGTCATCTCTATCATTGTCATTATTGGGCATTTTTTAAATCAGCTGAGATCCCCTATACAATAAATAATCGTTTCCTCCTTATTGGGCTAACCAAATCCTATTTTGTCCCCGGTTACTGTGTAATTAGTCATAAGAAGCTTTCAAAAATGCCTATTCAACTTAACACAGCTTAAATTCAAAACACAGTCCTGTGTATTCAGATAGAAATAAATGCTGAGAGGTTCATAGAGTAATACTGGTGGTTTAGGAGACCCATACTTTATTTAAAACAGCATTATTATTATTATTCCCTATAACAATAATGCTCTGAAGGCAAGGTGATATATCTACTTTAATAATTCCATTTTTTATCGATCATATAATTGCATAAATAAAACATAAGCCTCCTAGAGGATTACAAAGATTATGGATAGTAATAAAACAAATTGGATTTAGCTGATATTGTTTTTGGCTGTGATGATAACAGTGTTGTCTCAATTTCGGTGTTAAGTGTTTGTAGGCTCTGTTTACCTCTGATTTCCAAAGCTAAAAACATTAAACAAAATGACATTTGCTTTTTTATATGCAATAAAGGCCACAAGATTTGAAGATTTCATAAATAAAAGCAACCCAGTAATGCAATGACCAGTTCTAGAAAATAAAGCATGTATTGAAACAACAATAATGACATCAATACAAAATGGAAACACACGCCAGCATACAAGGGAAAACAAAATCAGGATCAGGTTTTGCATTATATTGTGAAATTTAAGTGACATAAAAATAAGAACAATATATTATTTTGAAAATGTGTTAAAGACAGCAATGGAAAAATTAATATAAATTACATTTACAAAGGCAAACTAGATATATATGCCAAGTATGTATGCCACTAGTAAATTGGAGTACCTTTTCAAGTACATGTAGAAGTTGGAATTAAATAAAAAATGAAAACAATGTCTTAAGAAAATCTAATTTGCTTTCAATGCACGGGTGTAAAGAAAGCAAAATGGACTTTAAAGCACTGCCCATTAGTAAGATGTATACTTTTACAGCTTAAATTTTACATAAACCACAGTTTAATGGTGTTTGAGATGTATGGATTTACTTGTCAGACTCGCCCAGCCCTGACAAATAAAACACTGCCGATTTTAATGCTGAAAGGCAAGTTACAGATTAAGTGTTTATGCTTCTCAGTGCATTCTCACCTCAACTAAAAATAAGTTAACTCAACCAGTGAAAAACAAACAAAAGATTTATGTTGTTCATTGGTCCCTACAACCATATTTTGTGAACTGATTTTTGTAGACATCTTCCTTTCAGTTATGTTGGAATTACTTCCTACAGAGGTGGGCAATTTTTTTTTCACAGAAATTAGATTGCATGTATACAAACACAAAAAATATTTATACATGTTATACATGCTGTGTGTTTATACCCTATTTGAGGATTAACTATTCTCATCCCATTGCCCCGTTTATAGAGGCACCAGTGCATTTGTGTATGGGTGTAAACAATTAAAAATTGCAACAGCAGTAAAACAATAGTGAATATTTTGGGTTTTTGTTTTAACAGTATAACAAGGAATGCTCAGGGTGTTTTGCACTATTACATAAAATGTGCTATATATAAAGTAAATAAAAGACCGATTTAATTTATTATAATAATGATGATAAAAAATACTTTGATATTATTATTAAGACCATCACATTATTTTGTATACCATTAAACAATACTATTTTATTTGTTTATTCAATTTAATGGCATTGTAACAAGGTTATTTTTGGAAATAGGATTAACAAATCAATTTAAGTTCCACTGGGAGACTGAGTGTCTGACGCACGCAGAAAGAGGTTTTGTGAATCTGTCCGTGGGTAGTCCGTGAGTGAGTGTTTGCACAGCAGCCTGGGTCAGTGTGCTTCAGTACCTCAAGGTTTTTGTTTTGGATGTGTTCAATGGGATATGAGGGCTGGATACCATCCAGCCTTCTCCCAACCTGAGCTAACTAGACAGAGCCCTTCCGCTTTAGCATGGAGAGCTCCAAGCAATGATAACAATAGAGGCTGGGATGACAAAAGCAACAGATTCCCCTCCCTGTGCCTCCTTTTACACTGGAGATTAAGCAACCCACTTCTTAGTCTGGGCTTCCAGGCTCAATCCTCAAGTCTGCCAGCAAAAGTAGGATTTGAGTTCAAGACCTTTGGCAAAGAGGGTCAGGATGCACAATCTGTAAGTACACATGTGGGTTTAACCGCTACATTTCCTTAGGAAAGGTCATTCTCTCCGAGTGAAAAGAACCCCTCCTCCAGCACACACTGACATGCTCACACGTCCCCTGGGCGGCCATTCCAATACACCAGCGCGCCCAGGTTGATATCCAGCACGGAGAGCCACACTGCATCCTCTCACATCATCTCTGCAACCTCTGACCTCCGTACTCCTCTAGGTAAAATACAGCTTCTGGCTACAAACTGAAACTGTGACTTCAACACTGATGGGAAAAAAATATAACATATTAATAATTATTATTTACCCCCAAAAAATACAAAAAAACAGAGAAGTATTTATAATGCATGAGCTCTCCGCTGTGCTGCTAGTGAATGTGCAACAGACAGTGCAGTGAGGCAGCTTTACTTCACTGGGATTACAGAGCGACGTGAAGGACGGATTGACAGCGCCTGTTCATTAGAATTCATACCATACCTGCTGATTGGCAAGACAACACTGTGTGCTGCAGGACAATACTGTTTACAGTGACATGACTGCTGTTCTGTAATTGTGTAGGGTTCAATGTGCACAGTTGGAGAGCTAAGTGATTAATCTGGGAAGGCTGTTGGTTACGGTTTTTACAAATCTATTTGTCCTATGATGTTGGCTGAACAGTGCAGTGCACTGTTAACATAAAGTGCTGCAATACAAAGTTTGAAAAACAACCACCGTTTTATAGAGATACAAGTGCATGACCTCTGAAGAAGAGTGTGCAAGTGCTCTCTATATTAAATCCACTAGATTCGCATAATCAACGTGCACTCGATGGAGCTACACTTCAAGATATTTCATAAAGTCAAATACTTATCCACAAACGACTGATTACTTACATAAATCCTATTAATATGTACCTATAAGATGTTATCCACAGTCTGCACAATATAAGGAACTATAACATAACTTCATCCACACCAATAACCAATACGAAAGGTTTACAGTGAGTTTACAAGCATTCCAACGCAGGGATTAGTTAAAACTGCCTCTTTGCTGTCTAGTTTTCTGTTCATATTTATTCAGCTAAATAAGTTAAGATGCCTTGAGTTATTACTAGAGGTCTGTTCTTCTGTTTTTCAGTCTCTGGATAATTTCGTTCATATATATTTTCTGGTGGAAAAGTCAATGCAAGGCTTTAGAGCTTTCTTTACATGAAGCAACCTATTGTGCAAAATCTGTCACTACTTGCCCATGACATTCTCTAATAGAGTGTATTATTTGCCCAGCTGAGCTGTTATGAGAGTTTACCATAGTAAATGTCTAAGGTAATTATGCACTATGTAGTAGTTACATACAGTTTGTATGATGGTTTGCCATACCTGTGTATGCTTAAACATGGTTGGACTGTACTTCATGGTATACAAGACTAAACCTTCAGAAAGTACATTGTACACTCTGTTGAAATCAAGACTATAGAATACAGTTGACTACATTTATTTACCTGTTTGTCTACAAATATTAAGATGTGGTTCTCAGTCGCTACTAACTTGTGTTGTTCCCTTCAAGGTAGATGTATTATTATTATTATTATTATTATTATTATTTAGACTGGGAGTTATAATTTACAATAAATGCATAATGCAAAGTTACATTGCAAAAAGTAGTTTATTCTGTTTTTGTGTTGGCAGGAATTTGAGGCAAAAGATGACACATTCAATTTATATTAGAAAGCCATACTCCGAGCAGTTCAGTTCTGATTACAAGGGCACTTCCACTCACACAGCATCGCAATTCAGTGCGGCCTCAGCCTTTAGCGTGACATTTAATTTACAATAATGCATTTACATGAGCTGAATTTGATATAAATTAAATAATAATTCAGTAAGTACTTTAATTGAAATGTGCTAATGTGAATGACAGGGCTTCCAGTGCAAACATAGTTCTGCAAAAGGCAGAACTTGTGGATGAAACACATCAACAAATATGCAGATTATCTTTAAAACATGTATTCAGAATAAATAATGCATTTGTTTTAGTTTAGATGTTATACTTTTTGGAATATTAAAACAGTATAGCTTGTAGATGTTCCTTCCACAGTATATTACACTTTAAAGCATGAAAACATGTGAAATACAAATCTACTGTTTGACCAGAATAGGCACAATTTACATAATAATTACTTTTCTGTACTGTTTTCAATTGCTACATTTTTAAACATTGGGAGTAAAAACAACAAGTTTATTTGTTTATTTGGTTTAATGTGAGAAATTAATTTAAAAATAATATTGAAAGAAACGGGTTCAAAGATTGATTCATTTTTTACAAATATTTCCCTTAAATGCAATTTATTTAAAAATAAATTACTGCTTTGACTAAAAGCACTAGGACATACATAACTAATTATAACTTTCAATTAGTACCCAATAATAAAACCAACAAACTAAATAAATAAATCCAGTTTAATGGTACAATGGTATAAACACACAAATATGTATGGCATTTTTAAAGAAAAAAGGGCTCGATATCCATATACGTATCCATGAAGTACAGTACAATCTCACTGATTCTGTCTCCCAGTAAACAGAGGGTCCAATCAGTTTTGGACTAACAGTAATTACTCACTTTTATTATGCATGCATATTGAGGATATTTGCATTTTCAACTGTGTCAGAAACTGTAATGTTTTATATTTTATGATGGGGATCCAGGAAAATAACAATTAGGGTGTGTGTGTGTTGTTGAAACAACGCTTGAGCACTTTAATAAAATAATTTTCTTAAAAAAAAAAAAAAAAAAAAGATTAGTGGTCTGTATTTGATTAAATACCATGTTTGGTTTGAGTTTCATATTTTAAATTAATATGAAAACATACAAGTCGGGCAAGATTCACATGCCACATGGTTGCAAGAAATGAGTTTCGGAGGTTGCTTTCTCCAGAATCAGTTATATTCTGTTGCTCATTAGCTCTGAATCAAAAAGGGGACCCTGAATTGGCTCCTACAGGTGAAGGAATAAATAAAGATTAATCTTAGCCTCACAATGACCATTTCACTACAGGTTCCTGGATGACAAACGGTGAAACGCAAGCAAATGTAGTTTCACCTGCATCTGTTGTTTGGGTGAGAAGATTATCTAGTCGGATGATGTGACTGGAGGACAACTTCAATCACGCATAATGAACAGCTGGATTTACACAACAACAACAACAACAACAACAAAAATGAACATATTAAAATTCATTTGAACAGAATGAACATGAGATGACAGTCTTTCCATGCCTCTAGTGTTTTAAAAAAGAGTAAAACAAATATTTTACACCACTTGTTCCACAGTTAGTACTTAGTCTAATCTTACTGTTACTGAAACACTTATTATTACTAGTGGATAAACTGCAAGGTTCTGTACAGTTCACCTTTCCTATAAAGCACTCACACCAATCATAACCGGGATAGATGTGTGTTCACCAGTGCGCTCCTTCAACAACACACTTTAATCCTCTGTGAGAATCATCATTTCATACAAGGGCTCTGTGTATGTCAAGATACTGTTCAATTCTACTGTTATAAAATATCAATAACAAGGAGGAATCACAATCGCATGCATTGGGAGCTCAACTTAAGTCCAGATACTCTGGAACAATTACACTGCTATGTTGTCAGTGGGACACCGTGGGTAATACAGGGGTGACCCCCTAGCTCCCATGTTTACAACAGTTGATAACCTGGATGGGCATAGCTTAAATACAAAATAAAATTACTTTTACAATGACTCTCTATTGTTTGAGTTCTTAAGTTTAGGTCTTCACTTCACATTATATTTTCAGCATGCTACAAGCTGACTTCTTGTTTTCAATAATTGTTGTGAAAATGTCTTTAAGAAAAGCAATAATGAAGTCCTAATATCAATCATGTATTAATGCAAAACAGATATGCACACCACGTAGAAACCAAGATAACATCAGATACTGAAATTAAACCCTATCCAAGGTCACTTGTGCACACAGGTACACAGCAGCAAATGCACTACCTGGAGACTTTTTAGTCTATTTGCTCATTAAATATGGTAGCTGCATAGTGCTTAAATGAACTGGTCAATAAGGCATCGTGTGGGGATTCGTGTTTTCTGTACAACTGGCTTTGAATTCCACTTTTGCCTCCTCTGGCTCCTGTGGGATCTTTATGTACCCAAGGAAAACTTGTATGCATTGCAGCATGCTCTGTATTGGTCACCGCACACATAAACTTACCAATATAATGTATATATTAAGGTATGAACCATTTCTGGACCCTTAAGCTCCTTGGAGTTAAGAATCGTGTCACAAAATCATTAACCCTTCAGCATGTCTCTTTCAGACAGAACCACACGGCAGGTAATTTGATTGGATTTTGTTAGCATGTCAGTTTTGCTTGTATTATAATTCTGAATATTGTCTGTGCATACAAAAATACATTAATGGATAGTGAGTGCCGTTACCTTTTAGCAGAGTGCACAGAACATGGATTACTTAACATATTCATTTCTGAATAACTGCAACAGGGAAAGATAAAATTTTACAGCCAAGCTCTTTTGTACTATACATTCTTAAGGAAAGACATAATCATTCATAACCATGTTAGTCCATTTTGAATTAAGTTGAAAATAAATGATAGTTCTGTCTTTACCTTATATCTCAGCATTACAAAGGCAGACCATAGTGGTGAAAGGTGAAGGTGAAAGATAAATATTATGACACAATAATCACTATGTCTTGTTATTAAAAAGCAATTTGTGTAAATCACTCCTGTCATTCTGAAGAATTGAGCATTTTCCCAACAGACTAGTTCAATAAGTATACCACTGTGTCTAAATAGCAGAAAATAGAGGAGAGTAGAAAATTATAGACATTTACCCAGATTATCAAAATATTGTATTTTATCACAGACAAAAAGTATTTTTCTACTTCTAACACTCAATCATAAAATCTGCAGATAAATAAAATGAAGATAACAATTAACTAAAGCTTTTTTGTCTAGAAGGTTTATATATAATGAAAATTTAAAGTAGATGGGGAAAACTCCCCCCTGTATCTCTTTCATTCTATATATATATATATATATATATATATATATATATATATATATATATAGAATGAAAGAGAGAGAGAGAGAGAGAGAGAGAAGAGTTAAATCATCTAAGATTAATTTTACATATCAACCTTTATTTTTTTAATATAAAGAGGCATACATTTTATATTATGAATTTATTTTAAGCTTTTGGATAATCTTGGAACTGTATACTTTCAAAGCACTTAACAAGTAAAACATCTGTTCATATTGAATGATTTCAGTGGAGTCCTACAAAATAAAGCATGTTCGGCACTGAAAAGGTTAAGTCAAAGACTCTTTATCCAGCCAGATCTCTCAGCTGTCTAGCACCTCTATCTCCCAGCCCCTGGAAGTAACTGTGCCTTATATTTCACTTCTACCTTGGTTCAATTTTAAACTAAATATCTGAACTATTGCAAATGATAAATAAATATCACATGTGGTTATTTCACTTAACGTACCTAATGTAGATAAGCCTACATTATATTCCAATGGAATATATTGAGACTAAGAATACAAAAGGTTACTGGGCTTTTAAAAAAAAATCAGTTTCAGGTTGATGGTAGTTGTTTAGGTGTTGCTTAATGCGATAACTGAGTAAATCACCTATAGCTGTACCTTGTAAGTGACCTCCGCCCCCACCGTCTGCAACCCCCCAGGTCTGTGGCGTTTGTGTGCACATGCAAAATGACCAGCTTCAACGCACTGTGCTATATAAACACATACAGCACAACCAGATATCCACGGAGAGTTTTTTCCAATTGTATTGGCTCAGAAGCACACACAGCCCCCGCCTAACTTACACCAGCCTGTCACTCATCCCTCCTCACAAACACTCACATTCCAACCTAATGAATAGGTACCTCGCCGTCACCACATCCACCGTATCCATCCGCACCGTCAACACTGTCGCATTTAAATGCTCCAGTTTAGAATCGCACCACAACTGGTAATACAAATGTTTTAGACGTGACGGTTTCAACCACCAGTAGAGATGGGCGTGAAATCGCCGGTTTGAGTCAAACGTCTCGCCTAGATCAGGGGCTCTACTTTCCGGACTGCGGCAGGATACCCCAACCCCCGGAGTGGTTATAAGAGCTCTTTCTCCCAGACGCCATTTTAAGACTCTCTGTTTCCTGTAGCGGAGCTGTTCTTCTGGGCTGCGGCGGCGGTGGCGACTGCCTTTTAATTTTGTTTTTTTCGTACACGTTAGACCCAATATTGGTTGTACGCCACTGACGGAGAAGGGGGAAATACCGTGTTTGTTCCAGGTAGGTTCACCAGCCCGAGAGGATTTGAGTTGGGGTGTTTTGTGTCTCGGGAAAGGATCTTCCCTGGGATGTGGAATCTGGTTTCCAAGCGAGATTTTTTTTTCCACCCAAAGTGTCCAGATTGGCACTGGACCTCCTTCTGTGTAGCCGCCTTCCCATCGTGTCTCTTTAGAAATGGATTAGACGGTATCTAATTGGGGATTGAAAACTGTCATGTATCTGTGCAGGCTTAGCTACTGTTAGTGAGTGCGCGATATTGTCTTTATAAACCTCGTGTTATTTCTTGGGATTTGTTCAGCCTCTCCACTACACAGACCGCCAGATCAGTAGCTTTTGGGGATTTTAAATACTCTGTTCACTTCACAAATTCACCGATACGTATTTTATCCGGATTAAACCCACTCGTAGGACGTGAACTTTTATAATCCCGTTTTGGGGACAATTCCCGTGTTTGTTGGCACGCCGTCTTAGTTTCGTACCCCGCTAACTTTGCGAGATCTTTGTGTTGTTGTGGCGTTAAACAGCTGTAGGCGGTGGTGGGGGTTTAACTTCTCTCTCCGGTAAAATGTGCGAAACACGGCCCTAAAGTTTGATCCGGATTGCCCACTATTTGATTAATTGAATCGAATTAACTGATTTAACTTTTTTTTTTTTCCTCCTCAAACAAAGGCCTTAGCCGTTGTGATTTTGAAAGGAAGTCGAGGAGGAGCCTGAGTGAAATACGAGTCTGTTTCCAGTGGTAGATATGCACACTGAAACTGAAGAGTGGGACGGGTCTGTGGGGGTGGGGAGGTGAAGTGGAGGAAAGCTTTGATCTTGTACGAAATCTTATATCTTACACGAAATATCACCGCGGTAGTCCTGGAAATACCCGCACGCATGCGCTGTTGCACACTAATGTAGGCAGCAACATCCTGGGGTGATGCAGATGTTCGCTTCTACAGCTGTGCAAAAGTCGCTTTAAAGTGCTGGGATCGGTCTGGGTGCCTTTTCACTTCAGTTGAAGAGCTTTGATTGCTTTGTTCAGTCGTTTGGTGAGTAACCGTACATGCAACGTCCCCTTGTGTAAAAACGCTTTCCCAGTAAGAAATCAAAACGAGTCCGGTTTTCCTCTGGTTTGAATGCACGAAGCTAAATAGTGTGCATGGTTGTGGAGATGATAGATGCATGACTTGCTAAGAGTCTGAACTTCTGTCAAGTTTCACAACGTCTTTTATGTGCACTTTTTCCTGATTCTGTAACGAGAATCAACAGGTAAGTTGCTGTTCGTTTGCGTTGGGGTTTGGAAAGTTAATGGTGGATGTTCGAGATTAGCCTCGGAAAATCTAATGTCTGGGTTAAAATTTAGCTTTGCGGAAGACTAAGGCTTGGTTTAGGATCGAAATGAATTTAATAAAGCATATTTGCAAACGTGTGTAGTGCTGGTCACTTTAATGTTAAAGAGTGCCATAGTAGTTTCCTCATTCTGCTTTGGAAACCCGTTTTTCTACGCATGATTTGCATCTATCGGTTAAAGTAGATGCACATTTTTCCCCAGTCTTGTCACATCTGCTGTTGTGCAGACGGATAACTGCTCGGTATGCTGGCTGGGGTTTTGATACTGTAAGACTTGAAGTGGATGTAAATGAAACTGGAGGGCTTTTGGGATACTCGTTTCATTCTTCAGTGGTTTTGGGGGAGGTGTGTTATGAGGCAGCCCTCTCTTTGAAGATCTGTTTAGCAGATGAATTCCATATGTAGGAGGAGGTACAGCCGACTGCCTGGAAGCTTGTGCAGATCGCTTGACAGCAGTTTTTATTTTCCAACCAAGAGTGTTTTTCAGTTGCAATGTACGCATGAAAAAGTGCTGAAGTTGGCACAGCTCATAATTTTCTGTCGGCCTTTGGTGGAAATGCAACGGTATTTTGCACGGCTGTATCTGAAGGGGTCCAGGAGTTGTATGTCTTAATGTGCCCCTGTAAACCCTGAATTTGTATTTAATCGAATGTGTAGGAGTATCTTACTAATGCCAGCGGACTCCTGTCATTGCCCATTGTTAGTAAATGCGTTTTTAAAGAACTCCTTAAAACCGCATGTGCATCCTGATTCTCGAATAATTATGGGTTGACTGCCTTGCACATGCATACCTATAGTACCCATTCCAGGACTTATTTTGCTCATCACAAATTCTTGCCAAAGTGTCCACTACATATACCAATTTGGTAGGCTAACAAATCTAACTATCTTCCAATAAGAAATCTGCACAAAATGTGATTATTGGAGGATTTTACACATATTGAACAGCAGAGAGTTTCAGGTAAACGCAATTTAATTTTTCCATCTAAACATGTGAAGGCTGTTGCTCTGTCCTGTCTCCTGTAAGTTATAATTGAGTGCCTCATTCATCCTTAGTTTTGTTACTAAACTGTCCCACATTTTATTCTGTGATGGAACTACACAATGAAATATAGGAATTCATGGTACTTTTACTCTTGAATTGCATACAAGTCTTGTGAATGTTGTGATGCTATTTAAATTGATTTACTTTTTTAGAGTATGACAAGGCATTGACTAGCATTTTGATGGATTTGTGGACTGTACCATTACACCAGTGAAGTTCAGACTGCATCCTCCACTAATCTGCAAAGTTGCAGACTTTTGCTGTGTTCTGTGCCATGGTTGGTTACTCAAGGTTAAGAATTGATTTGCTATAGCAAATGGATTCCAAACTTTCTACTTTCCTATAAATTGTTTTTAATGTCCAGTAGCTGCTTTTTTTATATAACCATGGGCTTTTAATGTGGATGTTGCAGAGGGTGGTAATAGGGTGGGTAGAGCACCATATGTTTTTAGCTTTCAAACAGTATGTAATGGCTTCCACATGTGAGCCATGAGGTTTCCAAAGGCAAAGCCATAGGAACGCCTGGTCCTATAAACATGAATGTTCAGTGGTCTTGATGTAGATCTGATGCTTTTAAGGTTGCATTATGAAACTTTTCTGAAAAGGCTACATTGTTCTTGGATGTATTTTATGTATTTGTCATTCATGCACATCTATTTGCTTTAGATATAACTTAATGCTTAACTTGTGTGCCCAGCCACAATTTGTGGTGGTTTGAAGTGCTGTAACATTGTTTTTAACCACTCAGATCAGGAATTCTGTTCTAATCTGTGCACTGTGAAAGGTTTATTTTGGTAAGGGAATAATGTCAACCAACCTCACAAGCAGTATTGCAAAGCATTGTAGAAAAGTGTAACCATACATGTATTAAATACCCACCCCCTTGAGTAAATCCTAAGGTTAACAAGGCTGCAAGACTATTTGAATTTAAATCCTTAGTGTTGTCAGTTCTAGATCTGTATTTGCATGCAAGGTTAAAGGTACTTGAACTGCAAGACATCTCCAAACAATCTCAAGCCTTAATCCTAATAGTTTTTAAAAAGCATTGAAAAGGTAGGCTTTAACTATTTGAGATGGATATTTGCAAACCCCTGTCGTTTATTAAAAGTAACAAATGGCGGCAATATTGCAGTGCTAGGCTGTGCCGCATTACTGACCTGTTTTGCTCTTGCTTTGACTGCATTAAGGTTTCTTTTGTCTTGAATGCTCTTGGAGCTTATCAGATGGTGCATAATATGTAATTTCCAGTTTAACTAAAGAGGTCCTTATGGGACTGAGCTTCTTTTGTTGTGAAGTGTAGGCTGGTATTCAGTCTTTCAGCATTTAAAGTATTTAACTTCTCCAAGTGCAATGCTGTTAAATAAACTGAAACAAAATATTTGTCTTGTAAAGGCTGATTTCTTCAATAGATTTGTCATTAGGATTTTTATTAGGCAGGATTATGGAAATGTCATCCAAAAATGGGAGCTTTGTTAAAACAAGTAGCACCACCCCAGTGCATTTTGGGGACCCTCACCCCAAAGTGCCTGTTTTTCCTGCATCTTTGTATCCTGGGATGATTTGGCACAGTGTGGTGGCCTAGTGCCCAGAAGTGTGCAGCTTGTGTGACTGGCTGGAGTGCACTCAGCCACGTGAATGTGCTCCTCATCACCAGAAGTGAAATCTCTAATCCTGTGCATCACTTCTCTCCCATGACTTTGGAGCAGTGTGTTCACATTTTCTCCGATTTCATGGTCACCGAGTCTGGCATTTAGGCATGGATACTTTCATTACCTTTTCAAATTTGAGACCTTTACACCAATGCTTAATTTTGTACAATTCTCAAAATGAGAGCCATTTATTTTTAAACCCCTTCAGAATACCAGGCATGCTGTACTTTAGTCTAGATGTTAATCTGTAGCTCAAGTGGATGTGGATATCTGCATTTCAGACCTTCTTGAATCTAACTTGTAGTTGGTTTCCTTTTTGAAATTCTGGCAGTGGTTAAAGCTCATTGTGTGAAATGCTTATACATTGTGTAAATTGTTTAGTTATATACTCCCTTTATGTGACCTTTTGAGAGCCTGCATAGCATGTACATTCATCTAAAGTTCTTGGTTTAACCTAGGTAAGATGAGTAGCTAAAAAGTCAAATTTGTTTTCACTGCGGTGTAGTTTCTGCAAGTCTGTTCTGAATCAGGCATGTGTATGAAAGAACCATTATATCCATTTGAGTAATTGAGTTGCATCCTATACATGTTAGATCACTTGATCCTAGGTTTTGTCTGAAAATTTAAATCTGCCCCCCTCCATCCCCTAAACAACTCGGTAATGGCTGACTCATGTTGCTGCCTGCTGTTTTTCTGGAGAAGGGCAGAAGTTTAGTAATTTCCTTTTTCTAAAGGTCAGCCTCTGCCTACAGGTAAATTAGCTTAACTAATGCATTCAATCAGCTGACCAATTTTTGACAGTTAACAAATACTGCTTAATATACAGGTTCATGTAACTGCTTCAGGAGCACATAATTTGTGAAAAATGTGCACAGTGTGAAGTAAGGGAATGCTCCTCGGTTTGTGATCACCTTGAGCCACTGCCTGAACATAGTGGGGTCCCATTTGTGA
Organism: Amia ocellicauda; assembly: GCF_036373705.1. NCBI lineage: Eukaryota > Metazoa > Chordata > Actinopteri > Amiiformes > Amiidae > Amia > Amia ocellicauda. The sequence continues at coordinate 10,335,579 of NC_089867.1, read as the reverse complement.
GACTCGCCTGTACCCTTGGAAGTGACAAGTCACACCGCTTCTGATGGCAACAAGTTGGCGACAGCTGTGACTTCCTTGACTTGTGCTACCACCCTAGTTCACATGCAGGTGTGTAACACCTCCATGATGCACAGTTTGCAACCCAGCTAAGGGTAGTCTGCTGCTTCTGACGCAACAAACCACATTCTGCCAATCCTGTTTCATGTCTTGTGATCAGAATGAGGACAGAATTGTGATGTTATACTGTTATGGAAAACCTGAATTTCTTAACTTTGCTTTTAATTTAAGGAATGTAGTAATGTGAGAGATGGCTACACTTACACTATAGTATAGTCTATAACAGTCTGGTCTCGTGACCACAATACATGTTGCAAGTCTATTCAACCTTCTTGAGTGACCAAAGCTTAACTCCGTGGTCATGGTGTACATCTGGATTTAGTGTACAGTACAGGGTTTCATGGGATGTTTATATCCTCCTGATCCTTTTGAATACAGGTTACAGGGGAAATGCCTGTAGTTGTTCTCTGGAGACCCGTGTTCAGTAAGAACTTTTAATGTTGAGACCCCAGGTTATCTTGATCCTAGTTTTCTAAACTCCCTGGTTTAAGATGTAATCGGTTGGTCTGAAACAATGTATTAAGTTACATTTAATGGTAAAATCTGTATTTTGTACTTTATATAAAAAGTTTTGTTTTTAAATGCAAGATACGCTGGAGTTTCCCTGTGATTTTAATTTGAATGCTAGACCCATGGGATTGAAGACCACTAAAACATTTGTACTGATACAGATCTTTAATGGCTCAAACTTTCTATAATTGTATGTATGGATTATCTGCTGTATTTATGTAATTCCAGTTGTGCTGAAGTTAATAAGCCTAAAGTCTTGGTTCTCGTGTATAGTATAAATCTGGCTTTCACTTATCCATCGTATTAATGATAGAATATGATTAAACTTAGGAACTATAAAATCAGATCGTAAATACTAACACCTGGCAAGTTTCCCCCACCCCTCCCCCTGGTGATTTACTTCTTGCTCAAGTACAGGTAGTATTCAGTGATTTAAAACCTCAAGAGGAAGTATTCTCAAAGCCTCTTTAAAGTACAGATTGCCAAAACAAAGTGAAAATGTTCCACCCAAAGTAAATCTCAACTGTAAACCGTTAATTATTAAACCAGTGTGTTCAGGTTAAAAGGAACATGCCTTCCTGATATTTTCTAAATATGGGAGATTTCTGTTGAGAGCCCAGGTTGATCACATCCTCAATGTTCAGTGCCTACATTTTGAAAGGAAGAATGATTTTGAAATTTGCATTAAGTGTGAAGCTCCCAGTGGGGGGAGGGAATTGGGCTTAATGACTGACATTGTTCTCAAGAATGAGGTGTGTACTGCATTTACCTGGAACAATGGGAGTTGTCAGACTGCTCCTCGGCTCTCTTCAAATGGCAGGGTTATTAATCTGCCTTGCCCTGCAGGCGCTGGTCCTGGTGTCTTTGTCCTTTCCACCTATTACAGCTACAGGCTGTCCCCTCCCTTAATGGAAACATTTGCACCTTGTTTGTAAGCAGTTGTAGTGCCAGTGAGATTCATGTCTCTGCACGCCTAACATGAGTGTTTGAGATGTGGGAGACTGTAGTTAACTTACTTTTTAGCCCTGGAACATGGATTATGTAGACTGCTTTATAAACTTAACCATTGGAACAAAGTGAATTTGTATTCTCGCTCTACACTGATCTTAAATCTGTACATGTTACACCTTCAGATAAGTCTGCATCTTTACTTGGACCAGTACAAGTCTTCCAGCTACTGCTTGTGAAAACTGAGGGTTAGTGATGCAAAGTGTTTTGGATGTCTTGTATTTTCTGTAGAAAAGGTGGAAGTTTTTGTGGTTTTTCAGCGAATCGGATGGTGTATCCATTTCAGTTTCATGGAGGTCTTTTTGTTGCTGTTATTCTGAGCAAATTTGTAGAGCGAGTACAGTCTGCTCATTTCTTGCCGAGGTGTTTCCAGTGACTAGCCTGGGAATAGTTTCCTGTGGGGGAGGGGAGCTGGGCTTGGGAGGATGCTCTACTGCAGCCAGTGTTGCTGCCTGTTAAAAGACTTGGGGGGGGGGGGGGGGGACAACACTCAGTGCTGGATAGATTCCTGACCTTGCCTAAGGAGGCAACAAGGAAATTTGAGACCTTGTCACTTTTTCTGGTAAGCGTTGTAGTTAAACTTTAGAAGTAATGTATTTTACAGACCACCTTTTTGCATCGCAAGTACTTGTGTAATAAGTCTCTCAAATTGGCAGTACAGTGGTCTGCTTAGGTGTGCATGTTAACTGGCATTGTGTGCATCTTCCTGCTGTCTTACAGTGTTTTTTTCCCCAGCTTAGGAAGGTGTGCAGGCTGCAGCTTTTGAACGGAAGATGGCTACCCAGGGTGAGTTCATATGCCTTCTATTAGTCACTGAAGTTTATATTGAGGATGCATTTAAAGCTGGGCTTAACACTCTTCCAAAGAAATCTAGAGTCACTCTGCATAGAAGCTGACAATTGTAGCCATGGCATTGCATTAGAAATAACCTTCTTGAAATGATGTTTGCCCAGTGAAACTTCTGAATCCTTCATCCTTTAAATATTTAGTAAAATGTCTTAATTGTTCATAAAAGGAAGTGTATTACAATGGTATAGTCATTCACTATTTCATTAGAACTGCTTTCATAGAGGTTGAACATTCCTCAATGAGAAGCAAGTTAATTATTGCTGTGTAACTTGTTTGGAGGCTTTAGGCAAAACCAGTTGTAGATGCTACCTTTTTAAAAATTGTTTTTGCAGCTGATTTGATGGAGCTGGACATGGCCATGGAGCCAGACCGCAAGGCAGCAGTCAGCCATTGGCAGCAACAGTCCTACTTGGACTCTGGCATTCATTCTGGTGCCACAACCACAGCCCCCTCTCTGAGTGGGAAAGGTAACCCTGAAGAAGATGATGTGGACAATCAGGTCCTGTATGAGTGGGAGCAGGGCTTCTCGCAGTCCTTCACACAGGATCAGGTAGCAGGTATGTTTTGACTACTTCTGCTCTGGCAGAAATTCTTTCAATCTAAATGCATGTGTGTACAGTCTGCCTGTCTGAGGACTCACCACCCCAGTCATTCTGTCATTCTGACTTTGAGCTCCATCTTGCCTGCAGCTTGTTAGCAATCTATGGTAGTGAAGATTGCTCAGTGAAGTTTACATTGGAGGTTTAATGTTGTGCTCCTAATAAGAAAGATCAAAGCAGCTGTACAATGTGTGTATACATCTAAAATCTGAACATGGCTGCCTTTATTGCTTTTAACTCTTCTGCTCTTAATTTTCCTCAGACATCGACGGGCAGTATGCCATGACCAGAGCTCAGCGAGTGCGGGCTGCCATGTTCCCAGAGACTCTGGATGAGGGCATGCAGATCCCGTCCACACAGTTCGATGGAGCTCACCCAACAAACGTGCAGCGCCTGGCAGAGCCCTCCCAGATGCTGAAGCACGCAGTGGTGAATCTGATTAACTATCAGGATGATGCCGAGCTGGCAACGCGTGCCATCCCAGAGCTGACCAAACTCTTGAACGATGAGGACCAGGTATGTGTGTATAGTGCCCTTTAATGGTAAAGCCATTTATAATTACTTCCATGCGTCTGTGACTCGTGTCTAAGTGGTTCCTGTGCTCGATCTTCCCTCCACAGGTGGTTGTGAACAAGGCTGCCGTAATGGTTCATCAGCTGTCCAAAAAAGAGGCCTCCCGCCACGCCATCATGCGCTCGCCCCAGATGGTGTCTGCCATCGTGCGCACCATGCAGAACACGAATGACGTGGAGACGGCGCGCTGCACCGCCGGCACGCTGCACAACCTCTCGCACCATCGAGAGGGACTGCTTGCCATCTTCAAGTCGGGCGGGATCCCTGCGCTGGTCAAGATGCTGGGGTGAGTTCACTGGCAGTCCTTCCCCTTCCCCAGGGGTTGTTTTGGCTTTAGTGGAGAGGTCAGCTTTTGATCTGAAGAGACTTTGTGAATCCTCAACCCTTTGTCAGTGTAATGAAAGGGTTGCAGTTTCCCCTCATTTGCTCTGCACAACGCCAACTCCAGGATAGGGAACTTTCTAAACATTGTAGAAATTAATGTAAAATGACTGGTAAATGCTTCTCAATTGTTATTTGGCAGGTCCTCATCTATATAGGAATTCTGGGTAGTAGCAGTACATATCCCATTTAGTGGCAAATCAAAAGAATTGTAGATGTCGGGGACATGATGGGATGCTGAAATGAAAAATGTATCTCTTGAATCTTCCATAAAGGCCAATTATATGATTTTTATGAAACCGTTAGTTTCTTTAACATGCTTTATTCTATTTTCAGGTCTCCTGTTGACTCTGTACTGTTTTATGCCATCACGACCCTTCACAACCTGCTTCTGCACCAGGAAGGAGCCAAGATGGCAGTTCGCCTGGCTGGGGGCCTTCAGAAAATGGTTGCCTTGCTTAACAAGACAAATGTCAAATTCCTAGCCATCACAACAGATTGCCTTCAGATCTTGGCTTATGGCAACCAGGAGAGCAAGGTAAGCCCGCCCCCCCCTCTACAGACAACCGATTTGTGCACTAAACAGGAAAGCTAATCCTGTTCAAGAGACTTAATTTCCCTTCTTGTTCGCAGCTCATCATTCTAGCCAGCGGTGGTCCCCAGGCATTAGTCAACATCATGAGGACCTACACATACGAGAAGCTGCTTTGGACCACCAGTCGTGTGCTGAAAGTGCTTTCCGTCTGCTCAAGCAACAAGCCTGCCATTGTGGAAGCTGGTATGTTAGTTTCCTTTTCTCAATTAATTCTAGACCATCAATTTGGATGTGATCTAATGAGCGTCTCTTTACTCCAGGTGGTATGCAGGCACTGGGGCTCCACCTCACAGACCCCAGCCAGCGTCTTGTCCAGAACTGTCTGTGGACACTAAGAAATCTTTCAGATGCTGCAACGAAGCAGGTAAGCAACTGCCCCACCCAGTTCTCTCGTTCTAGTGCAGATGGCATCCTTTTACAGTAGTGTATAACTTCAGATTATCCTACTTAATTTTGGAATACAAGTCTTGTGCTTGTCTGACATCCTTCTGTGGCTTTCAAGTTCGTCGCATGGTCTGTTAAATCTTCCTGCTGTTCATAAGTAGGTTAAACTCGAGGTGCTTCAGAGATATCAATACTTTAACTGCTTGTGTTACAGGAGGGGATGGAGGGCCTCCTCGGGACTCTGGTTCAGCTCCTGGGCTCTGATGACATCAATGTTGTGACCTGTGCGGCTGGGATCCTCTCCAATCTCACCTGCAACAACTACAAGAACAAGATGATGGTGTGCCAGGTGGGTGGCATCGAGGCCCTGGTGCGCACGGTGCTGCGTGCCGGAGACCGGGAGGACATCACCGAGCCCGCCATCTGTGCCCTACGGCACCTGACGAGCAGACACCAGGATGCAGAGATGGCCCAGAATGCAGTACGCCTTCACTATGGGCTGCCCGTGGTGGTCAAACTGCTGCATCCTCCGTCCCACTGGCCCCTGATCAAGGTAAATGTGCTGCTGTCTTGACCGTGCCTCTGATCTGCAGGAACAGCCCCCAAGGTACCAGATCTCTGGCCCTGTTCATACCCTTGCTTCTGTGACTTGTCTCCATTGTTTTGCTAACCCTTTCTCTTTGTAGGCCACCGTTGGATTGATCCGCAACTTGGCTCTGTGCCCGGCCAACCACGCTCCCCTGCGTGAACAGGGTGCCATTCCCCGGCTGGTGCAGCTGCTGGTCAGAGCTCACCAAGACACGCAGCGCCGCACCTCCATGGGCGGCACACAGCAGCAGTTTGTGGTAAATATCGGCCTCCCAAGCTTCCATTTCCTGGCTTTAGTGATAATCTGAAGATAAACCGACCTTTTTAGGGCCTCCTTGTGAAGAATCCATATTAATTAAAGGCAGTACTAGTCTTTGGCTGCCTGGCAATTTAGTGTGTGTCAGACTGAGCGCTGTGGTTAAACCATATTCTCCTGCAGGAGGGTGTGCGTATGGAGGAGATTGTGGAAGGCTGCACTGGAGCGTTGCACATTCTGGCGAGAGACGTCCATAACAGAATCGTCATCCGAGGACTGAACACCATTCCACTCTTCGTTCAGGTATTTAAAGCATGTGTCAATTTCGGCGTGCCTAATTTTTACTGGAAATCGGGAGAAGGGAAGTGTCCCATTTGAGCACAGATCCTCATGAGCGTGTGTCTCCAGCTGCTGTACTCGCCCATCGAGAACATCCAGAGGGTGGCTGCAGGAGTCTTGTGTGAACTGGCTCAGGACAAGGAAGCGGCAGAAGCCATCGAGGCTGAGGGAGCCACGGCGCCCCTGACCGAGCTGCTGCACTCCAGAAACGAGGGAGTTGGTAAGGCTTTTTAGAGATTGTATATTTATGTTCTTGCTTAAGTTGTGGTTCTACATATTTGACTGTTCCATATCCTTGTTACAGCTACCTATGCTGCTGCCGTACTGTTCCGTATGTCTGAGGACAAACCCCAGGACTACAAGAAACGCCTGTCCGTGGAACTCACCAGCTCCCTGTTCAGAACGGAGCCCATGACCTGGAATGAGGTATTTGAGGCTCAGTCACTGCTTCAAACACTTGGCCTTTTGTGCAGTAGTTGTGGATCAGTACATTTCACAAGCCTCTGGTCTTGGATAGCTTAAAACCTGTAAACCTAATGGGGAAAGACTGACTTGCAGGTTTTTTTTAAGAGGCTTAATTAGTGTGGGATTTGACTGTTTTTCTGCAGGTTAAGACTAAAAACTGGTGTGGTGTTTCATGAAAATGTGCCAGAAGCCAATTCAAAATTTTCATCTAGCAAATAGTAATTATCCTAAATGGTAATTATCATTAAAGATGGAACTCTGGGATATTCTTGGCCAGTGTTACACAGCTGGGATCTTGTTCGTGTGGGAACAGCATTCACTTGCAGATGTTTTGCATTTAGTTAGAATTTGATTTACACTTGTAAGCCACCATTTCAGTGTTTGGTTTTAATAACTTGCCTCTTTTATGGAAAGAATGAACTAAAAGCAAAACCTGAGGCAGATTTTCTATAATGTGCAGTTTTCCATATGAAAGCATTTCCCTTTTCTGCATGGCTTCACTCTTCCTCTTCTAGACTGGAGATCTGGGACTCGACATCGGCGCCCAGGGGGAACCTCTCGGTTACCGTCAGGATGGTATGTAATGGTTCTCGCTGCACAGGTTTAAATCAGAGTTGAGACTTTAAGTTGAATGCATCCATTTGAAAGCACAACTCACTGTGGCACCAGCGAGACTAACTCCCTGCACGGCCTGCCAGTCTGCAGCCGACCAGCAGATGCTGTCTGTGGAGCAGCTTGGAAACGGTTGCGGAACAATTATCTTTCTGTTGTAGAAATGAGTCTAGAACTGGGCGAAATGGCAGCAGGACCTGTGGCGTCGGTGTGTGCGTGTGCTTCTAACATCTAATGTGCTTCTCCCCTCCCTCCCCGTCCAATCACTTTATTTGCAGACCCTAGCTACCGTTCCTTCCACTCTGGCGGATATGGGCAGGATGCCATGGGTATGGACCCAATGATGGATCATGACATGGGGGGCCATCACCCTGGTGCTGAGTACCCAGTTGATGGGCTGCCAGACCTGGGACATGCCCAGGACCTGATTGATGGGCTGCCCCCAGGTGATAGCAATCAGCTGGCCTGGTTTGATACTGATCTGTAAATAACTACTACTTTTTAGGTAAGAAAATGATCCTTCTTAAACCAAACTAAAAAAAGAAGAAAACATCCTATTGTAAAGAATTGTATCTGCTGGCACCTTCAGATGGAGATGGTCCACTGGAGGGTTTGTCCCCGTACTGCACTGCATGCCTGTGGTTGAGGGAGTGTCACTAATCCCCGACGCTGCTCTGCTCCGTGTGAAGCGTGGTGGCCTGTGTGTAAACGGCTCACTGTGGCGATTCCACTCTAATGTTCTCTTATTTGTCCCCTTGTTCTCCGCAGCTGTATCGTCTGAATGAACTTGCATTGTGATTTGGCCTGTAGAGTTGCTGAGAGGGCTCGAGGGGTGGGCTAGTATCTCAGAAAGTGCCTGACACACTAACAAAAGCTGAGTTTCCTATGGGAACAGTTGAAGTAAAACTTTTTTTGTTCTGGTCCTTTTGGTTGAGGAGTAAACTGCGAAAGGATTTTTGGAGCGGATGCCTAACAGAAGAATGCACAAGAGTGGATCTCAAGATGGAATTTCAAACCCTAGCCTTGCCTGTCTTTTTTTTTTTTTTTTTTTTTACATTTTTTTTTTTTATTTTCAGTCTTATGGTACTGATCTAGCTTGCTTTAAACTAGTCTAGTCATTTTTTTTGCAGTAATTTGTATTCCTTTTAAAGTCTTTCTTGTAGTGTTAAGTTATAGTGGTAATGCTCCATCAGTTTCTAAATTTTATCAAGTAATGGTGTAGAACACTAATAATTAATCAATTTAATTGTATTCTGAATAAAGTGTAACATTGTGTAGCTTTTGTATAAAACCTGAAATTGGAAATGGTCCAAATACATTCTTTTAAATGCTTAAGTAAGCAGAACTGTTTCCAGTATCTAACGATTGTTCCAAAGGGGGTGCATTGGGTGGGGGCCAGAATTTTGTTTTGCAATTGAAGGTAGTTTAATGAAACCTTAAGTTGTTGTAGCCTGCTGTGCTTATTGGAAACATGGTTATGAAATGGCTAAACAATAAAATGGACTTTTATTTCAGTTCTGCCTGGTTTCTTAAATCTAAACAGTGTAAACCTGTATAAGACTGATCACAGGCTGGCATGTTTTCTGCACCTTTCAAGTCTTTCAGTGCAGTCCTCCCCTCTGTCCATTTCACACTGCTGTGATTCTAAATGACAAAGATGGTGCTTGCCCTGGTCCTGGATTTTATTTTGGAACTAATTGGCTAAATTGACACTCAATCAGTTCATTGCTACATTTTAAACCAGAAGGATTATAGCTCTCCAGTATTGGTTTTCTGCACTCCATAATTCTGTATAGCAATAGCCTGATTGGGGTATATTGTTGCCAAGAAAGATTGAGTGTTTTTTTAATTTCTTGAAGAGGGAGATGGTGTCAAATTCTTCTGGCTGAACATACTAGAAGACCCTTTGAACTCTCCTGTTTTACACACGTGAACCCAAGTGTGGGGAGGGCTTGACCTCTAGAATTCTAGCTGCTGCAGAGCACTCTCTCATGTGCTGATTTGGGGATGCAGCTTTGAAAGCCCCTGCCCTCAACCACCACCACATGTATTTTGAAGGTGAAGTTCATCTGTAGAGTTTCTCCACCTTGCTTTTAAAGTGGCCACTGCCCAGAGACTGGCCTGGACTCTCCTGGCAGAGGGGAATGCCACCACAAAAGAGCTGTTGGAACCAGTTGCTGTGGTGGACTTGAATGGAGCAGTCTGCAGGTGGGCAACCATGGAGGGCTTGCCAGAAGCCTTGATCCCAGCAGGGGCCGTCCCCGGGTCCGATCCACAGGGGAAGTGGAGTGCAGGAAACTGGCTGCTCATGCAGGCATGGAAGAAGCCCCAGTTGAGTTGCACTGAATGTTGCCTCTGTGGGGAGCTATGGACTGTCTGCAAACCTGCTCCTGGGTGCTGAAGACTGGCCTGTTCCTGAGTGATCGTACATGTGGAAGATCTAGCTCCAGACTGGAACAAGCGGGAATAAAGACTTGTCTGGTGGGGGGGGTGTGGGTTAACTTGGCCAAAGCAAGAACGTTAACACTTGAACCTGGACATTTTATTTCAATTTAAATAAACTTTTACAACTGAAATCTTTTGTGCTTTTCTTTTTAAACCGAGGCCCAGAACTGAGGTGCTGCTCCACTATTTCAAAGTTCAAGTCCGGTACTTTTCAGTATTTCAGATGCAAGTGAAGCTGCAGGGGATCTGGAACACAAAATAAAGGGACTGAGAAATCTCTACATGCAGAATTCACAGCAGCATTATTTCTTCATCCAACTGCAGTTTTACAGCATGTAATTCAGTGGCTGAAGGTGGAAAACTTTAGATGTATTAATCTTGGATACATAAAACTAAGTTTGAAACCACAACTTGCTGTGTGGCCTAGGGTGAATTCAGTTACAAAATGACATTTCCAGATGACCTTTGAGTAACAAGACACAGTTAATGGTTCATAAGTTCATGATGAAGTGAAAAAAAAATGTAATTGTGTCTTGTGAATAACAGATTGAATCCATGTCACAATCCATACTTTTCACAGTTTTGGGAAGATCTAAGACACTAGTGTTTGAACCCAAACCTTTTGCCTTCTGCAACTTGTTAGAATTCATACCTTGTTATTTTGTGGGAAAGGAGTCTAGTAATGTACCTTTAAGCCACAGTTTAAAAGTTTTGTGGAAAGGAATTTCACTGTAGCTTTGCCAAAATCACAATACAGTTGAAGCTTTGCCAGTGTGTTCTTCTGTTACAGACTTCACTGCTAAACTTCAAAGGGAATGCTCTCTCATTTTAGAAAGAAAAAAAAAAAATCCAAATTGGGCTCTGGGGCTGCTAGCTGTTCAACAATAGACCAGTATATCTGGCCATAAGAGAAATTACAGCTCTAAGGATCTTTCATCACGCAACCCTACTATGGCCTCCCACATCAATGGATCAAAGTAAGCCTTAATAATAACAACAAATAAAATCCCTGAGAGGCACACAAAGGGGAGTTCCAAGTTCACTTGGGCACCACCATAGAGGAGAGAAACACGAGACGCTTGTGATGTGTGGAAGATGAGACGGGCAGGCCGGTGTGTGAACCCCTCCCGCCGGCCCCAGGGTACTCACCTGGCTGAGAGCGCCAGTCTGTGGAGAGTGTGGATGAGCTCGGCTCCACCCTTAAGGCGCTGCAAGTGACTCTCATTTGAAGTGATCTGGAAGAAAAACATCTGACGCTTTTATCAAAATAACTGCACCCGGCACACAATTACACATCATATCAAGTTTGTATATGTTATTACTATTCCATTCCGGGGTTTGAAGATGGAGAAACTTTGCTTTTAAGATGAAGATACATCTCTAAATATGGTCTGTATGTATGTAGTGTAAACAGGCACTCGGCAAAAACAACATGAAATACCACAACGGATATGCGAGGCCAATTATTACAAGCATGCTAACCATTTTTCTTGCTGGCAATGCACAATAAACAATGCACGAGTATATGTCTTACAGTATAGACTCATTTAAGGCCTGCAGTTCACAGGAGTGAAGCTTTGTGATTAATATCCAACCTAGGTAGATAGATAAAATGAGCTGCCACTGTACATATCGTCTTAGGAGTCCAGATGAGAAAGGGGCATTTGACGGTGGTGCAATTTTCATTTTTCTGTTTCTGATCTATGGCTTACCCTACACAATGATAAAGATGGAACCCAAGACATGTGACAGTTAATACAACAATCTCAATATAGTGCCTATTGACTTCACACAGCTGAGTCTTTTTTTTATTGCTCCCGGCCCCAGGAGAACAAACTCCGTTATAAATCAAGGATGGAAACCTTGCAGTTACTATAGTTGTGGTAAAAGTAAATCCATCTTGAATAAGCAAGTTAAGCATCTGGTATTTCGAGGGATGAGGGCACACTTGGAAAGAAGGATTTAACAGTTTCGTTTCCATTGCTAGGGTAAGCAGTTAAAACAGAAGCTTGTTTAAAAATTAAACAAACGTATATATATGTGGCACAATAAACAAAATGTCCCACAAGTGGTGTTGGATTCATTACACACTACAGAGTGAAGAATAACATCATCTGACAGAGCAGCAAGTTATCCAGCTAACAAGATATCAACCCCAGACTGCCCACGCTTATGCACCTACATCAAGCTACTTAGGAGAGGAAATAGAAGATTGTAATGAAAAAAACACAAAAATCATCTAGGGAGACATTAATGCAAAAGTGGGAAACATGATGAGACATTGGTAGGTAAATATGGATATAGTGACAGGAATGAAAGAGAGGCAATAGACTGGAATTTGCAGAAAACAAAACATTTTTGTTATAAATTCTCTAAAAACAATACAAAAAAAAAAAAAAACTATGGGAAAATGGACCTTAAGGGCTGCAATGGAGGAGAGTCAAACTGACCATATAAACAAAAAAATCACATACTAGAAGACTGCACTGTCCTAAACAGATTCAAGCCTAGATGAGACCACAGAATGGTTTGGTGTCGTATACATCATTACCACAAGTATCACAAGTAACAGCATGGAAATGCAAAGAAAATTTGAAAGATTTAATTAAATCGCAAAATAAAAAGAACAGAAGAGCAGTTATGAATTAAATAAGAGATGCAATACAGGCAAGACCCCAGATCAAATCAGGTAATTGCACTGAACTGTGCAATAGTAAGGACATGTATTACTGAAGATATAAGAAAGTTTAACAATAACTTAACACCATTGAACATAATCAGAACCTATGAGGAAAGAATCAAATTGTCCTGAAAAATGATATGGCACCACAATCAAAAACAGAGATGCAATTATCAATGAAACCTATACAGTAGTGATGACAGCAGTGAACAAGAAGAAAAAGAGGACTCAGTGAACAGTGAAATACCAGCTGATTCCAGGAGTAGCTTATTTAAAAAGATTAAAAATGGGAAAACATCTGGAGATGATGGAATTAAAGTTGATATCCTAAAAGAAGATGTAGAAGAAGTAGGGAAAATTCTTGGTTAATTTTTCACAAATAAAAAGCGATAAATAAATGGATGTGAGATCAAACAAAAGTATGAGACATCATTGAATGTGTGAATGTTAAAATGGCACTGGGCCGGACACATCACAAGAAGAACAGACCAAAGATGGACAAAAGAAGCTAGGTCTTTTTTCATCACTTGGTATCCATTCAATAGCTGCATTTGTCCGTATTTGATCTGTTCTTCTTGCAGTGTGTCCGGCCCAGTGCCATTTTAACCTTTTCACTCTTTCAATCATGTCACATTTTCATTTGTTCCCATTCATTTATTTGTCTATCTCTTGTTATTCCAAGCTCCTTTGTGTTGTCTGCAGTGTCTATAACATTTTTGCATTAAGTGACCAGGTTTCACATCCATAAGTGAAATATGCCACTGGTAGTATGCATTGATCAAATACTTTTCACTTCAGGCAAGTGGGTAGATTTCCTTTCAGCAGCGTGCTGTTTCTTCCAAATGCACTCCATCCCATTTTCGCTCTTTTGATTTCTTTCATAAATCCATCTGTGCTGATTTGCTCTGCAAGGAAGACATAACTTTTGATTTCTTTAAGTATCCCTTGAGCTACTTCCATATCCTTATATGTAGCATAGCTGATAAAGATGACTTTGGTTTTACTCAGGTTCATTTTAAGTCCAGTTTTCTTGTTTGCATCTGAGAGTTCTTGAAATTGAAGCTTTGGTTCTTCAGTTGTTTTTTCAATACATATTTAAACACGTGTAAACATATGTGTGTGTGTAAATGGGATTGGTGAAGTCCTCAACAATTTAGCTTGCTGCTTAAAATACTTTACACACCCATGTAGCAATCTATCAAAGTGTAATGTGTTTTTAAATATTTGATCAAATGCTGAACAAATCCCTCAAATTATTATTTGAAACTTGTTTTTCTATAGGCTTTGCTTTGATACAGATGTAATTAGCAGTGAATCAATATCTTAAAATCAATCCAACTGTGTTTTGTTTTAATCTCAATTTTGTACATATTTGTACACATTCTTATGTAACGTTCCTTATGGTAAAATCCATCACATTAAAGGTATGATCTTGTCTTTATTATATTTTATTCCATCTGTGGATATGTGTGTACATGGATTTCAGGTTTAATGTTGATTAGTTCCTAATGTCTTTGGCTGATTGTTTTGCTGTAGAACGGATAGGAACATGATGTACAGGCAGCAGTAAGCACAAATGTATATGAAATCAAAAGCCTCTGTGAACTGAAACCAGTGAACTGTGTTAGTTGTTTATTAGAAAAACTCTTAAATGTGTTTTTCTGCATTAAGAAATTCTGCAGTAAGAAGCTTTGAGATCTGAGGTTTGCAGGTAAAACTAGAGATCAAGAGACGTTTTCCAAAGGTTTTGTTTTCAGCCCAGGATTTTCAGGGGGAGTTTTGTTACGTTTGACCCGTTATTCGTTCAAATGAATAGATACTGCACATTATGCATTCACACGCGCACTCTTCCACCTGTGCTCCACACTGTCCGTCCTCTTTCCTGAGATTGGAGAAGACTCATTGAAGTACTGTCTTATAATGGGGACAGAGTGCTCGCTTTGGTTAAATCCATTCGATTCAGTTGACCAAAACTACTCATTAAAATTACTAATGAGAACCACGGGGAGAAAAAAATAAAAAATACACATTTTGCATTGATTAGATTTAGAATGGCTTTAAAGTAAGCACATCCTGGTTAAACATGTTTTTTCCCAATCCCTCCTGTGTGTTGCAAGTGACAGTAAACAGGGTATGCATTTACATACGATATTCCTTCTGGATAGCTGACAAAACTGATCTCACAAACACTGATATTACATTTAGAAAGCCCTTTATGGTGCATTACCATGAATATTACTTGCCATAGAAAAAAAATTATAATTAAATATTAATGCAAATCAAAGCACTGCAATTTGGAACGGAGGTGAGCAAATGGCCCATTTTCTTGTAGGAGAACAAGCAGGCTGATTATGCTTTAGTTTGCATATCCACCAAGTGATGCATCACAGGGGGACTAAGACTGAACCAGGCCTCGGACACAGAAGGACTGCAGATGTGTTATTATTAGGGAGTCAGCAGGCACTAACTCTAACGTGTCACATCAGCCAGACTGCATAGCTACCGGTCCCTCACAACAAAGTCAAACTCCGAGGTCATGATAAAGAACGCCGCTCCAGCCAAATCAATTTCACCCCTATCAAATAACATGCACGGGTCACTGGGCCACGGAAGGCAGGTGCTCAGGAGAGACATTGAGTTTGACTTTCCTGTGTAGCACAGCACTTGCCAGGGCAAACTGGCATGCAGGCACCAAGCAGGCAGCAGGTTCATACTCTGCACGCACAAAATCATTTGACATTTTGAGCCAAACTGCTCCTTTTCTGATAGCTCGAAACAGAAAAGACCATGCACCACTTAGTCCAACCCTTTCTAATTTTCTTAAGGATCAAACCGAGGATTACACAAGTATTAGCAATTAAACTACCATCACGCTCTTACTAGAAGTCATTTTTTATCATAAGAGCAAAGGGTGATGCAGGGGCCTCAGTTATACAATATAAAGCTTCAAATAACAGGGCTTGAAAAGGGGGATGATTTGGGTTACCCCCAACCCCCCCACACACAACTAATCCCTGGTATCGGAACTCACTTTCCAAACCCAAGCTGTGACCTTTGAAACATCATCTAGTTTAAGATTAGGAGGGTTTGGCTGTCACACAATGGCAAAGGGCTGGGGATATGGTCTTTGTACATCAAATAATAAAGTCAATTACAAGTGCAGGGCCTGCAGGATGGAATTGTGGCTCTTACTTATACATTACATTTAGCTGGTATAGTGTTTTATCCCAGAACTAGCCTGACAGGAGCAGGTTAGGGTGTGTGTGCCTTTATCATTGAGAGTGTGGCTCCAGACAGCTCGAGTGTGGCCCCGGGGCCCCTGCAGCTGTCCGCTCTGCATTAGATTTATTGCTCAGATCTAAGGACTGCTCATCACAACCTGCGCTGCAGCAGCGACAGAGGAAAGAGTTCAATGTCGCCAACATTCCCACCAACCTTTGTGCTGCTGTTTCAGTAATTACATTTTCACACAAAAAAAAGACAGTGAAGGACAGTGTTGGGTAAACTGATATCAGATGATGCCACCCAGAAGAGTGTCATCTCATTGCCTCTCCTCTTTAAAATGCACAAATGACCCACTTCACCCAGTCACTTTTTCTTTTCATAGCAAAATAAACTCTTTTCTATTTTAAGAGCGTATTGTTAACAGCAACTCGCACGCTATAATTTAATCGGAAGTCAACATGACAAGTGCTGTGTTTGCAGGTATCTGGGGCAAGATGATGCTTCTAGCTTTCATTTTAGTATATCTGCAAAACCAAAAAAAAAAAAAAACAGTGGCTGATAAAGGAGGCCTCTGCTATGATTTGTTTTAGAACAGTGAGATTGAAAGAAACGGTACAGAAACGGGGGGTGGATCCCAGAGGTCAGACCAGAACTGACTCAATTCAGGGTAGTTAAAGTTCTCAAAGTTCAATGTGATAAGGGGGCAGATGCATTAGAAATTCCCTGTTAGCAGCTGAAAGTGGTTTTCTGCCACGCGCTAGTGAGCTTTCTTCCGGGAACCTGTAAAATTCAATGACAATTACCTGGGCTAAATGTAGCTTTAAGACAAGTATACTACTAGAGTAATTACTTGGAGAAGTTTATGAATTCGCTAATGGATGTTCGTTGTCATTTAGAAAGGTATCTCGTCTGCCTTCCGCTCCTCAGCTGTGCCGCACTGCTGTTGCTAGGCAATGGGGTTATGCGATGGGGAAAGCTCTTTACCTAATTATCCTGAGTAAAACAGCACCGTTAGACTTAAGCTCGGCACATTTAGGTACAGGAAGACAAAATGACCACGGGAAGCTAGAGCAAAGAACAAAAAGCAACAAAGTACGCAGAAGGAAATACAAATGGCGGGGATACATGTAAACAATATATCTGTGCTATAGAATACTCACACAGTTCTGCCTGCAAAGTTAATAAGTTCAGACAAGCACATTTTCTCCTAAATCTACAATTGCTTGTTTGCTGTATGACACAGATCTACCTAGGGAAACAAATACTCAAAAATCTAAAAAATACACACACACACTATATATATATATATATATATATATATATATATATATATATATATATATATATACATACATACATACATACATACAACCTCATCTAAACTTGAGAGTAAAAAAAAAAATAGGTCACCCAAAACCAAGAAGTAACAAAGTCAGTTATATTAGCAGCAAAAGCAAGCATTTGTATGCCTGATGTGTGTATTTGTATCACAGTGCCGGTGTAATTCTTGCTTCTGAGGTAAGAGGGACAGGGTCATAAAAGCCCTCAAGAATAATATAAGCCTACTATAACACTGCAACACAATGAGAGAGCACAGATCTCTCACACATACAGCAGCCTTTCTGCTCTTGTGCTCCGAGAGGACGAGGACTTGTTTTTCCGGTGGCTGCATAGAAAACCACAATACATTATCTTACATTATCTAATGAATTGTTTTTGTGATAATTTCATTTCTATCTGGGTTAAGCAGCTTTGTCCTTCAGCTTTGGCTTTCATTTGCCATTGGCAGCCCTTGGAAAAAAAAGAAAACAAGAAAACCACCACCTCCACAAACAGTAGAAAAAACAAACCACTATTTATTTTTTAAATCACAAATATGTAAGCTTGTTTACCAACCCCAAACATGGCTCAGGAGAAAACACTGTAATCCCTCTTGTTACTAATGGAATGAGCAATACTGCAAGAAGAATTCTACACAGACTAATAATTAATGAAAACGGATACTGCTGCATCGTGGGAATCCTTTTAAGCCAGGAAGTGTCACAATTGTGCCTTTTCTGTTGTACCAAGCCTAAGGCTAATGTGAAATTTGATTTATTGTGTTTGACCATTACTGCAGTTTAAAATCACATAGATCAAGCTCACATCTCCCAATGATGCTATAGTGGAATTTGAATATATTTTGTAAATGTTTGAGGTATTTCTTGACCCAGATTAGTCTCTTATTTAACTGATATTCTGACTAGGACTTCTGAAATGTGGCAATACCTCATTCTGGGGGTTCGTTTCTCCCCTAACAAATAAAATCAGCTCAGGCCAAGGTTTTTTGTATGTAGAATGCAAATACAAATTTATATCAGCAATGACAAGCACATATGGATGCCAAATACAGATCTGCTGAAGATGGCATATTTTCAGCCGTGGTGCTTTATGCTTTACTTTCAGTGCACTGTGAGTTCTTCGTATTGCGAGTGCCATATTGTGCTCTGTTTCATGGTTTCATTGCAAGCTCAGCATCCGAGGAAGATTCCCTGCATGCATTGTATTTGTATGTCTTAGAAAAAGGCTTTGAGTTCAGACTAATGAAACATTATGCACAGACTTTATTTAAAACAGTACTAGAGATTCACCTTTAAACAAATGATTATTAACAATCTAAACAACTGGGGCTCTGAAAAGTCTATCTTTGATTAACTTCCCTGCATAGACCTCTGACACAGTATTAATGAACATGACTGACTGGCAATCAGCTCTCCAGTACGAGTTAAGCTAATCTAAAACAGAGTAACCGTCAGTAACCATCTAAGAGTACAACTGTCCAGCCCACTTTCTCCTTTCTTATCCTTGACAATGGTCAGATGAGCTGCCTGTGAGTTTGGACCTTTTGTCAGCACCTTAAGGGACCCATGCATTCATTTAAAATTGTATTCACTATAGGCCTAATATTTTTAACAGTGATTATGTTACCCTTGGTATTTTGTGTATATGAACTACCACTACTGATAATACTAGTGGAATAGGAGGAACATGCCAGCAGAAATACTAAATGTCAATTTAGCCTGGTGAACTGGACTTACAAATATCTACTGACACAAATCTTACTCAAGCCTGACTTTTTCCAGTTACTGAAATGTGATAGTTTAAAATTAAAGTTCACATTTTGATAAAGTATCAGACAATCTATCACATTTCATTGTCCTCATTCGGAAACATACGAGGGAGAACACACAGGGATAAAAATCTCTCTAGTTTCTGGGGCCTGCACCTAACCTGTTAAGTGGAAGCTATTTTGAAATCAGTCCCATCTGCTGCAGACACAAAATTAATGACAATTAATTAGGACATTGACATCCGCAGGCCTGTTTACCAACAAGAGCAAGGACAGAAACTAATCATCTGGAAAAACATTTTGGTTAACTGCATAAACCCAACAGGAAGAGTATTTAGGTTGCAGTTGGCACATTTCTTTTCATGTACCTTTAAAGTAGATTTATTCCTTTGAGAAAATAATTGCCAAATGAGACTCTGAAAACAGGACAATGTTGCTTTCTTACGGTCTGTTCCGTATCAGGGAAAGAAAAGTGGTGATGTGAGGGTTTTTTTGTGGCTTGGTTTTTAACAGGGCACACAAAACAAAAATGCCAGTCTATTTTCACGGGCTAAATTGGCTCCATTAAAGTAAGTAAGAGATACCTCGAGAGATATCAGACTATGACATTTCTTGCACTTGTTAAACTCATTCTCAATAAAAAGTCAGACCTGCAGAGACACTGAACACTGGATATTGGAAACATTTACATATCCCTTACTCACTGCAGACACTATCTATAGACAATCTGTTGCATGTATAATGTGTCTATCCGCCTGCCAAGATAAACCCAGTGCTTGGAAAGTAAGTTAAATATAAAAGGATGGTTCATATTTTAATCATTGTATTTAGGATGTTGTTTTGGATAAGTATATGCCATGTCTACCACTAAACAAGAGATGCTACACAACACGTACGTGCTTATTAAATGCAGCATTTACGAGTTCACAGCTTTCAAAATAATACATAATTACCATCTTATTCAGGTCAGGTTTTTTCAGCAGAATAGTATCAGGTAAGATAATGTGCGTCTGTGTGTGTGTTTGTGTGTACACACACACACACCTTTATCATCACCTAATGTACTGCTGTGACCACCAGATTCATGGCCGGTGTCAGCGGCTGCAGCCATGTCTTAAGATGGAGATGGTCAATTAGGTTTTGAAGAACATGGAATTGTGTAGGGGGGTGGTGGGGGTTAGAGGGGAAAAAAGGAAAACAAAGGTGATGCATTAGTTCTTACACACTTCTGTGAAAGGAAATAATTGCTATAATTTTTAAAGCAATCAGACTCTGCGCCGAAGAGGAATCGCATTAGCCGCGCGCAAGAGACCCGGACTCTTTTGTCTTCTGCCAGGTAGGGTTCAGAACAGGCAAGCCAACAGCTGGGCTTTCCACACTACAGCAGTGATGTGCAGCATCCTGGAGGAACTCGGTGAGCTCCCTCTCGCAGGCGCATTGGATCTGCAGCCAAACCAGGAGACAGCAGGATGTCTGAGCACCCTGGAGGAACGCTATCCTTGCACACTGTGCCTCAGAGGGTCGGGAGGCTGAAAAGCAGGATTTCGATATAATTGCAGCAGATTTCCATGTTTATTTATGGTATTGTTTTTGTGTGTTTTTATCATGCTCATATACAGGACAAGGCCTTTAAACCGAAGAGAGGCAAGACAAAGCAAACCCTTTTCGGAGGATGGGTGGTTGTAACTTTCTAAAAAGTGCAAGGTAGTAATGACATCTGAATAGGCCGAGCTATGAATGTAACTTGGTATAAGGCCCAAGCAGAATCTCTTTGGCCCACAACAGAGTCCTTCAAATCCTGAAAGTCATCAGCCAAAGGGAAACCAGATGCTTCTTAATTTGCGGATCACCAACCAGGAACTGTCCAGTCAGTGCGGGATTGCAAATGACAATCTATCTATATGACAAACTGACACACTACAGCAGTCACGTGGCATGGATCTCATGAAAATGTAGTTACCAGAAGCTGCTATCTATATGAGCAGATTTGTCACTGTGTCAAATGTTGCTGTAGTTTATGCTTTTTTGATTAGGCTTTAAAAATGGAATGCCGCCTTTTTTTTTTTTTCCTACACTTTGAACTGTTTTTTGATCAGCCTGTGCAGCCTCTATTTCTAATATTATGAGGCAATTAGGAATGTCTTTGATGAGGAACCAATAAAACAAAAAGTGCATGCATAGATTTCATAGCAGCGCAATTAATGAATAATCATTTAGACTCTTTGTTCGAGGCTTGGGTTTCGAGAGGAGATTGAGTGCTATTTTTCAGGGACTATCAAAATGCTTAATTAATCCCCCCACCCCACCCCCCCCCCTCCCTTTCTTAGTTCAGGTGCAAATCAACCTTGTGCTGCATTATTTAAAGCTGTATGCCAGCATCTGGTGACAATTTACGTAACAAAAACCTGGAAGGGAAACAGCTTTGTTGCATGTCAGTATGTAATTTAGTATTCTTCTGATTCAGAGGACTAATAAAGACTTATATGTGAAACAGGATCCCTTAGTCTGGTTAACTTTCATTAAGGAAGAAACTCATTAACTTCACAGCATGACACTGAAAGAAAACTAAACCACCTACGCATGGCTTATTTTATTTTCGAATGTCAACACCGATGCCCGATTTCACCAATTTGGAAAAACCAAGTCAGATTGAATATTATGCCGGTAGGGGAAAAAAAAAAAAAAATGAAAAAGAACAGGAAAGAACTAGAATTTAAAGTATCTGAAGATACTTTGTATGTGGCAGTACTTTTTGTATGCTATATTATATATGTTTTAATTATATGGTAGTATGCAGGTTAATATCAGTGACAGTTTGTAATCAAAGTAGCAGTAGTACAATTTAGGCTAGGAGTAGTATGCAACAAGTAAGTAGATAAGTAGCTGTAGTATAATAGGTGTGTTCTCAAAAGTATGCAAGTAAATATATGTATTATTAAATGTTATGATTATTCCTATTAATAATATTATCATAATAACTGATTGTAATAACTAATCCCCTATAAAACCCTATGAAATTAAAATACTACGGAAAAGACAGACAAGACAGAGCTAGACCAAATCAAAACATTAATCTACCTGTAAAACCATGATTTCTAAAATACTGCATGGTTAAAAAAACAAAAAAACAAAAAACAAACAACAACCAAAAAAACAAGGAAGGGGAATCAGTTTGAATAATGTAAACATGTCTCAAAGTGTGGATCCGTTAGCTCAAAGTGTGGATTAAGTTAATCAACAATACATCTGCCCCACACTCCCCTTCTCCTCAAAGCCACACAGCCACATTAATAAGATGACTCATAAGTATAATCAACTGAAAGTTCAAAGGATGACATCATAGAAATGTTTTAATACAGAATATATTAGATGCACATCAACCTTATGTTCTTGTAGGTCAGGTTAGGAGGAGCAATAAAATGCATCAGTGACAATGTGTGAGCAAGGAGGTTAGTGTTTGTGATATTATAAGTTATTTAAGTATATATGCATCTCAGAAGCTGGCGATTAATAATAGTAGTGTATGTAGGTTACAGTCTCATTCAGTCATCTTAGTGTTATGGAGGGCAATGACATCAGGGACAGGAGCATGTCATAGGGGACAAAATCAGTCTAAAATGTAGTAGTAGTAAATAATGGGGAGAACACAAACCTCCTCCTTACCTTAATATCACACCCCTTTCAGATTCCCCTTCCCTTCTGCCCTGACCAATAACACAGCCACCCCTTTTCGTCCTGGCAGGAATAATCCTCTAACCCTGAACCCTTGCTAATTTCCCCCTGATCTAGCTGAGTGTGGTGAGTTTACCACGGCACATAGATCAATCGAATGCAGGATTTACTTCTGATTGGTTATCAACCGTATGACACCGCAATTCATTCTGTGAAGAGTCTGAATGTTCCACAATTGTCAATATTTTTTAAGAATCTGTTGGGGGAATGATGGCAAGGCTTACAAAGCAATGATGTCCACAGACTCTATCTTGGAGGCTGCTCAGTCAATACTAAAGGAGGATTTACGAGTCAAAGAATTGAGGATTACAGATACTGGTAGTCCAAGAAGGCTTTTTGATTTGTTATTATGATATCTAAAAACACTGCTAAGGGAATGCCCTACTACATTCAAAGGAACATCATTAAACCTTTTTTCCACATGTATTTGTTTTGTCCTGGCTATGGCAGTCAATCAAAAAACATGAAAATCACTGTCTCTCTGAGCACCTAAAACTGCCTGAAGCTACGAAGTAAGCTCATTCTGAAGGTTACATTTGTTCCAGCCCCACTTCAAATTGTACAGCTCTTCTTGACCAATCAAAACACCCGATACACAGAAACATTCAGGGTCATTTTACAGTGTCAAAAACCTCACAACAGAAGCCAGACTGACCATACAAAGTGCAGAAAAGAAAAACAAACAAAAAATGACAAATCTGATATTTGTTGTATGCGTTGAAAATGAATGGTTCTCCATTGCCAGACACAAGGTGGTTCGCTCTCTTTTAAAATGAGGTCACCCATGTGTGTGAAATGTTTAAGATTTCATATCTCATGACACACAGCTGCATAGCTTAAAACCAAACAGGATAAAATATGAGACAAATACCCATCAGCCATTAGAGGCCAATTAGAGTATGGTAACATTTCATAATTTATGTGTATGAAGGACAGTGGCTGTAAGCAGAAACCATCCAAGTTCATTAAAGGACAATGATACCAAGAACACAACTGTAAACAAATTATGATCAAATTAAATTATTAACTTATAATACTTTATAGTCAACATTAGATGTGTGTTCTAACATAACTGAAAAATAGGTAATGTCTATGCATTAGCAAATCCACTGATAAGAATAGCCCTATGAAAATCCAGCCATGAATCTTGATTTGCCCCAAATTAGTGCAGTCTGAAGCTGTAAAATAACGAATGTTGTTTAATGTTGACACGGACTCAATGAAAGGCAGAAATTCAGATGATTTGAGTACCTTTTTCCTAACTTGGTGAAGATTTAAGTTAGTAGCTCTATGCAAATTTGCCAGAAAGATAAGAATCGGGAACAAGGGATGGTAGATGTGGAGACACCAGTTGGCTTAGTGCTCTGATGAGTCAGCTGATGAGCTGACACAGAGATAACGCTTGGATGCAATTAAGATAATACAGACACTGCCAGGGGTGTATAAAAGCTGATTCTGCAGTTAAAAGATAAATAGATATGGCAGCGATGCAACTCCATTGTGTAGATAAACAGACAAAACCTTGACAAAAATAAGGAGAATAACTTCACTGTGAATAAATAAGAGTGCAAGCTGAAAATGGCTGATCAATACTGTATGTAATTTAAGGTGCACAGCATTACAAAACTACCCTCCTAATGGAAAACAGCTCAGCTCAACTTGCTCAGCGCAGAAAAGGAGATTTTAAAAGGTGTTGATAAAGAAGCCTACCACCGCACTTTAAAACAAGGCCGGGCAAGGCGGCTGATTTCCAATACACTGCGTGGAGTGGATTGGCTCTGATCGATGAGCACCAATATGGAAGCCCCTCACAAGTACACAGAGAGCCACCTTAGCCTATTAGTTTTTTGCTTTTTTCCCCTCCTGTTTCACTGCTGCAATGCTGTATCTCTGAATTATTCATAAATTCAATGTGTGCAGTAATTCTGAACCATTCGTGCCTGTCCTTGGAGAGTTTTTTTGTTTTTTGTTTTCTTTAAGTAGGCATGGAAAGGTCAGAAAAGGTGAATGTAGGAACTTCAAGCATTTTAACTATTAGTTTTGTGAATTATGATTCAGGGCTACAGATGTGTTTAATGTTGGAAGTCCTAATGTAGTTATATAAACATAATTAGATTAATCTATCCAATATATTCAACCTTTTCTTGTACTATATTATATAACATGAAAATGTGACGTGCGCAAATAATAACTTACCTATACCATACATGTTTGTCACTCATAAAACATCGCCAATATAAGTTAATACGATACAGTAAAATAAGGGACAAAAGTGGGTCAGTTATTAGTATTATATAAACTACAATTTCATGTATAATTGGCATTATTGTGAAATAGTATCACATTTAAACATGACAATATTGTTATTTGCTGCTAATGTTCTGTAATGCAGCATTTTTGGATCTCTGTAATCTAATGCTGTGGAAGACTTCTTGCATTTAATTTATATAAATCCATCTTGGCGTAACAGTGCTATTTCATGTTGGCATGCTCAGCTGTGAGGCCCTGACAGACACTTAGTGATTGTAATCCATGGTTGTGTAATTTATGAGCAGTAACAATAGAAATGGAAATGTACAGGCACCTATTCACGACACACACACACACACACACGCACACAGGAAAATGAAATATATGTAGGCTATACATGTATAAAAGGCTAATTAGATTCTGAACTGCACTCAGAAAGAGGCTGCAGATCTCAAGACAGGCAGCAGAAGGGCAAATTAATAATGACAGGTCACTTCATTCCATTAACATTGATGTGTGAGTGCCTTTGTGATAATTATGAGTGGGATTGCACCCTGAAAATCAATAAAAGAGCTCACCAAATTAGATACTTTAATACGCACGGATCCATGCACAGTTCTCCAGGACTCTAATATGCACTTGCTTGTCCTCAGCAACCAGATCAACTGCTATAACTCTCAACGTCGCCAAACAGTTATAGACAAAAGAGGACTGTAATGTGAATCTCTCCTGTTAGGATAATTTTGTTCAATTTCAGGGGGTTTATAGTCAGAAGACTGGCGACAATTGTTGAATAATCTGAAATAACTTTTTTGTTATTGTTCTAAACACAATCTTGAATCAAAACAAAATGTACATAGAACCTTACAATTACAATACAACACAGGTAATTAGAGTTCATGAAAATCTAATCATTAGGCTGCTTTTATTTTAAGCATTTTTTTAAAATGTGTTACCCATGTGTTACTTCCTCTAGTCCTTAACTATTAACCCTGTTGATTACCTGGAAAATAGTGGTCACTTTGTTACATTAAATTGTAACTCATTTTCATTACAAAAGAACCAAAATATTTTTGGGGTTTTTCTTCGTCATGGACTACGAAGGTGACTTGTTGGCGAAGGGTTCCTTTGTAAGGCAATCGTGACCCTATACACACTGCCAAATCAGAAAGATGACAAGAATTCATGTGCTCAGCAGTCACCTAAACTGACTCACACTGAAGTGTAGTGGAATAAGCTTGAAAAGAGTGAAATAATGTCTGCAACATGCGTACCCAACCATTGATCAGATGAGTCTTATGGGTGGCCAGCTGACTGTCAATCTTGAGAGCACTTAGCCAGAACACAAAATAAAACACTAGGCCTTTCATTTGCAACTAATATCTTATTCTCCATCAGAAATAATAATGGTAACAATTAAAGCACTTTTAATATCAATCCCAGCAATAACTTGGAGCTTGGAGTACCATATCCCACAATTATGTAAAGGAGATTTTTAGTGAAAGCAAGAATATAGGACCTAATGGGCACCATTCCTACTGATTAAAAATAACACATTTTAAACGAGTTGCTTTATATAACCGGAGATACGCAGGCAACTGTTAATATTTTTAAAGTAAGATTAGAGAATCAGGTATTCTGTCGTGATGAAGAACTAACGGAGAACAAGGGAGATGTCACAGTTAGATGACCGCTGGAGGAAATTAAATCTTTTGATGTGCCAGGTGAGAGGCAATAGGTCACAATGCAGGTATTACAAATGTTTAGGGGAAAAGAAAAAAAAAAGATTTAAAATGCAAAATGGTAAATAGCAAGAATAGTGTACAACAGTCTTGAAGCCGAATACAGGAAGACCTATAATAAACTACGGGAATTAAAATATGTATTACTATTATTATTATAATTATTATGAGCTCAACAGATAGTGCTGAAGCAGGTAAACATATGAATTCAAACAGCCTGTAGATAACAGAAAGAATTACAAGGGTATAAAAATAATAATAATAACAATACTGTTACCATTAAGAAAACAACATTATGTTGAAGACATACTGCTCATTTTATTTTGTTAAAATTATATTAACTGATTGGACTTGCTTTATTAGAGTTAGGAGACATCTTCCCAATCTATACAGGCTTTCCCTAAATGTAGCTGGGTTGTTTGTTTTTTCTTTTTAGACCTATTTTTATATCCCTTCCCGCTTCCTTTTAATGCCATTTCATGTTGTCAATAGATGCTTTAGCCCAATCACCGATAAAACTGTGTATTCTTAGTCTCCCTGCCTCGGCACAGCACTTTTCACTTCTCCAGGCTGTAAAATGGAGGAGGCATATTTAATAAAATCAGTGCCCAGCTGTAACACTGTACAGCTTGAGTGACTGTTTCAAAACAGAGTAATCAAGATTTTCCACAGTGATCTTTACTGGTCAGCATGTGGCCTATGTTAGGAAGTACCACTTCTGAATCAATAAATAACTTCTGGGCTTTGGTGAAGGTTTCAATTTTATAAAGGCAGCTCTACCACTATGAAACATTAACACCTTCGTCTGGAGGTCTAGGAAAGCAGATGTTTGTGTGTTATCATAGATATACATTTACTTCCAGTTACCCATGTTTTTGTGTGTATTTTTTAGCTTCATGCAGATAACAGAGTTTTGAGTACTAAGCAAACAAAGTGACAGCTAAGCCACACATCATATGAAACTGACACAATCCATAACAACAGGACAAAGATTTTCAGACAGGTTGTACAATAAATCGTAATTTCAATGAATAAATAAAGAGTAGTTCAGATTACAGGCTGAATATAAAAACCTTCACTGCATCTCCATAATGGGCAGTTATGGTTGCTTTTGAAATATTTAATGGGCTGAAAGAGTTAGATGATATCTGTGCTTAACAAATAACCACAATCCTTCTCAATAGCACAGCAACCGAAGCCCTTTAAAGGGAAATATATTACAGTTAGCAACATAATGGCCTTTGAGGCTGAATTATACATTTATATGTATTATAACATTCATAGCAAATAATTTAGGTGTAAAATAGACAGAAAGAAGCTAGGAGTCTAACCAAACACCCAAAATCTGAGGAGCAAAAGAAGAAAGCCTTAGTTTTAATGGGCGTAAAAACATGTTTTACAGCAGCAGTTAACAATGTGATTTTCATGTCATATTTTGAACATGTGTTTTGAATACAAAGGTTTCTTCACACATTTCAGAAAATCATGTGGACAAAGAAAAGGTGTGTGACACCAGATATTTCATGATCTTAGTTACAAGAACGATGACAGTAATAAAGCATATTAGGGCTAAACACTTTGGTTAAGAAGAAATCAACAACCAAAACTGCAACATCAGACTAAAGTTGAATTACCATTAAAAATGACGAATGTCTCAATTAAAGGGAATTTCATTTTTACCAAAAAAGGCAGGAAAAATACGAAGCTTCAAAATCCACCAGCATGAAATAATTCAGTAATGTTGTTGACTCAAATGAAGAGATTTATTGTGGAAGGTGGGTTGGGATGACCGTTGTGTGCAGAGTGAAGCAAAGGTACTGGTCATAAGATACACATGTCTTAAGTTAAAATGTAAGTATTTCTGAACAGGATATTTTATTTACAATGGTAAAAGAAGTAGATATCATTAAGAAATAAGAGATTGAGAGCCTGCCTGCTAAAACTACTCAGGGAATTCTACCTGTAAATTGTTAATACCTTTTCATCAAATAAGATGAAACCTGGTGAAGGAATGCATAGCACAAAATAACCTGTCTAACTGGAGTTTAGCCTTGGGCATTATCTCAAATATTAACGTCAGACAGATGTGGAAGGACATGACTTCTGACTTACAGTGAGGGAAAAAAGTATTTGATCCCCTGCTGAGATTGTATGTTTGCACACTGACAAAGAAATGATCAGTCTATAATTTTAATGGTAGGTGTATTTTAACAGTGAGAGACAGAATAAAAACAAAAAAATCCAGAAAAATGCATTTCTAAAAAGTTATAAATTGATTTCCATGTTAATGAGGGAAATAAGTATTTGACCCCTTCGACTTAGTACTTGGTGGCAAAACCCTTGTTGGCAATCACAGAGGTCAGACGTTTCTTGTAGTTGGCCACCAGGTTTGCACACATCTCAGGAGGGATTTTGTCCCACTCCTCTTTGCAGATCCTCTCCAAGTCATTAAGGTTTCGAGGCTGACGTTTGGCAACTCGAACCTTCAGCTCCCTCCACAGATTTTCTATGGGATTAAGGTCTGGAGACTGGCTAGGCCACTCCAGGACCATAATGTGCTTCTTCTTGAGCCACTCCTTTGTTGCCTTGGCTGTGTGTTTTGGGTCATTGTCATGCTGGAATACCCATCCACGACCCATTTTCAATGCCCTGGCTGAGGGAAGGAGGTTCTCACCCAAGATTTGATGGTACATGGCCCCGTCCATCGTCCCTTTGATGCGGTGCAGTTGTCCTGTCCCCTTAGCAGAAAAACACCCCCAAAGCATAATGTTTCCATCTCCATGTTTGACGGTGGGGATGGTGTTCTTGGGGTCATTCCTCCTCCTCCAAACACGGCGAGTTGAATTGATGCCAAAGAGCTCGATTTTGGTCTCATCTGACCACAACACTTTCACCCAGTTCTCCTCTGAATCATTCAGATGTTCATTGGCAAACGTCAGACGGGCCTGTACATGTGCTTTCTTGAGCAGGGGGACCTTGCGGGCGCTGCAGGATTTCAGTCCTTCACGGCGTAGTGTGTTACCAGTTGTTTTCTTGGTGACTATGGTCCCAGCTGCCTGGAGATCATTAACAAGATCCTCCCGTGTAGTTCTGGGCTGATTCCTCACCGTTATCATGATCATTGAAACTCCACGAGGTGAGATCTTGCATGGAGCCCCAGACCGAGGGAGACTGACAGTTATTTTGTGTTTCTTCCATTTGCGAATAATCGCACCAACTGTTGTCACCTTCTCACCAAGCTGCTTGGCGATGGTCTTGTAGCCCATTCCAGCCTTGTGTAGGTCTACAATCTTGTCCCTGACATCCTTGGACAGCTCTTTGGTCTTGGCCATGGTGGAGAGTTTGGAATCTGATTGATTGATTGCTTCTGTGGACAGGTGTCTTTTATACAGGTAACGAGCTGAGATTAGGAGCATTCCCTTTAAGAGAGTGCTCCTAGTCTCAGCTCGTTACCTGTATAAACACAGCCACCTGGGAGCCAGAAATCTTGCTGATTGATAGGGGATCAAATACTTATTTCCCTCATTAACATGCAAATCAATTTATAACTTTTTTGAAATGCGTTTTTCTGGATTTTTTTGTTGTTATTCTGTCTCTCACTGTTAAAATACACCTACCATTAAAATTATAGACTGATCATTTCTTTGTCAGTGGTCAAACGTACAAAATCAGCAGGGGATCAAATACTTTCATAAACAGGAGAAAACAGAACAAACAAATATACTTTGGTTTGACTTTCTTGTTCTGTACACCGTTTAATTAGTATGTTTATTATTTGAGCTTTTCATATTTGATGCAGTACCCCCCCCCCCCAAATTTACTGCTCAACATTACTTAAATACAAAGTTTTTTGTGTTTTACAATATGAAGGCATGGCCAGCTTTGATATGTCTTACCCCCACTGCTACCCTTACCCTCAAAAATACAGGTAGAACTAGATAAAACATATCAATGTACAATAAATAAACAGTACACTAATGTATGGATGACATAATTGTTAAAAAATAACACGCCCCAAAAAATTAAGCATGACCACAACTTCAATAACAGCAGCATCCTTTGCTTTTCCAATGAAAAAGCTATAGTTGTTTATGAATCTTAACAAAAACAAACTATTTTATAATCAGCTAGCACATTACAAACAATACATTTTGTGTTCCCCCAGGTCCAGTATTGACAACAGGAAAATTGTTGTCTAATTACTGTTATTTTTTGTAGCTCTCATAATTTAACATGGATGAGGGAATCAATGATAGCAGCTCAGTACTAAAGCCATTATCTGAAGCTGCCTGCCACAGACGCTAGATTAAGTTGTAGGATTCCATTTTACAATTACACAAAAATAAAGCATATGGTTTAACTGTATTTGCTGAGAAACCACCTCTAGTTCTATATCAATTCTTCTAAAATGCAGATTCTTTTTTTTATTTTTATTTTTTTATAAACTCATTCTCATTAAAATTCAAAAGTTAAGGAACTGCCAAATGATGCGTCTGCTCCCTGGAAAGAAAGAAGAGAAAACCAGAAACTACATTTCTTACGTTTCTTCCACAACTTCTTTTAGCCAGGATGGAATCACCACTTGTTCAAGAAGTCAGGGCTTTGAGAAATAAGTCTGGGTTGGGCTCAAGGGACATTTCTGGGAGGCAATGGTCTGAGAAACTACTGTAGCAAATTAGAACATAGCCAGGAGCAATACAGATACTACTGTGAGTGCAGCAGAGAGAACAATGTCAATGGGTCATTTGAAGTGAAGCCGCCTCACTTACACAGGTGTAAAATAACCCTCATGTTGCACAAGCATTTTTATCCCATGATGCTGTAACAAGGACAGAAACCATGAAGTGCCCTCTAAGATTACGACTTCTTCCTGCTCCGTTTCCTACTGACTATTCGAAGATAATCAACATGTATGGGAAAGTATGTACAAAACATGTATGTGCATATTCACACAGACTGACGCTGAGCACTTAAGATTAGAAATCTCCAAGTCCTCCGAATAAAGTTTCCAGTTTCAAATGCTTCTTTGCCTTGTTTTTCTTTCCCTCCCCTGGGGCTACTGATGAAAGTTTATTTTTCAGTTTGGTGAAAGGACAAAGAACTTGCGTGTCACACTCACAGAGGTGTAATAACTAATCAAATGCTTTCCTCTTACATTTTTCCCTCTTCCTGTGAGCTGTATTCCAA
Source organism: Amia ocellicauda (assembly GCF_036373705.1). Classification (NCBI taxonomy): domain Eukaryota; kingdom Metazoa; phylum Chordata; class Actinopteri; order Amiiformes; family Amiidae; genus Amia; species Amia ocellicauda. The sequence goes on along the minus strand of NC_089867.1, from coordinate 10,303,933 downwards.
TTGAATGGCTGAAGCTGGATGACCTTTTCTAACCTAATCTGGTGTGTAGGGATTGTGCGTTGTCAGTCAGTCATGGCTATAGGTAATTTGTTTGTGTGCCCACAGTGAGTTTCCATGCAATTTTTTTCAGATCAGACTTCACCATCTGACAGTAATCGTGAGCTCTGAGCTGGGACTTGAAATGGACTGGAATGGAAAACAACATTGCGGCAGTTGTCCTTAAATTTTAACAAAGATGTTTTCCTAATGGGGATCATGCTTTAAAGAAAACATTTGGGCATCATTGAGATTCAGTGTTACAAAGAACTCATATGCTTAATTTATGGGCTTTAGGTCATAGAGTTATCTTCCATTTATTTAACCTTGAGGTACCAGTGTAATTGCTAAACCACACAAGAAATACCAACCACACATTAAAAACACAACAAAGAAATCAGTTTCTCTCTCACAAGATCAATTTAATATAAAAAACCTAATCCACTATGTGACACATCCATAACCTATTTAGTGCACCCTTTTCCTTTTAAAAAACAAGGTTTAGTAGGTTCCCATATGTGAGACTGGTGATATAACAACTGTCTGATTTCACTGGTGCTGAGTGGCATCCAGGAAACACATACACAGTTGAGTCATTGACAGAAGTGCCTTGACTGTCATTCATAATTGGCAGACAACTTAAAGGATGGCATAAAAAAATAAAACAAACTGGTATGAATTTGTAATATTGGCCATAAAAGACATATTGGATTTTAACAGCGAGTTTAAAAGCCAAGTGGGAATGATATAAATGTAAATGTTCCCACATCTATAATTTAACATCTCACTCAGCCTCTAAAAAACTAATATTGAACTGGTTATTGATGTCTGGGCAATCAGGGGCAATGTGATGTTTTCTCAAGCAGTGATGTGTTGACTTGCCTGCGCCAGGAAGAAGTCATCAATTAGCATGTTGTAGCTCCAGTTTGGTCTGAGAGGAGGCCTTAAACCAACCATTTTCTCTTCTGTGCCATGCTGAGAACAAGACGAAGGGTCATTCGGCTCACTAATGAGGTGACAGGGGCTCGTTAAGACTATACAAATCATCAGGAAGAGTGCTTTTCCTCATCTGATAGAACCTTGTCAGCAGGAGAAAGCTTTATGTGCCATCTCTTACAAGATTTGAGGATCTTTAAAAACCATTAAGCAAACATGGATCTCTCTGTATCAGCACACCAAGGGGAACTATATATTTACACACATTTATATTTAAAGAAATAAAACTGCCTGGAGGAATTGTTTCATTTGTAGGAGAAATCAACTATATTCAAATGTATTTTAATTTATTCATCTCCACAGCTGTGTGATTTCTGCATGTTGTCCCACAGCTCTGCTTGATTTTAGAGACTGGCTAATATAAAAACGACACCAAAAATATCTTGACAGATCACAGACACCAAGGAAAGACATGGACGGTATTGAAATCCATCTCTTAGGCCACTGTGGCAGAAATGTCTTCTTCAAAAATAATATGGAGTCTACATCATAGCTTTCTGAGAATGATCCAACACATTGACATATAACAACAGTAGGGGCCATCCAATTAAAGATCCTTTTAAAGAGTTTGCTCTCCAAGTATAAAGTCTTTAAAGGGCTTGCTAAGTAGAACCTGGATGGGATCTTAACACAATCTTTTTAAAATATTTCTCTCATCCAAGATACAATGGCTCTCAAAAGTATTCACCCCCCTTGGACTTGTCCACATTTCATTGTGTTACAACATGATATCAGAATGGATTAATCAGGAGTTTTTGCCACAGACCAACACAGAAAATGTCCATAATGTCAAAGTGAAAAATATAATCTGCAAATTGTTATAAATTAATTACCAATACAAAGCAGAATGCACAATGAAACACCAGCATTGTTTTGGGGGTTTCTGTTTGTTGGGAAGCATACTAATTAGAAGAAATGGACCTTAAACTGAAGAATTAGTCTGGGAAGGCATAATTCTCATTTCAGTGTCCATCTATAGTATGTGCTCATGGTTTTAACTCATTTAAGGTATGGTCTTAATAATTTACTGTATTTACTGGAATTTAGGTACAGTTCCCCTGACTTAAACTTCAAGTCAAATCCAAATACTTCAATAATGCATTTCAATGTGGTACTTGTGCCATTATAGAATACCTTCCTTAAAAATAAATTATTTCTGCAGCATTTCATCTCAGGCTAATAGAATGTCACTAATATACTGTGTTATCACAAATGCTGGAAATGTAATGGTTTTGTGTTGCTAAGCAACCTCCTAATTTTAAAGACCTCTATATCGGAGGGTCCTTTGAGAATCTCCAATTTTCAGAACAACTAGCTAATAGCTTTTATACTAGTACTGAAGGCAAGGGCAACCTATTTAGGCAGCCCCAACATAACAGCATTATAAATAATTGCAAATAAATATTCTGTCTCTTTGCTATGAATCACATATATAACAACTTATATGTAAAAATATACATACTTCCATTTTCAGTACCAAGAAATGTTGGTGAAAGTTATATGTACACTGAACACCCACACAGATATTGGCACAGTCATACCAATACTACACAGATATGGTTTAAGTATAAATAGAAATTCAAAACCTCTATTGTAGAATAGCAGGGGGGAAACATGGTGCATTGAAGAACAGCTGTATGTCTATAATATGATGGATGATGAAATATGATGAATATATTATGAAAACATATAGTGCAGAATTTGCTCAAACATGGAAACCACAGTGATATGTATCTTTATGTTTTATCGTATGAATATCACTGCTGCTTGAGAGTCCCTCAAAGCAGTTGCATATTTATTTTCTGAAATAAGTATATTATATTGAACTATTCCTTAAACAAGGAAATAATTAGTGCCAGTTCATAAGAAGTACTGGGAAGGATTACTGATTTGCTGATAACATTTTTATAATAATAATAATAATAATAAAATCAGTATTTTATAGAAAAAAAGGTCTGTGATCCAAAGGCCCAGAAATAACTATGGCAAGTCATCGTTATGCCATGACTTAAAATTATGAACAAGCGTAGATAAAACATTCCTGATTCGGGTAAACCTTTAGGGATTCCTGTTCATATTGGTGGTTATCTATTTTAAAAATATTCCAAAACACATTCAGATCTAAAAATATATTTTAGACTCCCCCCTTTTTTTTACAAGGGAACTAATTGTGCATGTCATATTTTATATATAGGGTTTGTAACATTTACCTTTAAATATCCCAGCCCCCCCAGTTCTGTTTTCTTCCTAAAACATTCCAACATTAACAAAAGGAATCAAAACAAAAGTGCTTTAGGGTTAACTGCCTTGAAAACACTTACAGGCTGCACTAAATCACTACAGCCAAAAAACGACTGTTGATGAAGAAAAATCACGCGCTGTGGATATTCATATTAATGCACACAGTACTGACAGTCATTAGAGAAGACAGCTGGATTATTATTGTTGTTGTTGTTGTTGTTGTTGTTATTGGATTTTCCTGTGAAATCGGGGAGACAAATCACCAAGCAGTGCTGGTGATAAATGGACACATTTGCCTTCATTTACTTACCAAACGCCTAATAACCCTGAGCAGCAGCTTCTGTTGTTTCGGGTCCTGCTGTGAGTTCAGTGCCTCTGTGAAGCTGTGAATGCTTTCTGGGGACATGCTGTCAGGGTTGTCCCCTCCGTACAGCTGAACTAATAAAGAGAGGCATGGTATCACACCCTCATATACCTCAAGGTCATTGCTTGGCAGCTGGAAGAAGAAACAAAAACAGCAATGAGGCAAACAAACCAATGAGTCGGATTCCTGCTTCATTATTCTACAAGGCCCCTTGTCTGCCGCCCCTTCAGCAGGAATCACCTGTTTCCAGTTACCAGAGCATGGTTTCCTATAATATCATTATTAACATGCATACAGAACGTGCACTGGGCTGTCACAGAGTGGCACAGAAAGTTAGCTTGTGTACTGCCTTTTCAAAGCTGACATCTCCTTCAAGACTGCTTCGGGACTCTCTCAACACAAACTGCTGAGACACAAGTGTTTATATGACCGTTTATTTATTTAAATATATTTACCTGTAATGAGAAGCATTGTTTCAAACATCCTTTCCTAGAAATATTGTGTTTATTTTTCAAACCACACAGCTATGATGTGCTTTTGTTGCGAGGACTGAGCACTGTGTTGACGCTTGCCTGTTGTGGACGTTAATTAGCTGTCTGCAACATTTTTAAGAAACCTCTTTTTTATTTCTCTAAATCTCTTCCTTGTCTCAAAGGTAATATTTGACACTTGAACTTGTCCATTTCAATACTAATCTGGAGTCAAATGTATGTTTTTTAAAAATGTATGTATAGGATTTAAAATGGTTTTGGCCGAACACATTTTGCATGCTTCATGTAAATTGATGCCACAGTGGAGCTTAGCAGTGACTGTTTAATATCTGCATTACCTAGTGTAGGTGGCCAAAATTAAAGTAACTCCTGAGTAAATCTTTGGGACAAAACATACCTTTTTTTTATCAAGAGTAGTGGGATGAATTATTTAGTAGTGCCTCACCTTATTAGAGTAGTACCTTAGTACAATAAAGTGTAGTAGCTGGACATAAATAAAAGCAATCTTACTCTTTAGGAAAGCAGTGAGCAATATAAAACTATCTAAAAAAAAACCATAACCAATTTAAATAATGAATCAAAATCATTAAAAAAAGCTGCATTGTTGTGGGGATTGTAGAATTATTTGTAGATATTGCTGATGTCAAGATGAATCACTTCTACAGTCTGATCTTCACAACCAGGAAAAAAAAGAAAGCACATGCTCCCATCTATCAGAATGACTTATTGTTTAGTGTGATTAGTTTCCTCCATCCAAAACAAAGCGGAACTCATGATCACACAGTGGGTCTGATCCTTTTACTGACAGGGCCCTGCTACCACTCCCCAACCAGCTAATCCATGGGATGGAAAGAAAAAACCAATGGGGATTAAGGCATGCTTAAGTCTGTCTACTGATTACTCCTCTAAGAAGGGTAAACAGACAAAGAAATAATTTTTGAACCTTTTAGTTCTTTTGAATAGTGTAGCATAATTGCCTCCTTTTAAAAGCAATATTATTTGAGAGCACTGTTAACAATTTACAAAGCTTTCCATTGTTTCGGGGTTGTTAGCATTCTGCATTGAGATGACCTTAACTAGCCCACTGTGTTTAAATACATACATATCACCTTTTGAAAGTAACATTTGGCTCAGCAGAACATGGGAAATCAGGAACTTCTTTAGCATTATTATTAGGATACTGTTTTAGGCTCTTGTGTCACCAACTAAATTTTATCATCAAGGCCACTTTTACCTCAGGGGATTCTTGTACAGTTACTGTCATTGCCTGAGCCCAGTTAGTTCCACCTCTGTAGGCCGATTTAATTGACAAATTGTGTCGCAGCCCACCACAGTATAGCTCACATCTGGTTCCTGTCTTTAGAAAGCGAACCTCGCTGGTTCTCATATGCTCCAGTGATTAAGATCACACAGTGCAATGTGTGCAAAGCCAGCTATTCTGTCATAAAGTCTCCCCCGAGAAGCACATCTTGGCTTAAGGATCACCCAACCCCAAAACTCAATTATAAAATCTGTATACTGCTTAACCAGGCAAGACTATTCCAAAGATCTTGGCTGACAACCAAAATGGTGGGCCTGTAATAACCTTTTGTAATAATCTCCATTTTGAATGCTAGTTTTTTATATTCATTAACATCTGTAACCAACTGGTTCGAGTACTGCAGCCTCCTGTTTTTCCTAATGCAGAGTCAAATGTCAATCACAGGCCTGAACAGACAGTGAAGGGTAGTGGAGAGTGAGCTGGTTTAGTAAGCACTTTCTGCTTTTGCATACACACTAGATAAGTTCACGGCGGAAAATACAGTGACACTGGAGACTGACTCTACTCATTACCAGGAAAGGGCTATAGGGTAGACAGCTCTTAAGGACAAAGTCGCCGGGCTCTTATTAACAAGAGTTGGGGTGTATCACTTTACAAACCAGTTGACACACTGACAGCCTCTTCTACCAAATGGCCAGAGGGAAAATGAGTCAGTAGTACCTGTACTTCCTACCAGTTGCCTGTAGGCAGCATAAGAAGTTCAGCTGGCACTAATCCCCAACTCTGGTCCTCTGGAGAGTCCAGGGTAACAGAGTGAGGAGATGGAGACAGCACAGGCTGCTCACTGGAAGGTAAGAGAGAAGGTAAACAGTATACCTCCTAAGTGTAGCACCAAAGGAAGAGGGCTGGCATCAGAATACATTGGGGGGGGGTCTCTGTAATATATTTAAGGATATTCCCAAAGGGGATCCTATTGAATACCATCTGTGCATCTGAAATATGCAGCTCATGCACTCATTCAATGGTAAACCAAGGGCTGATAACACTGGAGAAAAACTGATGAGCTTAGTAAACACGTCAAACGCACCTTATTGCATTTCAGTATTATCTATGGTTTGGTCTGTACCACCCTAAAAATGCCATAAATCTGAAAGTCATAGGAAATGTGAACACACTACAAGGAATATACTCCATCCCTGCACATCTTACGAAGTTATACAAATTGTAGTTATACAAATACCTTCATCTGCAAAGCTGGTTTGCAAACACAAATGCAGTTTTAAGTGGAAGTTAATTATTTATTACTAGTTAAATAAGATAGAGAATTTTATTGGAAGGGACATTAGACATTTGAATGTTTGTGTACTGAATTATTTTGCATTTCTGTTTCTGTAATAAAGTCATGTTGACTTTATTATTTATTTCTTATTAAAAATGCTCAGGGCTGTTCATTATTATTTCACAGCCATTTCATAAACTCATGAATACAGTTGTTCAGAAGAGACAATAATTTCTACTGCACACACTTTAAAACTCCTTCACTTGCCTTTTCCAGTCTTCAGCTGTTAATGTAATGAAACTTTCAAATTAGCAAAGTTGCAAAAAGCTGATGATCTTGGTTATAATTAGATAGTCAGGTAGCAATTTTTACTTTGAAGCCGTTTAACCCAGGGGGCAGTCTATGGCATCATAATAATGAATGTTTTCATAGCAGGGTTATTATAGACACATAAACAAAGGCAGATAATTTGATTACAGAACATATTGTTTGTACTGTAGTGCTAGTGGGATCACAGTGAAGAGAGTTTTAGACTTAAGTAGGTGACTGAATACAAAGTGTTGCTTATTAGACATTATAAAGTGTCTTTCACATGATAACAAAACAAAGTATTATTCTAAGCACATGCATTGTTATTAATTCATAAATCGTACTCAAAAGAAATGCAAATGAATGAAAATTCATTACAAGGAAATGTTGGTCAAATGTTAATTTATTTAGACAGCTATATATCAAGGATTCTAACTCTGGCAAGATGTGGTACTAGATGTTTTATCATATATAATTTTAAGGAAAGACACAGTAGGATTCTGACACTATTTCATGATTGGTCTAAGAAATCCATTACATTTAGAAATTAAAGATATTAGACATTAAGATGTATTATAGTCCCAGTACCAGTTTGTATGTGTGTGTGTGTGTGTGTATAAATATATATATATATATATATATATATATATATATACACACACACACACACAGACACACACACATACATCATCTACCTTCATGTATTCATCTCTGTACAATGCCAGTGATACTTGACTTCACACAATCATGAAGGCCCGGCTTCTATGTCAACTAATTGGCCAACCCTCCCTGCGACCAGTCCTTTTTGAAAACCCTCTTTGATGTCACTTTCTTTCCTGCCTTTGTAACTGCACTGTCACTGCTATTCACATCGCAATGATCCTGGCAGCAATCCCATTCTCGGCTGCTTTCAAAGTATGCTGCTGTGTACTGAGACATATGGCTGCATCTACTTCCGCTTGAGGCTGGAGCTCCTCGGGGTCTTTCAATGAATGCCATTTATATGCATTAACATACAGAAGGAGACGGTGAGTGGAGCACTTTCGCTTAAGAGCTGTCCTTTTCAACTGTTCCAGCCGTTTCTGTTCTGCCTCTGCAACGCCTAAGGAAACTCCAGAAAAGCATCCAGAAATCGCTGCAGCCCTATAGCCCCTCGGGAACGCCGATGTTCATGAATACTAAACTAGAGCAGTGCGGGATCACGTCCCTTGAGTTACTGCAGTTTTTGGTCTCTAAAAGTTACTCTGCTCTTTTTGTTCTTCCCCTGCTGTGAACCAACATTTGCTCCTCTGATTAGACGCCTCCCTGACTAATCTCCAATAACAGTAAAAGCGAAGAATCGAATTGCACTCTGAGTGCCTCTGATGACTACCGGGATTATCTGATCTTTTCTTACAAAAGCATCTTTTCAGTTTAGCACTTTCCACTCCCCATCAGCCCTGCTGCAGCCAAAATGAACCAGACTGACATACTTTGGACAGGAAAATGTTATTTGCAGCTATTAGAATCTTTAATGTCAGAAACGGCTGCCAAAATAATTTCTCAAGGAAAATTTCAGGAAGCTCTGTCTACATTTACTGTGGTAGTTAGTTTGAACCCTTAATCTGACAAACTGAAGCAAATCTGTACAGACAAACAGCCATTCCTGCACCCCCCATTTCACACGCTCAGTAAGGAATTATGTCCTGTGCACTGAAGGAAGTTGTTAACCTAGTTCCTGAATATCTACATCATCCTAAAAAAATGACACTGTTAACCAGATACAGACAAGGCTTTTACAGGAACAAATTACATAACTGGTTTAAAAGGTGACGCAACTACAGAAAAAAATATTACTTTTTGTAACACTGGGAGGTGTTTTTCCTTGCATTCACATTTGCTGTGGAACAAGGTTTGTTTTGGTGTACCAATATTGAAGAGGTTTACTTCCCCTTTTTACTCCACTCATACAAACATGTTGTATATATTGCATATCTTGTTATGTATGAAACGAGTCAACATGTCAACATCACGACAGCCATGAGAAAGAGATATGTGACACAAAAATTGCCAGCACTCTCTTTTCAATTTCTCATTTACCAGTACCCAGATGATTTACCAAATATTATAAAAATGACATCAGGCAAAGGACATTGGCCCCAAAAGTGTGGCAGATGTAAACAATTTGTTGCCCACCAAGTTCAGTCAATGAATTAAGGAAACTTTTCAAGTTGTGAAACATTAAAACTGAACACAATTTTAGCATTCCATTAGACTTCTACTGAAAGCACATCTTACCAGCTGAATAAGCAGACTAATTAAGTCCGTCAGAGGTTTATTGGTGAGCAGAAGGTCCTCTGCGGCCTGGTTGTCCCCTCCTGTGTCCGATTTCTGAGCCTTAATGAGAAAAGGAGAAATGAAAAGGAAATCTGGTGGAGAATTCAGCTTTGAGATACAAATGAAAACCAGCAGGTGGTATAAAATGTCAGCGGCAGATAGTGCAGAATTGTCCTTTTCCCCGGTCAGAGTTTGACCCATTATAATGAAGCGGCTGCTAATCAGGACCCCATTCCCTGGCTTAAACGCGTTTGAACAACGCATTAACATTTTCATTACGTGCGTCCTTGCAACCCGTTCTCTCATTATGCCAACCTTATATTACTGACCTGCCCAATTGCCTTTTCAAGTATTTTTTTTTAAATTGGAAAATCAAAACTTCAGATATGGAGAAGGGAAAAAAAAAAAAGATTTGGTTTTCGAAGAACAATTATAATTCAGCTGGTGAGCAATACAACGCCGATGCATTATAAAAAAAAAGAACAAAGCACGTTCACAGCTTCATGTTTTCACAGTTTCACTACAGACTTTGACCCACTTCCACTAAATATTGTGTGATAAATCCAGGTTCAAAAGTTTGACTAATGCGGATTTGTAAAGGCAGTTAAAGTAGCTATTTGAGAGTCTGCATTTCTCTTCAATTAAAGCAATTCACGAAAACAGAACAGCTGGAATAATGCAATTATTCTCCTTGTATGTTGTTCTTTGATTCATGTGTGAGGCATATAGCACTTTAATGCAGTTTATGTGTTCCTCCTTTTCAAATATTTATACCAATAAGAGTCTACTGCAATAGCTGATGAGAGAGACTGGGATGAGAAAAACACAGCTTGCATTCTTATTATCAAGGAGCAAAATGTATTTGGGTTATGCAGATCATTTTAATGAGTGGCGCTATTTCTCTGCAAACCTATTTCCATGGTATATTCCCCATCTCCCAATATCTGCATATAAATATGCATGTAAGGGTGCTCAGTGGTATACAAAGGACGTCAGACAAGATAATGAGTGCCAGTGGGAGACCACAGATATCCCATGAGTCAGGGACCTTATGGATCCTAAATGTGAAATTATGCCAAGCCTTAGTCATGAATGTCAATATAGGATTTTCTCAACCACTGGAAAATAATAAATAGTTCTTTGGAAAATAAATAATTACCTTTCACAATAAAACCTGCCTAAAACATTCTGCACTTCTATAAGGAAATTTAAATATGAAAAATATGAATAAATTAAATAGGATTTACCAGTGGCATTGTTAAAATATTTAAATGTTTCTCTACACAAAGTAAAAGGCCTTTATTTGAGGCCTGGCCTAATACAACTGTCAGGCAGGAGGGGAAAAAAAAACAGCTGGTCCAAAGTGACTGCCAAATCGGTTGGGTGATATAAAAAATTAAAAGTACATAAATTGGGGCTGGAACTTGTTTGGTTGCAGTGGAGAAGAGGTCCTAGAGATGGCAGAGAATCGAATGGCCAATACTCTCCAGAGCCACCACCAAACTGACTGGCACAGAGATAAGTTAAAGCAGCTTAAACAGAGTCGACGGTAGATTCCCTATCATGCTGCACAACAGATTCTTTCTATATGGTTTAAGTGCAAAAAGACAAATCAATAACCTGCCAGATAGTAAACTCAGATAAAGTGTGTCTGTGTACATTTAGATGCCCTGATATGGAGCAAGGGTGCAGTGGAGATTTTGGGCTGAATTACAGTTGTTGAATTTTGAGCGTAAGTGTTCAAAGGGAAACTAATAATTACTGATTTCTAAATTACAAAGGGAGTAAAACAACCTGAAGCTGTTTAGTGTTCCTTGAAAATGAAATTCACAAACAGAAAAAACTAAACCTAGCATAACTTATCCTTTAGACATATTTTGAATATTCCAATAGCCCTACATTGTGGTAGATAATATATTTTAAAAAGTTTACTGAACGCTAGGCAGTACTCTCCAAAGACTTGGAACATTACCCTCAAGATTGTAAAAACTGAAAGCTCTGTGCAAGAATGCTCACAGGCAATTACTTGTCACTGTTGCACGCCTTAAGGCAATCTCTCAATTTCCAAAGAGTATTTTAACTGTGTAACTGTGAAATATGAAATTGACTATAACACAAAATGGTTACTGGCAGGTTCTTTCCATAGACAGTTAGACTTATTGTGTGGCACTGGAAAAACAGAACTATTACAGAGGGCAAAAGTTCACATGACATTTTTCTCTTAGTGAATCTCAGCACAAGCCATTCAACTGTCAAGCTACACAAGATGTCAACTGGAAGTATAGTTCCCACCAGATAAATGTAACTAAATCATAACAAAATACACTATCTGGTATAACTTTCTAAGAAACTTCTTGTAAAAATCAAATACAAAATTTCCATATAGGCCAAAAAGTTTGTTCATGAGAGCTTCCAGGTCTATAGAAGAGTGGGTAAATGCAAAACCAAAACTCTACTAGCACTTTCAAATCCATACGCCTACCACTCTTGGTGCTGTATGTCATACTGATATCAGTGTCTCTCAATACTGGCAACAATACAGAAAATGTGAAAAGACTATTATCCTGATGAGGAAAAAGAAAACAAAACGTCTTTGATTATGTTCTCTTTGGCAGCAGTGAATTGCAATTGTCGTATTTCACAACGCATCAAGGATGCACACTATTGTCTCAGCTGAAAGCGTACTCATTCAATCCATCCTTCTCATATCACTTCTTCTGTTGAGCCTTTCTAAAAGTCTGAGCTAACAGTTATTTAAAACAAGTCAGCTTTAATTTGTAAAGTGTTTTTTTCAGCCTGTACCACAGTCTCCACCCCTATACTGGCTTTGCCTAAGGAGTTGTGAAAGGTCTGAGGAGTGACAATCGAAGCAGGACGATTCAACAGACCTGCAAAGCGGGGGTCTACCGCATATGCTATTGGACTTCAGTTAAGCAACTTTCTTGTCGAACGCAGAATATTTCTTGACAATGTTAATTTAATGACACTGTACTCTACTTTTATGTTATACAAATACCCCATTAGAAAGAGCCAGGGAATACCAAGGGAAACTTTTTACTCTGCAAATTTTACTTTCCATATATTACTTCCTCCGGGAAACAGCATTCCTATCTGGTGTAATTAATTGCCTAATATTGTCATTGTTTCTCAATTCTCTTCTGTGGATGCAGTGTATGACAGAGAAAAATACAGTAAAATAGGAAGTGGAGGAGCCAATCTGACTATAATTGTAAAAGTACAGTACCTGCAATGCCACTCGTACTACGTTGGAAGTATGTCTCAGCATACTGTGTAAAACATCCAGTAATGAGAGCAGGAGATTGTGTCCATTCTTCATGCTTTGCTTATCTTCCTTCTCAAGGAACAGGATTGCGGTCTTAGTGAAAACATTGCAGATAACGTCTACCAAACCTAGAGCAGAATAGAAAGGGGTGAAAAAAAGATTTATTAATAATTTAGAAAAGTTCATTGTGTCACTAAACATCACTTCACATAAACACAACTTTCTTTGCGTCTTATAAATTAGTCTGAGTGGCAGAGACATGCAATACAAATGTGCAATATTAAAGGCATAAAATGTGTCCGTCACTTGCTATAAACCGTTTTAGCCAAAGTAGTGTCAGCCCGCATAACCTATCGATTCAATAAGGTAAAGTCAAAAGCCATTGTGCATCTGCAGTCTTTGCAAAGTAGTTAAAACGTTTACTTAGCTTAATTTGCATGTAATTTTTCAAAATAATAAAGAATTAATATAAAACACTCTACACAAACATTCTGCTGGTTCGATGATGCCAAGCAATATGGTGTGCAACAAGACAGTGATTCATCCAGAAAGGTAAGAGCCTTCATATCTAGGATTTAGTTTTCCCAACACTCAATATAACAAAGCAAAAATGCTTTTTTTTATGTGACTAAAGTGTTTATGCAGTTCATTTTAGAGGAAATAAGAATTATATAATGGCAAATTACACAACTTCCAGTGAACACCATCAGAGGACTGGAATAGCCCCCTTTATCTCGAATGTGACCTGAATTCTGCATAGATCACTGCCAAGAAAATGTGGAAGGGTAATTCATCAGAGATACCAATGCACCACTTGGAATCAGCATTTTAAACCACGACAAAACAGAACAGCACTGTGGCACGTTAGTCAAAGGCAACAGAGAGGCAGGAGAGGAAATAAATAACACCTAGTACTTAGTACTTAGTATAGTAGAAATGATCATATAGACTTTTTTTTTTAATCTTATACTGGTTATACCATACCTGAAATATATTAATCTTTCATAGTTATTACTGAACCTTCACTTTCACCCATTTCAAAAGCACTTGATGATATTTCTAAAATATTTACCAAAGATGAATAACCTTACAATTCAAAATATATAATCTCACTTTTCTGTCTTTATGGCTCTGCTCTCTCCCTGACCTGTCACATGTGATCATTACAGTCTTTCAGATGTGTGCAATGCTGTTTGAAAGCACACTTTCTATTTCCTTGTGAGATAGCCCTACTTAATACATAGTGTCTATTTCATAAACAATAGCAGATGGCTCGCTGTTTAAAAACAAGGGGATTAAAAAATGATCTCTTCTCTCTTAGGAATTCAATATTTTTAATGGTGAAAACAACTGAAGCAAAAAGAACAAACTATTTCGGCAGAGATCTATATGGCACATGACCCTTGTAAAACTATCTTCAATGCGGTTGTTGTAATCTTCCTCACAACTGCATTCAATCTCACTAATCTTATTATAATATGCAACTCACTGTACCACGCAAAGTGCTCGGCTCATAAAGTCAGTCCTCTAATCAGAGGTGATTGAGTCAGTGAGACTTTTAATCTTTGCTTGTGATCACTGTATTGCCCAGGCATCTGAAATATCCCTGCTCAGATGTACAATATATGCAGAGGAAATTAGCTCCAAACCCTGAAGATTTTCAGCTACCGGTGAATAGTGCCTCAGGCCTGCATAACTATATTGATTCAGGTTATGCAGCTCGCCACAAGTTATTATAAAAGCAATATTTATGCTTGCCAACCCTCGTCTCTTCAGCTGACAACCCTTGAATCCTCTATCATAGTGTGAGTTCTCCGCAAGGCAATGAAATGTATACATGTAATGCTCTCCAATTCCGAAGAGTATGTTAAATTGTTTGTGTATTCTTAAGAAATAACACAAAAATATGTAATGTTAGGTAAACAAAGCATGACCAACCATCTTAAATTAGTCCATTCTGCACATATCCAACTTATCCAACTGTAAATCCAACTTGAAGTGAATAATGAATACAAACATACATCATTTCAGGGTTTCCAAAAGAAGTGTGGATGAGAATAAATTGCATTTATTCTTCACAAAAACAATCCTAAAAACAAAGGATTAGTAATTAATCTTCTGAAGTGGTATAAAAGTAGTGGGGGAAAAAAGTTCAGATTATATGGGTACATATAACATATTGCAATATTGCTTTTCATTGTAACTTTAATGCAGCAGTAATACCCTGCCATAAATTAGAGCTCATAAAGTTTCCAGATCATTTTTCACAATAAAAACAGAAGGTACAACTGCCTTTTGCGCCGCACCAGAAAACGATTACAAACTGATTGTCAAACAAATTGAACTGGTATAAAGACACAGAATAAGATGTTCTTCAAATGTGATTGCAGCCGTGTGGAACAAGAGCTTTTTCGCCAGCCTGTCACTCAATTAAGTTTGAGCCACTTGCAAAGCTTCCATTTACTGCTCTCTGTAGCTCTTGCTCAGTCTGAATGTGTCAGAGACTTAATGATGAACTGTTCTTTCAAGGATTATGCTATGATTAATAAAGGACTTGGCCTATTAGGCATATTAGAGCCACAAGATGTTGCTAGTTTTAATATAAATTGTAAAGGACATTTAAAAATAGTTATTTTACAGACTTTTGCCATTTCAAATATTCTACAATCCTGGATTTTTCCACCCCAATCTTATAGTAACTTGCTAACTAATAAAGTAAGCCATAAATGGGTGAATTGAATATTTTCCAACTACCAAGTCCATGTTAATACATTGCAAAAAAGTTGAAAACTAATGTACAAATTCAATTAATCTTAGTTCAAGTAATACTGTATTGTAACATTAATATCAAGGATGGAGCTGGCTAGAAGCTTTTCTCTAGTATTTTGGGAGTGTGGATAAAGTATGTAGTTTTGCTGTGAACTTGTATGTATTTAAACAAATTGAACATGCAACCAAGGTCCATGTTCCAGGATTGAAAAGAATAAAAGTGCATGAGCAAAACTGCAAGGCTTAAATCACATCACAGGGGAAAAAGTAAAACAAAACTAACTATACATAAATCATATAAATGAAAAAAACAAAAAAAAAACAAAAAAAAAACATAACTTTCTTCTCATCTCTAGATGACCAAACATATCTGACTGGTGCTCAACATTTCATTCAAAATATTTGAGATACAAAATACACCATGCCACCCAATAACTGGTTTCTACAAAATGCAGCAGTATTACTTTCATAATACACTTGTGTCAGGTTATCTTTCATTTCTGCATTTCCCCTGTATCAGTATTTTTCTGTCCCCCCCAGGATTTGATGTCATCCTGAAACAGAGATATAATGTATGTAGATTATATGATGTGATAGGATCCCTGCAAACCTATAATATGCGACCATTGCAAACAGTCCACCGGCACTGGGAAATTGTAAATATGGAATACATATCTGAGCCCACTAGCTCTTTGAGAAGGTGTCACAGTAGCAAGTAAAGCCATACTGGCAAACAGTTTGTGAGTGGAAAAAGTCAGTTAGAGAAGGTTATCCAGGGAAAGACATACTGAATGAAAACTCAGATATCAGAAGTATAGAAATCTTGCAGACATCTATACCTATAAAAAGGTCCTTATAAAGTGGTTAGACAATCTGAACCAAAATGAAAAACATCAAATAGAAATTGTTTCTGATTTACACCTAACAATAAAGAGCACAGAACTAATTAAGTGATGTCAAAGAAGATTAGCTTTTGCTGCTAATTAGAGTTACTGTAAAAACCAGGGCTTAGGAGCACGGAGCAGTGGAGCTGGAGCATGGAAAATTGTACCTGCTCCGGGCTCAAACTTTTCTTTAAAGATTTTCATGCTGAAAGACTGAAATGAGATGGGAATGTTGGGATCACACATTTACCATACAATAATAAAAAACAATATCCACTAAATGTCGCTCCTTTGGCGGGGTATGTGCATTGTTATGGTGCCATTCTCTCTTGGGCAACTCAACATATGACTCTCATAAACAAAGTTGCCATGTTTTCACAAGATTTTCTTCATTCAGAAATTTGACTTAATGTACTGTAAGATTGTTGTTTCTTAAGAATCTTGGTGGTCCACTTCTTATTTTGGAAAGATGAAAGACTGTGCACAGGAGAGATCAACTGAAAGATATATATTTTAGGCATTGCGATTTAGTCTCAATTGCAGATTACAGTGACTACTGTTAGTCATACAGTAGTGAAGATGGAACCTTTACATTTTATCTCAAAGATTGTCTGTTTTTAAGTTTTCTAATGCAACACAATCCTTCAGGAATTAGAAAATTTACATTTATAACAAAATATTACTTTACTTTAAAATATTGACAATTTTGTGTTTGATTTACATTTTAATGACTCTTTCAGTCTTTTTTCATTTTTCATGTCAATCAAGCATCTGATGGATGTATTGCAGTTGGGAAACAGCCAGTAAAAATAATATTTTTAAACAAGTCATGATTTGTGCAGGAGTGCAATGAGGAGCAGTTCAAAATTGTTGCTGCTCCAAATCTCTGGTAAAAACTGCACTCACTTTGAAAGTGATTTTCCCATTTGTTGAGTGTTATATGTTTAGAAATATAACAGCTCCTACCAATGCAAGTGTAGATAACCCATAATTAATTTTAAAAGTGACTAAACTTATTATGAAGTGATGCTTTTGTTATTTTTTATTTATTTCACCTCACCATATCCACACACAAAAAAACATGCACATGGAGATTTTAAGAAGGCTGTAGAAAAGAAACATTTTTGTTCTACTTTCCATAGTTTGTGATGATTACGTGAACATTCGTCTTGCCTTTAGGCAAATGAGCCCAGAGCTGGTAACAGCAGTGTCATTTTTTTTAGTTGCTGGGTTTTCTTATCTTTGGCTCTGGGGTCTGTAATGTTTGCCAATTATAAAATTCATCTCACACACTCGTCTCTCTCTCATGCCTCCTATTATATTCAAATTAGTTCAGACCCATGTACGTGTCTCCGAGTTCTCAGTCACACCTAAAAGAACCAATTAAATTAGATTTTTTTTTTCTTTTTTCGCAGTCATCCAAAGTAGAGCATACCAACCATAACAGCTGGAGATAGCATTAATTGTCAATGTTATTTTTAGTGCTGGGTTAACAGTTTCCTAGAAGCAAGACCCGATTTGCACATAATGATGCTGACTCTTTAAAAATAACTTACAAACGACCTACTGTAATGAGTGTTATAGAGGAATGCAGAGGGTAGTGGGAACATACTGCCATCTTTACATTGGCCCTTCAGAAGAGTGGAATTTATATTTGCTAATGCAGCGAGGTGAGATTTTATAAACCTTGAGCTTTGAGACTGTGCATACCCGTGTCTGTTTAAAAACACCCTGGGAAAGCACTTGCATCTGTGAGTGATTGAAAACAAGATATGCTGGAAACGTTTCTGACAACTGCGTACTATTTAAAACATGTTAATTCATAGGGTATTGCTATTACTACACGGAAGCCTTAGATTTATTAGGGTGCATCCAGGAAACAGAGCTTTGGTATCAACTCGGTTGATGCAATCTCAGACAATTAACCTGCTGTATTTACATACCTCTGGTCTTGAAATGTTAGCCTTAGACTTTTCAGTAATGTACAAGCAATAAACACATAATTGGTCTAATCAAGGCAATTCCATGAACTCCTTAGGATTTGCTGTGAACAAGGGAACCTCTGAAATACAGACAATACATAAACATCAAAAGTTTTGAACATTTAAAAAGTCAACATGGCTCAGATGCAAGATTCAATACAAGTTCCCTTTGAAATCCCACAACACAAAGTGTTCCCAGAATTCTGCATTTCACTAGACTGTGCCTTTTGGATCATCTTACTGGACAGTTGGCTAGGGAGTCCGATTTGATTGTCAGCTTCTGAATGTTAATTTGTACAGGCATGTGGTCATATATATTTTACTTCATTATGCTACTGATAACTAATGTTCTATTACATTTAAAACAAGAAAGCCAATGTTTTTAACACAGTAGTTACCAGTACCTGGATCACATGCAAGAACTATTACAATTTACTTTTTGGATAGTGTCCAGGTAAAATTACATGATAAACCCAACAAACAGGACAGTCCAGCAATCATTTTAGGAAAATATCATATTGTTTCCCTAGAAATGAAACAATAAAGCAGTTCAGGTAAATTGCAGATGTCTATGAACTATTTCTGTTGATGTCTTTGGAGTCTCTAAAGATATCAGGCCTGAAATTCATATTTAATGTACATTTTCAAGAGCTGTGTTTACAGAAATGGCTTTACTGTTTGTTTAATTTTAAAGAGGGGGTAATGTAATCAGCCTCTAGAATACTGGTTGATGCACAATGAGCATTTTTAAATAAACAAACTAACAAACAAATAAACATCTCCAGATTCCCACCACTGTTTGGAATGTACTTGATGAAGACAAAGGCTATGAGTTACAGCTATCAATAGATTTCATAATAATGTCGCAGTAAAACGACATCTCCAGAGACTAATTGGTGTGTACCAGCCTATTGTTTTATGCTCCAGTAATTAAGAAAAAGCTCTGCTCTGTCTATGCCAGTGTACATATAAATTAGATTCAGTACAGAGCTAAATCGTTCTAAACCCTCCAAGGATCATATATCACACACAGATGGTGACAAATCGTTTGCATATCTTATTCACATTTAGTTCAGAGGTGAAAATGGCATTGCATTGTTAGAGCAGGAGATTTAATTATATCAGCTTTTACATAAGATAATATTGGTTTTACATTTACAGCCTGCACAGTGATTTAGGCGTGGATATCTTAGCAGAAATGCTGAGGTCACTCACTGCATTATATCCCACAGAGCTATTTTAAGAGGTGCTTTTCCATATAGCCTTGTTAAATGTCAGATCCATAGACTTGCCACTGACTTGCCCCTTATACGTACACCTACTGTCAGTGTGTCTTGACGTTGCAGTAAGTGCAATGCTATGTCTTGCTACACCCTGCAGTGATAATGTGAATCAGCCAGCTGTTTCAGAGATAGGAAACCGTACTGTCAACACAGCAATGCAATCCCTTATTTAATGTCTTAGAAGGTGAATCACATGTTTGAACACAGGGGAGGTGGGTATTTAAAGCTGCTATTAAGGATATCAATAATTAAGTGGGTTAAAAAGCTGAGCAACACAGAGAGACTCGTCTCCAGCAATAAGAGGTCTACAACCAAGGACACTGTGCACACGGTGTCAGGCTGCTTATGGGCACCTGAGGACATCGGCAGATAAGAGGCAATAAAACTGCATCAACATTAGGCACATAGGTCTAAAGGCCACTAAAAGACAACAGCCTGCAATGACAGAAAACCATATCCAAAAGTGTGGCAAGAGCACAGAATTCAATTCGGAATAGAAGAATTAAAAGAGCAATCAGTAAGCAAAGCAAAAAGCGAACAAAACACCCAGTATACTCAACCAGTGCTACGCGAGTCAGACAATAAAGCATGTATAGATACATTGCTGTGTTCTAATGACCACAACTATTAGACAAATAGTTTTCAATCCTTTTGTTCTGGTGAAACAATCTCAGAACACCAGTATGGTGAATTATAGCACTAATATAGGCTTGACACAAGTTTAGTCAAGTCTAATGCCCCCCTATGAAATCTAACACCCACTTTGTAAAACTGAAATCAGCAGCAGATGTGCCAGGCAAAGGCTAGATGAAAGTTACAATGCGTTCATACAAAAGGTTAGTCGTGCTTCAGAGATATAGTTGCAGTTTGAAAGCACTTTTAAGATGTTGTTTGTTTTCTCTGCTGGGGTGAAAAGAATGCTTCTGATAATATATGCTGACATACAGAACACAGCCTATCACAGAAGTACAGCAGCAAAATAATATTTATTTCCAATATTAAAAATACCTTATGTGTAATTGAATAACTTATCAATGTAAATAAAGAGACCATAAAATACAACCATGTGCTGCAGAGAATTCAGGCAATGTTTCTATCTAGATGACATTGATCACTTAATTTAATAGCTCATTTGACTCACTCACCTGACTGTGCTAACTATAGACATAAATTAAAGAAACAATTGTCTAAATAAATATTAACTCAACAAAAAAATCTTTAAAAATATATATTTTGAAAACCACATTAAGAAACCCTCCAGACAAAGAGATAAATATATTACCTTCCTCATACAGCAGCTGAAGATTAGTCTCTTTATCCTCAACCAGGTTATTCAGAAGTGCCATTGAATTCTGCATTGTACCACCAAGCATATTGTCCTGATGTTGCTGTCATAAAGAGAAAATAGTGGAACAAATTAAGATTGAAGGGAATTAGGTGGAACTAATGAAAAATGTCACTCAAAAGCCTTTCCAGCACAAATTCACATAGGCAAATCGAAAACCACCAATATTAAGTTCTCAATTAGAAAAGGCGAGTTCAGTCAGGATCAGAGAGAAGTTCATATTTTGAGGTTCAAAAGGGAACAGGCTACCTCTCGTTCTCAAAATAAACCCCCCTTTCCCCAAGTAATTTCTTTCCAACCCAATTTAATAATCTTTCTGTCTGGGCCATATTGACATGAGTGCATTATTTAAATGTAATTATGCCACGGTGGTCAAATTACATTCAAATACAAAATGGTGGCTTTCAGTGTACATACCCAAGTCATTAATGAAACCATGTTAATTGATATCAACAAAGCAGCAACACCAACACATTATTTCATATATATATTCATAGACTAATGCTATGGTGGTATCTGTATTGTGCACAAGTACATTTAAAATCTATAAACATACACATTTGACAGTATATGACAACGATGATGAATAAGCAGTGGCAACCTTTAATGAACTCTCTGCTGAACGAGTCTGTTTTACACCTACAGCTGGGGCAGTGATGGAAATGTGAGGCACTGATTTATGTGGTTCATGGCACAGGAGTACAGTAATGCAAGGCTCTTCATGTAAAATTATATTAAAGGGGCAGCATTTAATCTGGGTGCCCTAGCAAACCCAGAGGGGGATTGAAAATATAACGGACTCTCAGAAAAGGGAGGTAATAGACTATAAGACCACAGGAAGCGCACATGCGAACTAGAATCTAAAGGTTGGACCTTATTGACAACAAATGTCTGGAAAATGTATGGCCTGACACAGGAGAGAGATGGCTTTTGAAAGAGCGCCTACTGAATACAAGGCCTTGTGTCGGGTCTTGAGACGTTCACTGCCATCAGACCGGGGAAAGCACAAATGAGTCATTAGTGCTTTTATAAATCAGGAAACATAATCAGGATTGGACTTCCATCAGCTGAAATGCAAGAAGGCGTGATTTACTCTGATTGTGTAGAATAAAATCCGTATGGTTCATTTTAACATGAAGTAGGAGGAATATAAGATTTTTTTTTCCCAATGTAGAGCTGAGTTGTTTAGGTTTCCCTGCGGTATTGTTATTTTTGGTCTATAACATATGTTGATATTTCGACAAAAACACAAAGCTTGATTGAGCCTTTAGCAGTTAGTGTTGTCAATTCCCAAGTCACTTGAATTTGGTTAAGTACAAAAAAAAAGAAAACAAAAATAAACCCAAACTGGATACATAAATATAACATGAAACAACACCTATTATGTTAAAATCTGCCAAGCATGTCTAACATCTGTGTATATACCTATCGACCTTAAGGTTTTATGAGGCTTACTGGTAAACAGTGTGGCTGACAGTTGTGTCCTGCAACAAAGAGTACGATGACAAACAAATTGGTCCGTTCACAGCAGGGATATTACAGTTATTATAATGTATGTTATTAAAAGTTTTCCTCCACCTTCACTTTTTAATTGACTACACTATCAACTCTCTCAGGTCACGGACTAAAGGTGCATTGCAGTTCACATTAATTTATTAAAATATTTAACTGTTGCATGGCCGTGTCACGGACATCCTTTCTTCTGCAGGCACTATTTTGTCTAACAGCTGGAAACAGACCCACGCATGGGCTCACAGAGACGCGCACAGCCACTTCCATGCACGCCCACACACACCCAGCAGCAGCACTCTAATTCAATTAGTGTACGGCACACACAACAATGAAACATCAGTCACAAAGCCGCATCCAAGCTTCATTTTGCGCAACAAACACCAAACTGCGATTTTGATCTGATTTAGAAAAAACACAGATTGAATAACACAGCTTTAATTTCAATATATATCAGAAACCGGGGTGGGGGGGGCACATACAACTAAAACAATAAATAAGTGGACTACCGCTACATTTAGCAGCTTTGATTAAAGCTTCATTATACATGTTTAATACACTCTGCAAATAGTTTTATTGTGTCCATTAATAATGCATTAGTACTTAATTTTCATTTGTCTGGGCTTAATTATGTTTTCTTGGTCATGCTTAAGAATGCTAATGCAAAGGCTTAAACTGCAAAACGTAATGAAGGGAGAGTTTGTATGTGGATTCTGTTAACACCGCTGATGTCATCAGTCAAGGGCTTATTGCTAGCTTGTTAAATGAATATGTGAAAATTATGCCACACTGAGATAATATTAGGAGGCAGTAAATGGCCTGTAAAACTTTTGTGCAGCATTTACAACGCTTGTGGATATGGAACATAAAGTAGATGCAAAGCAATATCCCTTTCATGTCGAAAGAGTTAATTATATTAGATATAGAGAGGACTTATTTCTGTACATGTTGCAAGTTATTTCTTTGCAAATCAGGGCTTTGGAGCACAGAAACCTTTGCCTGCTAAAATGTAGAAAAAATATAAATAAAATCATTCTGAAAGCCTCAAATGACATGGGAATGCTGGGGTTACAAATTAAGAATTAACCAATTCAACAACATGATGTATGCATTTATGTCAAATGAAATACCTCACACAGTACCATGCCGTATCTGCGTACGTCTAGTTTCTTATTGTATTCTATTAGCGGGTTCTCAGTCGTTTCAGGTTTCAATCCCAAAGGCAGTGCTCATACTGTACAATGTGTATTGAAATCTGAGAACGGTGATCATGTAACGTTTTTATGCAATTGCATGTAATTTAGAGCAAATGTAGCCTACCTGTGCGCATTTAGAAGTCTCATGTATATTGCGACAATGTATTCACCTTTTACAAGTATATAAATAGTTTTATATTATTATATAGTTCTATTGTGAGTTGTACTTGTTTAGATGTAGTTTATGTAGTTTTTAGCAAAAGCTATACAGTCCTGTGACAAGATACATTCACAAAACAGTGCTGAATAGAAGTCAATGAAGCAGTCGTATGCGGAAACCAGATCCATCACAATGCTGTGCAAAGCCCTGTAGCGCATTTGTAGTGCAGTCTTCCAAGCTTGTTATGTTTAAATGTCACAGATCAAGCCGGTGATTGCACAGGTTTTGATAGTGATTGAGTTTTACTTGATAATTACTGTTTATTGTTTGTATATGTTTTGTTTTTGTTTATTTGCATTCCAGTATATTGTTTTTATCATTACAAAATATCGTTATTTATTATAAAGTATAATATTGTAAAATAAAAAGTTATTTATATTGCATTTGCATTGTTTTACACAAATAAATTGTTTTCATCTCTTTACTGAACGCGGATATGTAGTACATGGGAGCATAAAGGGTTAATGAAAAACATATTTTGGTTCTTTTTTGTATTTCATTCATCATATATTTACATTTTAAAGCATTTTAGGTAATGAAACAATTATTTTCAAAACCTGGTACCTGGGAAGGGTTTTCATTTTTTCATCTGGAGTTGAAGTGGCTAATATCAATTAGAGGTCACAGTTTTTCTTTTGGTGGGGTATGTGAACAGTTATGATGCCACTCTCTCCCGGGATGGACTCAACAAATGATTCACAGTCTCCCAGACAGAGTCACCACGTTTCTCTGAAAATGTTCTTCATTCAAAAATTAGATTTCATGTATTGTAAGATCACTGCTTCTTAACAATCTTGGTGGCCTAGTTCGCCACCCGAGAGTGCAGAAAGATCAGAATGAAATTTCTTTTCACTCTTTGATATGTCCTCCCACCCCCCCACATACTCAGCTTGATAACTTGGTTACACAAACAAACACCGTGGGACATGTATATGTAAAATATGCAAAGTAGGATAATGAACTACATAATAATAATAATAGTTTTTTCTTCAATTATCTAGCAATAGTAGTAATTATTTCCTTATATGTATTTTTTAATAATCAGGAAAACAGGGACGTGCAGAGGGGAGGGCAGGGGCCGTTACTAGCCACTGCTGATTCGCCTGACAATTCATCCACAGCCCCACACTATAATCTAACCCCCCCACCTCGTTTGAGTCTCTGCATGTCCCAGTTATTGCGTGGTCTTGGTTATTAAAATAAATATATACACATATAGGCTACATAAATGCACCTTCAATACACAACACATTTAAAATGTATCCTATCAATTTTTCCCCTCAATAGGATCACATAAAATGCGAGAAGTGGAGGCTGTAAGAGACGAAACTGAGACCAGTAAGGCTAAAGAAATATGGGCTTCTGGAGGTGCCGAGCCGGAGGGTTAAAACATGCAGTGTGCGGCCCCTGGGAGCTGCGAGATGTAAGGCTGAAGCAGGTGTAATGCGGCTTCTGGAGGCGACGCATAGCTTCCATATAGAGCACATGAACCTGTCCTCATTCTATTACGTTGTCTTAAATACACTACATATACAGTACATACAGAAATAAATACACAAATGTATAAATAAAGGCTCCTTCAAGACATCACGTTTAAAATGTAGCCTATCCATTTGCCTCTCCATGGGATCAAATAAAAGATGACAAATGCAGCGCTGTATACGGATCTGAGAGAATAAGGCTAAAGCAAGTGAATAGCAGCTTCTGGAGACGCAGAGCAGTCAGGCTAAAGCATGCTGTGTGCGGCACCTGGAAGCTACGAGATGTAAGGCTGAAGCAAGTGAATGCCAGCTTCTGGGGGGCCGGGAAAGCATAGGATAAAGCGGGGTTTTTATGCCACTAGCTAGGATTTGCGGTAGTTGTTCCATAGACTCCAAGGGGGGGCTATATTGTGATGTGCATACGCTCAATGCATATGCCTTTGTTTCTGGGAGCTACAGGGGCAGCCCCTAATCGCTCACGTTATCTTCATTTGCATGTTTATCTCTCAGTTACTAATAGTAATACAATAAGATTTGTTTAATTGCTCCAGGAAAATTCATTGACTTCATGAGCAAAAAAATATGTTGAACTCTCAATGCTTTGAGAGCTTGGTATTTCTACAAAATACAACATATGATTTCAAATCTATTTCAGTAGAACAGATGCAACAGAATGAATATTAAATTGTTTGCATGTCACAGTGTTTAGTGACATAAAATTGTGTTTTCTGCAGCAACCCTATGCACAACATTTTCCATGTACCTTCATCCTGCTGTTCATGAAGATAACCTTCAATTGAGATTTAAACTTCTATGCTAAAAACATAATTAAAAAGAGGAATATCATTTTAGGGATGCCAGCATGGGCCTTTTAAAGGAGCCCTTCTCCTGTTTGTAACAGGCATCAACATCTGGGCCACCTGCAGCTAATGTAATTGCTTCTAATAACAATTTCTTTACACTTACAATCGTAAGGAAACATTTTACACTGTGGCCAAAATAATTAAGATGTAATTAAAATCTCATCTTGCTGTAGTTTAGCCTCAGTGGTGGCGATGGCAGTCACCCAGGCAGTGTCTTTACTATCCACACTAATGAGGGAGACAGCAGGCCCAGTGCTGCAGTCATCCTCTGGAGGGTTTCTGCATTCAGCACAAATAGAGCAGGGGATGCTATTACAGCCTTGCCCTGCCTTAATACATTCTCTCCATTTTCTCCCACTTCTACCTTTCCTTTCTCTTTTAAGACCGAATTCTAATCCAGGCCCCTGGTGTTTTCAGACTTCATTGTTATCGATCACAAAGCTCTTCTGTTTGCTTTTAGCAATGTGCTCTTAAACTGTCCCTCCCCTCTCCCCAGACGAGAGCAATAAGGCTGCCTTCTACTGAGGATTTTCATTAGCCAAGAGACTGGTCACAAGACACTGACAGGAACTCAAAATTGGCTGAGACTATACATGTAAACATACATCAAAATCAAATACAAATGATTTACTGTATTTTTACACACAATAAAAGCAAGATCAATAGGTGAAATTATCAAACTTAATAGTTACTTAGTAAACAATCAAATGTCTTATTCAATGTTTTTTGGTTGTATCTATATATTTTGTTGTGTTGTATGTCCCACTGCTGTAATCAATACAAACATTGAAGTCTGACACCATCAATTATTGATGAACTTTCAAAATAAACCCCTAGTTAAGAGCAAAACAAACCTGAAAAACAACAGCTTTATCCAAGTGTTGGATATTACAGTTGAAAGGGATTGCATTTTGAATATTTAATATGAACCGTCAAGGTAGGTTTGATAAAAAGCAATTATGCTCGCTAGATTTATTAAGACAATAAAGTGTGCCTAGTGTTACTATAACACAATTAAAATTGCTTATATAATATTTAAATTGACTTCCCACCACATCCATATTATATATATATATATATACAGCTCTGGAAAAAAATAAGACACCACTCCAAGTTCAGAAATCAATGTTAAGTGGTCTCTTAATTTTTTCCAGAGCTGTATTTATTTATTTATTTATTTATTTATTTTCTAAGGGTAAGCTTTGACACGAACTGCATTTTAGCTCCATTATCTACACGGGGGAGGTTAAAGTTATTTTTTAGATATACAATGTATATATTTAAAGATAACCAGACTAGAAATAAATGTTTAGCTGTGCCCTATTCTGATATTTGATCATAAAGAAAAGTTTTGTGAGTTGCTCTTCAAAATATCCATTGGATCTTCTTGATGGCATTATGGTGATATAATTTATGACATGTCATTTGTTATTCTCTCTCTGTTACACAGGTAACCAGGCAACTGAGCAATTCTCCGTTCGCCAGAGGAGACGAGTGCTATAGCAGGAGCTCTGTGGGGATAAAGAAGGGGCACATTTCTCTTCAATACAGTTGTGCGTTTCAGTCTTATTCAAATATCCTGCCACAACAAGGTCACAGATGTTCAGAGCACTTTGAAATGATTGTCATTAACGAATGGCTAATTCAGTGATAAACAGTCCATTGCTTTTTAATCATAACACTGCCTGTTGTGGCTGAAGCATGCCCAAATTATTATTAAAATCATTAAAAAAATAAACAGTTGAATTCCAAATTGAATGGTTTAATTATTCTTATGATTCTGTTTACAGAATGCTAGATGGAACAGAATGCTAGACTAAAACTGCCTGAACAGTCTGTTGATCTTAGTTTTATTTATTTATTTATAAAGGTCAAGTGTCATCCATAAAACATACAAAAAGAAAAAACATAACCAATTCAGATCAGTGACACACACTGTACTTCCTAGATGATCCGACAGCATGCAATGAAGCCCCTACAAGGCTATTTATCTATACAGCCCCTTCCCACAATTTAAATCCAATACTGTGCAAGTCCATATGAGATTCTGACCAGAAGGGAGCTTATTAGAGATCAAGACAAAAAGGACCCGCCGTTTCATTAACCACATCACCAGCCCAGACTGAATCGATTAACCCCCCTTTTTATTGTACAATCAATAGAGATCCTTCCTTCAGTTCCCTCAGGATCTCAGTCATATTTCTCTTGAGTGTCCCACTGAACTAGATTTGACTGTGTAATGATATTCAATTATATACCTATTTTCTACCTCAGCAAAATCTTCTTATTGATTAACTAAATAATAACTAATTTCATCTGGGTAGTTTTTTTAAATCTAAAAAAAAAAGTTACTTGAAGGAACTACGAAGATGTATAGTCAGGGCTTTGTAAGAAATCTAGAAACAAGACATGACTCTGCAACCTCAACACTGAAGAGACTGAGAAGAAACCCCAGATATAAATCACTGACCTTTCTGTCTGATATTGAAGAGCACATAGAGGCAGGTCAGAAGTAAGTACCAGCCAAGAAAATATACATGTGCAAATTAACGTTTATTCTGTCTGAAATGCTGAATTGATATCAGTTAATAGTTTTTGTTTCATTCAGTTCTATGTTTAAAAAAAAAAAAACATTCTGGATGAGCTGAGTATTTTCTGGGGTTCAAGAATTTAAAAATCATGAGTTTTTTCATCTGTTCTACTTTCAGTTCAAACTAATGAAGAATCAACAAATCAGCCATACAGTTTTACCCTAAAGTAACCCCTTTCTACTTCACACAACAAGATCTTCCATGCTTAATAGTGACTGCCTGTTTGTATGGGGATATGTCTTCAGTTTTTAAAAAGGACATGTCAAATAGAAAAATTGTAACCCAAAAGCTCTGTCGATCATTGTGGATTCTGGGACAAACATAAGTGTTTTGGACCTGTTGGAATCTCCTATCATACCCAATTAATGCATATATATATATATATTAAAAACTATGAAAGGAAAAGATGAGGAGACACCAAGCAATACTGAGTAGTGCCTAATCTATATTTACAGACTTCCCCAACTCCCATGGGCTTTGACTAGGAAGTCAAGTGGTATTTGTGTTACTCTGGTTAGGTTGCTCAAAGTCCTTTATTTATCTGTTCTGTTAGCAGGTTTACTCATATTGAAAGTCCAATTAGATACCATGTTCAGCTTTTGTAAGGAGTTCACCACTGTTGACAGATGGATTTGCAGGTTCCTGAATTTGTGATGCTGATGCAGTCACATCTCAACTCAACAGCTCTGTGCCCCCACTGTCCCTCTGTCACTCACTTACACACTGTGCCTAATGAGTCTGGCTGATCTACGATCTACACTCCTCTACACACAGCAAAACAAATAAATAAATAATAAACGCATAATAACCTACTCGGCTTATTATTCATGAGTGCAGCGAGCCAACTGCATGTTTTTGTGACCAAGGCAAGCAGAATGCAGTACAACAGAGTTTGAATTATGCCCCAATAGCAGGAAAGTCTTCACGCCTAACGTAGGCTATATATTTTTATGACAGATGATCAAATTGGGAATGAACCAGCAGGTTTCTAATATCACTTTCATCATAACATGCCTTTATAAATTCTCAAACCCAAGGCACTTTGAAGAGTTTAAAATTCATGTCAGCATGTGCTGGGTAAACCACTTTTCCCTGTGATTGCTTATCCCATGGATGCAATGCACACAACCATAACAGAACAGTGTAATACATTTAAATGCATACATTGTGAGGAAAATAAATTAAAAGAAAGAAAGAATATGAATGGAGTTCAGTTTTGAAAGGCACTTACCACAATCACTTGAAAGACAACAGGTAAGAGGCTGCTGTCTTCAATGAGCCTGCAGCAAAGACACATAACAATACATTAATTTCACAGGAGCAAGGGAATGTTTAATCTTAATTAAGGTGCCACACTATTTCTGTGTCTAAAATCTTCACTGTACAGGACCGTTGCAACATGAATACATGCAGTTCCAAGATCAGTGATCTGAAACAACGACCTTTGACAAATTCTCTGAAGAAAATTAGCTTTACAACAGCCAAGCAGGAAGGAGTAATGTATCCGCTCATTGAAAATGACTTCTTCACTCCCGCATTGATTAAGGTTTTTGAATCCCAACCAATTATGGAATGTATGTAAAGGTGGTTGGTGTAAAAATAAAATACTAGTCTCGAAACAGCTATACAGAATTAAATTAGTTAGAGGTCACTGGCAAAAAATTAATTACGAAACAGCCACCTAATAATGATATATTGCATTGGCAGGTAAATATAATTCCTTAGTCCACCTAATTGATTCTCCTTTGAAAAATGTAATGTTAATAGGATTCTACACATATATTATTTACTGCTACTAAACAGTGTACTGTACAGGCCAATAGAAAATACTGCAAGTCTTTCTATACTTTTTAAATTGCCTTATATTCAGAGCAGAGAATGAGTATGAAAGAGTAGTAAAAAAAAAAAAAAAAACAACAACAACAATGATAACCTTAAACTAAACTCAAAGTAAATACACTATAAATAATTATAAAACTAATTTTAGGAAAGTATAAAACTCCGAAGAAATTAAGTTAGAAGTATAACAAATGTCAGGGTTATATGAATAGAATTAAACACTGTTACCTCATTGTATAATGTTTTTATTCGGAAAAGAACAGTGGTGGGCAGAATTCAAAAGTCAAGCATATAAAGTGTGCCTTCAGAATAGTGGGAGGAGAAAAGCCTGTGAAAACCCTTGAAAGAAGAGAAACTTTCTACTCTTTTTCAGTCTGAAAGTGTAACTTTGCTCTCATGTATTGCTTTAGATGACTATGCATTTCTACACACAGCAGAGTTCAGTTGGAAACATGCCTGCAGTCTCAAAAACACATTTTGACTGACACCGAGTTTACGTGCCACTGACCTTTGAGACCTGTGTGCCTCCTATCAGCTCTTCTCCACAGAAACAAAAACAGAAACCCTTCTTCCTGACCTACTGAATAGCAATATATAACACGATGCTGTATTCAAGCAGGATTTTATATTCCTAAATTCATTTCAACTTCATTCAAGTGACAGTCTTGTATACTCAATGCATCAGAAGCATGAGCTGCTAGTAACCCGATTAAGTGCACGAAAACTACAATACTGAAACATAAATAAGAAAACAAATAAGAGGTCGCAGCATCATTACACATTCTGGTTGCTTTTACACTGTGTGAAAGTGATGGGTGCCCTGCCGTCACCCTTCACAGACTTCACAGAAACTCTTTTCAGCTTTCTACATTAGGAGTATCCCAAAGGACACAGGAGAGACAGATCCAGCCCATTTATTATCATTAATAGAAGTACTAGTTATGATACAGGATGTTATGACACATCTGGACTACCTCAATGAAATGCTGAAGTTGCAGAGCATTATTTGCAAAGTTTAAAATGTTATAGTTTTAAAAGTTGCTTATATGATGGATTTGATCTTGAAGGGTGATATGTACTTTACTTACAAACCATGATTTTAGAACTAGTGGAACCTTTCCTTCAAGATGCATATTGTGAAGGTATAGTTCCCTTACCTCACAGGTATGTGATGACAGGCAGTGTCGGAAATAAACACCTCTCCACATCTGTAATTTTGCTGGAATGCTGTGTCGTGTTGAGCAGAGTTAATAAGCGGGCAATTAAATCGGCCTAGTTGCAGTTTGTGGGAAGTGATATTTAACACTGTCAAAGGTCAGGCTGGAAATGCTAACACACCAAATAAAATAAACTAAGCTAGCATTTTTATGGTATTAGGCATCATGTTAGTCATGTTTACGATCTGATCAAGTTAAAAACTGATCGAGTATGACTTTAAATTTACACTGTACATGGTTATGGGGCTTGAGGCTGGATGACATTTAGCTACAATCACCATCTTCCAAGAGAACAATATTTCACAACATGCCAGAGAGATTTTACTTGACTTGATTTCCTTGGTTTCCCCTGCAGGTCTTTTTACCATTTCCTGGCTGTGCCCTGGAGGTCCTATGCAATGCTTACACTCCCCCGCATAATTATATAGAGTTACCAGTACTCCAGCTAATATATAACTTATGCCTGCACTAATTACCCTTTTTACCTCAAACAATAACAATACAGTGTTTTCAAAGAATGACACTAAGGAAAAACAAAGATAAATTAAAATGTATATATGGTACTATAACATTACTTGAAAAGCTTTCTTATTTAATTGAATATAGCCAGCAGGGCTAGAACTTTAAGGTTTCCTTATCACTACTTGGCCATAAATCTTAATTGATCTCTTTCATCATGAATGGGGGCCTGATTTAATAAGTCCTCAGTGATGCCAGGTGCAAATGTGTCCTCCAGGACTCTGCAACATTAAATCCATCAGTTAAAAGGACAACCTGCCTAGGCAGTGAGAATACACAGGCAAAACTTCAGACTTCTTTGTGGTAAGTGGTAGCAGAAGATATTCTATATTTCAAATTAATGGAACATGTTGTAGACTAAATGATGAAAAAGATGGTTTGAATGAATCTAGATAATCAAATCTAACATTTTCATATGATACAATAATAGATTCTGTACAGCTATAAGTTTTTAGGTATCCATAAGTCCATTAGAATAATTTGCAGACATCCATGACATCAGTTACTGCAGCCAACACAGACAGAGATATACCATCCAAGCCAGCTGAGGATATTTCCTGATCATTTACTGTGTCTTTAACTTTTAGGTTTGATAGGCTCTCTTCCACACTCCTATAATTTGTGCCAGAATACTAATGAAATCAGATCTGTCAATTCCTAGGCAGTTTCCTGCTGAATCAGATGGAAAACAATGAGACTGGAGCAGAGATGAGCCCAGCAAACACAGTCAGCATTAGTCAACCTTTATCATCCTACAGACGTGCAGGTAAATGACATCTCCAGTGCAGTAAATTCCAATAGACACAGCTCAAATACCACTGTCCTTTTTAATGACAGGGTAAGTGAAGTATTGACGTAATGAAAGACTAGCAGAAAAGACAGAGTTTACCAGTGACTTGGATTCCTCACAGACGAATCCACAATATTGATTTTTTAACACTGATGTTAGTTTATACATCAGAAATATGAATGTTGTGGAATTTTAAGGATACTAACATGGAGGCTGATGTACACCTCTTCAGGGTTTCCCCCAGAAATTGGCATAGGCATGGCGGTTGGTTACTGAATTGTTGACAGGGGGAGGTGGTGGGGCTATTTAGCCATAGTGAACGAGAGCGGGGGGCGGAGCATGTGGGCCTGTGCTTTAAAGTTTATTTGTTGATGTTGTTGTTGTTGTTTTTGCCACGCATTTATTTGGTCAGGCAGCACCAATTTGTGTCCAGGCGGGGCAGGAATAGCACTTCAGGAAACCCTGACTCTTAACACATACAGGGCTGTTTGAAAGACAGTTTTGCAATGTCATTTTCAGGAAGGGTAGTCCAGGACTAGTGGTTTGAGGATTGTGAAACCAAATATCAGTGTCCTTTAAAAAAAATAAAAAATAAAATAAAAAGAAGAATTATTTTAACAGAAGGGACAACTTCTACATAGACAGGATCGTGCAGATAAAAAGTGCCCACAAAGACATTTTTAGTCAGCCGTGTGGGGAATAGTTCCAACCCCTATACAAAACCATAATTGTAAAGATGAACCTGAATGTATCATGCGGTGTCCCAATTTGCAATGCAATTAAGGCAAAAACTAATGAAGTGTGTCTTTTAGATTTATTTATTTATTTATTTTATTATACCAGCTGCAAATTCATTTTAATTATAATAGCGCCTTCAGAGAAGGGGAATATGACCAACATGAAAAATATTAAACATTACTGACATCAATTTAAATAGTTTTGTGTAGCTAATGGTGTCATTGCCAGGAAAGACACAGGCACATGTAGGACGTTTAAGCCAGAACTGCTTCAACGTGTCAAAGATAAGGAACTCCAATGAGAAAAAGCAGGCCTTTTCCAGCGATACAGGGGTTGTATGTCACATTCTTTGATGGCTACAGGCAAAAGGGCTTTCTGAAGCAAAATGGAAACTCTTGAGTATTTGTACATCTATGAGACACAATTAAAGCTGCCAAAACCACAGTTTTCACAAACATTTATCCAGCTGCATTTCAGTGATTAATACAACTTTTCTGAAACGCCTGTACATTATAACAAATCAATTTCAATTTCAGAAATAATACTTGCTCCCCTAATGCACAACACAACTTGCATGTACATATGTACTGTATGTATATATGCATGCATGCATGTATGTATGTATGTATGTATGTAAGTCTTGGAAAATTGCAAGTGGCCACAAACAGACACAGGAGAGTACAGGTGAGAGGCAGCCATCTCGTTGTTTTCCTAGTTTCAGACCAGCATTCTTCATTTTGTTTTAACTTTACCTTAATTGAAGTTAATCTTGTCTGTAGTTTGCCTTAATTGAAGTCAATTCAGTTCAGCTGCTGAGTTGGTGAAAGTAAATAGGTTGTAGAAAGGTGATTTAGTCAAGGACTAGCAGGAATTCTGTTCCAGGGGGAGCCAGTTAGGTGTGAATTGGAGGCAGGTAGACAAAAGACACTTAAAGCAGCTGTTGAGAAAGAGCTGCGCTGTTTCTCGGTCACATAAAGTTAAATAGTTGACTAGGGAACAGGAACCAAGACTGAAAAAACTGTAACATTTAGAAGCATGTGGCATTACAGTGTCAGGTGCGCAGAATGATTGCCTTCCTGGATGAACTCATCCAAGAAGATTTCATTTGTGAATGTTGTTGGCATGTTGAAGTCCTAGAGATCGAGGTCCGTGATCTTGAGGCTCAGCTTGTTGATCTGCACTGTATTAGTGATATAGAAGAATTAGTCAAATCAGCCCATGAGAGAGATGGTGTGCACGCCAAAACCTAAGAGAGTTGAGACCTTAGAGCAGGACAGCATAGAGAACTGCTGGGTTACAGTAGGTCGTAACTGCAGAAAAGGGCATGCAAAACCCCTAGAGACACCTCAAGAGCTAGAAATGCCCAACAGGTTTCAACTGCTGGACATCGAGTTGGACAGTGACAGCTCAAAGGGTGATGGGAGGGCAGTTGAGCACCAGAGCACCATGGTGTCCACAACCCCCCAGAAGAGGGAAGTAGTTAAAGTAGGAGACTCAATTCTTAGAGGTGTAGATCACACAGTGTGTTCTAGTGATATGGAGACCCACACGGTATCTTGCCTGCCTGGTGCTCAGGTTGTAGATCTCCCTAAACTAGTAGACGGGCTACTGGCCAAAGCCGGGGGGAATCCACTGGGACACATTGGAACCAATGGGAAAAGGTAGGGCAGAGGTTCTGCAAGACAAATTTAAAGAGTTAGGAAAGAAACTAAAGAGCAGAACATCCAGAGTTTCTGAGTTTTCTCCTAAATACTTCAGGTACCACGTGCATGGCCAGGGAGATGGGCAGAGATTAGAAAGTATAAAATGTGGTTGAAATCTTGGTGTAGGGAACAGGGGTTTAGGTTTATGAAGCATTGGTCTTTCGTCTGGGATAGATGGGACCTGTACAAACCGGAAGGTCTACATCTAAACAGAAGGGGGGCTAATGCATTGGTAGAGCGTATGTGCAGAGTAATTGAGAATCTTTTAAACTAGGGACCAGGGGGGCAGGGAGCTCTGACAATGGGAGATGTTCCACTAAGGAAATAAAACCAAAGGAAACTGCTGAAATGTTTTTACCTCAATGCCAGGAGTATAAGGAACAAGATGTTAGACCTAGAAGCCACAGTGCTGGTGTGTGACTATGATGTTGTAGGAGTGACAGAAACATGGCTTACAGAAAATGATGGGGATGAATACAAGTTGAAAGGATTCACACAGTTTAGGAGGGACAGGCAAAATCAAAGAGGTGGTGGGGTAGAATTATATGTCAAAAATGACATTGAGGCAGAAGAACTCAAATTAGATTCTAGTAACGAAACAGAATCTTTGTGGGTTAAACTTTTGAATAAAAGTGGTAGGAGTGTGTTACAGACCACCCAACTCAGATATTCAGAAAGATGTTGCATTGTACAATGTAATCAGGACTGCATGTAGCAAGGATGTGGCTGTTATAATGGGGGATTTCATTTTCCAAAACATAGTCTGGGAAAGCCCAGTTGGGACTACAGAAGCTGAAATAGAAATGGTTGAGATGGTAAATGACTACTTTCTAACTCAATTTTCAGGGAATCAACCAGAGAGAGCGCATGCATTGACTTGATCTTTACAAATGACCAAGACAGAGTCAGAGGGACACTAGTTAGAGAACCAATGGCAAACTGTGATCACAATATGGTTAGCTTTGAGGCATTCTTTCAAAAAACAAGGACCAAGTCTAAAACAATGGTCTATAATCTTAGAAAAGCAAACCTTGAAGGTATGAGGCGGCACTTAGAAGAGTTAGACTGGAGTACACTGGATACAGCTTCAGTTGAAAATGGATTGTTATATTTAAAGAATATACTACATGAGGCTCAGGAGAAATTTGTACCAAAACTTAGCAAATTGAAGAAAGAAAATGTTGTATAATGCATACAAAAGGCATAGAGATTAAACAAAATACAAAGAATATGCTGAACTTCAAAGAGATCTTAAGAAAGGGATCAGGAAAGCAAAGAGGGAAATATAAAGAAACATAGCTCTTGGAGCTAAAACTAATGCAAAGAGCTTTTTTCAATACAACAGCAAGAGGTCAATAAAGGATGAAGTGAAACAGATAAAGGGCAAAAATGGAAGTATCTTGGAAAACGAACAAGATGTTGCAAATGTTCCATCCATCCATCTTCAAAACTGCTTATCCCGGTGAGGGTCACGGCTGGGCAACACACACACACACACATACCTACAGGGATATTTAGTATGGCCAATCAACGTAACCCAAAAGTCTGGATAGTGGGAGGAAA
The DNA here is from genome assembly GCF_036373705.1 of Amia ocellicauda. Lineage (NCBI taxonomy): Eukaryota > Metazoa > Chordata > Actinopteri > Amiiformes > Amiidae > Amia > Amia ocellicauda. The sequence continues at coordinate 10,266,865 of NC_089867.1, read as the reverse complement.
CCAGAGTGCCCGGAGGAAACCCACGCGGACACAGGGAGAACATGCTAACTCCACACAGACCCCTAGAGCTGTAAGGCAGCAGCGCTACCCACCGTGCCACCGTGCCACCCAAAATGGACAACATGCCACAGGTTAACAACCAGTCCAGTCAAACCCTAAGAGAGATCAGTATAAATGAGGAGGAGGTACTAAAGGGACAAGCAGAATTAAAAACAAACAAATCACCTGGGCCAGATTGTATATTTCCAACAGTACTTAAAGAAATTAGGGAAATTCAAATATTCCAAATGACACTTAGAACAGGGGATGTGCCAACTGACTGGAAGACGGCATATGATATACTTAGATTTTCAAAAATCTTTTGGTTCCACACCAGAGACTGATCCTCAAATTGTAAGTTGTAGGCATTCAGGGTAATGTAAGGAGATGGATTATGAACTGGTTGATGTATAGGAAACAGAGGGTGTCGATTAGAGAAGTTGCTTCTAACTGGAGTGAGGTCATTAGTGGAGTTCACAGGGATCAGTATTAGGGCCTTTGCTTTTTCTAATCAATATTAATGATCTGGACCCTGGGATAGTTAGCAAACTTGTCAAATTTGCACATGATACTAAAATAGGTGGCTCAGCAGATACAATCTCGGCAGCACAGGCTATTCAAAGGGACTTAGATAATATTCGGTTGTGAGCCGACACCTGGCAGATGAAATTCAGTGTGGACAAGTGCAAGGTAACAAAAATGTCCACTATAATTACACTATGGGAGGAATAGAACTAGATGAAGTAACGCATGAGAAAGACCTAGGAGTCTATGTAGACTCCTCACTTTCTCCATCCAAACAATATGGGGAACCGATAAGAAAGGCAAACAGAATGCTAGGGTATATTGTGAAAAGTGTAGAATTTAAAACAAGGGCAGTGATGTTCAGACTGTACAACGCACTAGTTAGAACTCATCTGGATACTGTGGACAGTTCTGGGCTCCACACTTCAAGAAAGATATCGCTGCTCTAGAGGCAGTTCAGAGGAGAGCAACCAGACTTATTCCAGGTCTGAAGGGAATGTCCTACTGAGAGACTGAGGAACTGAACCTTTTCACCCTGGAATAGAGGAGACTACGTGGGGACTTGATTCAAGTCTTCAAAATCATGAAAGGCATCGACCACATCAAACCAGAGGAGCTTTTCCAGATCAGCAGGGACACACGCACCTGGAGACACAAATGGAAATTGGGCTTCAAGGCAGTCAAGACGGAAAACAGGAGACACTTCTTCACACAGAGAGTAGTCACAATCTGAATAAACTCCCCAGCGATGTGGCTGAAGCTGAAAATTTGGGAACATTTAAAAATCCTTAGTATTCTTGCATCACTTGGACACCAAACAAGCAAGATGGGTCGAATGGCCTCCTCTCGTTTGTAAACTTTCTTATGTTCTTAAGTTATAGGTAACACAAAAACAAAATAATAAACTTCAATACCCAAAATACGCAGAACAGCTCAGATGATTTTTCCATACATCTAAAGACACCTACACACAACACACTATCAGGGCTTGATGTGATATATTAGGAAATACCCTGCAGCCACAAACAAGTAAAAAAAACTAAAAAAGCCAAAGTAAACCAAAGAGCTTTAAGGATATCTTTTTGTTTAGAGTTGCCTTTATTGTTGGGACTCCTCATTTCAGCACCTCCAGCAATATACTATTTGTATAGTCCATTAGCGCCTTAACATTTTGTTTTATCTAACTTCAAACCCTTCAGATGAGGCAATAAAAGTTGGGTGCTCAAATATATTTTGATCAAGTTATTACATGTAAGCCAAGATGAAAGATTTTTAAAAACACCCAGAGGGGCCTTAAAACATCTTTTGCAAACTCTTTCTTCTTCTCCAGCACACAGGTGACATCTCATTCGACAGAGATGCTGTTTGGACATGATCAGGCTACAGAGATCAGTAGCTCTGCATCACAAAGTGCTAATCTGAATGACAACGATCAGTCTCTCCTTTATGTCGGGGGTTTCCCTACGCTCCATTCTTTAGAAAATAAGGGAAACTGTTGATGTGCCTGTGTATAATAGTAGGCCACCTGACTTTATTAGTGCTGTGAAAGGCACAAGGAAGGAGTTATATCTCCGCTGTAACAACATTAGGAGCTACTTTAATAATGAAAAATAAAACAACAGATCCATAGTGCAGGATATCAAGAATTATTATTTCAGAGGACTAGTAGTAACAGAGGACAAAATATATTTTGTGCTCTTAACCTATACTGAGCATAACTAAAAGCCCAAAACACATTAATATAAAACAGCAGCTTCTTTTTAAATAAATTAAAACATGCGTTTAGCTGCAAAATCCTTTCAAGTGGTCAGCGCAGGAAAGGACTCTAAAAAGTTGTTAGCATTTTTTTTCTAGTTTAAGTGTAATTCCTGTACATACACATTCAGTCATTCTAAAAGAGGAAAAAAAACTACTAACAAAGCAAAGCTTGGAAAGAAAAGTTATGCATTATGTCACTTAATTTTTAATAGATGAATGAACTATAAATAAATAAGCTGACAATTTGTAATATTTATAAGTTCTTCTCTTTCTACCTTAGGCCACAACCCACCTGATCTCTCAAGGAGGAAAAAAAATACAACAATCTAAAGATACTGAAGTCCAGCTACAATTTAGTTTATACTTCAGTTATAGTCATGAGTATTATTTGTTTTTACAATCTTATTATTTTAGCTTTCAACATTACTTTAGATTGTTTAGATTGTTTAGAGTGACCCTGAGGGATAACAACTTAAAAACATGAGTATGCTCTTTCCCTTTAAGTCAGAATGGTGGAACTGTAGGTGCTTGAGGTATACAATACAGAGTATAATGTAATAAAAAATTAATGATATGAGCTAAATATAGCAGTAGGATTCCAGTAGAATTGCACCAATATAGGACCATACAACAGTAGATATTAAGAAGTATAGGCATGAAGATGTTTCAGTCGACTTGTCTTCCATGGCTAGAAGGTCATAGCGCTGGTGCACTTTTTGCACAGTTGGGACAGCTTACCTGTTAAAAGCTGGGTTATGTTCAGTTAAAGCTACAAGCAACTTCAGAGTGTATACTGGAATAGGATCTGGTTCCAGAAGGAGTGTCTCAGACCTATGGGAAAAAAAAATATATCTTAACAATTTGAGGTATCCATTCTTAGTAATAATATTTTTCACATCCAAATCTACATGATTGTTAAAAATTTGAAACAAACTCTAAAACAAAACACAAATGTCTGTGATTATCTTTCAACATGAGCCAAGGCCAAACAGGGCAGCAGGCGGGACACTGTACCAAAACAATAATGACTTCTCGTATCTTCTCTGGACTTTTTCAATCCTAAGTTTGCATTAGCCAGAGCTGGCATGCCTCCTGTGCTAGAGGAGGAGAGGGATAGACAAGGTGTGAAGGGAAGGGGAGTGGACAGCTTACTGTGGAAGCAGGGACTCTCTAATGAGAGACAGAAGTTTGTTGTTTGAACCGAGCGTCTTGCCCTTTTCCACGGCCTCGTGGTTCACCAGCAGCAGTGTGATTTCTGACAGCAACCGTAAGCTGAAGACTCGCCATTCGGCTGGAGAAAGAGTGGCAAGGAGTTGTTTTCTCTTGTTATTTACAGAGCTCTGCAAGAGCTGTCAAAAATGGAGTGAAGATTTTGTGGCAAAGGCCCACAAATCACTGGCATTTCAACCTTCCACATGGGACTCTCTCTCACAGGTCACAGGTTAAACACGTTTGAAGTACACATCACAAAACCAATGACATGATTCTGGATATTTTCACTGGGCAGTTTTGGGACTATTGCTTAGATCATGGTTGGGAGCATTCCAACAAAGCTATGAGGGAAAGGATTGACGGCACAGTTTGGACTATTTAATAAAGTGAAATACAGATAATAATAATAAACAACCAGGTGATATTGCATTCCTACCATTTTTACTGCACACAAGGGAAGCCAACGGTGGAAGGATGGAGTCCACAACCTTAAATAAAAAAACACTTTTAAATGTTCTAAGTTTAATCTTAATACTCCTTCATACATTCTATATATAAATAGTCAAAGCTGCTTTGTTTAGAGGGGGAAATGTTGACAAGCAGAGTTATAGATAAAAGTGTAAGGACTCCATTGAATAACTTGTTACATTTAAATTAGTATATTAGTATTAGTATAAACCTCTCCTACTATATAAACTATATTAAAAAATAAATAAAAATGGTGCAATATAACCTATATGTTCTAAACAGTACATTGTTTTGTAAACATTAGTATTTCCAGCAGACAAATACACCACACATTGAAGAGTACAGATTGCATCCTAAACAGGATAATATTAAATCTTTTAGATGGCTAACCCCGATGTTATCAGAATTAGAGATGGACATTATACACACGCACACACACTGTATTTATATTAAAATGAAAGCTAATTTTAAACAAGCAATTTGTAACAGCTGGATGCAAAATGAATAATTATATGAGCTGCTATTTCTATGTTAATATATCTTTGCCACTGCCTTTTGATCATGGAGACAAGCTATTATGATAAAAGTCCTTATGTTGGCGGTTTTCATAATTACAATGATTTTTGTATTATTTCCATAGAAACAATAATAAGTATTCTAATGTGGTGTCTAAATGTGAGTAACCAAGAACCCGTTTCCATTGCAAGACTGCTTTTGAATGTAGAGTTGCATTTGCTACTGAAGAAACACATTTTTTGAAGACTGTAGGTTCTTGTAAACCTGCATGGTCAGAACACTGACACATTGTAGAAAAAATCATGTATTTTTTTATTGCTGTTGAGAGTAGTATTCACATAGAAATTTTATCCTTGATACGTGGATTAATCTGTTTTTATATATATATATATATATAGACAGAATCTGATATTATAAATCATTCTGAAGGTCTGATTTAAAAACTAAACTATCCAAAGCAGTAAGTGCAGGGTTAAATGAAAAACAAATTCAGTACAGTAGATTAATAGACAAGCTTATGGGCTTTCCCCTTTGGCACATTTTAGTTTTTCCTTGTATTCCTTCTGATTTTGAGTGTACATAGCCCATTTATATGGTACATGTACAGACTAGTATTTAAGCATATATAAAAGAGTCATTGAAACTGTGCATCTACAAATACATGCATACTTGGTAACTGGGAAAAAAAAATCTAAAATACATTCAGTCCTTAAATTTGATTTTTTGATTTTTAATTTTCTATTAGTCTAAAATAATCACCACACACAAATTCCACAGTGCTAAATTCTCCATTATATATATATATATATATAAAACATGTTAGATCTCGCATATAAAACAATGCAATAATCATGTTTCACTTGTGACCAATCTCATGATCAGCACACATGAAGTGTAATTATGCAGTTAAAAACACCAGTAAATCTCTTATTTAGCCTTCTGTTATGAAGCAATAATCAGACTTCATGCATTAGACAGAAAATATATAATTCAAACTCATTAAACCCATCTAAATCAATTGCGCATGTTTGTGCGTGACCTTCTTCAGTGTTTCAATCAATAATAATTTCTTTAGTGCTTCAAGGCTCTGCATCTACGTCTAGATTTTGTCTGGTCCTAGATTGTACATCTGGTCATATTCAGCAGACACATTTATGTCAATTTAACTAGCAAACAAATGCACACTGTGAGAGTTTTGAACCCAGGTAACTCTGTGGAGTGAAATTGCTTGCGACACTATTTAATTATTATGACTTTATAAAACACATTCCAACATTTTACTGCTCTGAACTTAAGTGAAATACAAATAACAGTAAAAAAGTAATACTATATTTATTTATTTGTTTGTTTGTTTTTTCCCCATAAGTCACGCAGAACTGACAGCTGGCATTCAATGTCAATATTTACAAGAAGGCCTGTATATTGCATCTCTCAAGGGAGAACCAAATGTTCAGACTATACATTTTCATTACTACACGCTTGCAGACCTCTCTGACAATCTCCAACCCAACCTGTCAGTGCATTCAACAGAGAGACACCAACTGAGGAAGAAAATTGTTAGACACATAGTTACCAACTTCAGGTCTTAGCCTTTGCTCAAACTTTTAGGCAAGCAGCCTACAAGTAGTTAACGGTGCCATTACATGTTTGGGAGAAAAGCCAAATATTGTTTTAATGAACTTGCAGCACTTACAGTCGTATGATAGTGTGTCAGCAAGACAGGATGCTGTGTAACTGCTTCCATTGCTGAGAGTGTGCCCCTAAAAAACTCTTCAGAGGCAGTCTGTCCTGAAAATGAAAGTAACAGGCACGTATGTACTAAACTCATGGTTTAGTACATGTTTACAGACAGAGGTACAGCTAATTAGTAGAAATATACTCACCTACTGCATTCTCCAAACTGGTCACACAAGAATCTACAGATCTGATATGATTCTGAAAGGCACACAGAAGTACTTAAAATGGATCTGAAATACTCATTACTGCATGTGTAAAGCAAACAGATAAGAAATAAATCCAACTAGGCATTTTTAAATATAGTACTGAAAGGTTGATTTTATTTATAGTAAACAAAAAAGTTAAATGTGCACAACAGCTAGAGTAAAATTTTGAAATATAATCCGAGCTGCAAACATTTTTGAATGGGATCACTGACTCACCAATAGCACTCCAAAGTTGAGGAGAAACTCATCTGTCACCACTTGGGGCCTAAATATCTGCAAATACATCAACAATTCTTAAAACAAATGGTTTATAGTTGATTTGATATCCCACTAAATAAAATGTGTAATTATGTATCCATGTTGCTTTGAATTTAGCTTTCTTCATAGCTGGAATTTATTTCCAACTGTGTGTATTTATCCACATACATTACTGTGTGTCCAGATTACTTTCCCCTTTCCTTCACTATGACAACAGCACTTGTCCTTTGCAAACATTAATTTGCCCCCAAATTTCCATTCTAACTTTTCAAACACCCCTACTTTTATGTTATTGGTGGAGCCTTTTTACATTGCTTCTGGCTGTCAAATCAGTGCAATACAAATTTTATTTTTTTAACAATGTCCTGCGGTGAAAATGTATTTTAATTACTGTCTCCTCTTTTTTATGTCAAATATACCCTGACACTAATATACTAAAAACACAATTTTATTTGATATACAAATGTCATATAATGTGACATTATATAGCACCAGTCAGAGAGAGATTAAAAGCACAAACAGAGCTCCTCAAAGCAAACAAGTTCTGTACCATCCACTTCTATTTAAAACATGATCCCAGTATGCAAAACAGCAGGGCTTTCAGGTCTGGCAGAGAACAGACTCAAATGTTCCTATAGACATCCAGCCACATGGGTATCCAGGCAGACACCCAGCTTCTCAATACACTCAGCCAAACATGAAGTGCCCTTGAGGAGCTCCCTGCCACAGCTAACTAGTGGCATAGTCTAAGCAACTGGAAGGCTAGAACTCAAGGCACACTCCCAGCAAAGGCATTTACTGCAAGACCCACCATGGAGGCCCAGTTTTTGAAATATAAATGACTTGCTTCCATCAGCAAATGTTATCTACACTTTTAAAATAAGTTCAGAAAGTAAATTGAATACACGACAGCTCTGGAGTTCATATTTGGAAACTTGTTCCCAGTGAACAGATTTTATGATATTGCCCAGAAATCTAAAATGTGTATATATACGGTAGCCCCTCAAATACATGAAAGTAATAAGTTATAACTTTTAACCCGAGACAGCTCAATTTTCTCTTTTCTTTCTTTTTTTGGCTCCGTTCAGTCTCTCCCAAAAATTGTTATGATCTAAAGCCGCAGGTCAATGCCATCCATTTCTGCATCACAGAGTTTAATGGTAAACATCATACTGGTGCTAGAAATCCTCTTGCAATCATCTCGGGGCAATTGAAACATGCCAGCGGTGAATACAGTCTTATATTACTTTATGTTTTGATCTAAACACAATTTAGAGTACAACATTTGGATTGCAAGTCAATGTAAAAACTTTTTTACATCCTAATATATATATATATATATATATATATATATATATATATATATATATATATATATATATATATATAGATAGACAGAATGATGGGTAGATACTATTGTCATCATCTTCCAGACATATGGGTATATTGTCATCTTTCATCCCCATCTAAAGTATTAAGCCTGTTTTAGCCACTTTACTTGTTACTTTGATTTGTTTTATGCATTGAAAACACAGAATATTCAGCTACCAAATAGAGTGTGTTAATAAAGGTTAACTTGGTATAAAGATTGTAATCGGGAACAGAAAACAGCAAAGGATTTATCTTTGAATCTCATGATGCCTGGAAAAACATATAAACCTGATACACAAGACGAATACATTTAAAAGTATCAAGAACGGATTAGGAATTGCTTGAGTATTATAGGAGAAGATGGTTTGTACAAGAAAAATACCTGCTTCATTAATGAAAGGTGACATCGTTGTTAAAGCAAAAAGTGGTGTTTCAAGAACAAGAAAACTTACTGTCCATGAGCAGGAATTCAGCTGCTTTCTGCAGTGAGGTCTCTCAAGTCTCGTTACTATCCAGAAGAAATACTTGATAGTCTTTTCTTTATTGTTCTGATTTTTATCTGAGAGCATTTACTCAAGATACAGATAATTGTCTTTTTTTTTTTTAACCACTGTTTAGTTCAGAAAATAGATCATTCAAATCTATTCAAAATTTAAAAAGACCATTTATAAAATAAATTAATTGCCTATTTATTTTACTGGTAATGATTTCCAGTCCCGCCGAGAGACACCACACGACATCCATTAGAAAATTATTGCTCCTTTTAAAGGGTTCAGATTCAAGGATCATGTATCATAATAGTAGAATCTGTTCCAAACTGCTTGTATTCACTTTCTTTTCTGCATTATTGGGTTCCAACTGAAGAGTTTATCACATACATTCAGATCCAAATGACACACTTATTGGTCTTGTTAAAGAAATAGATAGCTTAGAGGAGGCATTCAATATTTTATACTACAAGCAATGAAAATGTATTCCTAATTCAGATGGTGAAGGATAAAGTTGTCATAACTACACCAACAACAGCTTCAACTAATAAAGCACTTTATTGCATCAAGACCTTGCACGCTCATTATGACCTGGTTAAACATTAGCCTGTAGAACCTGATCATAAATTCTAGCCTGTGAAAATAAGTCCATGAGGAGGCTCTTGGCAAGAGCTAATGAACAGTAATGAAAGAGGAGCTACTGTATGAAATGTCAAGAACAAAGTTTCTAAATGCATTTGGAAGGAGGACACCTGAGAGATTCTTGGAACACACATTAAACAGTAATTTTTAACTGACCATAAAGGCATACAAAGCACTCATAGACTAGTGGTTCTTAACCCACTGTCTTGTTTGAGTTCCAGCTAAACTCTCAATTACTTAATTGAAGACTCAAGTAATATATTGGAGCATTTTAATTAATTTAAACAGTTGGGGAAATGTAAAATTATAAAAGGCACTTGAATTCTCAAACCTTTTGTAAGTAACTGAGAGCTCAGCTGGAACAAAAACCAATAGGTGAGTTACTATACTGAAGCTATATTAAATGTGAAGCATCAATTTGCTGATTATTTCTTTTAACACCGAGATATCGCTTTCCTAGAATTGGGACAAGTAATCGATTTTATATTTTGTAAATGTATAGATCGCAGAATGCACTATTTATGGAAAACTAATAGATTTTCATATACTAAAAAAACTTTGGGGACTGTTTACTTAGTTTAGGTCCCTATAATTGATAACTGAAAGTTATAGTGTTTAATAAGGTTTAATAATGTTTACTTTCGGTTTGTATTTTACTGCTGTATTTAAGTGGACCACTAAAGGGAATTTGAATTAAAGCTGAACATTGTATTTTACTGTGAAAAAAACTAAGATGAACTACTTGTTATTGGGAGTAGAATGATTTGACAGCACTGACACTAATATACATATTATAGTTCAGTGGAGTCAACTGTGAAAAATGTTGTGTATTAAAAAAAACATTACAGACAAGTACACCCGACCAGGAGTGTAGCATCTTACCTGCGATGTCAGAAGATGAAGCACTACAGCCATCATGGGAAGACTCTGCTTCAGCTGTTTTGCTTGGACTGCTGATGGATGTTTACGGCCTGAAATGTTTGCTAATGCAGTAAGGACGTCACCTGGAAATAAAAGAAGACTTAAAAATGATCTGACACTTATAACAGTATGAATCTCTAAAACATATATATATATATATATATATACACACACACTCACCTAAAGGATTATTAGGAACACCATACTAATACTGTGTTTGACCCCCTTTCGCCTTCAGAACTGCCTTAATTCTACGTGGCATTGATTCAACAAGGTGCTGAAAGCATTCTTTAGAAATGTTGGCCCATATTGATAGGATAGCATCTTGCAGTTGATGGGGATTTGTGGGATGCACATCCAGGGCACGAAGCTCCCGTTCCACCACATCCCAAAGATGCTCTATTGGGTTGAGATCTGGTGACTGTGGGGGCCAGTTTAGTACAGTGAACTCATTGTCATGTTCAAGAAACCAATTTGAAATGATTCGACCGTTGTGACATGGTGCATTATCCTGCTGGAAGTAGCCATCAGAGGATGGGTACATGGTGGTCATAAAGGCATGGACATGGTCAGAAACAATGCTCAGGTAGGCCGTGGCATTTAAACGATGCCCAATTGGCACTAAGGGGCCTAAAGTGTGCCAAGAAAACATCCCCCACACCATTACACCACCACCACCAGCCTGCACAGTGGTAACAAGGCATGATGGATCCATGTTCTCATCCTGTTTACGCCAAATTCTGACTCTACCATCTGAATGTCTCAACAGAAATCGAGACTCATCAGACCAGGCAACATTTTTCCAGTCTTCAACTGTCCAATTTTGGTGAGCTTGTGCAAATTGTAGCCTCTTTTTCCTATTTGTAGTGGAGATGAGTGGTACCCGGTGGGGTCTTCTGCTGTTGTAGCCCATCCGCCTCAAGGTTGTACGTGTTGTGGCTTCACAAATGCTTTGCTGCATACCTCGGTTGTAACGAGTGGTTATTTCAGTCAAAGTTGCTCTTCTATCAGCTTGAATCAGTCGGCCCATTCTCCTCTGACCTCTAGCATCAACAAGGCATTTTCGCCCACAGGACTGCCGCATACTGGATGTTTTTCCCTTTTCACACCATTCTTTGTAAACCCTAGAAATGGTTGTGCGTGAAAATCCCAGTAACTGAACAGATTGTGAAATACTCAAGACCGGCCCGTCTGGCACCAACAACCATGCCACGCTCAAAATTGCTTAAATCACCTTTCTTTCCCATTCAGACATTCAGTTTGGAGTTCAGGAGATTGTCTTGACCAGGACCACACCCCTAAATGCATTGAAGCAACTGCCATGTGATTGGTTGGTTAGATAATTGCATTAATGAGAAATTGAACAGGTGTTCCTAATAATCCTTTAGGTGAGTGTGTATATATATATATATATATATATATCCTCACACAAAAGCATCTTACTAAGTGGCCTGGCAAAGTTTTAAATGAACCCTTAGACATCTTGAAAGATGCAATATTGAGTACAATTCAAATAGCATGCAGTTAAAAAGCTCTTGGTCTAAGGCCTTTTCCACACGAATGCTCACTCAGGAAAGCGAGACAGATCAGATGTCCAAAGGTCATAAAATAAGTTTGTAGTAGTAGAGCCTTACAATTAGAAAACGGTGTTAGACATACAAGTGGAGATGTATTGAACAGTGTAGCTCATTTACAAACGAACAGGCGGAACAGGTCAATATCTGGCCTGGTGCTTTATAATCCAATCAGAAGGATAATTAAAAAGGCGCAAAGAGAAAAAAAATAAGATGTTTAGGCCAGTGATGCCCATTCTCATTCCCCCCCTCTTTTTAAAATCTTTTCATGTTATGTGATTGATTTACCTAGGATTGCTGGCAGCTCCTGCACAATGTGACGGATGAGTAGGTCCAGGCAGTTTGACAGGTATTCATTGCTGCTTTGTTGTTCCTTCTCTGGCGTAGCCTTTCTGCTGTCTCTTTCAATGTACATCACCAGTCTATACAGAGGAGGTGAAACCATTATTATTCATGAAAAGCCTGGTTCCTGTTTGGCACGAATCAAAATACAGAACAAAAAGAGATATTACAAAATAAGAGCAGAAAAATTAAGCGTTCCTTTTGTAACTATTAACAGTAAATAGAAATGCAAGGACTAATGCCAGGAACATTAAGTATATAAATATACCAGTGTATAATTAAATCTTCCTGCTCTTCTTTTACAGGATGTAGATTGAGCACAGCAGTGTGTTTAGGGTTAAACTTATTTGTGGCTCATTTTTTTTTTTATCACCGTATCTCTGATATGTGCACTAACAACAAGTAGTAATTGAACTTTTGAATACTTTAATATGTTCATTGTCAGACCCTTAACTTCCACTGGCAGTCCTCATTTTGGAATGGAAATATAGTGTACAAATTGGAGATTTAGTTAAACAGAAGGGACATTTTTTAGAGGTAAAACTATAAATCATGATAGTCTGAGGTAGATCACAGGGTTTATTTTTCAACACAATAATGACCCTGCCATCTATCAAAACAGTGGAAAGTGTTCCTTCTGGTATTGCAGCAATCGCTAAAGCCAGGACTGGGCCTACAATATATATTAAAGGCATTATTAACTTTTTATGTTTTATATGGTCTCCCTGTACATTTGGAAGAAAGTCCCAGTACATTTCCCCTTTGTATCAATGATAATTTCTTTACAATGCAAATAAATGATTCCCAGAAGATGCTTCAAGGTTAAATGTGAGGAAATAAGGTGGATATGTGCAATGCTTCATACAGCGCTTGAACACGTTAGGTTAATCATGTTCGCACCATTCCAGCATATTCCATTTCCATATGGCATTTAAGAATTCAACATTAGCGTTGAACATTGCCAAGTAAATTACCAAAAACAATCACCCAGAATTCCCTACTAACGTGTGTTTTGCTATCTTACGCCCTCTGATCCTGCTCAACCCACCGACATGCATTCCCCTCATTCTGCCTCTCAAGTGGATTCTTCAGGTTATTTTGCCATTTTCTAATTTGTTTTCTTTAATTCCCTTATTTGTGCAGCAATCCAGTTTGATATCATCTGCTCTTCACATGAGAAATAATAGGGAGCCACTACCTGTGCATTCTAGCATAACTGTCCACAAAATACTACCACTGACAGCTGCTTTATCTCCTGCCTTCCAGATTGGGCTAAACTGTACCTTTTCAGTGTGTACTCGTTACAAATTTCAACAAAGATGACATAACATTTACAGTTAAGTGAGAGAGAGCACAGTGTTTATAGTGTGATAACTGCAACCTTCCTGAATTTCATCACCCACAGATATTGTATTTGTTTGTGTCAGTCCCTACGTTCAGTGCTTTAGGCTTGAAGCAGAATTTCCTTCTCTCCATTATAGAAATCTTCAGTCCTTATTCAAGATAGTAATGTGGTCGCCAGCACTGACAAAGACATATGTTGAGTCACCAGGTTACTGGCAGAGTCTTTATATACATACTCCCAAGATAGCAAGGGCATTTAAAATGTTGGGAAAAGAAGATGCTTTTACTAATCAATGAGGACAGACATAGAAGTGAGAATCTTTTCATTACTTCAAAACAGACAGATGAATTACTAGGAAAAGATTACAGACATCGGGGACAGACGAAATATATATTGTAACTACAGATTGGAGTGCAAGTTGAGTCAATTTAACATTACATGTAGTTTTAAATGCCACTAGAGTTCATAGAATAATGTGCTGTGTTTCTGTGATAGAAAGGGATGTAGTTATTCATGTGCACTACATATTCCAATGAAACAATACATCAAGGCACTCAAACATATTCCTCAGAGTCATTCCACTTCAATAGCAGGGAGCACATAAAAGATCAAAAGTAAAAAATAAAAATCTATTGCTTCAACTATCAAGACCCCATCTCTACAATAATCACAGAACTAAAAGCCTTCTCTCTCTCTCTTTTTTTTTTTTGCCGATCTTCAAACATCAATCCAATCTACCTGAGTCAGGGCAACTGTGTTTTATTGTAATTTTACAAAGAAATTCCCAGCTTCTCTTTCATCTAAAGAACAATCCTAAAAGTGCATGAAGGTGGATGATCCACTAACCTTACCTAAGTGCATGATTATGACAAAACAAAAGGAGAAATAAAAAAAGAAAAAAGAAAACGAAGAAATATAGGGGATTGTGAGTGTGCTCTGCTTTTCAAGGTATTCAAGTCATGACTCCAGAATTCTGTGTAGATCTACCTACATCTCTTTTCAGATACCATTTTCATATTCCTACAGATTTCACCATCCCATTTAAATTGTGTGGCAATCACCTTTCCTAAGTCTGTGAAGCACCTAAGTATGTACATTTTTATTTTTATTTCCTATTTTTCAAATAGGAAAAGTGCTGTGATGATGTATCTTTAGAATACTGTAAAAACTCATTTTAAAAAGCCTGATCTTGCTTACTGAAAAGATTATATAAGTGTCAGCTTATTTTTAACGTTATTCAGTATTCAGTAGAGTATTCTTTCATCCATCCTGAGACTAATCAAGGACAAAACTTTGTTACTAAACATTAAGTTGCAATGTTTGCATGTTTTTTAATTGATAGACAAGCTTTCTGGAGCATTGTTAAGAATACAAATAAACATAATTCTCTTGGCGCCCTTTCGTTTGTATGCTAGGTAACATGATCCCAAATTACCAAGATGCAGACTTTTGAAGATATTGGACTGCAAAAGAGCATCTTTCTATGCACACTCCGGTAGAGCCCTTATTTTTATAATGTATTAGTTTTGATGGGGACAGACATGACTGCTGAGCTTTAATAATGGCGATTTCAGAACACATTTTATAATACAGAAGAAAGGAACTAAAGCCTAAGAACACTGAAATGATTTAACAAACCCGTTCATAATTTCATGCCAAGATCAAGTGCCCTTTTATTAGACCTACATGGTCAGCCAGCAAATATATTACAGGAAAAATAGAGAAAGGAAAAAAAAGTCAGTCACTTTGAGAATAAATTACTCTGGGATATTATGCATAGGCAGCCTACATACATTGCACTATAATTAGAATCCTACAGGAATTTCACCAGTAATAAAATGACAAGGATTGATAGACACAGCCAAGCTGACATTTTAGCTTCCCACAACTATAATGGGAAATTATATAATTTCAAGTGTTCTGCTGATTAGGAAAACTGCCTCCTCAGCTTCACAATGATCCAGAATGTTCTTTTTTTTTTTTTCTGAAAACCAAATCTCAGTAGTTTCTGGGGAATCAGGGAGATTAACTGCAAAAGGGAAAAAAAGGCTATGCAACTCTCTCACTCATTAAAGTAATTAATGTAGATCACTATATCCATCATATTTAATAAAATGTTAATACAAATCATGAAATTACTGACAGGCTTCACCCATAGAGATATAAAGTGTGTGATGTTTGATGTGAAAAACACTTCCTGTGACTCAAAGCAAAGTCATGGATTGCTGCCAGGAGCAGAGACCAATACACCAGGTTTTTAAAGTTTCTTTGAGGAGAGGATTCTTGATCCTTGACTATCTTATTGTCAAATGCCTTGTGATTTCTGATTCCACAAGTGAAAAGTGCAACAAGGATAAATGTCTATAGCACTCATGAGCTGGACTAAGAATTGATCATACACTTCAATAACTAGCTCTTAAAGAATTGTACTGTTTGGCCTAATCAAAATACACCACATCTCCTCTGCTTGTTTGTCTACCTTGCTGCTCTCCGAATTAGATGACAGAGTTTACTGCTTTCCTCCCTCCATTCAGATATATACAGACAGATACTTTGGGGGGCTGCAGCAGAAGTGTTTTTTTTATTGTGCGGTTGGTTGAGTAAATGTTAAGCGTCATTAACTTGGAGGTGGTGATCAGTGCTGTGCAAATGGTTCCAGGCACATTTACAAACAACCTCAATTGCGTAACACTATGACAAGTAGAACGAGGAATGAGTGGGCATAGCGCGTGAACAGTTCTCTCGTCCTCAGTGGATGGTACCTTCAGCTCGGGCTTCAGGCTTGTGCGCAGGGCATTGTGGGCAAGGCCACACTACCACTGCTTCTGCAGAATGTGCGGAGTTAAAAATGTCTTGCCAGAGATCCTACCCACACAGCTGGTGACCTATTTAAATAATTAGTTCGTTTATGACACTCATTTGAATTGCCTCAGCCAAACCCCAGAGAGAAACCGTGATCCGAAGGAATGAAGGCAGAATGAAAACAAATGTCAAAAGAAACACCTTTACTGCAGGGAAAGCAAATATGAGAAGAACTTGTAACTGTCTCAGCTGAAAAGCATCTATGACATACATGTGAACTGAAGTCATGCGAGCTGTCCGAGACTGCGAACACTTGATAGCCTCTGAAAAATAACATAAAATACTGCTTTACTTAAATACCTTCTGCAAAATGTGGTGTGATGTAATGTTTATATTATATAGGGGGGGGACAATAACTTCTTACAGTTAAATGATGGTAAAATGTCTGCCTTGCTGAGAAAAACAAAGCAAAACAAAAAGTGGCAATTCATATTATTCATCTTAAAAAATAACTTGGGCATGAGTTTGAGCATTCCTTTATTAGTCAGAAAAAATTACATTTATTTGTTGTGGGGCGACAACAAGACATTTTAATGGAATATGATGAACTAGACCAACCATCTTAATGTTTACAGTAAAATCCTTTAAGATTCACATGGCTACCTGCCCAGTATGGGAGAGTCAGAGAAGTGGGGTAGTTATTCTGTTTCCATTAAGGAATCCATTTGATATACATATTTATTTATTCTTTAAAATGTGCTAAAGGATTCAATACTTTCTAAGTTCAAAAGTACCTTTACCTCTTATGATCTGTTAAAAAAGGTGCCATCCAAAATTAAATTGGATTAAATGTATCTTTCTTGCTGGAGCGATCTATACACTATATTACTTGAATGAAATCCATTACTCTAACTGCCGAGTCATTTGACAAAACTAATTTTACTGTTGCAATACTTTTACAGAACAGTGCACGTTGATATTCCTAGCCAGAGCTGGACTTTCAGACCTTGCTTGTATGGTAGGTGGTTATGTCAATATAAACATCTGAAATATAGTTTATTTTTAAGGCTTTTGCCATCCATACACAAGTAACATTTTGTCTGTGCTTGTAAAATATATAGGAGAACCCTCTAATTAATTGTAAAACGTTATGTAAAACTAATGACTGGCCTTTCCAATGAACAAACCCACCACTGGCCTTGTGTTGAACCTGCCTCGCTGTGCCCGTGCCTCTCCTTCAATCACTTTTTGGCTGGCTACCTATCGGAGCAACCATCCAAATCTAATTTCTTGCCCTTACCTTCCACTCTCTCCATCTCTTTGCCTCTCCGGTGTCCGATCCTTTATCAATGATCTGCTGCTCGAGTTTTAACAATGTGACATTTTCCAAGATTGTTTTTGTTAATCGCAGATAAGTCTAGACTAAATAAGCCTGAGATAAGATGTGTATCATGAAAATGAAATCGCAAAGATCGGTTTCCACAGCCGCTGGTGCTCAAGGTGTGAGCGCAGTATGTACTGTACCTGGAATTACAGCACAAGAGGAGCATCTCCCTGCTGTTCATTATGACCTGTAGCAGCACCAGGAAGGCCTTTGCCCGGATAGCTGGCGAGGGGCTCTCTAACAGACGGACGATTTTTGTAACAAAGTCCTGAAAGGCAAAGATCACGAGGAATCAATGCCAAACACACAAACAAAATAATACATATGACCAAACATGGCATCGGATAGTCAATGTCATAAAATGAGGAAGATTCATACTTTAGATTTTCCAATATCTTTGATCTCCATTATACATTTGTTTTCCATTTTAAGTAATGTATAGGTGTTATTAACTAATTCTGCATATGAAAGAAAGTCAGACTCAGGATGCCACAAGAGACAGACTTTGAAATATGGAAGGGAACATTTTCTTATGTGCACAGGTACATAATTACCTTAATCTCAATCACAGGATACAGCTTGAGTAAAGTAATGGCATTCACTTTTAATTAAGAAAGCCTTTACATGCTAATTGAAAAGCTATACAGTAGCTATGCAACCTGTCTTTATACCAGAATACTAGTTTATAAATAGAAGATAGTCACTCTGAAACAAGTGAATCTACTCAGGGTTAAACTACAGTAAAGAGGAAACCTGCAAAGAATGAAGGTGGGAAATATTATTCTAATTACAGAGAATGATTAATTTTCACTTTCAGCAATATGGCAAGGAACAGCAAAAGAAGAACAATCCTGTAGACTGTAATTGGTTGCCCTGCTTTGTGTGAGTTAATTACTTTCAAAAGCATCCACTTCTTGCATAAATTGTAATTACATCAACAGTGTTGTGAGCTATGCTCCCAAGTTCACTGTAGTTCCTTACCCAATTAGTTTAGTTACTTACAGATTCATTTAAATTATTATAATTTTATGCAAGACAATGCATGAATAAACACATAGTTTATAAGACTTCTATTTAGCAAGGCACAGATAAACAACAATGTCAAACATGTTAGTTCTCAAGCACAGTGCACTTTGACATTTGAAGATTGTGTTTCTATCAGAACAATACAAACGGACAATATGCACTCAGTGGTGCTCAGGTACTCTTATCCTACGCATTCATATGCAATTAATTTAGTAGATTTTCTATTTTATTTCTGCTCCAGTGGAATCGCATAAAGATTAACATGAGACAAATCTCAATTACTTCTCCCCCACACTTTCTATGCAAGAAGATGTGTGAAGTGCTTAATTTGCTACAATATATTAAATTAACTGGATTCCATACTTTTACAAACCATGACTGACATCTTAAGTGGATAAAACTTAACTGAACTAAGAGCAATTACAATACCTTAAAAAACTGAAAGACGTGACTTCTTACTTACAATTAATGCATTATTTAAATATAATAAAATAATTTTGTTGAAATTTTTGTATACAATATATTTGGTATATTCTGCATCTAAAACAATAACCTAAACTTTCCCAGGTGGCAGTACTGGTATTATGCTCTAGACTAGAGCAAGGCACTTAAAGTATAATATTATGTGCAAAAGTCTAAAACCTATTTATTGCATTGTTTCCTATAGACTGACTTCAAAATGCCTTGCCCCCAATGGCATCACCTAAACTTTATTTTTTTAGGTGGTTGCACTGTGTGCAATGCATTGTGAAGGCAGGCCCTGAAACACAAGCTGGTCATAAATGCTGCATTAAATTAAATGTTTACAAAAAATATGGACCTTTTGTTTTATGACAATAATTGGGGCGGGACGTGCTGGGAAGGCATCAAAAATACATCAGAGTTTGTACATTAAAAGACTACACTAATTACAGTCATCCCCAACTTACATCATCTAGTCTTACATCTGAAACATTGCACTGCACTGGCACAAGGGAGGGGGGACCATAGCTTCATTCTGCAATCAGCGCTGTATCAAAATCATATCTCTGCTCCCTAATACCTGTTTTGTATTGTTAATTTAACTGTTTACTGTTTACTCTTGAATATTCATGATGGTTTAGAATAAGGACGCTTCCTCTTGAACGTCTGTCTCGCCTTGCGTCTCCAGTCTCAGAAACAATTACGCAGACATTTCGGGGGATGACTGTATATGTTCCATGGGGACGCATGAAGTGTGCAAATTTTGTTTTTGATTAATATAGGGGGCGGGACAATAGCAAAGCATCATGGTCAATTGAGTAGCGTTATGGCAGTGCATCCATTGACGGAACAGAGTTTAATAATTATGGTTCTGATTGAGCAGTCCATTAAAAACACGCACCAACCAGCACATCTCTATTATCCAATTTAAAGGCATTTAAGTCTTGACATATTTTAGTCGTCTTATTTTACTTAATGAATTAGTCATTGTTAATGTTCATATACTGCAATTTCGTCATTTTATCGTCTTCATCATCAACAAACAAGTCGTCAACTAATATTTTCGTCATAATTTTAGCTGACAAAAACAACACTGATACAAAGTTAGGCCTTATTCCATACAGAGTGAGGGAAAGAAAGAGAAACGCAGACAGAGAAATAGCAATTGAAAGGAATTAAGAATTTCTTTCTTGATGCATCTTTCTTGATACAGATTAATCGCAAGTGTTACAACGGCTGTTAAAAAAACAAATTCAAGGGAAAATAACGACTGTAGGAGACAACAGATTACAAAGGGACAGATTTAAGAGCCACACAGAAAGCAAAAAATAAACCCTTAAGCCCCGCCCACATCATTTTTTTTTATAGCTTTTCAGAATCCTTACACTGGCATGCTTTCCCCACTGTCTGCGAAGAAAAGATATATAATCCAACACTGCTCGTCACTTAAGAAGGATCTTGAAACGCCAGGATAAGTATTTAACTGCAGCTGGGGGAGAAAATCCTGCATCATAGTTAATGGCCAATTAGCTGTCACAAAATGTTATACTGTGCAAGCTGGCGACAGGACTGATGGGAATTTACTGTTGAAGTTAGGTGGGGGAAGAATCCATTTTCCTTTCATTAATGCGAAATCCATATCATTCAACAAATACTGACAAGTCAATTTATGGCTTCATTTGGTCCATACCTTCTCCTGAACCAGTTTCTGCAAGTGGACCCCAGACGCCAGCACTGCGGAGAACATGGTGAGCATGTGCTGCTGAACGCGGCTTATTCCGCACACCAGGCTGTTGAGGATGGCGGGCAAGCCCACCTGGTCAATCACGTTGTGGAAGGCGCTGGCGTAGTGCCGTGTGATTCTGCAGAGCGCCTGGGGAAACATACAGCAGATCAGACAGTTTCAGTGCGATTACAAAATATTAAGAAACAAGAGATTTATACAATCCTTGTACAATGCCTTATACAAATGTTGCTCAGATATTCAAGAGAATCAATGAGGCTCACTGAATTATATATACATAAAAATGCTCAAAACAAATAGGCTACAAATAAATTTCTTAAATACCAAGAAAGAATCAACAAAAAAACAAAACAAACCAACATTTAGCAAGTATTGCAAATGAAAAAGCATAGTGCATTTTTGTCAGTTCTGCCTCACCCACATCATGTTCATACAAATATATAAATCAGGCTGTATCCTCATTTCTGTGGGCCAGTGCATGTGTCTGTATATACATCTCTCAAGATTATATTATTTCAGTATTATTCTGCTGTGCTATATTTAGCTTGATTTTTTTTATTTCCTCAGCAGTGATGTTGATTGTATCATGTGAGCTCATCCCATATGCGTTTGCCTGCTCAAGTGTAGGGTTGAGACGTTGTTGCCATAGGCTGTAATTATATTTAAAAATCTCTCACCGATATGGCAGTGACCCTCAAGGAATCCACAGTGGAGTGAGTGAACAGATACCAGAGCATGGGCCCAATCTCTGCAGTGAGGAAGCCCTGCGAGTGATAGGAGACCGTGGTGCAGACGTTCTCCACAATCTTTGCTGCCATGTGATTGACAGTGGGCTCTTCCTGCAACAGAAGCCAATGCATACAGAAACTGTAGACAGTGTACCGGATTCAATGTAGGATTTTGCAAAGATATGGAGCTTTCTATTTTTTAACATTTTTAAAGGGTTAAGAACACTTCAAATAATCTTTTTTGTGTAAAAAATTAAATACGCAAATGGAAACCACACATAGAGTTTGGCAATTATAATCTTAGGGAAATCAAAGTTATATAAAGGAATGTGCATTTGTTTTTGAGTACAAATATGTATAGATACAAATTAACACTATTGTTTAAGTATGAATTGTGTAGCTACAATTTATTTCCATTAAACAAAAAAAAACAAAGAATGACACCAAATTATATATTAGTGATGTGTACAACTTCAATAAAATGCACACAGCACACAATGTTTACACAATATCCATGCTTTTTCTGTGGTATTTTGGTCTGCTGACATCATCAACTACTGTGCAAAAACCACTACTCAACTAATACTCTGTGCTATTTCAACCATGGGCATCAAGCCAAGAGGGAGACACATGGGAATCTTACAAATGCAGTAGGCCTATACAAAACAGGAAACAAGTCTTTATTTATCTGCGCAAAATGTGTTTATCCACTTACAAGAATGACACTTTACTGTACATATATTATTTTGTAAAATGCTTCAGCTGAATTGTTGTTCTTACATCAAACAATTTATAAAGCAAATAACACCGACAGATGACTACCGACCCTTGCAGAAACAAAATATATTATAAATGTGTTATTTTTAACACACACACACACAAAATCAGTGCTTTTAAACTATTCACTACTCTAACTCCCTACAGCCAAGACAAGCAACCGTTCCCTCCTGAACAGCTCAGACAGTCACCTCTTTTGGTAACAGACGTTAATAAGATGGGCCATGGCTGGTGGAGAAATTCTCTAGCCTGGGTTTAGGACATAATATGATTGTCAGTGTGTTTGTGGGTGGTTGAGGATGAGTGAATGTTTAAAAATGAGTCCCAAGAGAAAAGCAATGCCTGCCAGAACTCAAGATTCAAACACCTAAGTGTGCTAGGAGTCTGTGACCCAATGCGATGTTCCAAGATTTTTTCTTCTACACAGGATGTGCAAAATACATAACAAAACATGTTTTAATAATAATCCTTTCCTTCTGTACCAATTGGTATATGTTTACATAGAAATTGTTCGTAGGTGTATTTAAAACATGCATATGTTGTTATTTTTCTTGTAATTCATATGACTTAAAAAAACTATAACTTCACAAACAAAATATGTAGGCAGTTATTCAGGCAACAAGGCCATCGTAAGAGAGTTCTGGCATCTCCTTATTAAGAAATCAAATGTTAGGGTCCATATTAAAATTCATCTCCACACTTCAGTCCAGAACTATCGATAATCTACCATTGCAATGTGCTCTTCTCAAGGCTGAGTATCTATCTGTGCACTAGGCTGCCTTCATGTGTGAGTGCTGCATTAAAATGCGAGGCAGAGCAGTATGAGGCCGAGGCAGGTGCTGCTGGTCAGATAGGGTCAGTGTACACTGTAGTGAGGGGGCAGGAGCTCGAGCTAGTCTCCCCGTCATTGGGAGGACAGGGCAGACTAGGGTTTGGGATCAGATTACTCACCCAGACTAGCTGCTTTACCTCTGTCTTGTATGATTCAACACTCACGCCAACAAATGTGCCACTTCAGCCACTGCCGTATTTGACATAACAGCTTTGTTTGTCACATTGCATATTTATCGAAGAGACCTTCTAGTTGCATTAGCCTTTCTGACTCAATTTACATGATATTTATAACTTTGGATGCCTGCATTGAGGATGGTTTCACTCTCGAAGACATGTGTGTAATAATAATAATAATAAGAAAAATATAATTGCTTATGTAATATGTAGCTGGAAATACAGTAGATTTGAACAAAAAACGAAAAAAAAAACTAAATTAACAAGCAAGGAAAGAAATATAATTGATTCTGCAAAGACACAGTACCCTTTGCACCACTTAATAGAAACCAGCAGGACCTCTCCTTGTGACACCTCACTGTGTATTCAATAGGACAAAACTAATTAGCACACAAGGGACTGTTGTCTTTTCATTATACAGGAAACATTGCCCATTAGCACTAACAACTTAGTTCCGTTTTATTTTTTATATAGAAATCCCATTAATTTAACATTCAAATACCCTTGTGATTTGCATGAAATTACATTAATTTTAAAGAAGAGGATCATATTTTATTTAATTATTAAACCAGTTACTTTCAATTGCTAATACAGCTTATGGTTTAAGACCTTTTCACAGTCAATAACATTTGCTCTTAACCTTAAAAAAAAAATCTGTATAAATGTAAGTAGCCTATAGGAGATTTCAATTATGCTTTTTGCTTATTGATAACAACAGAATGGATACTTGAAAATGTACTGCAATGGCTAGTATCCCAGCATGCTTTATGACGTATGCTTGAACAATAAGCAAGACAGAAATTAAATTATATATATATATATATATATATATATATACATATATATACATATATATATATATATACATATATATATATATATATATATATATATATATATATATATACATATACATATACATACATATATATATATATATATATATATATATACATATATATATATATATATATATATACACATATATATATATACACACACACACACACACACACCTTTGTGTTGGGGTAACAAACGCCTTTGAAATCACATTTCCACATCACGTTGAAAATGATTTTTAGAATCTTAAAAAAAAAATGTAATATATTTTCAGATCTGCACACAGCTGCTGAAAGGAAATAACACTGACTATTTTTAGAATAGCACAAGGAGTAAGTGTTGATTAATAATGTTTATATAATTTTGTCTCTACTTCTTTTTGAGCAGTTTAAAAGAAAGAGGGGCCCGCAGGCTTCATCTTGTAGTTTCAACACTAGCAATAAGTGAGCGGGTGTAATTATTTTCTTTTGAAGCCTTTCAACACCTGGACAAGAAGAAAGCACTATGTAAATTGTCACTGCAAGCAAACCCTTTCATTAGCACCTTTTTTGATCCCATATAAAACAAAATCAATCAAATTTGCAAACTGTGTTCAAGGCCTTATGGTCACCTATAAACAAATGGGTCTGTACTTTAAATGCTCCTAGTTATGCATTGTCATTATACACACACACATATACACACACACACACACACACACAGAGTAAAGTTTAATTAAGCCAATTAATCACAGCATATTTGGTTGCTTCTGGACTTTGATATAATCTGTAATAACTGGGATGTAGTGAAATGATTATACTAAAATCTATCTGATATTTAAAGGGGTGCCAAGCCCCTTTCAGTAAGCACAGGGTTTGTCAGATTATAAAGTGGATCAATTCATTCTAATAAAGAAACTGAAGCTAAAATTACTGCTCGAATATAATGTTCTCAAAACTCTAGCAGAGGTGCTACGGTCTCACTTGTTAAGCAAATGTGATAAGACATAAATCACAAGTTGGAATACGTAATGCAAGTTTAATAATACGTGGAAGTAAAACCATAAGGAATTTAATATATCAATACATATCACAAAATACTTCATTAAATTTCATAAGCATGTCACATAATATCCTTAATACACAAGAGAATAAGAATCATGAATATTAAAAAATCCTATAAAAAGTCCACAAACCATCGTGCCTAGCATTTATGCCCATGCTGTTTATTTTATTAGGGAACAATGTGATGAATCACAGCCATTCCTGATAGCAAGTTCAGCGAGTGTCTCGGCCGAGGCAGGGTCACGTTTTGTTGCAGTGTCTCCATGAACTCATTGAGACTAATTCAATTTGTTGCCACCTGAGAGTGCATATTGTTCCCCCTGTGGGATCCATTCACTCTCATTGCGCAGGCACTGACTTCTATCATTTTCTGCCTAATTAACTCTCTAGGAATGAAGCCTACACAGAACAAATATTTTCCTGAGCATTTTACATGGTGTTAACCCCGCTCAGAGCTGAGATCACTTACACCATGACTGTATATCGTAAACAGTTGCAGTTTTCTGTACATTAGATGTATTTGGTGCAATTTCTGAAAAGCAAGAGGAGGAATCAACACACACACACACACATATATATATAGATATATACATACACACACACACATAAATAGAAGATATTTTTGAGTAAGACATTCACAATTAACAGGTAATTTCAGAGATAACTGACACTGATTGTTTCATATACTATTTAGACTAACATTGATTCACTAGTCAGTGTTAGTTTTTAGGATTCCCCCATGTTCACGTAATTCGTTACGTGAAATAAAATGTAATTTATTTAAAAAAAATTAAATGACAAATCTTTTAGAGATACCACATCCCTCATTCTATCAATATTAACTGATGCAGTACATCTGAAATTAATTTTGGGTGGAATATTGAATTTGTGTTAAATGGATAACCATGTGAATATCATTTTTAGATTGGTTAAAAACAAAGAGTCAATAAAGATAAGATACAGTACAAGGGCTTTACTCAGATGAAAAAAAAGTTACACAGCCAGGAGTTGATTATTTAAAAATGTATTTAGACAAGAAAGTTGGAAAAATCTTAGATAACAGACCCTATTCAGTCCCATGTTAGGGTTTCCAAATGTGGCCAAAAATGCAAAACAAGTTATTTTATAAGAGGAGGCAGATAAAACTTATATATGAATCTGGCTGTTATTTGTCCTGTAAACTAGGAAATCATTCAGTAACTAAGTTTGCTGTTGTTGAAGGTACAATTTAAATAGGCTGGTTTAAGTTTGAAAATCAATGTCAAACAATGGTTGTATACAGCATAAGTCAACTGCTCATTGGCGTGCAGAAGGAGAACAACATTGACATTAAATAGGATATAAATGTGCTTCGCATAGCTTGCAGCTGAAACACTTTTTAGATGTCGGCCTAGATTATGTACTGAGCTAACAGGCTGAAGGTTAAAAAATAGCAGTTAGGTAAAACAGACTAACCCACTGACCAGCACTCATGTATAACACCCCAGTAAGACACCACATAGCCATTGCAAATAATAAGCATGTTTACTGCTCCAAGTTTTTCCCAATCCCAGTGTGTCATTTATTTCTTAAAACACATACACATACACACACACAAACAAGATTAGCTTATGAAGATGAGAGTATTATTAAAATAACACAGTTAACACAATTAAAACACAACCACTGGGTGTAGGTTAAGTCTTATTCATAATAACTGTGGTCAAGTCTTTACATCAGACTATCAGCAAGATTAGGTAGGGCCTTTTTCAGGTATTTCAGTTCAAATTATGGAAAAGTCAAAACCCAGAGATTCAAACTCAAGTAGGTTATCCAAATTTAGACTTTTCAAGTCCAATTCTTTCCTTGCATTGAAAATCAGAGTTTGGATCGAGGGTTCAGTGCTTGACCTGTTTGTTCATTAAAGGTTTGATACATATCATAACAGGTACGTGGTCCCTCATTATAGCACAAACCTTTGGACTACAGGTACAGTTATTAGCCAGGGTAGCTTAGGCTTCAGTTTGGCTCATAATGTCCTTTTACTTCACGATTTGTTTTCTCATTACGGCACAGAAAGCATATATTGTAGAAATCCTCTTAATTATGGCTGCAGCACACTCATATAATGAGCCAGCACTGGGTATGCAGGGATGTTAATCAGCAGTCCTACTACAATCTCCAAGAACATGGCACACAAGCTACAGAAGTTACTTGCTGACTATATTCTGATAGTATAGTTTAAATACAAAGGATGTTTGCAACATTTTTAACAACATATTAAAAAATAAAAATCCATGTTTTTTTCATACATTATTGAATAAAGGTAATAAACTAAGGGTGTCCAATATTAAAATGTGCAGTTGCATGCTGTACTCCAGGACAGAATCTGGTGTCAGCATCAGCTTTTTCTATTTTTTTTTACTTTGTACAAATGCACAGTGAAAAAATATAAGCATATATGTAAATTAATTAAATGAATAAGTAAGCAAGGGCTGCATATGTTTAGTTACTGGTTACAAAATCCTTTGGACAGATATATAATAAACTACTTGCTTTGACTTCAATCACAATCTCCCTTTATACTGGTGATAGCCTATTTCAAAATTACAGATCATTTCATATTTAAACATTTTGGAGTCGTAAAATCTGATAAAACCATTACATAATATGAAGACATGCATTTCCTTCATCAAGAGGAAACCGAACTGGCATCCCATTTCGGCAAAAAGCCACAATTACCCTACTTAACTGTCTCTCTTCATCCGATAGTGCATTTTCAGACTCTCTTCACCACAGCTGAATTGCAGATTGCAGAAAGTAAGACAGCTATATTTAGGCATATGTGAATTATTATTTCCAGTCACTCAGAGGTTGATGACAGCTGCATAATGCACTGAAGCATTAGTCATGAGAACTTGTGTGTCTTGCGAATCTTTCAGAGCTGAGTTCCAACTCACCTACAGCCTGGCACTTTCTATCAGCGCCTTTTCCCCAACATACTTCATCTGTAATTCTGTACTTCTTGTTCAAAATGTATGCAAGAACGTCCAAGATGACTCACTGTCTAAGTTCTCTGTCAGGCTCCATCCACTGGGGGGACAGAGTGGGGTGGTAGTCAGAGCTCTGGACCCTGTTACCTGAGGTGTTGAGGGTTGAACTCTTCAGTGAAGACAGGGATGCTGTATCCTTGAGCAAGGTGCTATACCCTAATATCTCCAGTCAAACTTGCTGTATGAATAGACAGCTGTATTTGCTTGGGGGGGGCTTCATATCCAGTGGGAATCATGTACTCTCACTTTCCTTAACATTAAAGTTAAACGGGAATAAGCTCTGGTACCATGAGCCTTAAGCTCATGAAGGACGTTAACCTTAACTGTCCATATACTATGTATTAAGGGATAATCACACGATTGCGTTTTCTGTTCTTTAAAAAAGATAAAACGTCAGTATCAAAACATCGAGGGGAAGCTTTATCCAGATGTTCAACATGCATTTTAAATAAATAAATACATAATACATAGATTCAGGGGTCATATTATTATACGCATTTTACACACAAAAAATTGACCCTGCTTGGATTTCATGTACATTACTTTATCCAGGTGATTTATAACTGGGGATTCCAATTTAGGGGTAAAACAAGAAAAGGTCGATGGTTCTGAGACATAAAAATGCAATAAATTAACCTTAATTTTAATTTGCCCCTACGCAGTGTCTGCAGGTTCCTTATCCTTGAAAAGATTCCAGTCACCTTAGTGTCCGAAATTGCTTCAGGCTTTTGTGGTTTGAATTTCTATACACAAGATTTCTGGCAGATACCTGAATGTAGGTATTAAACAGCTTTAGATGCTGTTTAATTCTGACATTTTGTACTCTAGATGTTATTGATCAGTGTTCATAAATGCTTTGACCCACAAATACTGGTTGATAAAAACTAAAGGTGTCTCTGCTAAATCCTTTAGAAGGATGATGGATGCTTATATTACTGATTGCAGACAATGGTATCACTTGCTGCATGTAGTGTTATCTGTCACCTCTTCCCTGGGCACTTGGTTTAATTAAAACACTGTTTGGTGTTATACCTAAAGAGATGGTGACTTTAGGATGCATTGTTTAATCCTCAGTACATGTTGCGTCTCCCATAGTCTAAAAGCACTGGTATGTATTAAAGGCACCAAAATTAACAAGATCAGGTTTCAATTTATTCCAAGATGCAGTAGATAGATCCTTTAAGAACCCCTACTACAAACATTGACTGTTTTTAGAAAAGTATATAAAAATATATATATATGAATGAAGGGAGCGAACAGCAGGAAACATTTATCTGTTTGTATTCTTTCTTTCTAAGTAATGTTCAGCCTGAGAAAGTTAACGACAGGTGTAAAGTTTCCATTATCGCTAATTAATAAGTAACCCGCTTCTCAGTTTAGTCACTTTGTTATGTTTAACCAGCCTCTTCTCAGCTCTTCTCATCAACTATTACTCTGATATTCTACTCTGCTAATACAAAAATAAATATGGAAAAAGTACATTAAATAAGATACAGTATATTACAGGGAAGTATTTCACTGGTCAATATCCTCTCGAGAGCTCAGTGAAGAGGAGATCATCAACACTCCTGCTCTATCAGTGCTCTGCGCCAGTAAGCAACATTTCTGGAGCACTTGGGCGTATTGGAGACTGTTTGCTCCATGCCATGATTGATGCATGTTGTACAACAGGTATTTATTGGACATAAATAATACCATTTCTGATTCACAATGTTTCTTTTCACTTGAGTATCATGATAGATTTTGATTATTCTGGGTAACAAATGAATAATGTATGCATGTGTATGTGTCTATACATCTATACATATCTATATCTATCCATATATATCTATATCTATATCTATATATATAGATATAGATATATATGCACATATACATACACAGAGAGAGAGAGGAGGAGAAAGAGAGAGACATGCACCAAAATAATGCATAATTTTCAATCCCCATTGCAGTTCTCTCTCTCACACAGTAGTATAAATATCCTGGCACACCAGAAATTCGACGGGTCAGAAGACACAGACTGTGGAGGAACGGATCGCAAAACGTCTTTGTCTCGGTTGCTTAATTGTAACTCAGGTCACAGTCACGTTATAATTATTTAAATCGAGGTACATTACGAGGTTGACAAGACACTGGCGTGCCCTTGGCTACAGTTCTCAAACAATGCCTGCAGGGTTTCCAGAACCATCATTACAGGAGAGAATCCCCACCGAGGACAGTGAGAGAGTCTTACCCCTTCCCGAAGGCACCTCATTAGCACAGTGTAGGCGGCTGCGGGAACGGCCCAGCATTCTCCAGGGTGTTCTTTCTTCTCCTCCTGTTGGGAAGGGGAAGGAATAGCTGTAAGCCGAACGTGGTTTCAATGGCTGCACAAGACCACTAAATACAAGGGGAACAATTAGGGTTACACAAAACAATTATAATTAGAGAAAATAAAATAAGTGCAGATTAGAAAAAGCAGCTCTCCCTTTACTGATATAGAAATAAATCCTATTTGACTAAAGGATCACATATTTTGTGAAGCATTGCATCAACTTTAATATGTAGATGAAAATTGCATAACTTTAATAAAAAATGCACATATGACTATAAATACACACAGATCTCTTCCTAAAAGATAATAATGGGGCCTGTATATATTATATATATATATATATACACACACACGCCAATCAGCCATAACATTATGAAAACCTGCCTGATATTGTGTAGGTCCCCCTTTTGCTCAATTGGATTGAGATCTAGGGAATCTAGAGGCCAAATCAACACCTTGAACTCGTGATTCATCAGACCAGGCCACCTTCTTCCATTGCTCCGTGGTCCAGTTCTGATGCTCACGTGCCCATTGTAGGCGCTTTCGGCAGTGGACAGGGGTCAGCACAACAAACTGCGATGCACTGTGTGTTCTGACACCTTTCTATCAGAACCAGCATTATCTTTTTCAGCAATTTGAGCTACAGTAGCTCGTCTGTTGGATCGGACCACACGGGCCAGCCTTCGCTCCCCACGTGCATCAATGAGCCTTGCCTGCCCATGACCTTGTCGCCGGTTCACCGCTTTTCCTTCCTTGGACTACTTTTGATAGGTACTGACCACTGCAGACCGGGAACACCCCACAAGAGCTGCAGTTTTGGAGATGCTCTGACCCAGTCGTCTAGCTGTCACAATTTGGCCCTTGTCAAAGTCGCTCAGATCCTTACGCTGCCCATTTTTCCTGCTTCTAACACATCAACTTTGAGGACAAAATGTTCACTTGCTGCCTAATATATCCCACCCACTGACAGGTGCCTTGATAACGAGATTATCAGTGTTATTCACTTCACCTGTCAGTGGTCATAATTTTATGGCTGATCGGTGTATATATATATATATATATATATATACACACACACACACACACACGCACGCGCACGCACGCACACACACACACACACGCACGCACACACTACCATTCAGAAGTTTGGGGTCAGGGTCACTTAGAAAATTCCTTGCTTTCAAAAGAAACTTTTGTGTCCATTAAAATAACATCAAATTGATCAGAAATACAGTGTAGACATTGTTAATGTTGTAAATGCCTATTGTACAGTGACGGGAAAAAAGTATTTGATCCCCTGCTGATTTTGTACGTTTGCCCACTGACAAAGAAATGATTAGTCTATAATTTTAATGGTAGGTGTATTTTAACAGTGAGAGACAGAATAACAACAAAAAAATCCAGAAAAACGCATTTCAAAAAAGTTATAAATTGATTTGCATGTTAATGAGGGAAATAAGTATTTGATCCCCTATCAATCAGCAAGATTTCTGGCTCCCAGGTGTCTTTTATACAGGTAATGAGCTGAGATTAGGAGCACTCTCTTAAAGGGAGTGCTCCTAATCTCAGCTCGTTACCTGTATAAAAGACACCTGTCCACAGAAGGAATCAATCAATCAGATTCCAAACTCTCCACCATGGCCAAGACCAAAGAGCTGTCCAAGGATGTCAGGGACAAGATTGTAGACCTACACAAGGCTGGAATGGGCTACAAGACCATCGCCAAGCAGCTTGGTGAGAAGGTGACAACAGTTGGTGTGATTATTCGCAAATGGAAGAAACACTAAATAACTGTCAGTCTCCCTCGGTCTGGGGCTCCATCCAAGATCTCACCTCGTGGAGTTTCAATGATCATGAGATCGATGAGGAATCAGCCCAGAACTACACGGGAGGATCTTGTTAATGATCTCAAGGCAGCTGGGACCATAGTCACCAAGAAAACAATTGGTAACACACTACGCTGTGAAGGACTGAAATCCTGCAGCGCCCGCAAGGTCCCCCTGCTCAAGAAAGCACACGTACAGGCCCGTCTGAAGTTTGCCAATGAACATCTGAATGATTCAGAGGAGAACTAGGTGAAAGTGTTGTGGTCAGATGAGACCAAAATCGAGCTCTTTGGCATCAACTCAACTTGCCGTGTTTGGAAGAGGAGGAATGACCCCAAGAACACCATCCCCACCGTCAAACATGGAGGTGGAAACATTATGCTTTGGGGGTGTTTTTCTGCTAAGGGGACAGGACAACTGCACCGCATCAAAGGGACGATGGACGGGGCCATGTACCGTCAAATCTTGGGTGAGAACCTCCTTCCCTCAGCCAGGGCATTGAAAATGGGTCGTGGATGGGTATTCCAGCATGACAATGACCCAAAACACACAGCCAAGGCAACAAAGGAGTGGCTCAAGAAGAAGCACATTAAGGTCCTGGAGTGGCCTAGCCAGTCTCCAGACCTTAATCCCATACAAAATCTGTGGAGGGAGCTGAAGGTTCGAGTTGCCAAACGTCAGCCTCGAAACCTTAATGACTTGGAGAGGATTTGCAAAGAGGAGTGGGACAAAATCCCTTCTGAGATGTGTGCAAACCTGGTGGCCAACTACAAGAAACGTCTGACCTCTGTGATTGCCAACAAGGGTTTTGCCACCAAGTACTAAGTCGAAGGGGTTGTAAGTTGTCACCTTCTCACCAAGCTGCTTGGCGATGGTCTTGTAGCCCATTCCAGCCTTGTGTAGAACTACAATCTTGTCCCTGACATCCTTGGACAGCTCTTTGGTCTTGGCCATGGTGGAGAGTTTGGAATCTGATTGATTGATTGCTTCTGCGGACAGGTGTCTTTTATACAGGTAACGAGCTGAGATTAGGAGCATTCCCTTTAAGAGAGATTGTTTTGTTGTTATTCTGTCTCTCACTTTTAAAATACACCTACCATTAAAATTATAGACTAATAATTTCTTTGTCAGTGGGCAAACGTACAAAATCAGCAGGGGATCAAATACTTTTTTCCCCTCACTGTACCTGTTAACAGGTGCAGAAGTCTCATTGAGAGCTACATAAAATGTTTGATTGCAGCGATTGCCTCTAAAGGTTGTGAAACAAAATATTAGGTTGAGGGTCCCATCATTTTTGTCCATGCCATTTTTATTTGTTTTATTATTTACAATATTATGTTGAAAAACAAAATCAAAAGCAAAGTCTGATTTCTATTAAATATGGAATGAACAATGGTGGATGCCAATTACTTTGGTCACTTTCAAGTTATTTTGGAGGAAATTGTGCATTCTTTGTTTTTTGTGGAGGGGTACCAACAAATTTAAACACGTCTGTAAGAAGTGCCCATCAAGCCAATCCAACCTGTGGCAGGTGCTTCAGGAAGCATGGGATGAAATCTCTTCAGATTACCTCAACAAATTGACAACTAGATTGCCAAAGGTCTGCAAGGCTGTAATTGCTGCAAATGGATGATTCTTTGACAAAAGCAAAGTTTGAAGGACACAATTATTATTTCAATTAAAATTCATTATTTCTAACCTTGTCAATGACTATATTTCCTGTTCATTTTTTTATATTTCCTATTCAAACTCATTTAATCTATGCTTTCATGGACAACAAGGACATTTCTAAGTGAAATCAAACTTTTGAGCGGTAGTGTGTATATACAGTGGGCTCCAATTACTGGCACCCCTGACTGGCAATGCGCAAAGAATACTTTAAAAAATGTAAACAATATAATTATAGAGATAAACTCAAAATACCAACATGTGTAAAGAAATACTGTACTTAATTATTGATGTTCCAATGGAACAAACCTAAATCATACAACTATTTAATACAAAATAAATTTCACCAAGATCAAGGTTTCATAACTCCTCATCTAGCACTTAGTGCAACCACCTCTGGCAAGGACAACAGCATGGAGTCTTTTCCTGTAATATTTGACAAGGCTAAGGAACACATTTGGAGAGATTTTGGACAATTCCTCCATGCAGATCCTTTCAAGATCCTTCCCATTCTCGGGTTTGCGCTTATCAACTGGCCTCTTCAACTCGATTGGACTGAGGTCCGGCGACTGAGATGGCCATGGCAGAACATTGATTTTGTTGTCACAGAACCATTTATGTAGATCTTGAGGTATTATTATTATTATTTTTTTTTTTTTTCTACGGCCAGGTCCCAGCCTTCTGGCAGAGGCAACCAGAATGTCAGCCAAAATTGCATGATATTTGGTGGAATTCATTATGCCATCAATCTTAACCAGTGCCCCTGGACCTCTGGAATTAAAACAGCCCCAGAACATCACTGACTCACCACCATATTTCACTGTGGGTATGAGGTGCCTCTCCTTGTATGCATCTCTGTTTCGACGCCAAACATTCCGATGCTGTATCTGACCAAAACGTTCAATTTTGGTCTCATCTGACCCGAGCATCTTCTTCCAGTCATAATTTAAAAGACGTTTGGCAAACTACAAGCACTTGCGTCTGTGTCTTGGGGTCAGAAAGGACTTTCTTCTGGCAACCCTTCCAAAAAGCCTGTGGTCCTGTCGTTTGAGGGTGCTTTTTGAAACCTGGTGACCCCAAGACACCACCAAGGTCTGCAATTCTTCCACAGTGAGAATTGGGGATTGTGTTGCTTCTCTCACCATCCTCCTCCCTATCCTGGGGGGCAAAATGCATTTGTGGTCTCTAACCCTGAGGTTTTCAACTGTTCCTTATCTTTTGAATTTGTTAATTTATTGCCCTGGCAGTACTTAGTGGTATATTCAATCGTTTGTGGATCTTCTTGATTTGTATTTTGAGTTTATAATTATATTGTTTATATCTGTTAAAGTACTGTTTGTGCATTGCCAGTCAGGGGTGCCAGTAATTTTGGAGCCCACAGTGTGTGTGTGCAGGGGCGTCGCAAGGGGGTAGGCATCCCAATTTCCTGGGGCCCCGGGCTGGGGGGAAGGAAGCCCCTAAATGGGAAAACGCCCCCCCCGCTCTCACTCTAAAAAGAAGTCCCCATATATCACCTGTACACACACACACACAAACACTGAACAAAAATATAAACGTCAAGTGTTAGTCCCATGTTTCATGAGCTGAAATGAAAGATCACAGATATTTGATCTCTTTCACAGTTTGTGCACACATTTGTTTACATCCCTGTCATTGAGCATTTCTCCTTTGCCAAGATAATTTCAAGATAAGACAATTTCCCCCTGTGCTGGGGACAATAAAAGGCAACTCTAAAATTGCACAACTGGAGAATTTCTGCACAAACTGTCAGGAAGCGTCTCAAGGAAGCTCACCGGCAAGACCAGGGTCTTGATCTGACTCCTGTCTGGTGGACTTTCCTACAGTCAATTGCACGCTCCCTCAAAATGCGAGAGTTGAAATCCATAGATTAGGGCCGAATACATTTAATTAAATTGACTGATTTCCTTATATGAACCGTAACTCTGTAAAATCTTTGAAATTGTTGAATGTTGCATTTATATTGTTGTTCAATGTGGGCTCAAAATGGACACCCAGAATGGCACTACATCCCCGAGAAGCCTTGGAGGTTGAATCCTTGCTGGGGGCACCTGATACTTGTTGTCTCTCATCAAAGTATTTTGTTCCCAAGGCTGTAATTATGTAATAAGTAGGCTAATACACATACATAATGACTATAAGTGAATTCAGTAATTGCAATTGAATAGAAAAAGTATTACAATTTTGCAAAAAAATATGGATTTTGTTACAGGTTACATTTACATATTCAGCACCAATGAAAACGGTCCTGGGAGCTAATCAAGGCAAATTGTACACATTCTCATGCTCCACAGACAATAATTAGAGATGGATGCAGCTCTTTAAGATTTATATGAATAATTATATGTCATGTAAGATGTCCAACACTTGTTATTATTGTTATTATTACAAAAATCACAACTGCACTGCCAATCTGGGCTTCAACCAACAGATCCGTGTTCCATTTTATGTTGTTTTTTAATGAACCAATTCATTTTCTTTACAAATGATACCGACACCTGGGAGCTGAACAGATGGGCAGTAATCTGGAAAGGCAGAAATGACCGCAGCTTCTCCCTTATAGATGGTGTCGTTGTTGCATGCAATCTCTCCTCCAACAGAATTACATTCTATTTGAATGACGTTTAGTCAATAAATCCACAATCGCAGGTAGGATCATATCTTGCATCTTAGGGAATGTCAGTGAACACTGTGTCAGTGCCCTGTGTAAGTAGTGACATTCAGTTTAAACTGGAACGTCATTTACATTTTAAATAGTTTCTGCTATTTCCCAGAGGATCAACCTTTTAATTATGTGAGGGATTTTGGCTCCAACATGGTGGAAGTACTGAGCTGTCAGATTCAATACGACCATGAGACTTCCTTGTTTACAACATACTGCTCGTTGATTGGGCCTACACTGATTTGCACGCACAATTCCAATCTACCACTGCATCAAAACAGATGTTTTTGTCATTAAACAAACTGTGATAGAATACACGAGTAGAACCATTAATGTAACTATGTACATAGATTGCCATCATTTCTTTAGACACGTGGACCTTGGATCAAGATTGAACGACAAATGGCTTGAAATTGAGTTGCTCTATATCACTGTATACTTCTCTCTCCTGAGCCAAGCCCAGAAGAAAACATCTCATTCCAATGAGGTCTGGTCACATTATAGGAACATAGGACTTCTTTTTTAAGCAGAACACTTATATGTAGTTTCAGTATTAGAGTAGGTCACAAATCCAGTGTCTAGTGTGAAGAAATACATGGACCACAATCTCATACATTCAACAGCAAGTATTTCCCCTTATTTCATTCAGGTTATTAAGAACAGGAAGTGAATGGAAAAAAACTGGACTTTTAGCTGAAAGCTGACAAGTTGCTCATATAGGAGCTGTGATGGAGCAAGGCCCATTCCTTTGTTTACAACATTGACTCTGAGTGCTATGTGAACTCCATTAAAAATTATGTTCTGTATTAAATGCATGGCAGCACACAGGATGTCGAGGGGGGAAAGATACTCACCTTTGGGTTGGTTTGTGAGGGGATGAAGCTGGCAATGGGGCCAGTACCAAAGATCCTCTATTTAAATAGAAGATCTTTGCCAATACAGAGGCCATCTTTATTAAGGGTCTTATGTTCTTTCCTGACCATACTATTCCTAAGGGGGGGGCAAGATGTTTTCTTTGTTTGAAAAGTACATTTGGTTTATTAGGTTTTGTTAATTGCATTTAAAACGTTATTATGTTTCGTTGTTCCCTTATGTTTGGGACAAGGTTTGATCTGGGGGAGGGGCCATTGAATCAAGGGAATAAAAGCAAATTGATGGGTTTCAGAGAGAGCAACTGAGGGAGCTGGCTGAGTGCTGGTGCCCCAACATTAATACTGCTTTAGCATTTATTGTTTTGTTTTCCTTTGTTAGATGTATTTTTTAATTTTTGTATTATTTAGATCTCATTTTGTTTTTTCCCCTACAACCCACCAAATAAATAGAGTTTTCGTATGGACACTGTAGGCTGTTTCCATGGGCTTTGTTCTCACTTTCACAACACCTGTTGCACGGCCTACCATAGGAGCAAACAGACTCAGCAGAATCAGGCAATGGTGCTTCAAACAAAAAAACGAACTGACACAAAGCAATCAATCAAAACTATGAGAAATCCTGGAACTGTAAGGAAATACAACTAAGAATAGAAGAATCGGCAAAAAATACTGACTAGACAGAACTCTGACCAGTAA
This sequence comes from Amia ocellicauda, assembly GCF_036373705.1. Taxonomy (NCBI): domain Eukaryota; kingdom Metazoa; phylum Chordata; class Actinopteri; order Amiiformes; family Amiidae; genus Amia; species Amia ocellicauda. The sequence goes on along the minus strand of NC_089867.1, from coordinate 10,228,561 downwards.
CAAAGCAAAATGCAGTTATTCACGTTGGCTTTCAAAATGTGTTATCTGAAATGGAGAATGTTTTGCCGGAGCTTCTGATTATGTGATTCTTGACTTAGTGGGATTTCAGTAAGATTTACAGATGTCATCATCTTTAAAGAGGTTAAGAGAATGACATCGCTATGCATGTTAAAACACCCAAGACTTAATGCTGTATTTAGAGCTGTGATCTTTAAAGTCATGATCATTGACCCAAGAACTCTAAACTTGATTTGAAGAGCCAGCCAACAATAGAGAGGCTATCTCCCTGATAACTACAGCAAAACAAGACATACAAGGACAGGGTGTACAACCTATGCCTTTCCTCTTCAACATACCAGCTTTCCATTTTGTATGTCTTCATGCATGGCAGCTAATGAGGGATCGGCTGACAACAACAATACTGTCATTATTATCCATAGTTATTAGCATTCATTGTACATCAGCTTCATAAGCCAGTTTATATGTGGAAAATAAGATCATAATTAATGCAGCGCCATTTAAATGATTAAAATCATGTAATCCTGATTCACACAGTATTTGTGTTTCCGATATTTTTGCCTCTGTGAAAAACTAGACCCTTAGATGAACTGATGACTTATTGTGTTCAGTTCCTCCTCAGCCAATAAAGTCAATATACATTGTGTGTGTGATCCGGTACATTACCATAATTAACTGAATTGCTTCCTGTAGATGGAAATACTAAATGGTGTTTTCATGAGATACAAACATCACCTGTGTCAATAGTAAATCAAAGAAACCTGAAAACAAAACATGATGCATTAATAACACCCACAGTCTGGTAAGAGGGAAGCTTGCGTTTCAGAGATCAAAATTATTAGTCGAAGTTTTAGCCTAGTGCCCACGAGGAAATCATGAAAATCAGACCAAATTATGTACTTATACTTATGTACTTATTCGAAGCAAAATTTAGCTGAATGAACAAATGCCAGTGACTTCTTTAAGTAAGAGCTACCTGTTAAAACACATTCAAGTATCTCTGCTGCCTTGAGATTTAATCTGTGCATAGTAAATGCCAGCAAATGTTACCAGTACACACAGCAGGTGAAGTGCTGATCAATTATTATACTTAAAAATCTAAGCATAGGAAATATTACAACAAGCCCCAGACAGCAATATGTCTCTTGTTCCCACAGTGAGGGGTGCTGTAATACATTAGGCTGACCTCTACAATTCTCATCAGGTCACAAGTTACAAATATTTGGTCCATGGGGCATTAGATAAACAGCAACTAAACATACACATAATTTAATTGTACCTAATAACACTTACAGAAAAGAAAAAGAAAAGAAAATGACCTGACACGTGCTTATCTCACCTGGCTTGAAATGAGGTAAAGCAGTTCCCCCAGTGAAGGCAGCAAGCACTGTTTGAGCTTGCTGTTCCTGAAGTTATCTCTGATCAGTTCGGTTAACACAGCGACTGCCTGAGAAGGAAAAGCAAAGCAAGAAAAGCAGCATACTATTAATTCACATGCAAGGCTTCCTCTCAATCAAAAAGATTAACAAGCTTTAGGAAAAGCATAATAAAAAAAAACCAAGGATGACAGCAGTGCCAAAAGACAATCAAATTCCTGCACTGCTTGCCTTGGCAGCGTTACACTTACAAACATTGGCACAATCTCCATTTTGATTCTATGTTCTGTTTTTATCCATTTTACCCTTCAGCTCCATTATATTAAGATCTGGTAAAATATCTACACATGTATTTTAAGAAGAAAACATTGTGTTGTATGCACTATGTTTCTTTACCATAGATGATGCATGATTATGTAATTGTTATAGTGTTGACCATCTTTACTAAGGCTTTTGAACATACTAACAAGCCATATGTGAAATGACAATTATACTGCTAACTGGAGAGTCCATCCTTAAGTCAAAGGCCTGTTTTCTTATACCCGTGTGCAGTAAAAGACCTGCAATTTTAAAGAAAATAAGTAGTACCGGACTGAATATACCAACCTGGGCTACCAACATCAATCTCTGACAGTTTGTTTCATCATCTCACACCATTTTGTTTATAGAACATGCAAGTCCACTGGGGAATGATTAATATGCCCAAGGTAGCCATGAAGGGAGCAACAATCAGTTATATATTATACCACATGCCATTAAAAAAGATATTCTAATATCCTAAAACACTTTGAAAACATGTCATCCAGCTATCTGAAAGGATGAATGCATAATTTGCAGACTGTGTTGTATTTGGAAATTTGCATTTTCATTTTTATTTTATTTATATAGAGATGTAACAGAATTGTTGTGACTCGCTGCTGCAGCAGGGCTCTCAGCGGGGTGCTATGCAAATAGGATACATCTCAGAAAGATTTCCTTTTCTGAATAAATAAAATAAATGATGACTTTGCAAGGAACAGATGTTACTGCTGCTTCCAATGCAAGCCATGTTTTGGCAGAAGATGTTCACACTGAGCTCTCACTTTTCAGGAAAACGACCCAAAAGTGGAGTAGCGCACCGCACGTCAGTTTTCCCAAATTCATCATTATCTCTCAAATGCAATCACCCCAAAACTGGGCTTTAATGTGCAATACTCTACATGGAGGCTGTCAACACATACGGTGAAATAAAACAGTGATCCTTATATGGCATACTAGCTCAATAAGATGAGCTTTCAAAATGCCTTTTCCTACTGAACAGATTCTTTTATAACTAAAGCTATGCCGTTTATTACCTGTGGTGCATTCTCAATGCATCAATGAAACACTGTTCTTTCTGGTTTCATACAAAGTGTGATACAAATTATTTAGTTTATTACCAGAGGAATAAAAGCAATAAAAAACAAGGCACACAATTACTGCTGAAAGACAAGATAGATCCTGTAATTCTACAATACATGTAATCCCACTAAACATTTGTCTCAAAGTATATGTTCAGTTTAATGTTCACTATAAAAATGGCAATAAATATTATATTACAGCAGATGCAGTTTGATGCATCTTTCATGGAAAAGAGAAATGTATGTATATATATATATATATATATATATATATATATATATATATATATACACACACGTGTATATATATGTGTATATGTGTGTGTGTGTGTGTGTGTGTGTGTATACACACACACTTCAATTTTTTAATGACATGATATTACATGATTACATGATTCAAATTGGTGCATTCTTTCATGCTGGACACATGTCACCATATAACCTGAAGGGCATTAAAACTGTGATGGTTGTGTATTCTTATGTACACACACACCAGTGTTTTAATGTCAAAGTACATGATGGTTAATTTTGATGATTATGACATTTTGACATAATATTCCTTCTAATAAGATCACGATCTCACCCAAAGTCGCAACAGTTTAACGCAAACTTATTTCACGACACATGATATAAGGGCTTGCTGATGACTTTCTGATCTTAAAACTCAAAGATGCTTGAAGCAGATAACATCACAGAGCTGTACAGTCTGGATAAAAACACAATTTTGGTTAAAACTAAAAGATAACTGTGCAAATTGGAAACTATCAGCAACAAAAAACAAAAGTAAGATTTTGTATGATTCTTTAAATTTGAAACTTTTCAGGTGCTATTTGTTTAAAATTAAAATTTCTATGGGCCAATTCTGGACAAGGGTCATTAGTGGTATCCTTTTGGAAACCACATGGTGCAATATCATCTCTTTAAGATTTGATTTTGCAACTAACAAAATAAAGAAACATTAAACTTTTTAATATTCCAATTTTTTCTTTATCTTACAGTTATTTACTTTACCATTTTAGTGAACAGATATGATTCTACCAAAAAAAAATCTTTAATATGCTTTCAATTCTCTGGGAATCATTACTTCCTCAGTATACAGAAGACATCAGTGCTGAAAAAAATTAACTTCTGCCTTAAGCAGAGGGTTATTAAGTTTGTGGTCTACAGTGATTTTGTTGCTTGCAGTCACTTTTTGTCTTCACCTTCACACTTCTTAACTAAACAAGTCCATAGGGTAAAATGACTGGATAGACAGCCATTATGCTGGACGTTTTCCACCATCCATCCATATCATGTTACTAGATGAGAAACTTGTCTTACAGCTACAAATCATTCCACACACAAAAAAACTAAATTAAATGATATGGAAATATTGATCAATGTCATGTGTAATTAAAATGAGACCAATCTGAACAAATCTGACCAAACTTCTGTCATTAAATAACAGATAGCAACTGCAAGAAGATCCCCAAGCATTGGTACTGAAGTACCAAACAGATGTTTCAGAATGGATCCCTCCTTATTCGGGGGGCATGGATGCATTTTTCCCCAGTTGTTTATATTAATTCCTCTATTTCTGCTTTGCACTGCATGATTTATGACGTTTTCTTGACCAACACTCACTATCCTGATTGTTGGGATTTAATTTATTAATCAAACAGCTGTCCTTCTCATCCCAATCTCAAAGTGGATGCTTTTAATTGTAGATGAGAAATCGAGTGATAAAAAAAAATGAAACACAGATGGAAGACATGTTAATCAGTTCCTGGGAATAAACTGATTTTTTTAAACATTGGCGAGATAACTGCACCCCTTGTTATTTTTCTGGGTTTTTAAAGAGATACAGCACTACAAGTATGGAGATGTACGTGATGACAGCATTAGGCAGACCACTGACACTTTATATTGCACTAGCAACTAGTCAGCTGTTTAACCACAAGGCTCCTGTTAAAAGTGGCCTGATAAGGAATCATCACTTATCATGAATTAGTAACACTGACATAATACAATTGAAAAAATGTTCTAGGTCAATGAACGTCACCACTGGTTTTGAAGAGCCAAAGGGTCTTTGGGTTTTCATTCCACCTGAGCTCAGGAGGACTAAATTGAATAAATTGCTGACTTCACTGCTATAAATGAAAATGTTTTCCCATATATAATTATAAATTCTGCGGGAATGAGGCTTAGCACATCTTCAGGTCCAAGACTAAGTATCACAGTTCCAGACAGACTGTTGATTTAAGAGAATTAATTCAATGCCTAAAACACAATAAATTGGATGTTGTGTTCCTTGTTAATGAACTTGTCCATGAAAGAAAAAGAAATGGAGCTCAACTAGTAATATGGATTCCCCTTGGGGCAACACACTCCTGTTTGAGTGGTGCCAGGGTTGAGTGGGCTAGATAGTGCTCAGTGATTCCTCCGATTGTTTCATGACAGTGACTATCAAGCTTACTAGAAGCCTTTGAGACAGCAGTGAGAAGCTACATCAGTTCCTCCAACAATGTTATAGCAAGGCTTTTTGCCATGTGGACTCGTGGTGTGAAAAGAAGCAGAAAGCTTGGGGGTTCATATTAAGTAGAACGTCTCCACGCACCACTCCCATGTTTAGGGTTGTAGAAGTGATTTACAAAAGTGCTTCCCAACAGTTTAAAATAAATACATTAAATGAAAAGGAAAAATAACTGAATTCCAAATTTAAAAAAAATAAAATAATTACCATAATAGTAAAAGTTGCAAATGGGGATTTTGTTTAAATGGCAGCTTTCCCTCTTTACAATTAGTTTTCCCTTTATAATACCATAAATTATGTTAACTCTTCCTGGTGCAGAGCGAGCTCAAACAAAGGAAATCCCAGTTGTCCTACTAATCACAGTTCACTCAGTCATCAACAAAAAGAAGATACCGAAGACAGACTATTTATAGTAATACATCGGGAGACTCAACAGCATTTATAGGATTATAAGGGATAGTTTACAGTCTGGATATACATGTATTCAGATACAGTTTCACAATTCACCTACTCATATTTATTCCAATTAATGTTTACCAGGTCAAAAAGTAAGAGACAGTGACTTGAGAAAAAGTTATTTGTATTTTGTATGTATAAGTTATAAAACACCTTTATAGACTTGTTTTCCTGTATGGCAAATCACTAAGTGTATGGTTCTTTATTTTTTAGCACAGCCATCACTTGTTTGCATTAGGAAAAATCATATAGTAAGTATTTTGCTTTTATTGCAATGTAGCAACTGAAATGCTCATTGTTGTATTATAATGGCTATGGTCACAAAGACCTCCGTACATGGTTAATCCAGTGTTGATTTTCCTCCTGAAATTGCATGATGAATAAGTACTATACTCAGCAGTAATCAATCAACTCACATGCCTCTCCCTCAAGCACTTAATGCTATCCTGCAAACTTAAGGGAAAAAAGAAAGAAAAAAAAAATCGTATTGCTTGGAGTTCAACTGAAAGGGTACTGCAGTGAGAAACTCCCTCGATACGATACTAATAATAGAGCAGATTTAGAGGCAGACTAATTCTGACTATAATTATAGGAAATACAAGAAGCAATTCTATGAAAGTTAAGATAGCAGCTAGGTATCTCAAGGGAGGCGGGTTTGAATCACAGTCTGTATTGATTTGATGGAGTCAAAAGTAATTTTAGCATTTGGGTTAGGGGCAGTGAGGGAACGTCCTTCTGCCAAGGAAAATTATTAATTTGACACTTAATTAGTAACATGTTTAAGTATTCATGGGCAACAAGGAGAAGGGATTTCTAAGAAGCTTCGCACTGGAGAGAAAAAGTCATTAAAAAAAAATAAAACCACACATTTCAAACTAAACCTATCAATTTTTTCATATCCCAGACGTAAATGAATAAATTAACACTCAACTCAATTGTATAATGAAACACTTCCCCAATTCTGGAGAAAGAAAGCATGTTCATAAAAATGTCATAAATGTTCACGAACAGCAATGACCAGTGGTCGCACAAACATGAATGTCCAATTTCTCTTTAATTTTTACAGTTTAACAATAAACGGTGGACACTGTCTGTGCTTTATCCTCAGTAACCTCCCGCAGACCCAGGATCCAGGTTTGATGTTGTCACATGCTCAACGCTCAATGTGTTCTTGCTTAATTAACAGCAACATCCAGTAAAGGGAATAATAAGTTGTACTCTAAGGAATTATGAATTTTCTTCAGAAGAAAAGAGCATTTATTACACTAAAAAAAGTTAGGAAAAAAAAGAATCCATGCATTACTTAAAATAATACAATATTGCTGATAGCTCTGCATACCAGAGTTTGCAGAGGTGTAAATCCAGAGGCAAATTAAGATAAAGCTGTCCACTAAGATTCTTGTTAATTGCAGATCTTGTTCGATTGTCAGAAGCTTTGCAACTTTACACACATAGTAACAACTGTTGTGACACCAAAAAGATAATGATGGCACTGAAACAGCAAAGGAGCCTGGTCTGTTGTTTACCTTCCCCCAATTCCACGCATTATGCTTCTCATCCGATAGAAACAGGGTGTACAAACTGGAGTGATTTGAGAACAAAATAGGTCAAGAAATGTAATTGTAAAAGAGGATGAACAGGTTAATGAAAAGTAGCCGAGAATGGACGAACAGTCCCTTGTGCTTTCCTCTCTGATGCCAGCTGAGGACGAGGGTCTGACAGCAGTCGCTGCAGGCCCTTCTGTGCCCTGTGCTTGGCAGTGCCCACTACCTCTCAGCAGTGAGCTGTCTGGTTGGCAGTAGTGGACTGGCTGTAATGTTCCAATGCCGCCCTGCCTGTCGCAGAGGGAAGTCACCCTCCTGCGGTGCACAATGGCGTTCTGGAGGCCTGCCAGAGCGACAGAATAACCCAAACCCTCAGAGCCACGACGCTCACGATATCTTCAGGCTGCACAATAAAGTCAGGGTGCCAAGGACACAAGCCACAGAGCGACTGGATGAGCAGCTCTGCACACTAACGAACATGTACCAACATGTAACTGTACTTAGCCATGGAAAACCACATAAGCCGTGGATCATGCACAGAGGCGCCAGCTTCTACATCAAATGCAACTTTGTATTTTAACTAATTAACCACAATGCATGTTCGCCACCTTTGATGTTTTGCTTGCAATCCCACGCATGTGTTTTTGGTGATTCGAAAGACCCTACAGCTCGGTATTCCTAAAGTACATTGATGTGTCTCTTTAAAAGACTCGTCCGCTTCCTTTTACAGGAATCAGATCTCTTGGTTTATACACAACACAAATTACCATTTCGGGATTTTCCACCAAGAACAATGGGGAATCCGAAATGCTGTGTTAGGGTGACATCTGGTGATTGTTCTTGGTACTGCAAAGCACTAACATCTTACCTGTTCAGATACATTTTGCTTTTCACTGTGAATCAGTCCAAAAAAATATGTCCCTCCAAAGGAAGTTTAACTGAAATGTAACTGCAAGTATTCAGCGTTCAATGTGCTGGTAAGGCAGGTTCTATGTATGAAACAGTTGCTGCAGACCATGGTAAACAACATTAAGTGAAAAGGATTTCATATAGGATAAGACGGTTTTTCTCATAAAAAACACTGTCCAGTATTAATCAAGTTTGAGTAGTTTGGTAAAAACTGAAAACATGTAAAGTTGAAATACAAGTTCATGTGACAGTTCTTAATGTAAGAACAATGCCTGTTTTTTACACTGATTCAATTCACGTGTAATTGAAGTAAAATAGACTTACTTCTGTAACAGGCACGTCTTCATTCAGCTCTACAGCATGAGAGGACAGTAACCCAATCACTCGAATCACCTTGGCACGCCTAGAATGCAAATACAATAACAATATAAACTTCATTAACATTACACACGTTATACATATACATTTAGCATCTAGGCATTGCTGTCAAATCAAATTAAACTATTTTCCAGTGAACCGATTCAATATCACAAATCTGCTCAAATATTTCTTAAAGAAATCAATGTATATATTTAATTATTGATAACTCCATATTCCAGTAGGTTAGCTGTGTATTTTTAAAACATCTGGGGTCCTATGTATAAGAACAACAGCCTACATCAGTTTAATTTCCTCTTTTCTTCAAGAGAACTGCTTTATGTATTGTGAACTCATAGTAGTACAGCACCCAGCATCTGTACTGCAATTACCTCTTGGTACATTATTCAACATCAACTAACCACAGGCCAAAAACAGCCCATTCACTGTTGTGGGTTCTACACAGCACAATATTTTGCTTAGTTTATGTATTTTTTATTATGTAAGACACTGGAATACATCAACATCAAAAGGTATCTAGGTTGGTATCTAGTTCAGAGTAATTTATTTCACATTGGTTGAATGTTTCTTGTTTTTAGGTTTGAACTGTGAGTTGCCATGCTGACTAACTATTCCACAAAAATCTTCTGATCAGAGTTTTCAAAACATTTTGAAAGGGAATAAACTAGAAAAAGTGTTGCAGAGGCTTTAACCTACTCCACTCCTGAGAACTGCATGAAGCTATAATGCACCGTATACTAGTTTTAAATGCACAACACATCTGACAAACATTACAGTCAGATTAGATTTCATATGCAAAGTTACATTACAATACATAAAACATGGATCAGGTAACAAGAGGCTGTTGTTATGGCCGATTCCCTTGATCAATATCTGATCAGGAAAGACTTTGTATAAGCCAGAATACTAATCACCTGCATATACATTTTTGGACAATGTGTACTAAATGTAAAACTGCTTTCAGCTGAATGACAAGTACGTGACAAGACCTCACAGATAATAAATGTGTGCTTTCAGTATGACACACAACAAGGCATCTGTTAGAAGGACATTTTAACAGAAAAAAGCATGACAGGAATGGATTTTTAAGTAATGTTTTTCTCATTTGAAAATGTAATGTTCACTGTAATTTGAAGACAATTGATGAATCAGCACTTTGTGCAGTATGTCATCTATAAACCCCCAGCAGAGGGCGGTATACAGGCCAGACACCAGCGCACTGCAGTACTTACGCCAAGCATTCTTCACAGAAATGGTCCCTGTGAATGTAGAAAGCAGATGCTTGTGGTTTAACCAACAGAATCGTGTAATACTCACACATCCCAGTTAGGAGCTGTGCGCAACACATGGGTTAATGACAGGAACTGTTGAAAAAAATAAAAAATCATGAAAAATGAAGAACCAAACCATTACTTTTCTAAGGTAAAACTGAAAGTTGTGAAATGCTGTGACCCTTTATTGGTCAAATTCATTTTCTCTCAGAACTTAAAATTCTAGATAATATTTTCTCATATATAATTGATTACATTCAATGACTACACAAGAGGAAAAGGCCAATTTAAACCTTTCTTTTAGTTTATTATGTGCAGGGGCTGGATACCCAGGTTCTGTGAATATCAGTCACAGTAATTAAAGGGGATGAAAAACATCGGGTGAATAAGTTCAGAGTGTGAAGGATGTGTGCCATTGTAAAACTGCACATGCATAAACATCAAACTAAGATCAAACTATTCTGCAGTTATTACCACATCTCACAGTCCCTTGTTTCTCACTTTAATTACTTATTATGATTTAAAGGTCATTTGTTAAACACTGATTTGTGCATCACCGTCAGACTAATTGGAACACATTTAGAAGCATTTAAAAATGTCATGTTCCCATTAGCATAACAGCATTATTCACAGCACTATTTTATGAAAACCAATCGGAAAATCAGAAAGTTGAGTGAAATCAGTCCTTTAAATGGGAGTTTCCTGTAACACCTAGATGACTATTGTTTAACTTCCTTAAGATTTGGGACATATTTAACTGCTTACCTAATTAATTTCCTCCATCCCCAGATTGGTGGTTCAGTACACAAAGACCAATAAAAAGCAGGTTTGAACATTAAAAGTCTAAAATGAATTAGGACACATGCTTGACTACACTGCAGCTGTTTGAAGGGCACTCCTCCTGCCCTAAACTTCATTAGATTGAGTTCTAACCTTGCGGGCTCTTTAAATAGCTGAAAGAGTCAACACTGCACAATGCGGCTGACTGCCACCGCAATGCAAAGCATGCAGGGCATCCAGCTCGGTCCTGGTGGCTGCACTTACCAGCTGTGAGTTGATTAACCTTGTGGCTGCTTCCTTATGGCCTGACACGGAGCAAAGATAGCACAGTAGGTTCAGCTTTGTCCTGGGAGCTCCAGTCATCTTATCACTCTGACCCAGTGAGGAGCACAGTTGCTGCACAAAGCTGTCCCATGCCTGATCGTTCAGAGATGCCAGTTTCTCAGCTGCAACAGAAGGGTTAAATTACTCAGCCACTCGCTCAGGTTAACAACTAATAAAACGCAGTTCTCACTTGAACGACATTAGCAAAACCATTAGTCTACTGTTCATCAGCAAGTACGGGGTTTCACTGCGCTCGTGTTATGAAGGTAAGATGTTCTGAACTGCAGAAGGTATGGTGCTTGACAAAACTATTTCATCTCATCGAACACAGTCCTGTTGGAGAGGTAGACAATTCAGAAAATAATTCACTTTCAACTTCATTGGAAGTTGGTATCCTGAAAAGTATTTCTAAAATGCACCTTCTGCAGAACCCCCAAAGTACAAAATACAATAACACAACCATCTGTAATACAGCTACTGAAATCAGTAACGCATCCTTTATTTCATTAAACAAAGTCTCAGAATAGAAAGATATTCTGTAGTGGTGACAGACTCGGGGAATGTGAAAAGCAACGCTAGACTTATCTTGGTAATCAAAGGAGTGTTTATTTTATTTTCATGTGTAACCTACATTAGGTATGTATTGTAAGACTATGGATTTGTCTGACATTGTTATGATTCTAACTGGCAATTAAAGAAAAACATAGCTTCTGGGGATTACTTATGAGAAGCTTTCTGCAATAATGTGTGGTAAAGTAGAATTGCATGTTATAAAAGCTGTGCATTTAATCTAACTGTTACACAGAATCACATACATCTTTCCTTACACAGAGGATATCAATAACTCTAAGGGTAACTTGGCATCTATCCAGTTACATTCTTATACTTATTTTTATTCAACTTTGTATACAAATTAATGTTTTTGCTTACAGTTTTCTTTCAGTGCAAGCAAGGGAAACAAACAAATATTATAGTGGGTAGATTTCAAAAAGTATTTTTCACCCTTTGGTTTAGAAGTTTTTTTTTTAAGGAGAACGAGATAAATTGTAAAAATCAAGAAAATAAATATAAAAAATATTCCTCTGATCGTTTTATCTTTTAAAGAATGTACATCATTTCAAAATTTTGGTAAAAAGGGGTCCTAAAAATCCTTCCTTCGTAACATTTCATATGAAGTCCTTTTTATGAACGCTTTTCATATCAGTCACAACACTGCACTACAACCCATACTTTACCTGGAAAGGCATTGACACTCAATGTTTTAGGATCAAATCTCACAGGAGCAGGTTTCAATATCTACAAAGGCAAAGCATTAATTCAGTTATTTTTATAATTATGATTTAAATGTGAAAAGTGGAGCATTTCTACCTGTTGTGTACTAATCCCAACATAAATAAAAAAAATGAAAAAGACACACATTTAAATTACAATAACTGTCATTTATATTTAAGAGAGAAGAAAGGAAGGGAGACAAAGAAGTTGCCCAAACTGAAGAAAATCAGTTTAACTTTATATTAATTTAAAATACAGTACATCTGCTCAGATTACCTAGACTGTGACCTTTAGATGACTTCAATATGTATTTTAAATCTGTGAAGTATGGCCCTTTTACATATAGAAAACAGAGAAAATGGTCAATCCTGATGAAGTCATGAAGCATCCCCTACCTTAGGATTGTCAATGATCGGAGTCACAACAAGGTCAGAATCGATGTAGATCAACTCCTTAAGATGGGAATGGGCATCACCCGGGTTGGCTACAGGTATGAGGTGCTGTCAGGGATGCAGCAGGAAAAGGTTTATTTCTGTGGAAGAACGTCTTTAGTATAACAGTTATAGACAGAATGATCCAATACATAAAAACACTGAGCTGGCAGAAAATGTTCACCTGCAATAAAAACTGATCAGTGCAAGTGTTCCAATATCCTTTCAAATCTAATGTACCTTCTTTAAGAGGCGAGACAGCCACGCTAAAACAGTGTCAAATACAAGAAGACACCATATGCATTCATTTGCAAATCTGATCTTGCACCTAGGCTACAAAGTTAGGAACCTTTAAACAGACATATATTTCATCAAATTATAACTGAAAGTGAAGTGAAGTCAAACACAGGAAATGAAAGAAACCCTGATGACAGGGGTGGGATTACATTTGTATGAGGAAAAGAGACCAGCCACAAACATATGAATTATAAGATATAGTCAAATCATGCTTTGAATAACTAGAACAAATACATGGATCAGAGAAAAAATAAAAGTACTGTATGTCACATCACTGAAAGGGAGAAAATGTTAAAATGAAGAACAGACCAAAGGTGGACAAATAAATCAAAAGCATCAGAAGAGATGGAAAAAGATAAAATATGTGAACATGAGATTAATTTTGTGGAGATTTGTTGGTGTCACCTGGAAAAGAGACACTGTACATTGAAACAAGTGGAAAACATCTTGGGGAGGTCTTCAACCAGCAGTGGATCGATAAAGGCTGATAATATTCACATTTGCTCAACCACTGTTCGTGAATGATTTCAGACTCGGCATCGCTGCTATGTATTCACTTTGCTTTTCACACTCTGACTGAACTCTGAAAACACTTTAGAACACAAAATATAATATTATAGTATGGAGAACAAATTCTCCATTTCTCAAGTTCAGGCACTGGCTTTATAAATGTGGAATGGAACTTATAAATTAACCGATAACCATAATGATAAGTTAATTATTTATTGGTTCGCGGTTATTGTGATTGTGTGTTATTGTGTGATCAAATATAATGGCCTGCTTTAACGATAAATGAGAAAGTGTATGTTTCACTCAAATAAACAGAGTGAATCTTAAAACACAGCATTAGCACAGTTCTAGGTAAATACAGCAGAGGGCACTACCCATTTAACAAAGCTATAGAAAATGTCAGGTACTCACAAACCTATTGAATAAATTCACCCAAAAAACATGCCTAACATCCTTAACCTTAACAAAAGCCAAGTTTTAATGGGGACCCAAATATGAATGCTACATTTGATTTAAATGCATAATTACTGCATTTTCATTTTTCTAAACAACCTAAACAAAACTGTAATGATCTCACTGAAATTAAGGTTTGTTTTAAAGTTTATTATGGGCTGGGTATGCAGAAAAGGTTGATGTGCCACACAACATTTTATGTTAAATAGGTGTGAATTAGACTCAATAGGTTTGGGAGTGAGCTTTGAGCATCAGACTCACTTGTGTTTTGGATGCCTTCTGGACAGAATCCGTCGCTACAATGCTAGTCCTTGGTGTAGACCTGTTTTAATAAAACATTAACTTATAAACAGTAAAAAAATCATAGACTCCACCCAGTATAGGTATATGTGTGTACACATCTGATTCTTACATTCCTACTGATACTTAATATGGGTTTAAATTATACTTTCCACTCACTGGGCCTCAGAAAATTTGAGAAACAACTTTTCTGAATATCAAATCAAATAATTCTGAACACAGTTGGTTTTATGTGAGATTACAATGACAAAAGCGTACGCTGTTATTTTAAATTGCACAGTCCTTTCAGAAGAGGAGTCATTTTGACTGGTTGATAACTAGTAAAAAATAAATAATTCTTCATACCTGAAAAGAAAAACAGATTCACTTTCTTCTCTATCCAGAGCACTCTTTGGTCTGAAGTCAGACACATTATCTGGAAGGGAAAACAACATTTGAAAAGCATAAACATTACTTCCCAAAATGCAAAAACAGATCAATTTAAGTACACATTTGTTATCAGAACAATCTTGAAAAAAGCGAAACAATATGTACAGATCTAAAGAATCTAGATTCGTACATGGGGCCTATATGTTTTCCATGCTTCATGCATCAAAAACACTCATGTAGTATATCTGTACAGGGATTTAAATGACAAGCTGGGAGAACCAACATGTCTCAGTATTGGGAAAGACTTGAAAGTGATTAATAAAACACCCATTAAAAGTCAGAGACAATTCAGGAACCAGTTACAGTGAGGGCAGATCATGAGACAGAGATATTATCACACCTTCACAAGCATTTCTGACTGCAAATCAGAATCTCCTGTTCCAATGGTAATTCCTGGAAAACATTACCTAATTTGAATGACTTGCGGAGATGCTGGCTGCTCTCCAGGCCGGCTCTTGATCCCTGTAAGGTCACATCTGCAGGACTCTCTGCTAACACCAGGCTCTCACCCCTCTCAGTGCTGCTGCTGAAAAATATCCAATCCGAGGGTTACAAAAAACAACCAAGCTTCCCTCCTCTTACATGATACACTGCCATACAAATACAAACTACACAATGTCAGAGACCAAAAGAAGTTAAAAGACAATATTAAGATTCCATACTGAATCCCAAGCTGTGTGCTTACATCTGGTGCATATATAATAACAGTAGATAAGAAAATCCAACACAGTCCTACACAGCACAGTCCTTCCTAACAGAAGTATTTACAAGTTGCCACAGAGAGAGACAGGAGAGTACAGGTGAGAGGTAGCCATCTTGTTGTTTGACTAGTTTCAGAATAGTCTTAGCATTGCTCATTTTGTTTCAAGTTTGCCTTAAATTGACGTTAGCATTGTCTGTAGTTTGCCTAAATTGAAGTCAATTCAGTTCAGCTGCTGAGTTGGTGAAAGTAAACAGGTTGTAGAAGGGAGTTGCTGTCTAGGACTAGCAGGAATTCTATTGCAGGAGGAGCCAGGTGGGGCCAGTTAGGTGTGAATTGGGGGTAGGTAGACAAAAGCTACTTAAAGCAGCTGTTGAGAAAGAGCTGTGCTGTTTCTCGCTGACAAAAGTTAGGCAGTTGACTAGCAGCAGGAACCAAGAGAAGTATAAAGAAACAAACAAAAAAAAGTAACATTTAGAAGCATGTGGCCACTACAGTGTCAGGTTTGCAGAATGACTGCCTTCCTGGATGAACTCATCCAAGAAGGCTTCATTTGTGAACGTTGTCGGCAAGTTGAAATCCAAGAGATCAAGGTTCGTGATCTTGAGGCTCAGCTTGTCGATCTGCGCTGTATTAGGGATATAGAAGAATTGGTCAATCAGCCCATGAGAGAGATGGTGTGCACGCCAAAACCTAGGAGAGTTGAGACCTTAGAGCAGGACAGCGTAGAGAACTGCTGGGTTACAGTAGGTCGTAACCGCAGAAAAGGGCATGCACAACCCCTAGAGACACCCCAAGAGCTTGAATTTCCCAACAGGTTCCAACTGCTGGACACCAAGTTGGACAGTGACAGCTCAGAGGGTGATGGGGGGGGCAGTTGAGCACCAGAGCACCATGGTGTCCACTCCCCCCCAGAAGAAGGAGGTAGTTATAGTAGGAGACTCAATTCTTAGAGGTGTAGATCACACAGTGTGTTCTAGTGACAAGGAGACCCGCATGGTATCTTGCCTGCCTGGTGTTCAGGTTGCAGATCTCCCTAAACTAGTAGACGGGCTACTGGCCAAAGCCGGGGGGAATCCACTGGTCATGGTCCACATTGGAACCAATGACATAGGAAAAGGTAGGACAGAGGTTCTGCAAGACAAATTTAAAGAGTTAGGAACAAAACTAAAGAGCAGAACCTCCACGGTAGTTTTCTCTGAAATACTTCCGGTACCACGTGCCAGGCCAGGGAGACAGTCAGAGATTAGAAAGTTTAACACGTGGTTGAAAGCTTGGTGTAGGGAAGAGGGGTTTAGGTTTATGGAGCATTGTTCTTTCTTCTGGGATAGATGGGACCTGTACAAACTGGACGGTCTACATCTAAACAGAAGGGGGGCTAATGCATTGGGAGAGGGTATGTGCATAGAAATTGAGAATCTTTTAAACTAGGAACCAGGGGGGCAGGGAGCTCTGACAATGGGAGATGTTCCACTAAGGAAAGAAAACCAAGGGAAACTGCCAGTAGGAAAGTCCTGAAATGTTTGTACCTCAATGCCAGGAGTATAAGGAACAAGATGTTAGACTTGGAAGCCACAGTGCTGGTGTGTGACTATGATGTTGTAGGAGTGACAAACATGGCTTAGAGAAAATGATGGGGATGATTACAAGTTGGAAGGATACACACAAATGGAAATTGGGCTTCAAGGCATTCAAAACGGAAAACAGGAGACACTTCTTTACACAGAGAGTAGTCACAATCTGGAATAAACTACCCAGCGATGTGGTTGAATCTGAAAGTTTGGGAACATTTAAAAATAGTCTGGATAGGATCCTTGGATCACTTAGATATTAATAAACACCAAATGAGCACGATGGGTCGAATGGCCCCCTCTCGTTTGTAAACTTTCTTATGTTCTTATTTCAGTGTATGGACATGGGGCTCTATCATAATGTTGCTTGTTTCACCCCCCACTATATTGAAACACCCAGTGTTAACTGGGACTTGAATATGGGAATTACAATAATAGAAAAATAAACCCTCCTTTCTAAAAGTAAAACCTATTTAATAAACTGTGAATCACATATCATTTCTGCCTCCATCATTTCAAGTAAGAGTACATTACCGTGTGAGGTTTTAATTTGAGCCCAGACTGACTCACATTCCCATAATCATTTCCTAACTCTAAGGCAGCTTTAAACCAGATTTATTTTGAGAAGCAACAGTTACAAGCATCAAAACTCAGGCTGTCTTGTGATATACAAGAGCAAGAATTCCCAAATCCGGGGATTCCTGAGAGCTTTACAATGCTCTCTGTTCCCAGAGTACTACAAGAACAACTGGACAACAATCCAGTTCTACGTCAGGTTAATGAGAGAGTGTCTTACAGTAGGCGTCTTTGAAAAGTCTCCTCCTGACTGTGGTTCCCTGCCATTTCTTCTTTCACCTGTCAGTGAATGTGCTTTACTGCTATTCACTTGCGATTGCCTTAAAGCTTAAGAAGTGTGCTCACCTGCTCTTCAGAGTGCGGTTTGAAATTTTTTCTTCCTCTTCAGAGTGTATTCATATTTCTGTCTCTTTGGAGCGCGGACTACATTCTTCCTTATGTTTATTATCATTTGCTTCTCTTACGAGGTAAGTGTGCGGTAGAAGTCTCGATCAAAGTCGGCCTCGGTCCCTCCACGGAGATCTATCGCTCAATAAGTCCAGAGCAACGCTCGAAACACCGGTCAACCTCGACCACTTCGACGACGAACTATGGATCCCTCGACTCCCTTATTGATATCAACTTCCACATGAAATCAACCTCCACATGTCCATCCCGTATCGACCTCGACCGACCTTGTTGACCTGTGTGTCGACCTCTCGACAATATGACCTGCTCTCGACCTCAACTCGAACACCGAAGGGGACAGTATCAGAGCTGAGGAGTTTGGCGAAGTCCATCTGCCAGAAGAGCTGTCGGCCTATTTAGAGAGTCTGACCGAAGGAGACATAGACACGGATCTGTTAACTGGGATGAAGCCAAAAAGGGCTTTCCACCGTTGTTCCGGGTGCCAGGGCAAGCTGCCCTCGGACAATGGACATGACTTCTGCGTGCGCTGTCGGGGCGAGAAGCATGCCCAGAACGCACTGACGGGAGAAGGGGACTGCGTTCACTGTGCGGCATTCATGGAGGCCACGCACCATAAGAGGGCCAGGAACTCCCCATCGGTCAGCCGTCACAGCAGAAGATCCGCACGCAACTCTTCTGTGGGCTCAGCTCCGCGTGGACATTGTGCAATCCACATGGAACCAGCTGGCATCTGCTCCTACGACTTCAAGGCAGGCAGATGCCATGTAAGCAATCGGTGTCCAGGCTGGTTCAGGCTAATGCTATATTTTGGCAAAGAATCGCTTTGCCCTAATAAGCAGTGCAGGACAACGGACGCTATGCTGAAGAAGGCGTATGCGGCAGAAACTTCAGCGGTCCGGGCCAATAACGCACAGGACATATTGATCCTGTACATGGGTTACCTGACAGGACGCCTGAGGGAGTGCCAGTCTATGGCGGATGTGGAGGAGATGGAGCTAGTTAACGCCTATATGACTGACTTCCTGCAGGAAGGGGCGAAGGCCATGGGGAGATCTCTCGTAGCTATGATTGCAGCCAGATGTCATCTGTGGCTGACGCACGCAAAGCTCCAGGACAAAGAGAAGTCCGTCCTCCTCGATGCTTCCATCACCCCAGGTCAGATGTTCGGAGAACTCTGCATCCACGATGAAAGTTTATCTGGCTACCATCTCGGCACGTCATGATAAAATTGACAATGTCTCCCCAGGAGCGCATTTCCTGGCGATTCAGTTTCTGAAGGGTGCAAGACGCTTGAGACCACCGATAAAGGACAGAATTCCAGCCTGGGACTTGGAATTAGTGCTGAAGGAACTGAGCGGTGCTCCCTTTGAGCCCATCTCCACAACGGAGCTCCGCTTCCTCTTGCTCAAGGTAGCTTTTCTTGTAGCGATAACGTCGGCAAGGAGAATTAATTAAATTCACGCCTTGTCTGTGGATAAAGCCTGTTTGATCTTCTCAGGAAGCAAGGACAGAGTCTCTCTCAGGACGAACCCGGCCTTCCTGCCCAAGGTTGTGTCGGCGTTCCACATAAACCAGCCTGTTGTCCTGGAGTCTTTCCATCCCCCTCCACACTAATTGGATGAAGACCGCAGACTACACACACTCTGCCCTGTCCGGGCTTTGAGGTACTATATGTGGAGGACTGCACAAAGCTGCAAATCCGACCAGCTGTTTGTCTGCTACGGTTCCACCACCAGAGGGAGGGCGGTTTCAAAACAGCGACTGGCGCACTGGGTGGCGGACGCGATCCAGCTCACCTATGAGACTGCTAATGTTCCCATGCCTGAACACATCTCAGCACACTCAATGAGGGGACAAGCCATGTTGTGGGCTCTTTTTCAAGGTGCCACACTGCAAGAACTGTGTAATGCTGCAACCTGATCCGGTTCTATTGTCTCAACATGGCGGACCGGCTGCGCCCAAGCTTTGTCTCCCAGGTACTTCTAACTGTAGCCCTCAGTCGCCGTGATGCTCTGCTATTCTTGTCATTGTGGGTTTAGGCTTAGTCAGGTGTCAGGACTCACGACAGCTCTGGTATAGTCTTCCCATTAGGTAATGGCTGTCTTTCGATTTGAAAGGGAACGAAAGGTTATTATCATAACCCCGGTTCCCTTAAAAAGAAAGACAGTCCTTACTCTTCTGGGGTTGCTCGGCCCGACGACCTTCCTGATGAAGAAATGGCAGGGCAGTCATGAGGAGCCTTTTCACAGATGCTGGGTGTGGGTCTTCCTCCTGCCAGCAGGGCCCCTATTGGGCAGCTTTGGTACATGTTTTCACTGATTGACAGGTCAGAAGGCTCTTTCCATTAGGTAATGGCTGTCCTTTTTCAGGGAACTGGGGTTATGATAATAACCTGTTGATATTGATGTCATTCATGCGTTTTGAGGTTCTAGTATTGTAAAATGTACAAACATATACATGCAAAATTCAGAAACAGACAGATTGGCTATCTATTTTGCACACATTTTAACAGTATTCAGTCCATTTTGGTTATTTTTATGTCGGATAAAATATTTCTTCAGGCAAACTAGATAATGCAAAATTGTCTGTTAAACTGAACTCATGCAGTCTGTCCCAATCTAGAAATGGATAATGCACGTTGCTGCTTAGACTATGGGCTTCCTCCCTTGCAGACAGACTTATCAGACAGCACTCTGAGGCACATGACATTTCTGTCCACCAGCAATGTCTAATGGTTTCTCTCATTTAGGATGCATTACTTCATCAAAACATACTAGGCCAGTTGTACAGCACACCCACTCAGACTGTATTAGCTCTGCTGCTGCTTTAAAATGCAAAGCAAAACTATTCAAAGTTATAAAAATCAGCCCAGCTCTTTTGCCAAGTCACAGATCTTGTTTCCAGGGCTTGCTTTGAAGTGTTCAAATTTCTAACGCTACATATGAAAATGGATTCCGGATTTTCCAACAAGGCTGTTCTTCTGTTAAGCGTTATTTATTGATTGATTTCACCTGTACAAGGGGAGTATCCATGGTACTGCTGTCTTCATGTAAGTAAGTAAATATTCAACTCCATTTGCACACAAACACATTATTTAGGTATCAAACAGAATTATACAGAATGCCTTTAGGTCAACTAAGTGAGTGAGTTTTCCTGTCTTGGTTATGATATTCATCATATATCTCATTACAGAGTTTTTAAATCTCACCTTAAGTTTATGCTTCTGGCTTCAACAGCACTGTCTTGTCCTCCAGTGAACGCTCCATTCCAAAATGGGTGATGTAGCAACTCTGCCCAGTTCATTCTTTACAATGAAGGAAGAGGTTAGAAGAATCAATCACACTGCAATTTGTAATCAGCTGAGGATCACTGATCAGAAACTACTGCAGTCTCCTTAATTCCAGGGCAACAATGACTGAAGTATTTGTCTTGTCATGCTTATTAACCATGGAAAACAAAATCTGAAATTCCCTAATGCAGACCTCTTCTCCTTCAACAATTGAACTGGGTATTAGAGCTACAGACATTTTTGGACAGAGCAAGAAATACAGAAAAGCATTTATGCACAATTTCACAAACTAAGGCCTACACCAAATCAAAAATTCAACCTACCCGCAAACTGCAAATTACAAACTTTTACCATATCGCATTTGGATTAATTAGTCGTAGAAAGTAGTCTTCTGAGAGTAATTTAAACTGTGATAGGGTACACATTTGTATTTGTGATTTACGGGTATGTCTACATTTTGATTTGTTCTAGCCATAAGTGGAATGCCATATAAACATATACCCATCTAGTCCTGGTTCTCAAATTGAAATGTACCTTTTGCAGGGATCTTTCTGAAGCAATCCATCCAATAGGCTCTGAAACTCTGATGTAGGATTTGAGAAAGATGCACCTTTGAAACAAATTATTATTAGTAGTATATAAATGTATACAATTTAAACAGTTAAAACCCCATTCAGTTAATTTTATAATCCGTAAAATACATCTCCTATTGCAACGTTTTTTTGTCTGAAATTATGCCTGTGTGCATAGCTGCTGACTCAGCAGGGGTATAATATGTGCCCCAGTGAAATGATAACAGAAATATAAGGGTAAACTGTATTTTATTTTATATTGTATTGTTTTTTGCATCCAATATAAAGATATTTATCACACTTTTAAGTGCACTGAAGTTGAAATTAAGATTTCAAAAACAAAACCTGTCAATAAGCTGTCATTATTTTAACAGATTTCACAATCTGGCTGAAGTTTCTCACACAAAAACCTTATACAACAATGGCAATGGACCTCCAATTAAAACCCATTTTCCACTTTAAAACCAATTCAGTGTTGGTGCATTTCATTTGTGTAAAATCTATATTTCCACAGTAAAAAGATTGTACATGTCAGCTAATCTAAAAGCAGAAGTTTTTCAAATTTTCTGAACAATTAGAACAGGCAAATAATGCACTCGGTTTCATTGCCAGTTGTTCTTTCATTACCCTTTTGCTTGGGAGGTAGTGGGTCATCATGCAAAATGAGTTCAACCAATTCTGAAAAGACTTCAGAGAAAAACGGAGGTTGTCCTGCAAATAACACAAATTAAATAAGTATTAAGACTACAAGCTTCGTATTATTACAACATTTATTATTGAAATATTCTTTAAAATAAGAAGCACTTTTTGGCCCCTAGACCAAATCAAAACTGAATCACAAATGGCAAAATTGCACCGTATTGTGGTGTATTTTATTCTTAGAGGCAACAACTTCTAAATTAAAACATGATTGGTTTGTACCATGTAATTGACAAGTAGGTGAAAGATTTGTTTGCTACAGGCCATTCTCTCAATACATTTGCATTTTTTTTTTTCATTTACAATTATTGAATGGAACAGAAAACCATTTCTCATTTATACAGTTATTGAATGGAACAGAAAACCAAAGCAGTTAACAAACCTGAAAACATCTCATAAAATATGCATCCTAGTGCCCAGAAATCACTAGCAATGCTCGTCTCTTCTCCCTGCACCACCTCAGGAGCTGCATACATTGGAGATCCTAGAAAAAGAAGCACATATAAGTTAAATATGAAGCACTTGAATATCACAAGGTCCTAATCATCTATTGTAAGTCTAAGTATAATATAAGGCTTATTTTGCTAGCATATACTTTGTCACATGTTTCTGTATCCAACCATAAATGTATCCAATCTTAAAATGACATGGTGCGAGATTCTTACATCTGAACGGAAATCAAGGTAAGCATCACAAAACAACTAAGACAACCTTGAATTCGGTTCTTGATGTTTCTTCTTGGTGTGCTTTCTCCACCTTCAGCCCCTCCTTCCTCAGATAAGACTAATGCAAAGAACTCCTCAAGGCTTTCTCCCTCCGCTTTGGCTAAAGAGAAGTTGGAATATTTCAGTGTTCCTGGACCATCTAGCAAGATCTGTATAGAAAGGGGTAAAGGCATGAAAGTTCATGATGTTTATTATTAATAATAATAATAATAATAATAATAATATGTTACTTATATAGAAATAATGAGAGCACTGAATAGGAAATTCCAAATAGGAGTTCCTAGTTTGAAGTTAGTTTCTGGAACTGCCTCTTTGCATTACCCTGAGCTAGTGCCTTGACAACACTGCGATTGATTCTTACGATGACACATGCAACCAAAATCCTATTGTAAGTGACCCTGTAATAGCAGCTGTTAATTCAGCCCTTAGTCATTTGGGATAAAAGCATATGCTTAATGGCTGCAATTTATTATTATTATACTACTTTAAACCAAGACATGGACGTTCTGACAATTCAGATCGTTGTGTGATACTGACACAGTACTGCATAAATGCAATATGATTAAATCTTCAAGTATTATTCCCTGTCCCCACCATTTCTTAATTCCTCATATAGCAACATTTCGCAGTCAGAACTACTGGAATAACAACTACTTCAGAATGGCCCTCGACCTTGCAAAATACATTTGTTAATGCCAGCATAACACACACACTGTGAAAAGTCATTGCTACATTACAATGTTGAGATTTTCAAGTTAGAAAATTGAGAAAAGGGTCCAGATAACTCTAAAAAACAGTCAATGAGTAACAAATTCACTCTGTAAAATGACAACACGTCAGCATACATTAGTAGTCTCCCAGGACAGGACACTGAGATTAAGCACTAAAACAGTGACACATTTATACAATACTAATGACACCTTGACAGGTTAATAATCAGCCAGCTTTGAATTGCCCCTTGTTTTGCAATGTTATTTTAAGGTAAAACTAAGATGATATCTACGTATCTTTCCAGCAAAGAAGCAAAGGATGGCAGACAAATCTGATTAGATATAAGGATTTGCAAATGATCATTCCGCACATTCCACCTGGAGAAGTTTTGTGAGTTACCTTTGCTGGAGTAATGTCAGACAAGATGATGCCAAGCTCATGTACATGTTTGAGACCTTTAATTAAATCAATCCCGAACTCCATCACGACTTCTTCAGGAAGACATTCATCCTGACTGATAACTGCTTCTAAGGACCCTCCTGTAATACAGAATGAATGGAATGAAAATCTAAAATTCTATCACAGAGAAACAAACTCAGGGATATATTTCATGTTATTGTTTCAAGTTATTTTTATTCCTACACAATGTTTTACCTTCAATGGGTACACTGAATATTTATATGTATTTTATTGTTTCTTTACTTTTATTTTTCCCACTACTGAGATAGGAATTGATTTCACAAGTTACAACATGGAGGAAAAGTCAAAGGTCCAACTTTTCAGTGTGAAGATGTCATTAAAATCTGATCACTGAAATGTACTTGTTTTTGCTTCACTTCTAAGCACAATGTGGTCTGAATAGGTTCTTTGTCTTAGGTGCAGTAAGGGCCTACTTTTTGATTCTGTGAGACTCACCAGTACACAACTCAACCACCAGCCAAAGGTGGTTGCTGGTCTCATACCACTCATGAAAGGAAACAATATTCTCATGTGCTATATCATTGGTAAGGCGTACCTGCGGAAGTAAAGACAAATAAAAATTACATTTTCATAAAGGATTTGCTTTCCAATAATTCTTATCTGTAAATATCATTTAATCTTCTTACAATTTCTGCTTAGATTTTAAAAGTCTTTAAAGGTACTCCATAGTAATGTATGTACTACATGAAGATAGCTGCTGCAGAGAAGCAAAATACTAAGAAACATACAAACTTTGCTTACGAGAAATGAATATGTGGTGCATTTTCAAATTATAAATACTGTGGACATGGTTTTAACCTGCACATACCGAGGTGCAAATTCACACAGAAAGAGTTAGAGACATTGTCGATTCCAGTTCTCTTCACACAGACCTATACTGCAGACACCAAACTTTACGCATATATAGGGCAAAACAT
The DNA here is from genome assembly GCF_036373705.1 of Amia ocellicauda. Lineage (NCBI taxonomy): Eukaryota > Metazoa > Chordata > Actinopteri > Amiiformes > Amiidae > Amia > Amia ocellicauda. The sequence continues at coordinate 10,203,274 of NC_089867.1, read as the reverse complement.
TTGCCTGGGAATGTGAGCATCTGCAAACCACAGTGCAGCTAGTATTGCCTGTGTATCACATTACATGCATGATAGTTTGTTGTCTTTCTCCAGGTACTCACATGGTTTGTTAGCTCTGCCTTCTTGGATTTGTCACTGCAGACGATTGCTACGAAGTGTATTGTTCCCTTCTTTCTCCCCTTGTACACAACTGACTTGCTCCCTCTTCCGATTTCTTCATATAGAAAGAAGTTTTCCATACCTGTGTATTGGATTAAACACTCACTTAGTTTTATACATATCCCTCACTGGAGTAAGATTAGCTTTTAAGTGCCTTGATGACAGTGATCAGTTGTGGAGAGCAATGAACTACAATAATACGACAGTCAATAAACTGAGCAATTCAGACTCACACAGAGATTTGGGTTTATTGGAAAGGAAAGGGATGAGCAACACCCAATCCTATCAGCCCATTACTGCTCATTTAATAAAAGAGTGAAAATCAAATGTTGTTGGATCTTGTTGTGTTTGTAATGTTTCAGAGTTTATACTTGCTCGTTGTATGAAGGCATTTATAAAATTAATGGTTCTAATACACCACAGATAAGTTAGTGACACAATATAATAAATACACATTATCTAAAGGTACCGACACGATTGCTTTTGATGATAGTAGTCTAGTCAACACAGACACGACAAGTAAACCTTTCATGCAAGCCAACAAATGCTAGTTATTCAGTTTATAAAAATATGATATTGTTGACTTTGTTCTAGATATCTGTATATAGGAGAAGGCTTCATAATTCTGATTAAACGTTTTAGTTATCGGGCTGTGATGAAGACTACTGCACACATGCAAATTACAGTAGTGCTTCGAAACACTAAACCAGTTTAAAAATGGGGGGGAAACTAACCTCTGCACACGTGTGGTCAAGAGACACGCAAAACCGACATCTGATCAAACGAAGACGAAGCACTTCTTTTCCAAACGCTGACTTTTACACAGTTTCAAACCCCGACACTTTGAAGCCCCTCTGACACAAACTCTCAACTAGCGGAAGGACTGTCGGAACATACTATTTTCAGTCATTCAAGGTGTACCGTCGGAAAGATTCATACACATCATTCTAATTATACATTAAATAGCTCAAAAATAGTTTTTTTTGTCTACATGAAATATCATAGATCCATCTAATTTAACACAGATCAATAATATATACAAATGCAGTTGTAATTCTTGGGTGGGGGTTTCTGGACGCCCCTACGTTTGAGCGCTCCCTCGGTCTCTAGGATACCAGCGAGGACGCTGTAACTGCCACTAGTGAACTGGCGCTCCTGCGCAGTGCCTGCTGGGACAGCTCTGCACGGCTGACATACATACAGCCTGCCTGAATCTTTTAATATGGCCAATATTGTATTGAATGTTGGACCTGAGCAATATGTTTATTTATACTAGATCCCAACCTCAGCAGAAAATATACAGTTAAGAGAAACAGGTATAGCCGACATACTGATAGATGAGAACTGTGTTTAGATTGATAAAATGTCGGTTTTTTACATACTTTTACAGAGATCCAGGCTTGCAGTAAGGCCTAAATATGAACTCACATGTTTTCATATATAATGAATTAGCTTGTACAGTTTTTGTAATAGTGAAACCATTAAACCTTTACATATTAAAACAGGTTTAATTTTGCTATTTTTTATGGAAAGCTTAGATTAATATTTGTTTCAGTTTTTAAGGTAAATGCACATTTACACAGCCTTGTATATAAAGAAGAAAGATGGAGATTACATACTTGCCGACTTAAGACCAGGCCCTATTAAATCATGTGACAAGCACCTGCCTTCCCCAAGGTTTAGTTAAGAGCAGAACTCCCTGGGTGTTGTATAAATAACACTCACACATTTTAGGAATAAAACATTATTTTAGATGATTATCAATGAGTATGAAGTTTTGGCAAGACGTCATTGAAATCCATATTTTAAGATGTGGATCATACCATGGTACAATAGGATATATACTATTGATCTCTTTTGTTTTTAATATGTAGAAAACACTAAACGCACCCATGATTATCCCAGTAATAATTGAACGCTTTATAGTTTCCCCCTATGTAAATCTTGGCTGGGCTGAAGGGAAGGGCTGCAAGATCGACCTCCTGCACAAATAACATTGAAAATCAGTTATGATCATCATAACCCTATGGATGTGTTGAGCCCCAGTGTGATCCGCGTCCTCCACCCCTCTCTCTCTCTCTCTCTCTCTCTCTCCAGCTGTGGTGGGCAGTGACGTCATGCACAGTGCAGCAGAGGGACAGAGAGAGAGAGAGAGAGAGAGAGAGGGGACTATGGCGAAATAAGCGTGCAGTGGAATCGACCGGCTTCTCATTACAAGCAGCTCTATACCAGGCGCATCTGCGGTCAGGAGGACATCGCAAGGAGTGTTTGAAAGCCGTGTTGCCCTCGTCTCTCTCTGCCCTCGACACACTGCTGTGTCCACACGGGTCAGTCCGCCGTCGTGGAGGCGCGTCGGGTTGCGTTGCGTTGCGTTGCGTTGCGTTGCTGCTCCATATACAGGATCCCGGCTCCTGTCGTGTGCAAAGTTTCCCCCGTAAACCTTGTGCACTGGACTCTATTACACCGCATGTGCAACCATTTTCACAGCTGCAGTGTCGGCTCTGTGGAACTGCTAGCTTTGGGCTGCAGTGAGGCGGTGTATAACTATACACTTACAGCTGAGGGGGTGAAAGACAGGAAACCTTGGCTTGTCAGGACAGCGTTATCAGTGCACGATCTGGGGAGAACAAAATACAACTGAAACAATACGGCAAGTCGCAGGAGCGGTTTACGACGGTGGAAATCGGCATCATTGGGAGGATTTCCCTTCATCAGCAGGACCTCGATTGATTTGGTAAGTTACAGTGTTGCTGTATACAAAGCACCATGCTGTGGAAATACCAGTCCTGTCTCTGTTCTCATGGCACTCCCAAAATAAAATCTAGGGATCATAGTGGTTTTGCCAGTCTTGATCTTTATAAAAATAAGTGAACGAGGGCTTCCCAGCAGGCAAAATACATTAGAAACAACGTTGTTTCAACGCCATATTTCAACGTTGAATATACATTGAAAATTGGTTGGATTTGCAAATGGAATCAATGTCAACTGTCAACATTCCTTCAACATCAATTTAATCAGCAAATGCAAACAAACAGAAAGAGAGAGAGAGTGATGACAGAGTTCATCTGAGGGGAGAAGAAAAGAAAACAACTAAAATACACTTTCAACTATACAAAAACAGCAGAGGAGAAAACACTGTACAGCTTCAGGATGAACCTAGAATGAAACTCCAAACATTACTTTATGTTCATGTGTTAGAAGACAGAACCCTGCACATATTATGTAGAAAACAACACAAAATGTGTCATAGGACTATTAACACATTATTTGTGTAGAATTTCTACACTGTATATTAAACCTGAAGAACAGATTTTAAAAATGCTATCAGTCTTTTTAAAACTAGTTCCATGCAAGTTATGCTTAGAGAGCACTTTTATACACACCCAGTTTCTCCAATGTTTTATACATGTCTCCAGCTTTATTCAAGTTGAAGTAAAAAAAAAAACTATGCACCGACATTTGTCAAATTTCAAATATCATCAACGGTCACTCATACAATATTTTAATTGTAGTTACTATTTTGATAATGCATTTGAATAATGCACAAATAATAGTTTTGTTATCCTGTACTGAAATATTTTGCTAGTAAAACTAGCCGTTAATTACTTAAATTAACGAAACTCTCATATTTTTCCTTTAGAGGAATGTGCTTAAATTCTAATTATATACCTTCATCATTTTCTACAGTATATAGCAGTTAAACATTTAAACAGCAACGACCCTTTCAATAGCCACACAATATATATACACCCTTACTGGAGAAACCCTCCCTCCACACAGCCGGCGCAGTGAAAATGGAGGCTCTTCCCAGGTGTTCAAGTTCAGTCTTTCCCGCCTTCATCTGATTGGCTGATCACTTGACGCTTTCCGACTCTGATTCGTCAGCTAAGCGGTTTGTCATAGAGTAGCATTATATATATACACACACACACACACACACACATATATACATGTATGTGTATTAACGGATATATATGTCTGTGTAATTATTGTCTTAATTAATCAGCAGATTGCTTCATTCCTTAATACATTCTGCCTTCTGCAAAATGCAAAAGTGTTACAATGAAACAATTAACATTGCTTACACAGTAGTTAAAGCGATTTCCCACCACATCCAAATATACATGTTTTTTCTAAGGGTAAGCTTTGACACGAACTGCATTTTAGCTCCATTATCTACACGGGGGAGGTTAAAGTTATTTTTTAGATATACAATGTATATATTTAAAGATAACCAGACTAGAAATAAATGTTTAGCTGTGCCCTATTCTGATATTTGATCATAAAGAAAAGTTTTGTGAGTTGCTCTTCAAAATATCCATTGGATCTTCTTGATGGCATTATGGTGATATAATTTATGACATGTCATTTGTTATTCTCTCTCTGTTACACAGGTAACCAGGCAACTGAGCAATTCTCCGTTCGCCAGAGGAGACGAGTGCTATAGCAGGAGCTCTGTGGGGATAAAGAAGGGGCACATTTCTCTTCAATACAGTTGTGCGTTTCAGTCTTATTCAAATATCCTGCCACAACAAGGTCACAGATGTTCAGAGCACTTTGAAATGATTGTCATTAACGAATGGCTAATTCAGTGATAAACAGTCCATTGCTTTTTAATCATAACACTGCCTGTTGTGGCTGAAGCATGCCCAAATTATTATTAAAATCATTAAAAAAATAAACAGTTGAATTCCAAATTGAATGGTTTAATTATTCTTATGATTCTGTTTACAGAATGCTAGATGGAACAGAATGCTAGACTAAAACTGCCTGAACAGTCTGTTGATCTTAGTTTTATTTATTTATTTATAAAGGTCAAGTGTCATCCATAAAACATACAAAAAGAAAAAACATAACCAATTCAGATCAGTGACACACACTGTACTTCCTAGATGATCCGACAGCATGCAATGAAGCCCCTACAAGGCTATTTATCTATACAGCCCCTTCCCACAATTTAAATCCAATACTGTGCAAGTCCATATGAGATTCTGACCAGAAGGGAGCTTATTAGAGATCAAGACAAAAAGGACCCGCCGTTTCATTAACCACATCACCAGCCCAGACTGAATCGATTAACCCCCCTTTTTATTGTACAATCAATAGAGATCCTTCCTTCAGTTCCCTCAGGATCTCAGTCATATTTCTCTTGAGTGTCCCACTGAACTAGATTTGACTGTGTAATGATATTCAATTATATACCTATTTTCTACCTCAGCAAAATCTTCTTATTGATTAACTAAATAATAACTAATTTCATCTGGGTAGTTTTTTTAAATCTAAAAAAAAAAGTTACTTGAAGGAACTACGAAGATGTATAGTCAGGGCTTTGTAAGAAATCTAGAAACAAGACATGACTCTGCAACCTCAACACTGGAGAGACTGAGAAGAAACCCCAGCTATAAATCACTGACCTTTCTGTCTGATATTGAAGAGCACATAGAGGCAGGTCAGAAGTAAGTACCAACCAAGAAAATATACATGTGCAAATTAACGTTTATTCTGTCTGAAATGCTGAATTGATATCAGTTAATAGTTTTTGTTTCATTCAGTTCTATGTTTAAAAAAAAAAAAAACATTCTGGATGAGCTGAGTATTTTCTGGGGTAGCGATCCTTGCTTTGTCAACGCAGTACATTAACTAACTGCCGTAACCAATAAGAATAGGGGTGCATTTTCACGTTTTGACCACAACACAACCTTTGACCAAGAACTTGTGACCGTAAAGCAAAAATGGACCGGGTCCTTAAAAATGGTAGAGGTTGAAAATAATGTAATCGCAGTAATTCTGAGTGTTGCTGATGAACCAACAGGTCAGTAATGAATGTAATGCTATTCTCACACATGTCAGAAGTTATATACCAAAAAATGCAAAATATAATGAGAAAAACGTGTTAGACTGCATTACAATGTACACTGACAGTAGTTTGTTTCAAGATATTTTATGTCAAACTTTAAAACTTCTCAAAAACAGTTGTTTTGAGAAAGCAATCAACTGCAGACCTGCACACCCAGACTTTGGTATAGATATAGGCCTAGATATACACACAAATTAATGTCATGCTCTGCTCTCGTTACGCAACAATGAACCGAGAGCCGAGTTTCATACTGGGTTCACTGGTTCAAATTATCTGTGGCCACTGGGTCCAATGACCTCACATCAAAAACACACAACCATACAACCTGATGACCAGGTCATAGCATGAAAACGCAACCTCGATCCTGAGTACGAACCGATCCAGGCTTCTGTAGACTCTCATTCCCAAGGTTATAGCTCTAATGCCTGCATTCTCTGTTTTCTGTGTGAATGGGTACATGCCGGCATTTTCAAAGCTTTCAAAGCCAGTGTGAATGGTGGTGCAATAGGAAAAAAGCAGGCAACCATTGCCTGCATTTTTCTGGTATTTCATTGTGAAAGAGGCTATATAAATACAGCAATCTGGCGTGCCGTATTGTACATCGAAAGCCGTGCTGTACACCCACTGATACAAACTACTACTAAAAAGTCTTTACTTCGTAGCAGTTACAAATATGAGTAGAAAAAAAAATCATAAAATAAAAACCAAAACTGTGTAGTGATTATTACGTGAGTAGAGATGCACGGGTCTGGGGTGATTAGGTACAGTCACATGTTAGAGCAGTGGGTAATGGGAAAGGACACGGGGCATGATTGTGTACACTGGAGACTTCTGGTGGTGAACTTGGGGAAGTGTCATGGGGAAGACCTGACAGATGTGTAGATCATAATTTTTATATCACTTGATGCCATTTTCATTTGTTTTGAAATCTGTTATATTAGTGATCTACTGTAAGCTAGAGGCAATTCAAGTACAAACATTTTGCTCAGTGTCACAAGGGGCAGTACTTATCCTCTCCATAGAGTACTCGTCTCTCCATACATCCCCTCGAGACCACTGCGCTCCTCCAGTGCCAGAAGACTAACTCTACCTCCTCTCCACTCTCCTTCCTCCAGAGCCGCTCCTTCTCATCCCTGGCCCCTAAATGGTGGAACGAACTGCCCACCGAAGTCAAAACAGCAGAGTCCTTGACCTCATTCTGGCACTTACTCAAGACGCATCTTTACAGACAGTACTTGTAATATTAGTCCTTTTATCCCCGTTAGATAGCACTTCACAGTTTTTATTATGCTTACTGCATTCTTGATTGTTTTCCTCCTTGCTCCCTTTCCCACAACCCCTGACTGTGACCCTACATCTTGATAGCGCTTAGCTTTCACGGTCCAGGATGTAGGACCTCACTTACTGTACTTGTGTAAATTGTAAATTGTAATTTGTAAAATGTATTATCTTGAATTGCTATGTTTTAGTTAAATTGAATTTGTAATGATTGATGCCTTGTACTTACTGTATTTTTGCACTTATGTTGTAAGTCGCCATGGATAAGGGCGTCTGCCAAGAAATAATAATAATAATAATAATAATAATAATCCTGATAATAGAGCCCTGCGGGGTACAGCACACCTGCACAATCGTAATATTTTCTCCAAAGAATGTGTGTACTTTATGGCCACACTGACAAAAGATCTAATGCAGAAACCAGTGCTAAATGTTTAAATATACATGTTAAATATGTGATTGTGTTACACAGATAGATTTACACTTTTACCATTGTTTAATATGCATATTTATCCACCCAATGTCCAGTGCATAAACATCATACACTTGGATGTGTACTGGCTTGCAAGTTAGGCAACCGTATATGCCTGTAGCAATATTCCATAAGTATCATCCAGACTTTACCTATTTGTGTAAATATTCATAATAGCAGACATTTTGTGTTTACACTACAGCCGCTTTGACAACAGTGGCATTTGATACAGGGTTTGTGTCTTAAGTCGTCTTCACTACCATATATATATAAAGAGAGAGAGAAATAAATGTACATGGATTATTGAAACTCTGTCCAAACTCTGATTATAAAATGCATATACACATATACGCATATACAGAAATACACATTCAATCTGTGGTGAGTGAGGTACTTTACATGGTTCTACAGTACATACACTGTATGAAAATATGTTTACCCTGTGTGGAATAAGCTGAGCTTGTTCACTGGTAAGTGCAGTGTCTCATGTTAAAATTCAATGGAACACAGCCCACCTTTTCTGTTATAAGAGTCAAAATGAGATACAAAAAATCCTAAAATTGTATTTAATTCATGCATTCATTTTAAGTAAGAAGTCTTTTTTTTTAAACTAAGTTTTTCTAACATACAAAAAAGATCTTTTAAGCCACATACATTATAACAATAATAATAGTAAAAAAATAAAAGGAAATTCAAAGGAAAATTTAAATTAAAATTAAAAGAAAGAAAGAATTAGTTAAAGAAAAAGAGTCTTAAACTAATCTCATAGATTGTGATTGCACTTTTGGTGTCCCCGGGTTTGAAGTTGGTCAATGGCATTCAAGGAAGGCTACCACAATTAATAGAATGTTTCCAGAACCCTTGTAGTGCAGTCTCTAATCTGTAAGTAGTGAAAAAAAATTGTATGTAGCAAATTATATTGTTGGACAACCGATCAAAGGAGGCAAGAGTGTTGTTAATATACAGATCTCTAAGGCTTGTAGTACCACAACGATGCTAAATACTGAACGCTGAAAATGTAAATGAGGGGAGGAAACAGATGATTCGTCTACAATGGGACAGTGAAAGTACAGACTGTGAAAATGAAGTCTGCACTGACCCCAAATCCTTAATGAGTTCTAAACAACTGGATTGCTACTGTACTGAGAATAGGACAATGGAAAGGAGGAACATAAAAGGAGTGTTCAGAGAACAGGAAATGCAAGAATCTGCATCGATTGGCAGACTGCAGGGTGTGTATGATTGGTTTCAGAATGTCAAATTAAAGATATTTGCCGCTCAACAGTACAACTGGAAATCAGGTAGTGCGAGTCCACCTAATGATGTAGATCTTTGGACGAGTGCTTTTTGAATTCGAGGTTGTTTCTTGCTCCAAATATCAAAATCCCTGCCCCTCTAGCTTTGCTATGAAAATTAGAATGAAACATCTGCCCCACCCATCCCCTACACACTCAAAAATGATCCGAAGTGGGTCTCTTGTAAGAAGCCAATATCTACTTAAGGTGGAGTTTGCACCTTTTGCATTTTAAAGGGTGGTTGAGACCCTTTTAACATTCAAGCTAATACAATTTTGTGAGCATCCAAATGGGCTATATCCAATATTAGCAGGTTGCAGATATACCATGGACTGCTACATTAAAATGGAGGATCATCATCAACAACGTCTTCAAAGAGCAAAAGATATATATAAAAAAAAAAAAAATACAACCACAATGCAATCGGAAAATTAATAGGAAAAGAAGAGAAAGAATAAGCTACCCCAAGACCCCCCCCCCTCCAAACTGCCTCCACAATTGAGGCAGAAGCATACCCATGTTAAGTACCTGTTCTTTAACATGCTACACAGCTAGTGATCACCAATCCCACCAAAACATCAAACTAAATTAAAAAAGGTTAACTAAATATGCATATTAACAGTATCTGTCACCAGAAGAGATGCATACTATACCTGTATATAACCCTGTATGTACACACCCATACACACTTACATATGCATTCACATACATACACAAAAATATACATTCATTTTCAAAACCGTTTAATCCATTCAAATATGCATACATATTCATATATACACACACACACATACAGTGCATCCGGAAATTATTCACAGCGCTTCACTTTTACTTTTGGTGCCAATGGTGCTTCAACAAAGTATTGAGCAAAGGCTGTGAATGCGTTTTTTTTTTTTTTTTTTATAAATTTGCAAATATTTCAAACAAACTTCTTTCACGTTGTCATTATGGGGTATTGTTTGTAGAATTTTGAGGAAAATAATTAATTTAATCATAACAAAATGTGGAAAAAGTGAAGCGCTGTGAATACTTTCCGGATGCACTGTACATACATACATACACTACCGGTCAAAAGATTTAGAACACCTACATTTTTCCAGTTAATATTGAAATTTACACAGTTTCATGTATCAATGTACTCTGAACTTAAAGCATAGAACAAATAAACAATTGGAGATACATTTAACAAAATGTAACCCCTCTGGTACCCTTAAAAGGGCATCAAATCCATGTACTTCTCTTTAATCCCATGTGTTCTCTTCAATTCACTGTTTTTTGTTTTTTTCATTCTGAAATGAGGGGGTGGGGGGATATTTGGTCTGAGTAGGAATACAAAATCTCAGAAAATATTGACAATGATGACATTCTGGAACCAGACAGTCTACTGATCAAAACAAGACCATCCACATGTTGGTAGAAGCAACACACACCCGTAGAGAGCTCAAAATGTCAAGATGGAAAACTCTGTTTACAGTGTACTAATACACAACGATTTTACATAATTAGATCTGAACTTCTCTGTTGCAAAGAAATCTGATGGAAATCCTGGAGCAGACTGCGAGTTTCCCCCCTGGGCTCTGAATGACAGCGGGCGACACGGACACTGTAAATCTGATGTGTTTGAGAATGAAACGCACTTGGAGCCAAGAGAATAAGCTTTCAAACGATGTGCGCATTGTAGGAATAGTGTAACTTCTATGCACAGGAGCTGCACGTAACACTGCCAAATAGTGCATAAGAGGGTGTAGTAACACAGAAATAACTCTGAAATTTATATAATTTTTCAGTTTTATTCAGTTTTATTTTTCAACTTTAACTTTTTTTTTAACCTCTGGCAGTTTACTGCTTACCTTTGTATCATTTCAGGTTATTCACTGGACTTTAAACTGCTTAAATTGCAATAAAAACTGGAAGAATGGGGGAGTTCTAAAACGTTTGACCGGTAGTGTAAATACATATACACGTACACTCACAGCCCTCATACAGTACAATGGGTTTTAGCAACATACATTTTTGCTAACTCCTTGTTACAATGAATCAAGGGTATGAATCAAATTAGAAGGGCACCATACACATACCTACACACATGTATATAAACATATACAAATACACACATCTACACACACATACAAAAATAGGAGTGCCTGCATGCTTCTATATGAATGTACCATAATAAGATAAATCTGAGAACAGTAGCAGATAAATAGATAAATAGGGATACAGTATATAGCTTTGTGCAAATAAATAATAATAATCAGTCAAAAACACAATTCAATTTGCTACAGTACAGCAGCACTGCACACTTCACAGAGCTCCCAGCAAATGCTGAAGCAATTAAGTTCACATTATTTACATGTTTAACCCATTATAATAATACAAAATAATAAATAATAATAATAATACATTAATTAAATAATAAAATGCAGCAAACAGTACAGCCATTTTGAGTACTAGCACACAAACACTTCAAAATGCAACAAGGCAGAGAAAATACTAATTAAAAGGGAAATACTAAGAACTAATAATGCAAAATAAAAATAAAATAAAACAGCTCTCCATAACTATCATTTTAGAATAAACTGTGTACATATAAACATTCAAAACTGACAATTTTAATTTTAACAGAAACCTGAAGTGTACTGGATTTATTTCCCTATTCAGGGATGCACAGAAATTATTTTTACTTAAATCTATTGAACAGATCTGTCTGTTCTTTTTTAAAGTATTGTAATTGCTCTTAGTTCAGTTAAGTCTTATTCCTTAAGATGTCAGTCATGGTTTGTAAAAGTATATAATCCAGTTAATTTAATATATTATAGCAAATAAAAGGTGGGGGGAGAAGTAACTGAGATGTGTCTCAATTAGTCTTTATGCGGTTCCACTGGAGCAGAAATAAAATAGAAAATCTACTACATTAATTGAATATGAATGCATAGGATAAGAGTACCTGAGCACCACTGAGTGCATATTGTCCATTTATATTGTTATTAGAAACACAATCTTCAAATGTCAAAGTGCACTGTGCTTGAGAACTAACATGTTTGACATTGTTGTTTATCTGTGCCTTGCTAAATAGAAGTCTTATAAACTATGTGTTTATTCATGCATTGTCTTGCATAACATTATAATAATTTAAATATATCTGTAAGTAACTAAACTAATTGGGTAAGGAACTACAGTGAACTTGGGAGCATAGCTCACAACACTGTTGATGTAATTACAATTTATGCAAGAAGTGGATGTTTTTGAAAGTAATTAACTCACATAAAGCAGGGCAACCAATTACAGTCTACAGGATTAGTTAATATCACCTATACATGACTTAAAATGGAAAACAAATTGCTTATAATGGATATCCAAGAAATACTGGAAAATCTAAAGTATGAATCTTCTTCTTCATTTTATGACTGACTATCTGATGCCATGTTTGGTCATATGTATTATTTTGTTTGTTTGTTTGGCATTGATTTCTCGTGACCTTTGCCTTTCAGGACTTTGTTACAAAAATCGTCCTACTGTTAGAGAGCCCCTCGCCAGCTATCCGGGCAAAGGCCTTCCTGGTGCTGCTACAGGTCCTAATGAACAGCAGGGAGATGCTCCTCTTGTGCTGTAATTCCAGGTACAGTACATACTGCGCTCACACCTTGAGCACCAGCGGCTGTGGAAACTGATCTTTGCGATTCATTTTCATGATACACATCTTATCTCAGGCTTATTTAGTCTAGACTTATCTGCGATTAACAAAAACAATCTTGGAAAATGTCACATTGTTAAAACTCGAGCAGCAGATCACCGATAAGGGATTGGACACCGGAGAGGCAAAGAGATGGAGAGAGTGGAAGGTAAGGGCAAGAAATTAGATTTGGATGGCCGCTCTGATAGGTAGGTGAGGAGCTGAGGAGAGCAACAAAATGTTGCGTAGAGTAGGTCAGACTTGAGAAGGTGTTAAAAGTCCAAGGGCGACTAGCTGGTTGTGTTAAGAGTTATAGCAGTGGCGAAGATAAAGATGTTTGCATTGTCAGCACAGATGTGGTTGGATAGCCAATGGGGGGGATATTCTGCTATTATCGTTTGTAGTGAGAAATGGTTATTACTAATATGGAACTTTCATTACATTTTTAGATTACATTACATAACATTTACATTGCTTTTTAGATTCATTTGACAAACTATGTTCAGCATTAGAGGGTTCATCTATAGATATTGTAACAAAAAAGCTGTTAGTTATGTATTGATGGCAAATGCCTTCTTAAACAAGGCAAAAAAAGATTTCAGATATTTATATTGACAAAACCACCTACCATAGCTCTGGCTACGAATATCAAAGCACACTGTTCTGTAAAAGTATTGCAAAGGTAAAAATGAATATAAAATGGATTCCTTAATGGAAACAGAGTAACTACCCCACTTCTCTGACCATTTGCTGAATTTAACAGACTGAAAAAAATGTAACCATAAATGTGGTTTTCTCCAGCAAAGAAAACGTCTGCAACACAGTCTCCTATCACTCGCAGGGCTTCCTCACCGGAGATCGGGCCCATGCTCTGGTATCTGTTCACTCACTCCACTGTGGATTCCTTGAGGGTACAGCCTATGGCAACAACATCTCAACCCTACACTTGAGCAGGCAAACGCATATGGGTTGAGCTCACATGATACAATCAACATCACTGCTAAGAAAATCACAAAATCAAGCTTTTATTTCCTATACATTTCTGTTAGGGAACATTTATGAAATTGAATTGTTGTTTTATTACTTTCCCCCACATTACATTTAGAATTCATAACAGAAAATGTTCATAAATTGTAAAAATATAGTAAAGGTTCAGAAAAGGGGTGGTTGAAGGTTGGCTTTTGGGGTCTACACCAAACATCCTCGAGAGCCGCACTTTGGGAACCCCTGCTTTAAGACAAGCAGAGACGCGACTTCAAGAAGCATTTTGTTGAAGATTATTATAAGCAATTATTATTATAAGCAATACAATAATTTAAGTGTACATTGACTTTCTATAGATTTTCATTGTTTTATGTATTGTAAAGCACTTTCTATCAGGTAAATATTTAAATATAAACACGTTAAGATTATGACAAAGATGTATGATGATCATAAATATTACTGATAGTGTTATGCTGCTGTTGATAAAATAAATATTTGTATTGATGTAACGTGTTATACAACTTTCGGAACTTAAAGTGAAGATATTTAAAATACATTTACACTCATTATACACTCACCTAAAGGATTATTAGGAACACCTGTTCAATTTCTCATTAATGCAATTATCTAACCAACCAATCACATGGCAGTTGCTTCAATGCATTTAGGGGTGTGGTCCTGGTCAACACAATCTCCTGAACTCCAAACTGAATGTCTGAATGGGAAAGAAAGGTGATTTAAGCAATTTTGAGCGTGGCATGGTTGTTGGTGCCAGACGGGCCGGTCTGAGTATTTCACAATCTGCTCAGTTACTGGGATTTTCACGCACAACCATTTCTAGGGTTTACAAAGAATGGTGTGAAAAGGGAAAAACATCCAGTATGCGGCAGTCCTGTGGGCGAAAATGCCTTGTTGATGCTAGAGGTCAGAGGAGAATGGGCCGACTTATTCAAGCTGATAGAAGAGCAACTTTGACTGAAATAACCACTCGTTACAACCGAGGTATGCAGCAAAGCATTTGTGAAGCCACAACACGTACAACCTTGTTTTCTTGGCACACTTTAGGCCCCTTAGTGCCAATTGGGCATCATTTAAATGCCACGGCCTACCTGAGCATTGTTTCTGACCATGTCCATCCCTTTATGACCACCATGTACCCATCCTCTGATGGCTACTTCCAGCAGGATAATGCACCATGTCACAAAGGTCGAATCATTTCAAATTGTTTCTTGAACATGACAATGAGTTCACTGTACTAAACTGGCCCCCACAGTCACCAGATCTCAACCCAATAGAGCATCTTTGGGATGTGGTGGAACGGGAGCTTCGTGCCCTGGATGTGCATCCCACAAATCTCCATCAACTGCAAGATGCTATCCTATCAATATGGGCCAACATTTCTAAAGAATGCTTTCAGCACCTTGTTGAATCAATGCCACGTAGAATTAAGGCAGTTCTGAAGGCGAAAGGGGGCCAAACACAGTATTAGTATGGTGTTCCTAATAATCCTTTAGGTGAGTGTATATCTGTATTCCAATCGATCTTCCACTCTGTGTCTGTCTATAAATAGCCTATATTAGACTAGGCTATATATTTAGGCTAACTGCTGGAGAATTAAGTGTGAAGGTTGTGTAAACCTTGATCAACCATCACGAACCGCATCCATAAGACCGTTATGCCAGACAACATGGGAGCAACTTCAAAGGTTTGTAAAGAACATTATGAATTAATTTTAATCCATACACACATATATATGTGAAATATTTACACGTATAGAAGATATTTCTCCCAATTCAGTTTGTGATGGTTATTGGAGATTTCCATCTCAGGAGTGTGGTCGATGGTCATGTCAAGATGCCAGACAGTGACTTTGACTTTGGATTCAGCTGCACTCCAGGTGCCTGTTTGTTGATACTCCACCATAAAGCACTGAACACCACCATTGTCAAACAGCCAGACTTGGTGTGTGCTATTGCCCCAGGGAAAATCATCACCCAGAGCAATACCATCAAAGAAGCAGGGAAAGATTTCGGCCTGCCTTATCCATTCAGTGCAGAGCAGATGGAATAAGGTAATAACCTTATAATAAGAGTGGTGCTGTGTTCTTGTGTAATGAAAAATAACAAGGTGTACAAAATGATCCTCTACCATCACTGTTTGTTTTGCTTTTATTGAAAATCAGATGTATTTTTAATTAATATATGTATAATTATTTCATTTTCCTGATAACACCAACTGGAAACTGAAAAACTAATCTATACAGTAGTATACTGATTTAAACTAGAGGAGTGTTTTTCATAGCACACTCCTGCTTCATGACCTATTCTTATTTACAAAGGTTGTGGTGATAGATTTTCCAAGCCGCCTTACAGTGGAGTTGGAATACCAAGATTTGCTGCACCAAGAGTACCACCGGATTGCGGCCAGCAAGATGGGGTTCAACTGAGCGATAATGCTGCCATGCCCATCTTTGTTCAGCTGTACTGGTGTGCAGCATATGTACAGCTATGTGTTCCATCGGGGGAACACAACCCCCACTGCTGCACCCAGAAAGACACGGGCATACTTGTATTTTCTTCTGTATGACTGCATTTTAAAAATATATAGGTAATCTCAATGTAGTACGGTACACTATATATTTTCCTTTTAAAGATGTATGCCTGCTTTCAGAATGTCAGTGGTGGCCATGTATGCCATGTCAATGATGTAGATTTCGTGTGCTACTCAAAAGCAGTGAGCGCCAAAATAGGTTGTAGAAAGTCCGGGGCAGCAGGGAGGCAGTCTGGAGAGAGAGAGAGGGAGAGGGAGAGGGTAAGGCAGCAGGGAGGCAGGTTGTAGAGAGCGAGAGTAAGGCAGAAGTTGAGGTACATGTTTACACAAGTGGAAATGAACATCAAAAGCTCAAAGGAAGCAGTGAAACAAATAACACTGCACATGTAAAACATAAGAAATTGAAAGGCAAAACAAATTTAGATTATGCATACCAAACATTCAATAATGCAGATTTTTGGCAATCTGTAGCAAAAATATTACGCTGGGCACACACACGAACTGCAGCTTCAAGAAAAAGTAGACTTATGTTGTCTACAAGTTGGAAGAGGGATAGAAATAATATACAAACACTAGTGGTTGAGATTAATAAAGCTAAAACAGTAAATCAAACAACTACTACGGAAAACATGTCAAAATGACAATATATACACAGTTTTGGTAGATATTTATGAGGAATCACGTATTAGGCCTACAAACCAAAATATTAAAAGCAGTGGTGGTTTTGAGGGGGGGCCAGGGGGGCCAGTGCCCTTGTGACAACAAGCTTGTGGCCCCCCTAAATAATCATCACAGAATCATTTTTATCGATCATGTAATTTTTTTTACATCCATTATTATACAGTGGCAAAGCGGAACACTAAAGTAAACCAACACATTTTCTAGTGGGACCCCTTTAGGCGCAACACAAAAGCATCCCAACACGCAACACATGGATCTGCAAGTTGTTTCAATGCAGAAGTTGAAAGAAATTCAGCGCGAATAATAACTTTCAAGCAAGACAGTGATCGCGACCAAGAATAAGGAAATAAAGGTGATCAAAATGTTTAATATGTTGTAATTGTAACCATTAGCTATTAAATGTATTGCAGAAGTGTAACGTTAGATCAGCTAATGTTAACCTGGCCGTTTGTTCTTTCCTTTGTGAATTAATTAATAGGCTGGAATCCTGGGCTATGTATTCGTTTGTATTGTATTTACTTGAGTTTTGTAGCTAATTCTAATAGTCAGGCATCGAAAATGTATGGCAAAATGAAAAAGTGTATACTATTTTATACTGCTTTAACTTAAACCACACTCACATGTTTAACATGATAGCTAGCTACCTAGCAAGTCAGTTATTTTCAGTAAATGAATTAATAGGCTGGGTCCCCATTGCTTTTGCTCTATAGTTCTCACCAGAATGAAGGGAAAAAAGGACAATGTCCTTCTTCCAAAGGAAAGACAAGAAAGAAAGTCAGACATTGACAGATGATTCAGGTGTGGACAGAGCCAGAGAGGGCAGGAAGACTTGTCTATTGGAGAGTCTGAGAGTGAAGGCATTAGTAGAGCAGGAAGGAGAGACAGATGGAGAAACAGAGGCTGAGGGTGAGACACCAACAGAGGAGCCATGTGCATCCACAAGCACTGGACCATCAGGTTTGTGATGTTGAATAAATCTGTGGTTACTTGTAAAGCAGTGCAATGTGAAGAACTAAATTTAATATTTCTAGATATATTTCACATTCCTAGAGTTTTAAAGCTGACTCTTGTTTCCCTGTTACTCTTTGGACCTGGTTAAAGCTGACACAACCTCCCTCAAACATAGATCCTTTCTCTCATTTCAAATATAGATATCTTATCTCTAAGGCTCTGTATTCTGTTGTTTCACTACATCTTGTTGTTTAACAAAACTTGCTGTGTTAGCATCCTTGATCAAGAGGTTATTCATTCACAAAGTCTATGTAGTAAGTAATTTAAATGTCTCTTGTTAGTTACAATTTGCTTAGTAAGCTTGTTTGCACCAATCAAAAAGGAAAGAACGAAGAATTGTTGAGACTGTCTGAGGAAACTTCTCCTGTCAGGCTCCCCTGCAGCTGCCAGAATAAAGTATCAACCTTCTATCACACACCGAGTCTCTTGCTATTTTCTGCAGCTCTTCAGTATGTGTCTCAAATTACCCAAATAGATACTTTTTAATTATCGTTTTTTTTTCCTTCCACACATATCAGCAAATCCAGGGAGGACCCACCATTGCAGGCAATCATTAACATATACCCAAGAACTCTGATGGGGAACAGGAGGAGGAGCTTCAAGGTGGCCTGGTAGCACATCCACCCCTGGCTTGAATATTCTATAAATTCAGCCTGTTTCGTTATGCCTGCAGGCATTTTAGCCCTCCCAAAGTCTCTGAGACAGTATTTGATTCAAAATTGGGTTTTAACAACTGGAAGAAGGCAACACTGGTAAATGCCCTAAACAAGAAACACAACAAACAGGTTCAAGAAAATCGGGAATATATTAAAACAATAGGAAAGGTACTACTACTTACAGCCACACAAAACATTGCACAAAGAGGACACAATGATCATAAAGGGAACTTCATGGCAATTCTAGAAACAATAGCCAAGCATGACAACTGTGAAATAAAGGTTGACTTCCATTCATAATGGAAAATATACAAGCAAAGTGATTCAGAATGAGGTTCTGAGTTATTTGGCAGACATGATTCGAACTAAAATTATAGAAGGCAGTGAGGTATTTAGCATAATGTCAGATGAAACAAAAGATGTAAAAAAAAAAAGGAGCAGATATCTCTAGTACTCAGGTACTATTTCAGTGGAGCTGTCCATGAGAGCTTTCTCCACTTTGAAACAGCTGATCGACTAGATGCAGCAGGGCTTACTGACAAAATCATACACATATTAGAAAGTCATGGTCTTGAATACAAAAACAACCTAGCAGGCCAAGCATACAAGGGTACTTCAGTCAAGAGTGGCAAGCATTCAGGCGTCCAGGCACGCATTAAAGAACAAGCAAAGCATGCCTTTTATATCCACTGCAGTGCACACTGTCTAAACTTAGTTTTAGTGGATACATTCAAAGCTATCCCTGAGGCAGGACAGTTCTTCTACTTACTAGAAAGACTGTACGTCTTCACATCTGAGTCATGTGTGCATCAAAATTGGCTTAGTGTACAAAGAGAGATGTACCCAGGTGCAACTTCAGAGCTTTAAAGGCTAAGTGACATTCGATGGGCATGTCAATATATGGCTCTACATACTGTTATGGATAAATTGCCTGCCATTAAGCGAGTCCTGCAAGAGATAGTCCAAGAACACAATGGTGACAGATCTGTTGAGGCACGAGGTCTGCATGCACAGATAGATTTACAATTTATTGTGTGTTTTGTTACACTCCATAAAGTGTTTGGAGAAGCAAAATTTCTATGAGATATGCTACAGTCTTCATCACTTGACCTGTCAAATGCTGTTGATTGAGTTGAAGGCTTAGTTCAAACTTTGAAAGACTACAGGGATGAGTCATTTTTTGATGACCTATGGAATGAAGTGTCGAACACAGTTGTGCAATGTGATACTGCAATACAGCCCCCTGCAAAACGACAAAAAAAGCTAAGCTCTCAATTTAATGGAGTACTGTAGCTCAGAGGTTCTTTATCTAGTTCTAAATCTGACATTTTCATACAACCTTTTTCTACCCTGTCTTAGATCAGATGCTCCATGAGCTTAGCAGATGGTTTTCTAGCAAAAGCTGTGACATAATGAATGGCATCCAAACTCTAAACCCCAAATGTGATGCATTTCTCAAAGAAAAGTCCCCGTTTCCATTTGCTAGAATGTATGAATCAAATATTGAGGACTTGGGGCAGAAGAATTTTACAACGGAAAATACAGAGTGGCATGCAGAGACCCTCCAGTGTAGTAGAGCTGGCATTATTCATTGAGCCTTATAAAGAAGTTTATTTTTAGCTCTTTAAACTGTGCGAAATAGCCATTTCAATCCCTGTTAGTACCACTTCTTGTGAACAGTTTTTCTGCACTAAAGCTGGTGAAAGCTTATTTTAGGTCCACAATGTCAGATTAAGAGAGAGATTAAGAGAGATTAAGCAATTTAGGTGTACTAAGTATTGAGTAAAGGAAGGCAAAGGCCTCTAGATCTAGATCTAGAATTTGTTGATCTGTTTGCAAGAAACCACAAAAACCATAGAATACAGTTGATGTAACTGATACTGAAAATGTAATGCAAATGTAAAAATGTAATGAAAATATAAAGAATAAATTGTTGAATGATTTTAAACATGGTCTTTTCCTTATTAATGCCTGCAATGTAGTGAAGAAAACTATAAGAGAACAATGTCTAATGTAACTGGACCCACTAACAGTACAACTGGCCCCAGCCTGCCCCCCCAGGTGAAATGGTCTAGAACCGCCACTGTAAGAACCCAGTAAGAAAATTATTAGTGAAGGGTGGGTAACACAACCGCAGGGAAAAAAAAACTAAATTGCACTGTATTTGTAAATCCCCTAATAAAACTAAAAGCAATGCTGGCCTGTGATGTGTAATCAAGGGTACATTTCGCATGCGCTGGTATTCCAGTCATAGGGAGTACTGATTCAACAAGCTTTGTTTGTAGCTCCAAGAAGTGTAAAGGTAACCCCAGCCCAGACAGGGTTTACTATAGTTGGCAAGAACCCACAAAGCACTTCTAAATGTATTAAAACAACAAAAGGTGTAATTCCCAACTGCACATGTACACCAACCCAAACAACTTATAAATACAGCAGTGCAAACAGATATAAACCTAGAAGATTATATCACAAGGACCGAATTAGGCAACAGTACAAATATCATTGACAGCAATTCAGATTACACTCAATCTGTTTCTGTGAATAATGATAATTATTTTAACCCCCCGCCTAAAATATCAGATGTTAGGGTAAGCATTGATATTCTTGATAACACAGAGCATATTGAAGGGAATGGTTTGCTCGAGGATACAAATATAGTAGAGGAGGAAGAATATGAAAACCCTGTTATGAGCCCAGATACATGAAAATGCATTTTGTCAGAAAAGGCAACATTCAATTATTTTATCATCATCTTAAGATATGTGGCTATTGCACACACAAATTGTGTACAATTAATTCTCAAATAACTCTTGAAAATCCCAAAACATTATGGTTTAATATATTGTACAGGGGATCGATACTACATTCTTCACATTCCCTGAAGACCAGGCCATTCAGGGGCATTGAGAGACATAATTTGGGTAAACAATTAAAATTCCAGAAGTCATATCAATTATAGAATTAGTGTTTAGCAAAATGTGGACACCAACTCGTTAGCTGCTTATAACAGAACAGGCATTGGTTCAAACACTGCTGTGTTCAGAAAAATTTAATCTGAGCACCTTAGTTATACATACATACAAGCAGACAAAATAACTTCACTACAGATTCTGCAAAAAAACATGAAAGAGGAGGATGCAAACAGTACTAACGTTTATTTTTACAAATTATACAGGCAGTACCAATTAAAGTAATATGTTTTACAGAAGGGGTATAAGGCTATGGCATGAAAATACTCATAAAAGTCCGGCTTTCTGGGATACAACAAGATTAATGATTAAAACCAAATGCACAAAAAAATAATTATATATTACGAAATATCAATATGTAGTCCTGTTGCACCCCATGTATCTGTCCCCATTGCTTTTATGATTAGTGAAGAGCACACACAAAGTGCAATGCAACATTTCCTAACAGTTATTAGAGACCATAAAAGAAACATGTTTTAACATAACACTTTACCTGTACAAATTAACAGCGACAGGTCTATAGTGCTGCTGCAAGCATCTGCAAAAGTATTCAATTACGAAAATATGGAAGGGTATCTAGCTTGTTGCTGGAAAATTGTGAATGGAACAGCAAATGAAGATGACCTTAAATTCACAATCATTAAATCCTGTAAAATCACAAGTGAAAAATACAAAAAGAAATACAGTGGAAAGGATGAGCGCTATAGAGTAGGGATGTATATATTCCAGCCTCGAGGAGCTCTCTTCTTTTGTTTATGAAATATGCATTATTCTGGGTTGTAAGTACAATACTCTGGTACATCAAACCATAGGTAAACTTAAAAGTAGAGTAGACCACTTAAACAATCAACTCCAGAGTCAAATTTAATTTTAGACATTTTTTTATAAAGGGTGAGAAAATAAAAATCACCCTTCCTCGATAATTAAAAAAAAATAAAAAGCAAAGCACAAAACAATTTACAACATTATCAAGCTTCTGGCACAAACTTATACTATGGAACTATTATTTTAGAAAAGCTTTTCTCTTTCTTCCTTCCAGTTCTTCCTATTTGGTCTGATTTATTGATTGGCAATTTCGGTAGATACAGATATTATTATTTTATATAACAGAATGCAGAACTGTTATGTGGATAAAACGACGTATTTTGAATTGATGATTGTATTAAAAAGCTATCCATACTTACAAGGCTAGAGAGAGTTCTGTGAAAAAAATTGGTAAAAAACACATAAAAGAAAATGCATAGTACAACAAATAGAAGAACAGTGGAACAAAAAGAAACCGTTTATGTTCAAGGTTATATTACTTGGAGGTAACCACATTTTAATCTGCCAACTAAAAATTAGAGACACTTTACATAATTAATTAATAAGGGGCGACATTCAGAATATTTAAAATATATATCAACTTCTCATCTTTTCAGTTGTTATGTACATAAGTTAAAAGATTTTAATACATTTTTACTAAACTGTGACCCACTGTTCCCTGCAGGACTAGCTCCCCTCCTCTATAAATCCCAACAGCCCCAGACTTCCTGGGTTGAGGAGGCAGAGGAGAGCCTTGGGCGTGCGTGTGTGTGTGAATAGGAGGAGAGGGAGCGAGCACCGTCACCATCACAGTACATATATAACAGGGATGGTAAGATTCACCGATTCGCATCGGTGCATCGGCATAAAAGCTCACGATGCGATTTCCCGGATCAAAAGAAGTGTGCACTGGATACAATGTGGGATGAAATCGCAATGCATTGTTTCTAACATCTTTGCACTGGTATAATCCGATTTATTTATATATAATTTTAAGTAGGCGAATGCCTTTATTATTTAGAAATGTAACCAATGATTTGTGACCAATAATTTTATACTTAGATTCCTCCTCTCCAACTGTTTCTTAACACTAGAAGTGCCGACCCGGTCAATTTGACCGATTTGGTTATTACAATTTGAATTACTCTGTGTTCCTAAATACACTGCGCATACCCATTCGTGACTTTTCCTAAATATATGTATTAAACATGCCAACAGCGTTTTAGCTGCATAAACGCGAAAATAAATAAGTTATAAACACATTTACCTAGAATAGCCAATATTGGGTTATTTTGACCGGCCATTTAAATACATAATAAATCAAATATAACCCATAATCCTGCCTTCCCATTACAATACAGTCAGGCTGGCGCTCAAGTGGCGATCTCTACCTGTCTACAGTCTTTCATGTGCTTGAAAAACACACTCATTGTACAGCATTACAGGTGTTTTCTTACAGCTGTATTCAGATTGAGTTGATACAGTGATTACCCGCAAATAAACATGGATTGGAAACGGAGACTGAAGAGAGCTCGTTTTGGACATGCCGTGTATATGAATATGACTGATTCAGGGGCATCAGTGATACTGGCAATGACAGATAATTTGTGGGTTTGTGCCAGTGTTGTGAAAACATTGCGAGTGAGACGCAGGTCCAAATGGCACCGAGTGCTTTTACTCCACTGATCAATACACGATCGCTACTGCACAGTACAGAGTGCAATAACGCAGCACATCCACCAAAATAATGATTCACGGACATTATCAACGGAGGAGCATTGATTGCGATGCTATATATTCGTGGAGTAAAAGTGTTGACCTGGAGAGGCTGTCAAAATGCAGTGTGAGGTATGAGCTCATGCAGGGAAAGTGCAGAAACATGTCCTGTGTGACTGAACGAGCTGTCAGGTATGCAGGTTGAATATATAGTAAATAGTTTATAGAAATACAAAGCTACAGTGAATACAAGCACCGTATGTTGAAAATAAAGTTTACACAATGTTGAAAATGTTTACTTTAGTGTACAATTATGTTTTGATAAACGCAATAGTTATTTTTTTAACTATAAAAATATTGCTTTTGAGCATTAGTCCAATATTTACGTTTACACTTGTTTCATTCCCTTATTATATGCCGTTTTTGAGCTTTTTGCTTATTGTAGGATATATAGTTATTCATGCTTTGACTGCAGTGTGCTCGTTTAGAAAAAAGTCAGTTATTTATAGCAATAATATTAATGTTTTATGATCATATTTCAATTTAAATACTACATTTGTGCTATGTAAATGTTGGATTTGATGTTCATGAATAAAACGTATGAGTTTTATATGATGGTTTGCCTTTGATTGTCATATTGCAGCTGTTAAAGAGCTGTCGGTTACATTGACCGGCTTTGGCGCTTGTAGGTAGTTCGAAATGTCGGCGCTTCTAGTGTTAAGCGCGCTCTCATGGCCACTGCTGTCAGTGGCCGATTCTCTTCAAGTCTCTCGACCAAGTTTCGCGCGAGTTAGAGGCCTGTCCGGGCGAGTGTTATCATGCAGGAAGAAGAGTTACACACTCCTCTGAATTGCAAAAAATCCAAGGCTTGTCAACACTTCGGATTTTCCAAGAAAGATGAGCAATTCGACAAGACCCATGCAATTTACAAGATATGTCGTGCTGCTATAAAGTACACAGGCAGCACGACTAATTTAGGTACTCACCTGAAGAGGCGACGTGGTATTTGTGTGGAGACGTCTGCCTCCCCCTCGGATTCAGCTATGGCTACAGTGGCCAGCTCCACCAGTACCCCTAGCAAGAAGACTGGTGAGCAAAGTACTGGAACTTTTTTTCACCCCCTGCTGGCTAACAGCTCTTACCATCCCTAGTGTTTGCAGCAGCTTGTGACTGCCAATAATAGTTTACCTTTTTTTACATTCAGAGAACACATACAACAGGAAAGAAGGACTGGTTTAAGGCAAGGTCCTGGCCTGGTTTTATATTATCATTTGTCAGAGACTTTGTTTAATATCTGAAGTAAAATATGCACTTTTTTAGTTAATTTATGATTTGCTGTCTGACAAATAAATAAATCATTATGAATCATATTAAATTGCATAGCATCATATTCTTTTGCATCGCATCGTACCTCGTTGAATCGCGTCGTGTCGAATCGCGTCGTGTCGAATCGCACTGCATCGCAATAGGGGTGAATCGTATCGTATCACATTAGTAGTTGCTTTTATGAATCTTTAATGTATTGGATCGTTGGCAGTGCATCGAGATTTATATCGCATCGTCCTCAGTGATAGAGATGCACATCCCTAATATACAAGTTGTCAATAAAAGTTGTCATGACAGTCAATCAATCATTGAAAACAAAACATAAAAAATGGTAGGTATGACTGGTTGCTGCCCTAGAGAATTGCAGAATGCTTGCTAGCTAGCTAACGTTAGCAGTTTGTATGGGGATTCCATGATAAGAAAACAAAATGGATGGATGCAGATGCAAGGTCCAAGATTGATAAAGCCATTATAGAAATGACTGCCACTGACAACCAACCAGTTGTTTAAAATATTGGATTCACACAGCTTATGATTCTTGCTGAACCCAGGTACTGGATGAAAGACAAATAATTCTACCTAAAAAAAATATTAACATCCTATCCTGCCTTTGTCCTTGGTGTGCTGTTACTCCTAACTTGATTGTCAAAGTGAAGAGTCCGGTGATACAAGAGGAGGCTCCACACATGGCTTTCACAACTGACTGCTGGTTTGGAACGACAAAGTCCCTAACCGGACAAATGAGTCTAACCGGGCATTTCATTGCCAAGGACTGGATCAGAAAGCAAGTGGTGCTGAACTTCAAGACCATGACTGGATCACACACAGCTGACTACATTCAAGAGGCCTTCTTGACCATGTTAGAGAATTGCGAAATCGTCATAGACCATGTAGTGCTTGTCCTCAGAGATTGTGGAGCAAACATGAGACTGGCTGAGCTTCCTGACTTCAGCTACAGTGCTCACACCCTACAGCTTGTATCAATGATATTCTCTCCAGTCAGAGGGCTGAGCAGGACATTGCCACTTTGAATAGCTGTGCAACTCACTTTGGCCACACAGTACTGGCCTAACAGAGGCTGAGGGCCATTTAGGAGGAGCTGGGTGTCCACACGCACAGCATCAGCCAAGCAGTCCAAACACGCTAGAATCACTTTGTATTGCACTTATGTTGTAAGTCGCCCTGGATAAGGGATAATGAAATGCCAGGTTAGACTAATTTGTCTGGTTAGGAATTTTGTCGTTCCAAACCAGCAGTCAGTTGTGAAAGCCATGTGTGGAGCCTCCTCTTGTATCACCGGACTCTTCACTTTGATAATCAAGTTAGGAGTAACAGCACACCAAGGACAAAGGCAGGATAGGATGTTAATATTTTTTTTAGGTAGAATTATTTGACTTTCATCCAGTACCTGGGTTCAGCAAGAATCATAAGCAGAGAATGTATGAGGAGAAGCGGGCACTGAATGTGTATGCAGGTGAACACGGCCACTTCAACTGCTTGTCTGCTACACAGTGGGACATTGTCTCTAACCTGATTGAGACTCTGGCACCCATGCAAGAAGTGACACTGGAGATGGGCCACTCTGAATCTTCAGCAGCATGCATTACCCTCAGTGTGTCTGTTCTGAAGTTGATGCTGCAAGCAGAGGGTCCATCTACAGGAGGGATCAAAACTCTATGCAAAACCTTGCTTGACAGCCAGGCAAAATGGTTCTCCAAGGCACTCCAGAAAGCAATAGAGTGGCTAAAGGTGGAAGCTGCTGGCCAGCTCAGGGAAACAGATCCGCCAGCCCCTCCAGGACCTGATGACGAGGAGGGCTCAGATTCAGATGCAAAGAAGCAGAGTCCAGGTTGATCAGCCCTCCCTGGTGGACACCCTGTATGCCAGGCTCCTTGGGAACAATGGAGCCACAGCTGAGGCTTGCCTCTGCAGTAATAGCAGCAAAATGAAGTGGGATTCATAACACTTGCACTTCTGGCAAAGAAGTTCCTGTGTCCCCCACCCTCCTCTGTCCCCAGCAAGAGTGTTCAGTAAAGTGGGCATACTTTATGGCACCTGGAGGAGCTAACTGACAGAGGGCCATGCAGACCACCTCTGCTTTCTGCATTACAATCTGAAGCTCCTTAACTGGGAATATTGAAACACAGAACTGACAAGCAGTACAAGCACTATGTTGTACTTTTTCTATGCAGGGTGTTTTCAGTCAGTTTTTCATTCAGACTCATTCATTTTTCAGAATTTGGAGTGCTATTATTTTGAATTGATCTATTTTATATGTAATTTATACATAGTTTATTTATATTTATTTATTTGTTTTGATAAAGTTCAAACTGAGGCAATTTTATATTGAGTGGTACATCTGTATAAATATTATATTATTTATTCGGAAATTCGATATACCCCCACTCTAATAATTGTTATCAGTATCGGTTTTGAAAATCCACTATTGGTTGACTTCTAGTTCAGCAACAAAGTTTTGTTCTCTAACCTTGATTAGTCTCAGGACGGATTCAAGAATACTGTACTGAATACACAACGTTAAAAATAAACTGCCACTTTTATGATCTTTTCAGAAAGCAAGATCTGGCTTTCTACAATTTGTTTTTACAGCATTCTCAAGCTATATCCTCACAGCACTTTTCCTATTTGAAGCCAAAATTTGAGTGTTTTTTATATATATTTTTTTCTTGCAAATATTGTAGCAGCATGATCCCTAATTCTCTTTGAACACAACTTAGTAAAAATGAAAAGGACTTATTTCACAGTATTAAAAAGACTTAGGAAAGGCGACTGCCAAGAAATTTAATGGGATGGTTAAATATGCAGGAATATGAAAAGGGCATTTGAAGAACAACACAGAATTCGGGAGTCATGACTGGAATACCTTGAAAAGCAGAGCACACTCACAATCCCCTATATTTCTTCATGTTTTCTTTTTTCTTTTTTTATTTCTCCTTTTGTTTTGTCATAATCATGCACTTAGGTAAGGTTAGTGGATCATCCACCTTCATGCACTTTTAGGATTGTTCTTTAGATGAAAGAGAAGCTGGGAATTTCTTTGTAAAATTACAATAAAACACAGTTGCCCTGACTCAGGTAGATTGGATTGATGTTTGAAGATCGGCAAAAAAAAAAGAGAGAGAGAGAGAAGGCTTTTAGTTCTGTGATTATTGTAGAGATGGGGGTCTTGATAGTTGAAGCAATATATATATATATATACTTTTTATCTTGTATGTGCCATGTCGGCTCACTCACTGATTTAATTGGCTCCGATTAACCTTAATTGGACTGAGCATTGTGACCAATCACGGGATGTCATATCGGGAGCAGATGGGGATATAAGCAGTGCTCAGAAGATACATGAGAGAGACTTTTCTACTGCTAGCACTGTTTGGGGTTGGTCTGTGTGCAGAGAATATGGCGCTGTCTGTTTTAGACTAAACTCTGTAACGTGTGCTATGCCAAAAAAAGTCATCAAATTTGCAATCCTACTGCCCAGTGTCAGAAAGCTCCGTCTCAGTCGCAGGTCATGGGTCCTGCAACAGGATAATGACCCAAAACACACAGCTAAAAGAATGTATAAGAACAAATCATTGGACTGTTCTGAAGTGGCCTCCTATGATTCCTGATCTGAATCCAATCAAACATCAATGGAAAGAGCTGAAACTTGCAGTCTGGAGAAGGCACCATCAAACCTGAGACAGCTGGAGCAGTTTGCTCAGTTTGAGTGGGCCAAACTACCTTTTAACAGGTACAGAGGTCTCATTAAAGAGCTACAGAAAACATTTGATTGCAGTGATTGCCTCTAAAGGTTATGCAACAAAATATTAGGTTGAGGGTCCCATCATTATTGTCCATGCCATTTTCATTTGTTTTATTATTAACAATATTATGTTGAAAAACAAAATCAAAAGCAAAGTCTGATTTCTATTAAATAAGGAATAAACAATGGTGGATGCCAAGTTATTTCAGAGGAAATTGTGCATTCTTTGTTTTTTGTGGAGGGGTACCAACAAATTTGAGCATGTCTGTATATTACTGATATGTATTATAATTGTCCTATGATATGACAAGAATGTATCTACAACTTCTTCAGCTCAGGGGCAAAGCATTAATAGAAGTATTTTTTTCTTAATGAATGTCTCAAAGTTTACAAAAATGCTGCATTTAGGGTTTAATGTCCTGAAAAAAAAATGCAAACAATATCCTTAGACCTCCCTACATTTTATTTCACTCACTTTTCTGAATCATAAACGACTATCTAGTGCTATTATATGGTAATTTATCACCGGTGTTCCAAATTCCACCCTGACTGCCTTTCTTTCAAACACTTATTGGCTGGCTACCTATCGGCGCAACCATCCAAATCTAATTTCTTGCCCTTACCTTCCACTCTCTCCATCTCTTTGCCTCTCCGGTGTCCGATCCCTTATCGGTGATCTGCTGCTCGAGTTTTAACAATGTGACATTTTCCAAGATTGTTTTTGTTAATCGCAGATAAGTCTAGACTAAATAAGCCTGAGATAAGATGTGTATCATGAAAATGAATCGCAAAGATCGGTTTCCACAGCCGCTGGTGCTCAAGGTGTGAGTGCAGTATGTACTGTACCTGGAATTACAGCACAAGAGGAGCATCTCCCTGCTGTTCATTAGGACCTGTAGCAGCACCAGGAAGGCCTTTGCCCGGATAGCTGGCGAGGGGCTCTCTAACAGTCGGACGATTGTTGTAACAAAGTCCTGAACGGCAAAGATCACGAGAAATCAATGCCAAACAAACAAACAAAATAATACATATGACCAAACATGGCATCGGATAGTCAATGACATAAAATGAAGATTCATACTTTAGATTTTCCAGTATTTCTTGGATATCCATTATAAGCATTTTATTTTCAATTTTAAGTCATGAATAGGTGATATTAACTAATCCTGTAGACTGTAATTGGTTGCCCTGCTTTGTGTGAGTTAATTACTTTCAAAAGCATCCACTTCTTGCATAAACTGTAATTACATCAACAGTGTTGTGAGCTTTCCTCCCAAGTTCACTGTAGTTCCTTACCCAATTAGTTTAGTTACTTACAGATTCATTTAAATTATTATAATATTATGCAAGACAATGCATGAATAAACACATAGTTTATAAGACTTCTATTTAGCAAGGCACAGATAAACAACAATGTCAAACATGTTAGTTCTCAAGCACAGTGCACTTTGACATTTGAAGATTGTGTTTCTATCAGAATAATACAAACGGACAATATGCACTCAGTGGTGCTCAGGTACTCTTATTCTATGCATTCATATTCAACTCAGTAGATTTTCTATTTTATTTCTGCTCCAGTGGAACCAACTTTACTTCTTAATCCTTAATTATTGCATTTTCTTTCTTTTTTTACTTTTATACAAAGAACAAGTTAAGGCCTTATTCCAAACAGAGTGAGGTAGAGAAAGAGAGACAGAAATAGCAATCAAAATGGATTTAAAACAAATCTTGATATACAATATAAGATACAGATATAAAATATTAATTGCAAGTGCTACAATGTCTGTAAAAAAACCAATTCAAGGAAAATGTTGGAGAAACACAGAAGGCAAAAAATAAACCCTTAAGCCCCGCCCAAATATTTTTTTATAGCTTTTCAGAATCTTTACACTTGTATGATTTCCCCACTGTCTGCAGAGAAAAGACATATAATCCAACACTGCTCGTCACCTAAGACAGATGTTGAAATGCCAGGATAATTATTTAACTGCAGCTGGGGGAGAAAATCCTGCATCACAGTTAATGGCCAATTAACTGCAAGTGGACCCCAGACGCCAGCACTGCGGAGAACATGGTGAGCATGTGCTGCTGAACGCGGCTTATTCCGCACACCAGGCTGTTGAGGATGGCGGGCAAGCCCACCTGGTCAATCATGCTGTGGAAGGCGCTGGCGGAGTGCCGTGTGATTCTGCAGAGCGCCTGGGGAAACATACAGCAGATCAGACAGTTTCAGTGCGATTACAAAATATTAAGAAACAAGAGATTTTGTTGAGAAATGTTGCTCAGATATTCAAGAGTCAATGAGGATCACTGAATTATATATACATCAAAACAATCAAAACAAATAGGCCACAAACTTTCTTAAAAACCAAGAAAGAATCAACAACAACAACAAAAAAGCAATACATTTCAACATCTAGCAAGCAAATGAAAAAGCATATAAGCATTTATGCTTATCAGTTCTGCGTCACCCACATCATGTTCGTACAAATACATAGATTAGGCTGTATCCTCATTTCTGTTCTGTAAGGCTTTATTTCTGTTAATAAATCCTAACAATTCATAGGAGAAAAACAGAACAGCCTGTTAAAACAAATACAATATGTATATATGTTTGTAAATACATTGAAATAGCAGGAAGTTATTCCAGGAAAGTAGGGTTTCCAGCTGCTGTATTTTAAAAAGGGTGCTGGCCAAACAAATGCTTGAACATAAAAAAAAAACCTATATTAACACAAGCACTTTCGATCTTGTCCCCCTGCCCGGTGCCCGCTCTCGTTCTATAGGTAAAGAAAAGGAAAGTATCAGTATTGGACGATCAGACCAGAATTTTAATACCGGTGTTTCCTTAACATAACAGGTACATGGTCGCTCATTATAGCACAAACTACGGTGGCCCTGAAGTGCGAAACACACAATTGCAAAAAGAAAAACACAAAAACAAAAATAAAAACACTATTTAAAGTATACGTATTGATGCAGACCCGGAAATCACGCGGCTCCTGGAATTACAATTTTGAATGTCGCTCTAGCTTCATTTATTCAAAACACAAAATACAAATAATGACTCTATCGACTGTAAAGTCTTTACAGGGAAGTTTAATTAGTGGAGATACACTGTACAGAGCAACAAATGTAGGTCCTGTAGGCTAATTTCTTATCTCGATCAAGACCTATATTTGTTAATATAGAATGCAAAAATACCAGCTCTGGGACAAAATCACTTTTAATATCAGAAATAAACACTGTTTAAACAGAGAGCTTAACTCACATTCATTGCACCATTTATATGTGTGTGTTCCCTGTAGTGTTTACAGTAAACACTGTCCTCTTATGTATTAAATGTACGCACGCGCACACACACAGAGACCCACATACGCACAGACAGTATTGTATGAACTGTAACGTTTTAGTGTTCAGCTAATAAAAGCATGATTTTCTTCATTATTGTGAAATCGGTCCTTATTTCTGTGTTACAACTGTGTTTAGTTGTTTCTGTTTACTTGCCAACAAACCACGTGCATGGCAATTGCTTTAAGAAACACTTAAAGTAGGCTAACATCACTTTCTAACCTTTGTAATATAACCTGCATCAACAATTGTACTTGAAAATCGAGTGCTTCTCTCGTGCACAGAGAGCACAGAGACGCTGACCAATGGCAGTCCTGTTTGTGCGTGTAGCT
This sequence comes from Amia ocellicauda, assembly GCF_036373705.1. NCBI lineage: Eukaryota > Metazoa > Chordata > Actinopteri > Amiiformes > Amiidae > Amia > Amia ocellicauda. The sequence continues at coordinate 10,170,397 of NC_089867.1, read as the reverse complement.
TGCCCCAGTGGGCTTCGAAATAATGCGGCTGGCGGAAGAAGAAACTAAAACAAAATCTTTTAGTTTTTGTGAAGCTCGTTTTTGTTTTTGTGTTTTTGTTTTTGTATTTTTGTGTTCTTCCTTTTGCTTTAACGTTCTGCTTTTGGTTTTTGCGTTTTTCTTTTTGCATTTGTGTTTTTCTTTTTCCATAAGGGCTGCATATGTTTAGTTACTTGTCACAAAATTATTTGGATAGATACATAATTAACTATTTGCTTTGAATTCAATCACAATCTCCCTTTATACTGGTGATAGCCTATTTCAAAATTACAGATATCATATTTCAACATTTTGGAGTCGTAAAATCAGATAACAGCATGATTACATACTAAAACGTGCATTTTCTTCATCAAGAGGAAACCAAACTGGCATCCCATTTCGGCAAAAACACACAATTACACTACTTAACTGTCTCTCTTCATTCAATTAAGATTGCATGAATGGTTTGACCCACAAATACTGGTTGCTAACAACTAATGGTGTCTCTGCTAAATCCTTTAGAAGGATGATGGATGCTAAGATTACTGTTTGCAGACAATGGTATCACTTGCTGCATGTAGTGTTATCTGTCACTTCTTGCCTGGGCACTTGGTTTAATTAAAACACTGTTTGGTGTTATACCTAAAGAGATGGTGACTTTAGCATGCATTGTTTAAGCCTCAGTACATGTTGCATCTCTCATAGTCTAAAAGCACTGGTATGTATTAAAGGCACCAAAATGAACAAGATCAGAGGGTCTGTTCTTTGTACGTGGTTTAACAAATCCAGAATAAGTAGACATTAGACATCGGAGCTTAAGCTAACACGCAAACTGATATCCAGGATATTCGGTTCTTCCAACACTTCTCAGATTTAATTAGCTCATTAGCTTAAACCAGTCTTCGCTCATTAACGATAAGTGTGCGTTCCCGTTTGGCTATGAAAGCACGCTCAGTGGCCCCAAAAGTAGAATTTCAGCACTTATTATGGAAGGGTATGAGGAGGCAAAGAACATTATATTGAATAAAGACATTGCTGTGTCTGCAAAAGCCAGGGAAGAAGCCTGACAAACAATTGCAAATAAGTTACATACATAGTTTATATCGCATTGATTTTAATTACCCTAAAACACGGTGTTGTTCAATATGGGCTGACACCTGGCAGATGAAATTCAATGTGGACAAATGCAAGGTATTACATTCAGGTAACACAAATATCCACTATAATTACTCTATGGGAGGAATAGAACTAGATGAAGTAACACATGAGAAAGACCTAGGAGTCTATGTGGACTCCTCACTTTCTCCATCCAAACAATGTGGGGAAGCAATAAAAAAGGCAAACAGAAAGCTAGGGTATATTGTCAAAAGTGTAGAATTGAGAGCAGGGGTTCCCAAAGTGCGGCCCTTGAGGATGTTTGGTGCGGCCCCCCAAAGCCTTCAACCACCCCTTTTCTGAACCTTTACTATATTTTTATACTTTCTGAACATTTTCTGTTACAAATTGCACGTAATTTGGGGGAAAATTAATAAAACCATTCAAGTTCATAAATGTTCCCTAACAGAGAAGTATAGGAAATAAAAAACTATGATTTGGGACATTTTGTTTTCATTGGTGCTTAATTCTCTACTGCAGCCGCCCGGTCCCATGCAACCTCCAGAAATTGGCCCTCCATCACCAGACATTGGGAACCCCTGATTTAGAACAAGGGCAGTAATGTTCAGACTGTACAATGCACTAGTTAGAGCTCATCTGGATACTGTGGACAGTTCTGGGCTCCACACTTCAAGAAAGATATCGCTGCTCTAGAGGCAGTTCAGAGGAGAGCAACCAGACTTATTCCAGGTCTGAAGGGAATGTCCTACTGAGAGACTGAGGACCTGAACCTTTTCACCCTGGAACAGAGGACACTACGTGGGGACTTGATTCAAGTCTTCAAAATCATGAAAGGCATCGACATCATCAAACCAGAGGAGCTTTTCCAGATCAGCAGGGACACACGCACCCGGAGACACAAATGAAAATTGGGCTTCAAGGCATTCAAAATGGAAAACAGGAGACACTTCTTCACACAGAGTTGTCACAATCTGGAACGAACTCCCCAGCGATGTGGTTGAAGCTGAAAATTTCAGAACATTTAAAAATAGACTGGATAGGATCCTTGGATCACTTACTTCTTAATGGACATCAAACGAGCACGATGGGCATACTCTCGTTTGTAAACTTTCTCATGTTCTTATCCAAGACTTATGCAGATATTACATAGACCTCTATGCTGGCCAACATAAAGAAATATACACTACTGTTCAAAAGTTTGGGGTCACTTAGAAATGTCCTCGTTTTCCATGAAAACATGCATGAAATGAGTCTGAATAGGAAATATAGCAAAATGAATAGGAAATATAGTCATTGACAAGGTTAGAAATAATGATTTTTAATTGAAATAATTGTGTCCTTCAAACTTTGCTTGTGTCAAAGAATCATCCATTTGCAGCAATTACAGCCTTGCAGACCTTTGGCATTCTAGTTGTCAATTTGTTGAGGTAATCTGAAGAGATTTCATCCCATGCTTCCTGAAGCACCTGCCACAGGTTGGATTGGCTTGATGGGCACTTCTTACAGACGTGTTTAAATTTGTTGGTACCCCTCCACAAAAAACAAAGAATGCACAATTTCCTCCAAAATAACTTGAAAGTGACCAAAGTAATTGGCATCCACCATTGTTCATTCCAAATTTAATAGAAATCAGATGTTGCTTTTGATTTTGTTTTTCAACATTGTATTGTAAATAATAAAACAAATGAAAATGTAACTGAGACAGAGCTTTCTGACACTGGGCAGTACGTTTTGCTCTAGAATGCCTATAGTCTTGAGATTTAATTGTGCCCTGCACATATTCAAGGCACCCTGCGTGAAGCGCAGCAAAACAGCATCAAAACATAACCAAGCCTCCTCCATATTTCACTGTAGGTATGGTACTCTTTTCTTTGAAAGCTTAATTTTTCCATCGGCAAACATAGAGCTGATGTGACTTGACAAAAAGCTCCAGTTTTTACTCATCTGTCCAAAGGACATTCTCCCAGAAGGATTGTGGCTTGTCAATATGCATCTTAGCAAATTCCAGTCTGGCTTTTTTATATTTTTCTTCTTCTTCCATGGAGGCCACTGTCACTCAAAAAGTGACGGATGGTGCAATCAGAAACTGACGTACCTTCTCCTTGGAGGTAAGCTTGTATCTCTTTGGCAGTTATTCTTGATTCTTTTTCAGCCATTCATACTATTAATCTCTTTTCACACCAGTTTTGGACCTGTGAGGCGTCTGTTTCTCAAACTAGACACTCTAATGTGTTTGTCCTCTTGCTCAGTTGTGCACCGGGGCCTCACACTCCTCTTTCTATTCTGGTTAGAGCCGGTTTGCACTGTTCTGTGAAGGGAGTAGTACACAGCGTTGTACGAGATCTTCAGTTTCTTGGCAATTTCTTGCATGGAATAGCCTTCATTTCTCAGAACAAGAATAGACTGATGAGTTTCAGAAGAAAGTTCTTTGTTTCTAGCCAATTTGAGCCTGTAATTGAAACCACAATTGCTGATGCTCCAGATACCCAACTAGTCTAAAGAAGGCCAGTTTTATTGCTTCTTTAATCAGCACAACAGTTTTCAGCTGTGCTAACATAATTGCAAAATGGTTTTCTAATGATCAGTTAGCCTTTTAAAATGATAAACTTGGATTAACAAATACAACGTGCCATTGGAACACAGGACTGATGGTTGCTGATAATGGGCCTCTGTACACCTATGTAGATAATCCATTACAAATCAGCCATTTCCAGCTAAAATAGTCATTTACAACATTAACAATGTCTACACTGTATTTCTGATCAATTTGATGTTATTTTAATGGACACAAAATGTGCTTTTCTTTTGAAAACAAGGACATTTCTAAGTGACCCCAAACATTTGAACGTTAGTGTATACTTATCATTTAGCCGCCTATATTATTTCTAGGCTGTTGGAACATGTACTGTGTTTGATCTTGCTTACAGCCTATCTGAATTACAGTTCCTTAAAGATGAGGAAAGTGGAGAAGGAAAAGGAAATGTTGGATAAGAAGTTGGCTGTGAATGTGAACTTATTTAGTGGATATTTAGTTGTCATGTCTACATTTGAACATCAAGGTTTGTATCGAAGTTTTCTACTGCCAAAATACAAGATACGACGCCTTTAACCCCGTCCCCGTATTTTAATCAGATCCAATCACTATTTTAAGTAATTAGTAATCATTAAATGTAATGATTACTATTACATTGAATTGTGGCATTAAAATACTACAATGATATAAAGCATTTCAGCAGGGATAAAACACAAACATAAGCTTGTACTGTTTAACAGTGTGTGTTGTATTTCATTATGGCAGGACAAATTCGCAACATCATGTAAAGCAATACGCCAATAATTTTTTAATTTCAACATACGTTTTGTTTTGTATTTTGGCACTAGAAATCTTTCATAGGTTTCACGCATATAGTGTTAAACTGGATCTGATTATTGCTTTCAATTCACAGGCTGATCCCTGATGCTTTTGGTGCAGTAAACTTACATTTGAAAGGAAAATATCCCCCTGACAATGTTTTAACACTCTATTCCCACAGCAACACTTATCGTCAAAACCTCAAAGGGGATGTAATTCAGCTAAATTATGTGAATAAAGGGGGGGGTTGGTGAATTCATTTTATAACTGCAATTACCAAAACTAGTACATTATCTGCACAGTACTTACGAAGAATAATACATACAAACTTCCAGCCCTGCTAAACACTGCAGATTTTCCGCATTGCCTACACAGTGTAGAAGGCACTACTGGCTACGTAGCGTTTTTGATATATTTTGTTAATGTAATGAAGTATTTAGCTCATGTAGTTTGTGTACCTTTACGAATTCTCAACGCTAACAGCAGCTACGGTGTAAAAATACATTATTTTTAAGTTTTCAAAGTTACGAAAACATTGCAACATCCACACCTTTGGTGCATGGATTCATAAGGCCACCACCACCAACTGTTTCAACTATTTAATCAGACATGAGACATGAGGTAATCTGAAACCGTTGCGATCGATTCCAGTCTCTCCTCCTGGCCCTTAATCTCTGCTCTGTGTGTGTGTGTTCATGTGTGATAGAGGAGGCGTGGCTCTGGAGACACCTCTGAAGCGAGGGCGGGCTCTATGCTTTCAAAGCTAGCTTGCTAACTGCTAGCCTCTCTGGATTACACACCCTAGCTTTAACCTGACAGGGAGCAAGTTTAAGATGCTGGACATGTTGCTCTAGTAACATAGCTGGCTGACCTTTAAGCTCGCTTTGGAGAATGGAAAGTTCAGAGATTATGCAGTTATCCTGACATTTAGCTGGCTAACCTACTTATCCACGTAAGAAGAACAAACCCCAGGTTTCATTTGATTTCAAGACGCAGTAGATAGATGCTTTAAGAACCCCTACTACAACATTGCCTGCTTTTAGAAATGGAAAAGTTAAACAAAAAACATGATATGAATGAGGGGAGCTAACAGACCTAGTCGTACATTGAATCAGCAGGAAACACTTATGTTTGTATCCTTTCTTTCTAAGTAATGTTCAGCCTGGGAAAGGTAACGAAAGGCATACATTTTCCATTATTGCTAATTAATAAGTAACACGCTTCTCAATTTAGTCACTTTGTTATGTTTAACCAGCCTCTTCTCATCAACTATTACTCTGATATTCTACTCTGCTAATACAAAAATAATTATGGAAAAAGTACATTAAGTAATTTAAGACTAGAGTTTTGGGAAGTATTTCACATCAATGCTGGTCAATATCCTCTCGAGAGCTCAGTGAAGAGGAGATCATCAACACTCCTGCTCTATCAGTGCTCTGCACCAGTAAGCAACATTTCTGGAGCACTTGGGTGAATTGGAGACTGTTTGCTCCATGCTGTAATTGATGCATGTTGTACAACAGGTATTTATTGGACATAATACCATTTCTGATTCACAATGTTTCTTTTCACTTGAGTATCATGATCAATTTTGATTATTCTGGGTAACAAATTAATAATGTATGCATGTGTATGTGTCTATTCATCTACATATATCTATCTATCTATCCATACATACACATACAGAGAGAGAAAGAGAGAGAGGCATGCACCAAAATAATGCATAATGTTCAAGCCCCATTGCATTTCTCTCTCTCACACAGTAGTAAACACAAATACTATGTGAATCAGGATTACATGATTTTTATCATTTAAATGGCGCTGCATTAATTATGATCTTATTTTCCACATATAAACTGGTTTATCAAGCTGATGTACAATAAATGCTGATAACTATGGATAATAATGACAGTATTGTTGTTGTCAGCTGATCCCTCATTAGCTGCTATTAGCAAATATACTCTATCCACGTGTAAAGACATACAAAATGGAAAGCTGGTATGTTGAAAAAGAAAGGCATAGGTTGTACACCCTGTCCTTGTATGTCTTGTTTTGCTGTAGTTATCAGGGAGATAGCCTCTCTATTGTTGGCTGGCTCTTCAAATCAAGTTTAGAGTTCTTGGGCCAATGGTCATGACTTTAAGATCACAGCTCTAAATATAGTCTTGGGTGTTTTAACATGCATAGCGATGTCATTCTCTTAACCTCTTTAAAGAAGATGACATCTGTAAATCTTACTGAAATCCCACTAAGTCAAGAATCACATAATCAGAAGCTCCTGCAAAAAAATGTCCATATGAAAACTGTATTTATTTGGTGGGTTGTAGGGGAAGAAACAAAGTGATCTAAATAAAACAAATAAAAAAATAAATTAAAGGAAAACAAAACAATAAATGCTAAAGCAGGATTAATGTTGGGGCAACAGTACTAAGCCAGCTCCCTCAACTGCTCTCTCTGAAACTCATCAACCTGCTTTTATTCCCTTGATTCAAGGGCCCCTCTCCCACATCAAATCTTTTCCCATAAGGCAACAAAAAAACATAACGTTTTAAATGCAATTAACAAAACCTAATAAACCTTATGTGCCAAATACAAATACAAATACAAATGTACTTTTCAAACAAATAAAACATCTTGCCCCCCCTTAGGAGTAGTATGGCCAGGAAAGAACGTAAGAGCCTCAAAGAAGATGGCCTCTGTATTGGCAACGATCTTCTATTTAAATAGAGCATCTTTGGTACTGGCCTCATTGCCCTTAAACAAGATGGCCACCTACATCCCCTCAGAAACCAACCCAAAGGTGAGTATTTTTCCCCTCTGGACATCCTGTGTGCTGCCATGCATTTAATAGAGAACATCATTTTTAATGGAGTTCACATAGCACTCAGAGTCAATGTTGTAAACAAAGGAATGGGCCTTGCTACATCACAGCTCCTATATGAGCAACTTGTCAGCTTTCAGCTAAAAGTCCAGTTTTTTCCATTCACTTCCTGTTCTTAATAACCTTGGATGAAATAATGCCAAAGGGGAAATACTGTAGCTTGCTGTTGAATGTATGAGATTGGTCCATGTATTTCTTCACACTAGACACTGGATTTTTGACCTACCGTAAAGACTGAAACTACATATAAGTGTTCTGCTTAAAAAAGCAGTCCTATGTTCCTATGATGTGACCAGACCTCATTGGAATGAGATGTTTTCTTCTGGGCTGGACTCAGGAGAGAGATGTATACCGTATTCAAAAATTGTACAGTTACGGTCCATATAAGGAAATCAGTCAATTTAAATGCATTCATTCAGCCCTAATCTATGGATTTCAAGTCTCACGTTTTGAGGGAGCATTCAATTGTCCTGCTGACTGTAGGAAAGTCCACCAGACAGGAGTCAGGTCAAGACCCTGGTCTTACAGATGAGCTTCCCTGAGACATTTTCTGACACTTTGTGCAGAAATTGTCAGATTGTGCAAATCCACAGTTTCATCAGCTGTCTGGGTGGCCAGTCTCAGAAGATCCTGCAGGTGAGGAAGACGGATGTGGGGTCCTGGGCTGCCGTGGTCACACGCGGCTTACGGTAGAGAAATTAACATTCAGTTCTCTGGCAACAGCTCTGGAGGACTTTCCTGCAGTCTGCATGCCAGTCGCACACTCCCTCATAACTTGAGACTACTGTGGCATTTTAGAGTGGTCTTTTATTGTCCCCAGGAACCTGTATAATGATGGTGCTGTTTAATCAGCTTCTTGATATCCCACACCTGTCAAGTGGATTACTTATCTTGGCAAAGCAGAAATGCTCACTGACAGGGATGTAAACACATTTGTGCACATAATCGGAAATAAATAAGCTTTGTGTGTTTGGAAAGTGTCAAAGCTCATGAAACACGGGACTGACAATTGACATGTTTATATTTTTGTTCAGTGTGTCATTTGCCCCATTATTATCTTTGAGGAAGAGATCTGTATGTATTTATAGTCATGTGCGTTTTTAAAGTTATGCATTTTTCATCTGTATATTAAAGTTGACTAGCATGTGATGCTTCACGTGACCCACACAACTTTGCGCCTCACATAATATGTGATCCTTTAGTCAAATAGGATTTTCTTTAAATATCAGTAAACATAGAGCTGCTTTTATTTTCTCTAATTATAATTGTTTTGTGTAACCCTAATTGTTCCCCTTGTTGTATTTAGTGGTCTTGTGCAGCCATTGAAACCACGTTCGGCTTACAGCTATTCCTTCCCCTTCCCAACAGGAGAAGAAAGAACACCCTGGAGAATGCTGGGCCGTTCCCGCAGCCGCCTACACTGTGCTAATGAGGTGCCTTCGGGAAGGGGTAAGACTCTCTCACTGTCCTCGGTGGGGATTCTCTCCAGTAATGATGGTTCTGGTGTGCCAGGATATTTACTGGACATAAAACAAGACATACAAGGACAGGGTATACAACCTATGCCTTTCCTCTTCAACATACCAGCTTTCCATTTTGTATGTCTTTACACGTGGATAGAGTATATTTTCTCATAGCAGCTAATGAGGGATCAGCTGACAACAACAATACTGTCATTATTATCCATAGTTATTAGCATTTATTGTACATCAGCTTGATAAACCAGTTTATATGTGGAAAATAAGATCATAATTAATGCAGCGCCATTTAAATGATTAAAATCATGTAATCCTGATTCACACAGTATTTGTGTTTCCGATATTTTTGCCTCTGTGAAAAACTAGACCCTTAGATGAACTGATGACTTATTGTGTTCAGTTCCTCCTCAGCCAATAAAGTCAATATACATTGTGTGTGTGATCCGGTACATTACCATAATTAACTGAATTGCTTCCTGTAGATGGAAATACTAAATGGTGTTTTCATGAGATACAAACATCACCTGTGTCAATAGTAAATCAAAGAAACCTGAAAACAAAACATGATGCATTAATAACACCCACAGTCTGGTAAGAGGGAAGCTTGCGTTTCAGAGATCAAAATTATTAGTCGAAGTTTTAGCCTAGTGCCCACGAGGAAATCATGAAAATCAGACCAAATTATGTACTTATACTTATGTACTTATTCGAAGCAAAATTTAGCTGAATGAACAAATGCCAGTGACTTCTTTAAGTAAGAGCTACCTGTTAAAACACATTCAAGTATCTCTGCTGCCTTGAGATTTAATCTGTGCATAGTAAATGCCAGCAAATGTTACCAGTACACACAGCAGGTGAAGTGAAGCATAGGAAATATTACAAGCCCCAGATAAGAAAATGTCTCTTGTTTCCACGTGTGACCCGGTTCTACAGTGAGGGCTGCTGTAATACGGAGGTTCCCAAATTGTGGGGCGCACCCCCCATAGAGGGGTTGAACAGATAAAGTTCAGTCAAGATGAGACACACAAAATCTACGAGGGGATCCGACAACCATTAATTGCCGGACTGGGAAATAGCATTAGATGAACATATTTCTTTTGCATCAATATCTCTTAAAGCAAACTATGGTGACGACTAACAAGAGTGGAAACCGCTTCTCGGTTATTCGATTATTCCATATCCAGTCATGGCAAATCAGAATAGAGGATTGTCGTGTAGTACCATCTGTGAGCCGCTTATTGGTAATTTCAGATCAAAATACACAGTAGTTTATGTAAGGTGATCATTTCAGTAAAATAAATACATAAGAACAACTTGCAGCTTCAAAATGTTAATGAGTCTCAGCAGGAATCTGTGCTGCAATATTTTAACAAAAAATAAATGGCTGTAATGTAGGAACTGTTTCTTTACCATAGATGATGAATGATTATGTTATTTAGTGTTAACAGTCTTTACTAAGGCACATCATACTAGCTTACAGCAAGCCATATGTTAAATGACATTTATACTGTTTTATTATACCTGTGTACAGTAAAAGACAAGCAATAAGTAGTTCTGGACCGAATATACTAACCCGGGCTACCAGCATCAATCTCTGAGAGTTTGTTTCAACATCTCACATAATTTTGTTTATAGAACATGCAAGTCCACTGGGGAATGATTAATATGCCCAAGGTAGCCATGAAGGGAGCAACAATCAGTTACATATTATAACACATCATTATATTCATATTCAAATATCCTAAAACACTTTGAAAACATGTCATCCAGCTATCTGAAAGGATGAATGCAGACTGTGTTGTATTTGGAAATTTGCATTTACATTTTTTACATTTTATATAGAGATGTAACAGAATTGTTGTGACTCGCTGCTGCAGCAGGGCTCTGAGGGAGGTGATATGCAAATAGGATACATCTCAGAAAGATTTCCTTTTCTGAATAACTCAATTAAATGATAACTTTGCAAGGAACAGATGTTACTGCTGCTTCCAATGCAAGCCATGTTTTGGCAGAAGATGTTCACAATGAGCTCTCACTTTTCAGGAAAATGACTCAAAAGTGGAGTAGCGCACAAATTCATCATTATCTCTCAAATGCAATCACCCCAAAACTGGGCTTTAATGTGCAATACTCTACATGGAGGCTGTCAATACATACGGTGAAATAAAACAGTGATCCTTATATGGCATACTAGCTCAATAAGGTGAGCTTTCAAAATGCCTTTTCCTACTGAACAGATTCTTTTATAACTAAAGCTATGCCATTTATTACCTGTGGTGCATTCTCAATGCATCAATGAAACACTGTTCTTTCTGGTTTCATACAAAGTGTGATACAAATTATGTTAATTACCAGAAGAATGAAAGCAATAAAATAAAAAAAAACAAGGCACAATTATTGCTGAAAGAAAAGATAGATCAACATTCTGTAACTATGTGTCTAAGTATATGTGCAATTTAATGTTCCACTATAAAAATGGTAATAAATATTACAGCAGATGCAGTCTGATGCATCTTTCATTACAGGAAGAAAGAAAAATACTTGTTCATGTCATTTTTTAATGACATGATATTACATGATTTTTTCAAATTGGTGAATTATTTTACTGCTGGTCACATGTCACCATGAAGGGCATTAAACCTGAAGGGCATTAAAACAGTGATGGCTGTGTACTGGTGCACACAGACTGGTGTTTTAATGTTGCGATCCTTGCAGTCGACAATCCGGCATTCAGTGATATCTTGCATAGCAACCAATACCACCATCTTTGTTTGGGGGTAAGAATTAACGTGTTAAAATATCACAACAAATAAATATGCCTAAAAGTTGTTTTGTCCTTGGTTTTAATTATTACTACAGAAACTTATTATGGATTATTGTTTTATAATGATATATTATTTGTTAAGATGTAAATTCCTCACAAAATTATGACATTTTAAAGTCCCACTACTCGGAATATACAACAGAGAAAATCGATGTTAAAGTTCCGCTGACATTCTCTTCATAACCTCCTTATCGATGATATTTACATTACATTTGCCATACATATCCCTGAGATATGTGTTTTGACCTTACTGGAAACAATATGCTTGATTAAATTAACCTCTCTTACTTTATTGCACTCGGGATGAGCTGCTGTTTCCTACAGCTCTTCAAAGGAGTGCCTCACGTGGAGTTGTTTAATACTTTGTTTTACTGATCTTACATGTGTTGTTTTTCATGTCACTGATGGAGCTGGCAAACTGTTATATAAAGTTAGGATTAAAATGATGTAAAGTAGTGAACAGTGCACAACAGACCCACAACAACATTAGAAAGCATAATGATCATAGAAAAAAAAGCGTTCCGCATTGCCATTAACACAAAACGTCCATTTACTTTACTTTGAAACCCACAATTAACAAACCAGTTATACTGCACTTTTACAATGTGGCCATTTCAGGATATATATACAATTATAAAAGACAGTAGCACTTACACAAACTGCGGGCTTACTTGTTAAAATAGGCATGTTTTCATAATTTTTACATTGTGTCCTATAGTATATGGGATTGACCCTGTCCTTCTCTGTGGCTGTAAACCTGGATAAACACCTTCTGGTTGGTTGAAAGCTCTCAATTAAGAATAGGATTCACACATCAACACTTTTTATCAGTCCAGAACATCCAGAAAATCCAGAACAGGCAACCAGAAAGCAATAAATAGCGATTATATTAACTTATGCTTATGAAACTATCTGATATGAAGTTTTAATTTCTGTAAAGTTGCAGGGCGTCCCGTACCCCACTAGCTAATAGTGCTGTCAACAAGTCCTCCTGCTTCTGAAGCTACCTTGTTATATATATTTAAGTATGTCCTTTAAGTAAATAAACTAATATTATTTGAAGTTTTCAATAGCATTTTAGTAAGTACCGTGATTAAATTATGATATTGTGACTGAATCGTGACCGATAGTGGATTTTCAAAACCAATACCGATAACAATAATTAGGGTGGGGGGGAAAGCCGATTTCCAATTAATCAGCCGATTATTTTTCTTTATCAGTAAAATCAATATACTGTATAATATATAGCACTCAATGTAAAATTGCAACAGTTAAAATTGATCAATTCAAATTCTGGAAAATTGTGAAAACTGGAAAAAAAAATTGGGAGTTATGAAGAATGAATTTATTGGAAAGTTTTTGAGAAAATTACAGCATTAATTCAACAATTAATTCCTTTTTAGATCATTGATGAAAATAAACTACAAATAATGAAATTCCAGTTATAACAAACTTTGGGTACTTTTCTTATTTTCAGATAACTGCTAGCTGTAGAATGTGTAGCTGTGTAAATAAAGCTGCAGGCGCTGAGAGGCTCAGAGGTGTGGCAATGAAAAGTAGCCGAGAATGGACGAACAGTCCCTTGTGCTTTCCTCTCTGATGCCAGCTGAGGACGAGGGTCTGACAGCAGTCGCTGCAGGCCCTTCTGTGCCCTGTGCTTGGCAGTGCCCACTACCTCTCAGCAGTGAGCTGTCTGGTTGGCAGTAGTGGACTGGCTGTAATGTTCCAATGCCGCCCTGCCTGTCGCAGAGGGAAGTGACCCTCCTGCGGTGCACAATGGCGTTCTGGAGGCCTGCCAGAGCGACAGAATAACCCAAACCCTCAGAGCCACGACGCTCACGATATCTTCAGGCTGCACAATAAAGTCAGGGTGCCAAGGACACAAGCCACAGAGCGACTGGATGAGCAGCTCTGCACACTAACGAACATGTACCAACATGTAACTGTACTTAGCCATGGAAAACCACATAAGCCGTGGATCATGCACAGAGGCGCCAGCTTCTACATCAAATGCAACTTTGTATTTTAACTAATTAACCACAATGCATGTTCGCCACCTTTGATGTTTTGCTTGCAATCCCACGCATGTGTTTTTGGTGATTCGAAAGACCCTACAGCTCGGTATTCCTAAAGTACATTGATGTGTCTCTTTAAAAGACTCGTCCGCTTCCTTTTACAGGAATCAGATCTCTTGGTTTATACACAACACAAATTACCATTTCGGGATTTTCCACCAAGAACAATGGGGAATCCAAAATGCTGTGTTAGGGTGACATCTGGTGATTGTTCTTGGTACTGCAAAGCACTAACATCTTACCTGTTCAGATACATTTTGCTTTTCACTGTGAATCAGTCCAAAAAAATATGTCCCTCCAAAGGAAGTTTAACTGAAATGTAACTGCAAGTATTCAGCGTTCAATGTGCTGGTAAGGCAGGTTCTATGTATGAAACAGTTGCTGCAGACCATGGTAAACAACATTAAGTGAAAAGGATTTCATATAGGATAAGACGGTGTTTCTCTCATAAAAAACACTGTCCAGTATTAATCAAGTTTGAGTAGTTTGGTAAAAACTGAAAACATGTAAAGTTGAAATACAAGTTCATGTGACAGTTCTTAATGTAAGAACAATGCCTGTTTTTTACACTGATTCAATTCACGTGTAATTGAAGTAAAATAGACTTACTTCTGTAACAGGCACGTCTTCATTCAGCTCTACAGCATGAGAGGACAGTAACCCAATCACTCGAATCACCTTGGCACGCCTAGAATGCAAATACAATAACAATATAAACTTCATTAACATTACACACGTTATACATATACATTTAGCATCTAGGCATTGCTGTCAAATCAAATTAAACTATTTTCCAGTGAACCGATTCAATATCACAAATCTGCTCAAATATTTCTTAAAGAAATCAATGTATATATTTAATTATTGATAACTCCATATTCCAGTAGGTTAGCTGTGTATTTTTAAAACATCTGGGGTCCTATGTATAAGAACAACAGCCTACATCAGTTTAATTTCCTCTTTTCTTCAAGAGAACTGCTTTATGTATTGTGAACTCATAGTAGTACAGCACCCAGCATCTGTACTGCAATTACCTCTTGGTACATTATTCAACATCAACTAACCACAGGCCAAAAACAGCCCATTCACTGTTGTGGGTTCTACACAGCACAATATTTTGCTTAGTTTATGTATTTTTTATTATGTAAGACACTGGAATACATCAACATCAAAAGGTATCTAGGTTGGTATCTAGTTCAGAGTAATTTATTTCACATTGGTTGAATGTTTCTTGTTTTTAGGTTTGAACTGTGAGTTGCCATGCTGACTAACTATTCCACAAAAATCTTCTGATCAGAGTTTTCAAAACATTTCGAAAGGGAATAAACTAGAAAAAGTGTTGCAGAGGCTTTAACCTACTCCACTCCTGAGAACTGCATGAAGCTATAATGCACCGTATACTAGTTTTAAATGCACAACACATCTGACAAACATTACAGTCAGATTAGATTTCATATGCAAAGTTACATTACAATACATAAAACATGGATCAGGTAACAAGAGGCTGTTGTTATGGCCGATTCCCTTGATCAATATCTGATCAGGAAAGACTTTGTATAAGCCAGAATACTAATCACCTGCATATACATTTTTGGACAATGTGTACTAAATGTAAAACTGCTTTCAGCTGAATGACAAGTACGTGACAAGACCTCACAGATAATAAATGTGTGCTTTCAGTATGACACACAACAAGGCATCTGTTAGAAGGACATTTTAACAGAAAAAAGCATGACAGGAATGGATTTTTAAGTAATGTTTTTCTCATTTGAAAATGTAATGTTCACTGTAATTTGAAGACAATTGATGAATCAGCACTTTGTGCAGTATGTCATCTATAAACCCCCAGCAGAGGGCGGTATACAGGCCAGACACCAGCGCACTGCAGTACTTACGCCAAGCATTCTTCACAGAAATGGTCCCTGTGAATGTAGAAAGCAGATGCTTGTGGTTTAACCAACAGAATCGTGTAATACTCACACATCCCAGTTAGGAGCTGTGCGCAACACATGGGTTAATGACAGGAACTGTTGAAAAAAATAAAAAATCATGAAAAATGAAGAACCAAACCATTACTTTTCTAAGGTAAAACTGAAAGTTGTGAAATGCTGTGACCCTTTATTGGTCAAATTCATTTTCTCTCAGAACTTAAAATTCTAGATAATATTTTCTCATATATAATTGATTACATTCAATGACTACACAAGAGGAAAAGGCCAATTTAAACCTTTCTTTTAGTTTATTATGTGCAGGGGCTGGATACCCAGGTTCTGTGAATATCAGTCACAGTAATTAAAGGGGATGAAAAACATCGGGTGAATAAGTTCAGAGTGTGAAGGATGTGTGCCATTGTAAAACTGCACATGCATAAACATCAAACTAAGATCAAACTATTCTGCAGTTATTACCACATCTCACAGTCCCTTGTTTCTCACTTTAATTACTTATTATGATTTAAAGGTCATTTGTTAAACACTGATTTGTGCATCACCGTCAGACTAATTGGAACACATTTAGAAGCATTTAAAAATGTCATGTTCCCATTAGCATAACAGCATTATTCACAGCACTATTTTATGAAAACCAATCGGAAAATCAGAAAGTTGAGTGAAATCAGTCCTTTAAATGGGAGTTTCCTGTAACACCTAGATGACTATTGTTTAACTTCCTTAAGATTTGGGACATATTTAACTGCTTACCTAATTAATTTCCTCCATCCCCAGATTGGTGGTTCAGTACACAAAGACCAATAAAAAGCAGGTTTGAACATTAAAAGTCTAAAATGAATTAGGACACATGCTTGACTACACTGCAGCTGTTTGAAGGGCACTCCTCCTGCCCTAAACTTCATTAGATTGAGTTCTAACCTTGCGGGCTCTTTAAATAGCTGAAAGAGTCAACACTGCACAATGCGGCTGACTGCCACCGCAATGCAAAGCATGCAGGGCATCCAGCTCGGTCCTGGTGGCTGCACTTACCAGCTGTGAGTTGATTAACCTTGTGGCTGCTTCCTTATGGCCTGACACGGAGCAAAGATAGCACAGTAGGTTCAGCTTTGTCCTGGGAGCTCCAGTCATCTTATCACTCTGACCCAGTGAGGAGCACAGTTGCTGCACAAAGCTGTCCCATGCCTGATCGTTCAGAGATGCCAGTTTCTCAGCTGCAACAGAAGGGTTAAATTACTCAGCCACTCGCTCAGGTTAACAACTAATAAAACGCAGTTCTCACTTGAACGACATTAGCAAAACCATTAGTCTACTGTTCATCAGCAAGTACGGGGTTTCACTGCGCTCGTGTTATGAAGGTAAGATGTTCTGAACTGCAGAAGGTATGGTGCTTGACAAAACTATTTCATCTCATCGAACACAGTCCTGTTGGAGAGGTAGACAATTCAGAAAATAATTCACTTTCAACTTCATTGGAAGTTGGTATCCTGAAAAGTATTTCTAAAATGCACCTTCTGCAGAACCCCCAAAGTACAAAATACAATAACACAACCATCTGTAATACAGCTACTGAAATCAGTAACGCATCCTTTATTTCATTAAACAAAGTCTCAGAATAGAAAGATATTCTGTAGTGGTGACAGACTCGGGGAATGTGAAAAGCAACGCTAGACTTATCTTGGTAATCAAAGGAGTGTTTATTTTATTTTCATGTGTAACCTACATTAGGTATGTATTGTAAGACTATGGATTTGTCTGACATTGTTATGATTCTAACTGGCAATTAAAGAAAAACATAGCTTCTGGGGATTACTTATGAGAAGCTTTCTGCAATAATGTGTGGTAAAGTAGAATTGCATGTTATAAAAGCTGTGCATTTAATCTAACTGTTACACAGAATCACATACATCTTTCCTTACACAGAGGATATCAATAACTCTAAGGGTAACTTGGCATCTATCCAGTTACATTCTTATACTTATTTTTATTCAACTTTGTATACAAATTAATGTTTTTGCTTACAGTTTTCTTTCAGTGCAAGCAAGGGAAACAAACAAATATTATAGTGGGTAGATTTCAAAAAGTATTTTTCACCCTTTGGTTTAGAAGTTTTTTTTTTAAGGAGAACGAGATAAATTGTAAAAATCAAGAAAATAAATATAAAAAATATTCCTCTGATCGTTTTATCTTTTAAAGAATGTACATCATTTCAAAATTTTGGTAAAAAGGGGTCCTAAAAATCCTTCCTTCGTAACATTTCATATGAAGTCCTTTTTATGAACGCTTTTCATATCAGTCACAACACTGCACTACAACCCATACTTTACCTGGAAAGGCATTGACACTCAATGTTTTAGGATCAAATCTCACAGGAGCAGGTTTCAATATCTACAAAGGCAAAGCATTAATTCAGTTATTTTTATAATTATGATTTAAATGTGAAAAGTGGAGCATTTCTACCTGTTGTGTACTAATCCCAACATAAATAAAAAAAATGAAAAAGACACACATTTAAATTACAATAACTGTCATTTATATTTAAGAGAGAAGAAAGGAAGGGAGACAAAGAAGTTGCCCAAACTGAAGAAAATCAGTTTAACTTTATATTAATTTAAAATACAGTACATCTGCTCAGATTACCTAGACTGTGACCTTTAGATGAATTCAATATGTATTTTAAATCTGTGAAGTATGGCCCTTTTACATATAGAAAACAGAGAAAATGGTCAATCCTGATGAAGTCATGAAGCATCCCCTACCTTAGGATTGTCAATGATCGGAGTCACAACAAGGTCAGAATCGATGTAGATCAACTCCTTAAGATGGGAATGGGCATCACCCGGGTTGGCTACAGGTATGAGGTGCTGTCAGGGATGCAGCAGGAAAAGGTTTATTTCTGTGGAAGAACGTCTTTAGTATAACAGTTATAGACAGAATGATCCAATACATAAAAACACTGAGCTGGCAGAAAATGTTCACCTGCAATAAAAACTGATCAGTGCAAGTGTTCCAATATCCTTTCAAATCTAATGTACCTTCTTTAAGAGGCGAGACAGCCACGCTAAAACAGTGTCAAATACAAGAAGACACCATATGCATTCATTTGCAAATCTGATCTTGCACCTAGGCTACAAAGTTAGGAACCTTTAAACAGACATATATTTCATCAAATTATAACTGAAAGTGAAGTGAAGTCAAACACAGGAAATGAAAGAAACCCTGATGACAGGGGTGGGATTACATTTGTATGAGGAAAAGAGACCAGCCACAAACATATGAATTATAAGATATAGTCAAATCTTGCTTTGAATAACAAGAACAAATACATGGATCAGAGAACAAATAAAAGTACTGTATGTCACATCACTGAAAGGGAGAAAATTAACAGACCAAAGATGGACAAAACAAGGTATTGAAAGGATCAGAAGAGATGGAAAAAGACCTAGAAGACTATGATTTCACATCTTGTCTGCACTTATTAGCTATTACAATCTAGGATGTAGGACTTGAATTCTGTATTAACTATATATTTTTCCTGGGCACTTGTGTAATTTTGAACTTGTAATTGTATTATGTTTTGATCTGTAATATTATACTGTATTATTGCACTTTTGTAATGCTCTTATATTTTGTAAGTCATCCTTGATAAGGGCGTCTGCTAATAAATTAATAATAATAAATAAACAATAAATAAAAGACAACAAAATAAAAGATGCGAACATAAGATAAGATGATTTGCTAGTATTACTTGGGAAAAAAAAAACGCTGTACACTGAAAGAAATGGAAAACATCTAGGGGAGGTCTTCGACCAGCAGTGGAACGATAAAGGCTGATAATGATGTGTGTGTGAGCGTGTTTAAACACAATACAGATTTCCCAGACATTCACAATTTGCAGTGTTTTAATTTTGCTGAGAAAGCTAAATTGCATTACAACATCCCTAGATGCAGTGTCCCTAGCAATCTCAGGACATATTTTGACCTCTATGGAAGGCAATCTGCCAAGATGTAAAAAACAAATATTCAAATTTGCTCAACTACTGTTCCTGAATGATTTCAGACCCAGCATCACTGCTATGTATTCACTTTACTTTTCACACTCTGAACTCTGAAACACTTTAGAACACAAAATATAGTAATGAAAACAATACTATACAGATAGTAAAATTAATTCTCCATTTCTTAAGTTCAGGCACTGGCTTTACAAATGTGTAATGGAACTTGTAAATTAACCGATAAGGATAATAACCAATTATTTATTGGTTCGTGGTTGAAAAATAATGGCCTGCTTTAACGATAGATGAGAACATTTATTTGAGTGAAACATACACTGAATGAATCTTAAAACACAGCATTAGCACAGTTCTAGGTAAATACAGCAGAGGGCACTACCCATTTAACAAAGCTATAGAAAATTTCAGGTCCTCGAAAACCTATATCCAATTGAGTAAATTCACCCAAAAAACATCCATAACATTCCTAACCTGAACAAAAAACAAGGTTTAATAGGGATTGATAAATTTGATTTAACTGCGTAATTATGGCTATTTATTTCTAAACAACCTCAATGGACATGTAACCACATTCCTGCATTCATCTGCACCTAATTAACTTGGTCTAAGTTTTCTAATTACAAATTATAGATTTTTTCACAATTAAATGTTCTTCTTAAACATCCAAATCTTTGTTTCATACAGATATAGAAATTAATTACAGTAACAAACTATTAGGTTACTTGCCCCTAATTAAAACTTACATTTGTCAAATATTCTCATTTCAGGAGTGTCATGGAAATTTGTATAAGATAAATAAATGATTAAAATATTAAAGCAGGGGTTGGGAACCTTTTTTTTTTTTTTTTTAGAGCCAAACACACAATTGTGGAGGAAAAAAAAAATCAAAAGCCACAGCAATGTTTACACTTGTGTATAAGAAATATTACATAGAAATACACAAATAACAACAGCAGTATTGCACTGCTCTGGTAGTTCTGGTACACCAGTTGGTGTAGGTGTAACAAAAGCAGGGAACAAAACAGGACTCAGCATTTGGAAAGACTTGAAAGTGATTAATAAAACACCCAATAAAAAGTCAGAGCCAATTCAGGCACCAGTTACAGTGAGGGCAGATCGAGACAGAGATATCATCACACCTTCACAAAACCATTTCTGTGCATCATTTCTGACCACAAATCAGAATCTCCTGTTCCAATGACCCACGACTTATACGTGTTAATCTCTCTGTGCGCACCCTTCCTGGAAAGCATTACCTAATTTGAATGACTTGTGGAGATGCTGGCTGCTCTCCAGGCCGGCTCTTGATCCCTGTAAGGTCACATCTGCAGGACTCTCTGCTAACACCAGGCTCTCACCCCTCTCAGTGCTGCTGCTGAAAAATATCCAATCCCAGGGTTACAAAAAACAACCAAGCTTCCCTCCTCTTACATGATACACTGCCATACAAATACAAACTACACAATGTCAGAGACCAAAAGATTTTAAAAGAGAATGAAAATGCAAAATTAAGTGGGAGATGGGGGAGTGGCAAAATAGGCCAAATTATGCCCCATTGGTGATTTCATATTCTTTCAATTTAAGGAAATGAGACTTACTGAAATATTGCGCTGACTGGGACTTGAATATGGGAATTACAATACTAGAAAAATAAACCCTCCTTCTAAAAGTAAAACCTATTTAATAAACTGTGCAGCACATAGTTATTTTAACTATCAATCAAAATGGTTACAATTTATGTTTGTTTTTTTATTCTTTGTAGTTAGAAGACTTCATATACCTTAAACAAAACAGCACATATTTACACTTTTATGCCCCCATCATTTCAAGTTTGATTACATTACAGTGTGAGGTTTTAATTTGAGCCCAGACTGACTCACATTCCCATGATCATTTCCTAACTCTAAGGCAGTATTAAACCAGATTTATTTTGAGAAGCAACAGTTGCGAGCATCAAAACTCAGGCTATCTTGTGATGTAAGAATTCCCAAGTCAGGCGTTTTCTCGCCAAATCTGGTGATTCCCAAGAGCTTTACAATGCTCTGTTCCCAGAACTCAGAGTACAAGAACAACTGGACAACAATCCAGTTCTATATCATGTTAATGAGAGTGTTTCACAGTAGTGTTAGTTCAGCATGTGCTTTCCTAGACTATAAAAACAGGGGTGGATAAGTCAGTGGCGACTCCTAGATTCTGTAAGAAAGGAGGGATGGAAAGAGAGTTACTGATGTTGTTTCATGTGTTTTGAGGGTCTATTATTGTAACTGTACAAACATATACATGCAAAATTCAGACAGATTGGCTGTCTATTCTACACACCACTCCACAAATTTAGTTGAGGAACAAAAAAAAGGCCACACTTAATTACTCTTTTTCTAATTAATGCCTACAAGTCCCTTGAAAAGTAGTAGACCTTGTATTTACAGCTGATCCATTTCAGAGCTTAGTTACAGTGAGGGAAAAAAGTATTTGATCCCCTGCTGATTTTGTACGTTTGCCCACTGACAAAGAAATGATCAGTCTATAATTTTAATGGTAGGTGTATTTTAACAGTGAGAGACAGAATAACAGCAAAAAAATCCAGAAAAACGCATTTCAAAAAAGTTATAAATTGATTTGCATGTTAATGAAATCCTGCAGCGCCCGCAAGGTCCCCCTGCTCAAGAAAACACATGTACAGGCCCGTCTGAAGTTTGCCAATGAACATATGAATGATTCAGAGAACTGGGTGAAAGTGTTGTGGTCAGATGAGACCAAAATCGAGCTCTTTGCCATCAACTCAACTCGCCGTGTTTGGAGGAGGAGGAATGACCCCAAGAACACCATCCCCACCGTCAAACATGGAGGTGGAAACATTACGCTTTCGGGGTGTTTTTCTGCTAAGGGGACAGGACAACTGCACCGCATCAAAGGGACGATGGACGGTGCCATGTACCGTCAAATCTTTGGTGAGAACCTCCTTCCCTCAGCCAGGGCATTGAAAATGGGTCGTGGATGGGTATTCCAGCATGACAATGACCCAAAACACACAGCCAAGGCAACAAAGGAGTGGCTCAAGAAGAAGCACATTAAGGTCCTGGAGTGGCCTAGCCCGTCTCCAGACCTTAATCCCATAGAAAATCTGTGGAGGGAGCTGAAGGTTCGAGTTGCCAATCGTCAGCCTCGAAACCTTAATGACTTGGAGAGGATCTGCAAAGAGGAGTGGGACAAAATCCCTCCTGAGATGTGTGCAAACCTGGTGGCCAACTACAAGAAACGTCTGACCTCTGTGATTGCCAACAAGGGTTTTGCCACCAAGTACTAAGTCGAAGGGGTCAAATACTTATTTCCCTCATTAACATGCAAATCAATTTATAACTTTTTTGAAATGCGTTTTTCTGGATTTTTTTGTTGTTATTCTGTCTCTCACTGTTAAAATACACCTACCATTAAAATTATAGACTGATCATTTCTTTGTCAGTGGGCAAACGTACAAAATCAGCAGGGGATCAAATACTTTTTTCCCCTCACTGTATATGGGTAAGAACACAGGAGTTTGGTTATAAAGTGAACGTTAATATAATTCTGTTAGTTATCTTTTGTAATGCTACCGACTTTTTCATGTAACAAAATTCATTCAGTTTTGGTTCTTTTTAAGTCGATCTTGCAAAATAGTCAGTTAAACTGAACTCATGCAGTCTGTCCCAATCTAGAAAAGGGCTTCCTCCCTTGCAGACAGACTTATCAGACAGCACTCTGAGGCACATGACATTTCTGTCCACCAGCAATGTCTAATGGTTTCTCTCATTTAGGATGCATTACTTCATCAAAACATACTAGGCCAGTTGTACAGCACACCCACTCAGACTGTATTAGCTCTGCTGCTGCTTTAAAATGCAAAGCAAAACTATTCAAAGTTATAAATATCAGCCCAGATCTTGTTTCCAGGGCTTGCTTTGAAGTGTTCAAATTTCTAACGTTACATATGAAAATGGATTCCGGATTTTCCAACAAGGCTGTTCTTCTGTTAAGTGTTATTTATTGATTGATTTCACCTGTACAAGGGGAGTATCCATGGTACTGCTGTCTTCATGTAAGTGTTGACCTGGGAATATTCAACTCCATTTGCACACAAGCAACAGAAACAGAATTATACAGACTGCATTTACCTCAACTGAGTGAGGTTATGACATCCATCATGCATCTTATTACAGAATAAGACTAATACAATATGAAAGTATTCATCCCTTTCCCTCCGTTTCTTACTTCCCCCATATAACTTACAACATGTTGCAGTGGAAACTGATGGAATAACAATGAATTCTGAACGACACTTGGGACATTTTCAGACATTAAAGACAAGACCTTGGGCTTAATTATTTATTAAATAAAAAATGTTCACAATAAAACACAACTTTGACCCACCCACTACTAGAAAACTACACAACTGTTTCGTTTTTTAGTACTTTCTTCTATTTTGTAATGTAACCGCCATGATGACTAGTTGTGAAGTTTGCTATTATTAGCGGCTGGTTAAATATTTAATCCCGCCCAACAATACAGTGGGGGTGGTCACATTATCGCTGTATTAAATCAAGAAAATACCTGCGAGAAAACACCCTGAAAATGCTCTCGCAGCTCCTCTGGTTTTTGGACAACTTCAAGTTGTGGGCGGAGGGACAACCAGTCATTGCAGTTTGGACGCCATTTTGGTGTCCACGCCCTCGGATACGGCGGCCAGTTTCCCACTCCAGAGCGAAACACAACACATTGGACAGTACAACCTATGAGCTTAATGCAGCAACTTCATAGCTTCACCCTTTCGACGCAGTTAACTATTTATAATATTATTAATAACCGAAAAATAAGATGCATTACTCACGAGTCGGCTGGAACCGAACAGGTACCCTCAGCCCTGCGGGGTCGACTCAGGTGTGCGGGGGCGGTACAGGAAAAGGAGGTAGGGAAAGTAGGAAGAAGATAAGAAAAAAACATGTTTCGGCAACACTGTTGGAAAAGTGTGGGTAACAGAAAGCCAGAGAGAGGGAATGGGCGGAAAAGGAGAAAGGAGCAAGAGCTTGGGAGGGAGAGGATCAGCAAGAAATCCGCGGGAAAGAAGGGAAAGCTGCCCCTGAACCCCAGCGCTGGTGACGTAGGCGGGACAACAGCGCAGGCGGCGCTGATAAGCCGAGAGCGCTGCCACTCAACCCAGGTCTGAGGCCAAAGCGACACTCGCAAGTTACAAATGCCCAGAGAGAAAACATATTGATATTGCATGTCATTTTATATTATGTTTTTGTTCAGCAATGTGTCAGTATGTGTTTCGTTCATTACATATTTGTTTAAATTCACTCACTCATTCATTTATTCTGTTCTCGCTTTTGTTCGTTGTTCTCAAATGTTTTCCTTAACGGGTCTTTCGTGGGAGTAGTGTCTACTAGGAGTAAATATTAAACCTCACTGGTAATCTCACTACAACGTTATGTATATTCAGCATATATACTAAGAGCGATGTTTCCATGCATAATACATTTGGCATTAGTTTATAACGTTTTACACTAAACAGAAGGTGGCCCAAAGGGGAAGCCTCGCGCATGCGCAGTTTGCACTCGCTGTAGCGCACATGGCAGTGCCTGGAATAAAATGCTACATTGATAGTTCTGGGTGGTGAAATAAACGTTTCATGTCTACAGACCGATGGATATTTCGGGAAAATAGGATGATGGGTCAATCGAGCATGCATACAATGTTATTTTTTCATTATTTTCGTGACTTTTCTGATTTTCCCCATTGACTTCCAGCATAGCAGCTCCAGAGTTAGCACCCCCGTGACGTCATGGCACATTTTTCCATCTCTGATTTCTGGTACATAGAATGAGCTGAACATTAAAAACTCACTCCACAGAATATGTTTCTACTTATAGAATAACCTGAGAAAATATGGATTTTTTGGTGGAGTCCCCCTATAAGGAATTAACTCAAAACTGGGCAACATTGCAGAGTAACTGCTGTTGATAATCAACCAGCTTTGAATTGTCCCTGGCTTGCAATGTTATTATAAGGTAAAACGAAGACGATAGTTACATATCTTTCCAGGTTTAAAACATAGGATGGGAGACAAATCTGATTAGATATTAAGATTTGTAAATGATCATTCTGCACATTCCACTTGGAACTTCTGAACTTCTGTGAGTTGCCTTTGCTGGAGTAATGTCACACAAGATGATGCCAAGCTCATGGACATGTTTAAGACCTTTAATTAAAATAAAGCCAAACTCCATCATGATGTATTCAGGAAGACAATCATCCTGACCGATAACTGCTTCTAGGGACCCTCATGCAATACAGAATAAATGGAATGAAAATCCTATCACTGTGAAACACACTCAGGGATATATTTAATGTTAATTTATTTGTATCAATACACAAATTCTTCAGCTACAAATCGTACACTTAATATAATGTATTTATTTTCCACCACTACTGAGATAGGAATTGATTTCACAAATTTCACAAGTTACAACATGGAGGAAAAGTCAAAGGTCCAACTTTTCAGTGTGAAGATGTCATTAAAATCTGATCACTGAAATGTACTTGTTTTTGCTTCACTTCTAAGCACAATGTGGTCTGAATAGGTTCTTTGTCTTAGGTGCAGTAAGGGCCTACTTTTTGATTCTGTGAGACTCACCAGTACACAACTCAACCACCAGCCAAAGGTGGTTGCTGGTCTCATACCACTCATGAAAGGAAACAATATTCTCATGTGCTATATCATTGGTAAGGCGTACCTGCGGAAGTAAAGACAAATAAAAATTACATTTTCATAAAGGATTTGCTTTCCAATAATTCTTATCTGTAAATATCATTTAATCTTCTTACAATTTCTGTTTAGATTTTAAAAGTCTTTAAAGGTACTCCATAGTAATTTATGTACTACATGAAGATAGCTGCTGCAGAGAAGCAAAATACTAAGAAACATACAAACTTTGCTTACGAGAAATGAATATGTGGTGCATTTTCAAATTATAAATACTGTGGACATGGTTTTAACCTGCACATACCGAGGTGCAAATTCACACAGAAAGAGTTAGAGACATTGTCGATTCCAGTTCTCTTCACACAGACCTATACTGCAGACACCAAACTTTACGCATCTATAGGGCAAAACATTTGCCTGGGAATGTGAGCATCTGCAAACCACAGTGCAGCTAGTATTGCCTGTGTATCACATTACATGCATGATAGTTTGTTGTCTTTCTCCAGGTACTCACATGGTTTGTTAGCTCTGCCTTCTTGGATTTGTCACTGCAGACGATTGCTACGAAGTGTATTGTTCCCTTCTTTCTCCCCTTGTACACAACTGACTTGCTCCCTCTTCCGATTTCTTCATATAGAAAGAAGTTTTCCATACCTGTGTATTGGATTAAACACTCACTTAGTTTTATACATATCCCTCACTGGAGTAAGATTAGCTTTTAAGTGCCTTGATGACAGTGATCAGTTGTGGAGAGCAATGAACTACAATAATACGACAGTCAATAAACTGAGCAATTCAGACTCACACAGAGATTTGGGTTTATTGGAAAGGAAAGGGATGAGCAACACCCAATCCTATCAGCCCATTACTGCTCATTTAATAAAAGAGTGAAAATCAAATGTTGTTGGATCTTGTTGTGTTTGTAATGTTTCAGAGTTTATACTTGCTCGTTGTATGAAGGCATTTATAAAATTAATGGTTCTAATACACCACAGATAAGTTAGTGACACAATATAATAAATACACATTATCTAAAGGTACCGTACACTGCTGGCACTGTAGACACGCTTGTTTTGGGTAATAAGCTACTAAACATACTAGACAACCCAGAATCGACAAGTTAGTTAACGTGCAAGTTATTCAGATAATAAAAATATGTATGATATTGTATAGATTATATAGGAAAAGCCTTACAAATTCTGATTAAACCTTTTATATATCGTTCTGTGATAAAAGCTACTGCACACATGCATACCCTCTGACACAAACACACTCAACTACCGGAAGTATTATTGGAACATACTATTTGTAGTTATTCAAGGTGTAAATTTGGAAAGATTAAAACACAAATATCTAATTATAAATTAAAAAGATCTGCAGTGGTTCTTTGTCTACATCAAATATCAAATAACAATCGTTTCATGTAATACAGATCAATAATATATACAAATGCAGTTGTAATTCTTGGGTGGGGGTTTCTGGACGCCCCTACGTTTGAGCGCTCCCTCGGTCTCTAGGATACCAGCGAGGATGCTTTTTCCGCACTGTTGCCGGATTGTGGGATTTTCCCCAAATGTGCGGGATTTAAGTGTCCAGGGGGAACTTTGGGGGCAGCATTTGTATGGTTGAAATCTTGGGGGATATGTTTTTTAATCTGGGGGAATTTAGGGTTTTGCACCTCTTTTACTGTTGAGATACAATGCTCTAGGAAGCTGAAAAGCAATTTCACAATACATAATATCAAAGTGTTATTGTAGAAATGATTGTGCAGAACATATCAAGGGCATGGAGCCAGAGGGACACGAGTGATATTTGGGTCAAATGCATGTATACAATATAATTGGTGATTTGTTGTGCCTTTTGACCATTTCTACGAGGTTTTCTCAAATAGGCCTACAGCTTTTCAAAAATAAAAATCAGAAAGAAATAAAAGTTTAGGTAAGGAGTAAGTGGCAATTAAAACATTTTTTGGTTTAGCCAGTAGTGAAGCATTATAATCACCTTATCTCTTTATTGTTTTATCATTGGGGATTGAGAAGCTGTTACTGCCAGATTGTTCAACAGTCTCAGCAGAAGATACACAGTGAAGAAGAAATAGACATAGCTGTAATGCAGGTGATGACAATTAATTCCCTTGAAACTTTACATAATTTGTAGTCCTAACTGAGTGCTGTATTCACACTACAGGTCTTCTCTACATACTTAAATCTTAATTCTTCCTTTCTGCTTCACAATACAGTGTTGAGTGGGCAGCCAAGGGTGTGGTGCAGTTTCATGCTATCTCATAAACGACTCGCAGTCTTAACTTTGGTCAGCACAAGCAGAGACAAGCAGATGACTACCCAGGCTGCCATGGACAGTATGAGTGTTGTTCGCTTCCTGTTTTTAATAACAATACAGGCTCTGTAAGGGGAACATGAGTTCATCCGGTCAGCTAAAAAGCAGAATTTCTCCAGCTGTCCATGGTCCTTCCATCTCTGATCACTGTATGTTTCTGCAGCTTTAGAAATATGCTGCATGTTGCTGAAAAAGCTCATCCTTTGTTAGACCACTTATAAGGATAGGAGTCCTGAGAGAGAGAGAGAATCACAGTTTAATGTTCGTTTCATCAAAACAGATGAAAGTGTTTAGATCCATAGAATGGAATTTATTTACACATACTTTTACAGAGATCCAGGCTTGCAGTAAGGCCTAAATATGAACTCACATGTTTTCATATATAATGAATTAGCTTGTACAGTTTTTGTAATAGTGAAACCATTAAACCTTTACATATTAAAACAGGTTTAATTTTGCTATTTTTTATGGAAAGCTTAGATTAATATTTGTTTCAGTTTTTAAGGTAAATGCACATTTACACAGCCTTGTATATAAAGAAGAAAGATGGAGATTACATACTTGCCGACTTAAGACCAGGCCCTATTAAATCATGTGACAAGCACCTGCCTTCCCCAAGGTTTAGTTAAGAGCAGAACTCCCTGGGTGTTGTATAAATAACACTCACACATTTTAGGAATAAAACATTATTTTAGATGATTATCAATGAGTATGAAGTTTTGGCAAGACGTCATTGAAATCCATATTTTAAGATGTGGATCATACCATGGTACAATAGGATATATACTATTGATCTCTTTTGTTTTTAATATGTAGAAAACACTAAACGCACCCATGATTATCCCAGTAATAATTGAACGCTTTATAGTTTCCCCCTATGTAAATCTTGGCTGGGCTGAAGGGAAGGGCTGCAAGATCGACCTCCTGCACAAATAACATTGAAAATCAGTTATGATCATCATAACCCTATGGATGTGTTGAGCCCCAGTGTGATCCGCGTCCTCCACCCCTCTCTCTCTCTCTCTCTCTCTCTCTCCAGCTGTGGTGGGCAGTGACGTCATGCACAGTGCAGCAGAGGGACAGAGAGAGAGAGAGAGAGAGAGGGGACTATGGCGAAATAAGCGTGCAGTGGAATCGACCGGCTTCTCATTACAAGCAGCTCTATACCAGGCGCATCTGCGGTCAGGAGGACATCGCAAGGAGTGTTTGAAAGCCGTGTTGCCCTCGTCTCTCTCTGCCCTCGACACACTGCTGTGTCCACACGGGTCAGTCCGCCGTCGTGGAGGCGCGTCGGGTTGCGTTGCGTTGCGTTGCGTTGCGTTGCTGCTCCATATACAGGATCCCGGCTCCTGTCGTGTGCAAAGTTTCCCCCGTAAACCTTGTGCACTGGACTCTATTACACCGCATGTGCAACCATTTTCACAGCTGCAGTGTCGGCTCTGTGGAACTGCTAGCTTTGGGCTGCAGTGAGGCGGTGTATCACTATACACTTACAGCTGAGGGGGTGAAAGACAGGAAACCTTGCCTTGTCAGGACAGCGTTATCAGTGCACGATCTGGGGAGAACAAAATACAACTGAAACAATACGGCAAGTCGCAGGAGCGGTTTACGACGGTGGAAATCGGCATCATTGGGAGGATTTCCCTTCATCAGCAGGACCTCGATTGATTTGGTAAGTTACAGTGTTGCTGTATACAAAGCACCATGCTGTGAAACTGGATGTACATCCATATGACCAGACACTGTATTAAACTAGGACGATGTTGTGCGTTCATTATCATCATCATCATCATCATCATCATCATCAGAAACACATATATGGAGCTTGAGGTCTATATTCTTAATTCATTGTTCTGTGCATTGTACTGCATATTATTATTATTATTATTATTATTATTATTAATAATAATAATATTTGACCAATAGAGATAGTTGTTGATTCTACATTGATCTGGGAAGCACATGGTATGTTTGAATCGCTCTCGTCAGAAGTTAGCCCTTGACACGTTTGAGTTTTGTTTTAATTCTACTTGATCCTAAAAGGAGGACTAGTAGGTTTAGTAGATCCCAGGGTCATGAGGCAGTATCTAATAAGCTTATTGGAGAGAACAGGTGAGAGAGATCCTATTGCACTTACATTTTCTTATTCTGATCTAGGGTACTGTTTGTAATTGTAATAGACTAATATGTCTATTGTAAACGTATACTATACAGAACCCCCACGTTTATTTTATTTTATTGAAGCTATCAAACGCATAAAACAAAATAACATGGCATAGGCCCCAACGAATGCAATTCATCCTTTTCATCAACAGATGGTGTAACACCAAGGTTTTCCATTAAAGGAATGGCAGGTTTTTAATGTAATCTAAAGTGTTTTTGAGGTTTTAATCATTATTCCTCAAATTGCATTCTCACTTATTATCTTATACAGTATTCCTCCACAAAACATAGGCTACTAAGGGATAACACTATACATAAGATTATAATCATAAACATTGTCATTTGTATTTGATTTTACCAATGTTAAATCAATAATATTTCAAATCCTATTCTCCACTATATATAGAAGACCTTGAATTTAACCTTGTGTAATGTAGCTATATACTGCCACAGCATGTTAAAAGTCACGTCACGAACATACACTCATAAATAGACTTCACTTTCATACCCCCACACAGTGAAGTGTACAACGTTCTTCTTAAAAACAGAAAACACATTCTGGGCCATGTACATGGTAAAGGAAGCCTCTGTTTTATTAATTGATAATGTGGTATAGGACAATATCAGTAATGAAGACATTCCTAAAGTGAGGTTTTCACCATTTTTGGGATACTAGGGAGGCCAGCTATAGACATCAATACACAATGTGCTCCCTGTTTGCCCTTAGCCACGTGTAATCATGCACCTTTTGTTTCCTCTCTGCTGTCACAAGATTTTATATTAAGGAGTAAATGGTCTTGTCTAGGTTTTTACAACATTCTTGCTCCTAAAGTTACTTTCCTTTGCTTTACAAGTACAATGGAACTTCTATCAAGCAGACATGTACCAAAAGTAAATAAATACACTTTTTACCCTACTAAATCTATATTTGTGCAGCTTAGAGATAATCCCAGTCTTGTTTCTATTCTCGAGCCTTTATTTGAGTTAATTCTGTAATAAACTCAATTACAGGTCACTACATATTACAATTAGAGTTGTTATGAAAGTATAAGAATAAAGTTTTGCAATATTTTAATAATTGATGCATCACAAGCTCTGTATGATACTCTGGTCTGATGGTATAGCAGTATGGAGCAGACATTTTTGGCCTCAATATCTGGATTGTAGCTTTATTCTCTCCACAATGTCCTTCTCAGCTGTGTTTTTTAAAAGGGCAGCAGTGTGGAGTTGTGGTTAGGGCTGTGGGCTCCTGAGCAGAGGGTTGTGTGTTCAATCACAGGTGGGGCAACTGCTGTTGTACCCTTGAGCAAGGTACTGTACTTACATTGCCCCAGTAACCCCCCCAGTGATATACTGTAACAATTGTAAGTCTAGTGAATTTTGTGTTATTAATAATAAAATATATTTTGTATGGGAAAGAGAAGTATGCGGTAAAATAAAAACAAACAAACAAAAGAAGCAATCTCTTTGTCTAGTGATGTCTGGGTACAGATGACAGAGCATAAAACATGCGTGATCTGTAATCCCAGTGTTGGACAGATTTGCATTTGTGCCCAATTATATACTCGGGCATTCCACATTATATAACCCTACATGGAGCATTCAGAGATGACATATAATAAGCCTTCCTTCTAATGTTACTGTGCAGTGATTCATTCGGGGGAAAGATGCAGCAGCTCTTCCTGTCCTTGGGATCTAGTCTACTGTGTCTCTGTATGTCTCATGCATGTGTGAGTCTTGGCCAGCACGTCTCTGCCTGCTCATGTCTTTACTGCAGCAGATCCCCATTTTCTTAGACTGGTCGTCTTCTCATGTTTAAAAAACTACGATGCATTTGTTTATATTAATGTTTCCTTAATTGACTGTCTGTTTTCCAGGCAGGGCAGCTAACCAATACTGTTGTAGAGCTGCCAGAAAAACAAACAAATCTAATACAAAAAAACAACAGCAGTTTCAGAGTGAGATCTCTACTTTACCCTTTCCATGTTAGCAAAATTAAGGTCACAAGTAATGTACATAGCAACCTCCAAGCACTGGGTTTAGATTAAATTAAGTTTGCTTTTAATAGGCACCCACCTAATATGTATGAGGCCGGTACCTTTAAATCCTTGTTAGCTGGAGTGGAGAGGTGAGGTTTGAGTTGTCTTTTTAGCTTTATTTCACAGCATTGCTCATGGGAAAAGCTGGAGTCTGATCCTACTTGCAGGCAATTTGTCACTAGAGAAAACGGGTGATTTTTTAAAAGAATGGGTACAGTTTCATTTCATATTTCGTTTGCTATTGGATAATAACATGAAAATATGTATTTGGTTTAAATTCATACTGAGAGCAAAACAGAAACTGCTGATATTGATAATTTGAAGTATGGTACACTGACCAGCTGTCAATACTGTATGGAGAGAAGAAAGATGAACAACCACATAAAAAGTAACCCTAATTTGATCCCTGAACTTGATTTAATATCTGGATCATGAAACCTAGGACTATGCCTACATTTGCCTATATGTAGTACAAACCAAGTCTAGGTCAAGCCATATGCCAGACATAAGGGTTCATTTTGACAGCTAGTTGAGAGTACAGTTCAGCTGTTCATTCAAGATATTCGATTATTCCTGAAGACTCAACGACGATCCTGAAGTTCTGGCAACCCTAGCAAGCACCAGAAAACAATTAAAAAAGTTTCAGCTTAATTAATTGTCATGTTTCAGGCTATGTTCTGGCAAGTCAGAGTAAGTTGTATCGCTGACTTATTAGCTCAGTCTGGTCTGCATGTATCACCAGATATTATTTTTCAAAGGTGCTGTGTTAAGTGCATATAAAAACAGAGGCATGGAAACTCCCCAGTACAGTCAATGCCTTAACAGACAGTTTTCAATTTTTCATTGAAACATTTTCATTGTGCTTTTGTATCTAGTCCCACTCTGTACATTTACTTTGTTTTATAGGGTTTGCACTGGTTTTGTAAGCTGAACCAGTCTTGATCTTGTGGCAAAGTCTTGATATTCTCTTGGTGATCTAAAAATAAAAATATGTGAAATAGGGCTTCCCTCGTGTTTACTAGTCAGAAGTA
The DNA here is from genome assembly GCF_036373705.1 of Amia ocellicauda. Lineage (NCBI taxonomy): Eukaryota > Metazoa > Chordata > Actinopteri > Amiiformes > Amiidae > Amia > Amia ocellicauda. The sequence continues at coordinate 10,136,388 of NC_089867.1, read as the reverse complement.
CATATCTCATCTGCAGGTATCTTGGTGGTGGATGTATAGCTCTAATTTGTCAGTATCATCTGTATACTAGACAGTAAACAAAAGAGAAATTGAAGCTGGCAGGCAACTGTAATTATATTTTCCATACCGTAATGCCCAGATTGGTCACCATCCTGACAGTAATCCCCAGGAGGATTTTTTAATTTTTTTAAATGGGATTTCCCAGTTTTCTGGGTGAGGTTTCACTTTAATTCGGCCTGGGTATCTGGGTAGGACCAAGAATGTTTCTTTCTAATAATTAAATTAGTGTCTTGCATTCTGCATTTTCTGAGTTGATGTATATATTTTATGTAATTGTGTATTTTTTCAGTGTATTAAAAAAAAATATATATATTTCATTATTTGAAAGTATGTCTTTTCAGAATACATCATTTAAAATCGCTTGACTGTTTTAATATTCTGACGTAGTGTAGCAGTGCACAGGTCCACGCTACTGCTTTCAGTAGACTTACTCCAAAATCCTGCTTTGTTCTTCTGTGTGAGACGGTTAACTGAAACGGAAAGCATCCAAAATCGATTGCATTTACTTGACAGCCTGAAGTATTTACAGGAAATGTAGTTAACGTCCCATTTCTGGTTTTATCTTGAGTCTGTCACATATGCCACAGATGCCTAGACAAAGCAGCTATTTAATTCTTCAGATTAAGTTGAAGACTATGCTGTTTGTATTTTGAAACCACAGTTGAGTTTATTCTATTGCATACACAATACTCTATTATAACAATATATAGGTTTGTCATTAATTGAATCCCTGTGAATTAGTTTAATATAACCCAGTGACTGATTGTAAACAGATAGATTCAGTGTAACTCATCCATTTTGTGTTTTCCATTTACTTGTTTAATTGTGAAAACAGACATGTCCTCACAGTCTCTCCCAATGGATGTTTCTTTGTAATGCTAACATTTTACTCCCACACTCTTCTCTCTGATGTTTCTAAAAGATATGCAAGGAGAACAGCTGTCATTTTGCTCAAAATAAACCATCAAAGTATGCAGGTTTAAAGAGAAAAGGTTTAGGCCCAACTTCCAAACATTCTTTTTCCAGTGTTATCTGAGGGTTCTTATGTTATCAGAGTGCACAATATCACAATTTTCCTGTTTACACCACTGCTAGTTTGACCTATAATAACGTATTTATAAATGATGAATATGAATGTGCTTAAATATTCAGTACATCAGGATATTTGCTGAGTCTGGTGTCCTACTTTTAAAAGAGAACTCTTTTTAAATAGTGTTGTAGTAAAGTATTCTAAATGGAAGATGCTAGACTCTTTGAAAGTATTTGGAAGACATCATTCAGATAACAAGATAATTTACTGACATTATTTAATTGAACGGAACATGGAGACTTAAAACATGACCTGAGTAGGTAGTCAAGCATGCCAGGTTAATGGAATATACAAAAAGCTCTTACTTAGTTTTACTAATTACGTGTTATGGAATAATAATGTATTTTAAAAGGCAGAGGGAACTCTTATGGTATACAAATTGTTTACCTTATGCTGCATTATTTTTCTAGATGATATGGACATTTTTGTGGAAAACCTCAGGAGAAGGAGCACATCATGGGTGCGACAAGCAAAGTGGTAGAATCGAAGGCCATCCGATTTAAAACAGTGCCCAAAGTGTCTGCCTGAAAATCAGCCTGTATACTGTACTTCACTCCAAGGGACAATGTATGCCTTGGAAGTGAGCTTTTCTTTCCATCCCCTATACATTTGAATGAGACTTTTGTTAATCGCGGTTTAAACCTTAAATAAGTCCCCATAGCTAAACGCAACAATGGTCTTTTTTGGCCAGTACACAATTTTCTCATGGTATTCTGTGCTGCAAAAATACATCAAAGTGCTTTTCCTTGTAGAAACTATCAGCATGGTTATATTGTCTAGGGGAGCTTCTGTCTCCTTTATTAATCTGAGCTCCAAGGAGAGGAACTCTTTCCCAGGGACTGAGTGAAAGGGAATAGGAGGGGGATGGGAGAGGTTCAGGGTTTCTCAGCCCAAAGATAATGTAAACTACAGGCTATTCAGTTACAATTGGCAGGATGGAAACCAGTTTAAAAGTTCAGCCTAAAGATTTATTCAAATTATGTACGCAGGCACAATTATGCAAAGATGCACAACTAGGGACCTGTTCAGATGCACATCAGTAACATCCTCTTTAAAATGCCATACAGCTAATGTATGTTATGCAACAGGAATTATTTAAAACATATTCTGGATCTGCCTGTTTTTGTGATTCTGATGAAAATAGAACTTGAGATAACTACGACTGTCATTTTTCACACTGCTGTTTCATTTATCTATTTAATTCGCCCCCATTTTACATGCTTGTCTTAAAAATGAACCAGTTCTAAGGAAAACATCTCTGCAAAGCTTCTCGCTACAAATGTGGACCAGACTTTGTGTTATTTATACCTTAATTGAAGCTCTTAGTATATATATATATATATATATATATATATATATATATATATGTATGAGGTCTGATCTTGCCATATCTGCAGTTTCACTCTTTCCTGGTGAAGCAGTACCACATTAGTAGCCTGCCTTCCTACATATCCCAAAGTGTGAACCTCCTCCTTGCACACAAGTATTCAAAATATGCTTTCTTAAACGTTTCATTTGTGAGGGATGCTTTGTCTTATACAAACCAACTTTTCTTATTTGTTCATGCATTGCCTTACCAGCATTTTATATTTTATAGCAAACATAGAGTAAGGTTTGGGGGAAAGAAAGTTTCCATTCTTGCCTCTCTATATTGGGAAATATTTGGCATGATTTCAGACCTCACAAAGGGTTTGTGAATAAAAACTTGTAACCATTATTGTCCCTAGAAGCTGTTCACATTTCTAACACATTTTAAATGGAGCGTCTGTTTAGTTTGGAACCAAAGACAAATGAAACAAAGCAAGAATTCAGCCATACAGCATGGGGGTTATCAGCGTGGCATTTTTTGGAACTTAAATAAGGGAAATTCACAGCAATCGGTTAAAGAAAATTGCAAAAATGAGACCTTGTGTGTCGCTTTTGTGATTGTAGGACCAGTTCCTCTTATCAGAGTTGTCGGGTAAGTGACAGTGAATTTCCTCAAGCAGACCTCACTGTTTCTAAGGTTTAGTCAATTGCCTGCAGTCAGGAGCGTGCCCTGCAACATAATGTGCACTAACAGCATAAGTCATGGGGGAAAAAAAGGAAAGAAAACTTGGAAAATGCAGTGGAATCACCAGAAACTGCATGTGACGTGGGAGTTAAGCTATAAATAGTGTGAAATGTAATTTATGGCATCTATTTTCTGTTCATATACACTAATGAAATAAATCTCTTGATCCATATATGGAGGCAGTTTAAAGCTTTGTGGAGGGGCTGGGTAATATGGTTTAAATGGGGCAGTTGGTCAGCGGAGAGCTTTATTACAGAGCTACATCTCTAAATTAGATTTTCTTATGGAAATTTTACATAGAACTGGTTAGAGGAAGGAGACATTTCTTGCTTGTTTACATCACAGTCAGTTTCAAAGGTAACTCAGGGAGGATTACAGTAACAAAGCAACATTCCCTAAGGGTGTTTTGAATTAATGAAAAGCTTGTTTGATATCAGAAGTCATTATTTAACGGCTGTTCTTTGGCTTTTTTTGTTTGTTTTTGGTTTGTGCCCGTAAAAGAGCTTATTACTGGCTACTTTGAACAAAGGACGCAGTTGAAGTTTAGATTTTTTCTCAGTGATATTTAATTTTCTTTCTAACATTTTGTGCTTTTAAAGGTCTTGAGGTGCTCTTTATTATTCACTATGGAAACAGGAGTATTTGTCTACCCAGTAATATTATCATGGATGACATTAAGGTTCAAAAACACTAACCACAAGGGAAGCCTGTTTTACAGACAAGATGTAAAAGGTGCCCCTGATTTACAGATGAACTTGCACTTGCAACATCTTAGAGCACGTAATTAACCATTTAGTTGCTGTTTCAAGTCTGATGAAATCTTGCTGATTTTTTGTCTTAGTGTTTAGATTAGGACAATGTGAATTAGTGGATAATGCTGATCCTGTGTTTTTCTTTTTAAGTATTGATGGCTAGTTTTATGCAGCTACATTTGATTAATGACTTTAGCTGGAGGGGAATCCACCTGCCTTTGTATGCAGTAAAGCTTTTTAATGGTACTTTTATAAATTACTCCCAATGATGATACAGCTTTGGGGAAGATACACAGTAGTTTATTAATTAACTAGGTCAAAACCATTTTATTCCAGTGTTCAAAAAGTATGATGTGTTGTGATGTATTTTCATATGTTTAGAATTGTACCTTTGTAGAAGTACAACATATTTTCCATGTTTATTTATATTTCATTCTTTTTCCCAGTGCTGCAGGGACTTAAACTGGGTGCAGTTGAAACTATGATTTAAGTCAACTCTGTGTCTTGGTTGCCATTGAACTTGTTTATGATTTTGGTTTGGTGTGGGCTGTGTACACTGTCTTTAGGCCAAGCATGTTAAGAGAGCACCCAGACCCTGCTTATTAAATTAAAGTTCCTCATGTGTTTGCTTCTTTCTTCTTTTTCAGTCTCTCATTAGTATGAAAATAATAATATACCAATGAAGTAAATTCATTGAGCACAGAAATGTTTAGGTTCAAACAAAAATATAAATGTATATATGGTTTTGAAATCCTTACTTTTATTTTTATTTTAACATTTGCATTAATTTGAATAGTACCAGACCCAACAATTGAAAGTGAAAACAGTGCTCAAGTCTATTAAATAGAATTAAAAATGCTTAACCTCTTTCCTCTGTCAAGTTGTCAACTGTAGGTGGTTGTAATTGTGAAGAGTGACAGAATTATCTACTGTCATTACTGACAATGAAGAGTATGGCAATTAAATACTAATGGCATTCTGGAATATTAAATCCAAAGAAACTGTCTATTTCATTACTCTGTGGAAATAGTTGGGAAATAATGTTCCATATAAATTAATTTAGTGTTGCCTACCAATATTAGCATAATACAGAGTTATACATGAACTGAATATAATTTTAAAGCATACAATTCAAATGATTTAAAACAAAAACTTTAAAGTATTTTACAGAGTAGAATTTGTCTTTAGCTTGTAGTCTGCACAAGTAACCCGGTGGTCACACTTCTTTTTGTTTATTGGTCAGACATTTTCTGGCTCAGGTCCAGCACTGGTAAATATAATCTATGTACCTATTAGTGAAGCAGGGCTTGAAAGTTTGAATAGCAAATTAGACCCATTTACAATAGATTGCTTGTTCCAATCCCAGTAAGCCACTGCATCTGTGTGGTTTGTATCAAAATGTGTGAAAGAAAATGCAAACTTTTTTTTTTTTTTAAACTGAGGTTTGTTTCTGTATTCTTCTTCATTTATTAGAATGTTTCACAAATCTCACTAATGCACTAGTTGGAAGGCTACCATTCACGACAGACTGTCTATGAAAACAGACATAGGCGTTTTAAATAATGGAACATTACTCTAAGCTGAAGGGAGAACTGAAATCTATCACTGTCTGATCACCAAAACAGAACTTTCAAAGGGTTAATTTTCAGTATTTGTTAGACACTGAAATAATCCTTTCCAGATAAAACCATAGACATGGTACAGTACAGTAGCTTAACCCCCTCACTTTAAACTGCCTGCCTGGCATGTAAGCCTCGTTTAAATTGTTCCGTTTCCATGCCCATTTCCCAAGAGCCCTGGTGTATGATGTCATTTCCTGGATACACTGTATATTGAACAATAAACAATCCTGTTGCTGAATCTGCAAGCTGTAAGGGCCTCATACCAAGAATGCTCTGTTGTAATCCTTCTGCAATCTCCATGTTTTGAATTAAAACGAATCTCCTGTGGTGTGGGTTTGGTGAGAGAGAGAGAGAGAGAGAGAGAGAGAGAGAGAGAGAGATGCAAAAGCATCCTAGTAAAATATAACAACATACAGGTCCAAAGGGGGTAAAAAACTGATTTAAAACTAAGGGAGGTTATATTACAATGACACAGGGGATTTTCTTTTTCCTGTATTGATTTGTAGTCATCCATTAGATAAGCTCTGTGGGGAATAATGCTCTTGATGTACAGTCTTGTGTATAGTCTGAATACTCACTTATTAGAATAGATAATTGCATATGATATGTGATGTAATGACTCTGGAGACCGTAAACTCTTACTTAAAGGGTTCATGTAAATGGTACTTCCTACGATGCTTTCTTTACTTCCAGGAAGAGCAACTTTAAATAGCTTACCAAAATGACAGGTGCATGTTTACATTCATAAGTTTGAAATGGCCTTCCAGAATGCAAATTTTTGGGGAAAATTATTAAACCATTTTCAATCATTTAGGAATGGTGAGCAGAAAGCAAAAGCATTTAATTTTATACTGATAGGTTTATATGAACCCTTTAACATATTGTCCGTATAAAACATAATACTTCAAATCGTCTTCTCGACCATTTAAGTGGATCTTCACATTGTCCCTCACATTCTTTCAGGGACTGCACTGGGCACAGTCCGACATGGCAGGTGTTTTTGGGTCAGTAAACCTAAGCACTATAATGCTGGTTATGGTTGCACGTGATGTTCTATGGGCAAAATCCCACCAAAAACTAAAAACATGTATTCACTATTTTCAGTTCAGTCTTAATTTTGAAAGATCAGCTTTAATTGTGCACAAAACATGTGAAGTTTAAAAAGATAGAAACCAGGAAGAGTTGGGAGCTGAGACCAAGCTTAGCAGTCCATATAAAAAAACCCTGCATGCTTTAACGGATGTTCTCAGACAAATTTAGTCAATTTAAAATCATAGGAAGCACAAATCATTGTCTGTGTGTAGTGCTGTCATGGGATGTCAGGTAAAGTGTTTGCGTAGCATGTATGTTTAAGCTATTCAGACCAAAACATGTAAATAAATATCTCTGTAACACAAAACTACTTTTGAGAGGCACTGTAGCCCTCATCTGTCATTGAAAAGAGCATAAACGTTTCATAATCCAGAGATCAAAAGCAGTACTTTTGAAAGAAATCTAAAAAGAAGAGTTACAGAATACCCTGGGGACTGGTTAAAATATATTCTAAACCCCCTTTTTCCCTCCTGTAATTCTGTACTATGCTAAAAATAAACTATTCATCTATGTAATATATTCAGAACCACCTAAAAAAATGCAATCCTTCAATGTCTTTAAACGTTTGGCAGAAGGCTTAGATAGGACTTTATGCTTGGGAAAAGAGGGCGTTAATTTACAGGATATTTCTGTCAGACATGTTCCATGCTTAATTTAGCATTCAAGCATGAAGCATATGATCACACCCATTGAACTGAAATGGTGACCGTGGCACCAAGGCCTACATTCTAACAACTGTCCCAGCATTTAAGAGGGCAGCAGGAGGACAGCCAGAGACCGAGCCAAAATATATAAAGTTTCACGGGGCACGGTCTTGAAATATGAATATGGCATGTTGTGTTGTTTAGGGGTGATTGTTCACAGGTTTTTGGGTAACTCACTATAACTATAATGTTTCAAATATATGTTTTTACCTACAAAGAGCAGGTACCAGATATCCACTCAGTTAATTATTGGTTTGACTTTTTTTTATTGCTCCTAGAAAAGCTCTGAAGTTCATCGAAAGGCATTAGCATGACTTATATGTCATATGACTCTGGCCAAGTTACTGGCTGAGGGAGAGGCGATAAGGCCAAAGCAGTCACTCTTTTTGATTCTGAGTGGCGAGTCCTTACTAGGAATGCGTTACTTTTTACAGCTTTGCATGGCTTTACAGGTTTTCTAAAAGAGAGACACTATTTAAGGGTTAATGTCTGGTTTGGAAAAGTATGTTTTAAAGATGTGGAAACTGTGTTTAACGGAGAATCAGCTAGGGGACTGGTGCTTGTGGGTGGTTAATGACAGACTGGAAAATGTCATGGTAGGAATTAAGTCACCCCCCTACATTAAACCAGGCTGTGCGTTTTTTTCAGAAACACTGGATAACCCTTTAACCTTGTCCTGAATGTCTTTAGCTCTTTTATGCTCTGATATATAGTGTATATTTACTTTCTTTCTCTGAGGGTGTGTGTGTGTGGAAGAATAAAACTGAATTACTGCCGACTTTTTAATCTGGATTGTATTTAATTATGGTTTTCCCTAACAATAAACAAAATGGTTTGCTAAAAAGCATCAGCTATCACTTGGAGATCATCAGTGCCAGATACACAGCACGCAATTGCCGGAATAATCTTCAATCGAGCAAATGCACAAAAAAATAAATGCCTGCGTCAGTGATAAAGGCACTTTTTTGTGTTCTGCCAGGGTGCATACTATTGTTATCTAAGCTGCTGAAAAAGCCTCCTTCAGGGCGTTTTGATGTTAATCCCACTTGCTTCCTTGCTCTTCCAAGATGCGTCACGTGGACTGAAGTGACTGGAGGCGAGCGTTGCCTTTTATTTATATCATTTGTTTATGGCAACTCTGAAACGTGGAGGGCTAATGTGATGTTTTGTTTTTGCCTTAACAGTCCACGTGCTTTGCGTTTGTGTCCCTAGGAAAAATGTAGCACTCTTTACTGCTTGAATTCATGAACCAGAAGGGGGGTGGGAGGATAAAAAAAAAAAGATAAAGCAAGTGTTTACAATTAGCACCCTCCTGATTGGACAGGCTAACTATGAATGAATTGCCAGCATGTTGGGATTGCTGTTTATAGGACCTTAAAAAATGTTTGAAGGAGCATTCTTTGACATGGAGAGCTGCATTATGTAAAACATTAGCAGTGATCAGCCAGGCAGATGACAGGGAGGGTTCGACGACTCTGTGTGTTGAGATGCACGTGCCTATAGTGTGTGTATGGGAATGTGAACGTGACTCTGGGATTCCTGGGTCCTAGCTGCTGCCCTCAATCAGCCATGGAACAATGGAACCACTAATTGCTTATGCTGTGGTTTCTGCCTTCACCCAGGGACGGAGTAGAAAAATGCAAGCTATCTGCTGCCCTTGCACGCGCCACGCTGCATTCATAATTGAAAAGGCACCAACATGCACTGCACTGTAGCGGCAGGCAGGCTGTGAAAATCCTGCAGTACAGAGCTACACCACTCCCTGTCATACTGGTAAAAAAAAAAAAAAAAAAATCCAATAAATGTCACGTTTCATAGCTGTAAGATTTCTACTGAGGTAGCGCGTATCTGTGCTTTCACCGGGTTGTGAAATTGAGCAGCTTTCGTTACAAGCTGGGGAAGATCTTCCTGCTGTCTCTGCAGAAGGTCACAAGCTTTCATCCTCTAGTCTTTCAGTCAAGTTCATCTTTGTGTCTGCATCTAAATATAACCTGACTTTTAGCTGGCTTCCTGACTCCCTTTTTTGTAATTAAATACTTAACGCACAGCAAAGAGACAGATCTGAGATTTGTTCAAAGAAGATGATTCTAATGAACACCTCTTTTCTTGTTTTACTTTAGAGCATTCTTACATTGGACCTTGTATTACCTGCAGCTGATATAAATGCATTTATGATGACAATACAATGTGCAAAAAGTACCTTTCTGCTTAATAACCTTTCACAGACTGCATTACAGAATATTAAAATAGTTTGTGTGAAGGACTCTATACGCTGTTAGTGCCTCCTGAAAAAAGCTCTGCCAATGTAGCTGCTTGTGACCTGAAAATCTGCTTCATAAATGAATAATTTACCACAGAATTTGAATCTGCTGGTTTACAAAAGGAACATGTTTGAGTCCCACTCAGCATTGTACAATCGGCACAACACTTGCATACATTACCCCAGTTTGCAGTGTAGTATACAATTTGGAGGCCGTCTCTTCTGGCAGGGTTATATATGTAAAAGTTAAAACCTGTTGAAATATTTTTGGATTTTATTTTACTCCACAGCTCCACTCTGTGCGCTTCAATACCGTGTACACATGCGCAGTTGTGTCCGGGCTGGCGACACGCTGGCGGTGATTTTTGAGAGATCGACTCTGATCACTGACCTCAAACTCGGAGTGGATGAGCATCCTGCTGCATCGCTACTGCCAGCCATCTTTTGCTCGTTTCCGCCCCGGACGCTTAAACGGCTGTTTCCTCTGGCTGAGCGTCCGGACGCGCCGTGTTTAGTGTCGGTTAACTGGCTGCTGCTGGACGTGTCCGTAACGTCCGTCCACTGAGGACATGAGTCACTATCAGAGCGGAGTGAGTTTGACTGAGACACAGGAGGACATCAGACACAGTGTGAAGATATCATCTCAAGTGCCGTGTGCGATCACGAAGAAATTACAAGTTTATTAGCAGCATGGAGTGAAATCCACGTACAGAAACAATGACTGTTACAGTTAATATCCGAGTGCATTAAACACTGTGATTTAACAGGACCGGTGCAGCGCCTGACTAGTTCCAATAAACTGAAGGATAATAATAATCAGGTCGGTGGCAGCCGATTTAAATAATATTGTATGACAGCTGGCCGGTGTTCAGGCTGTGTGTGTGAATGTGTGCAGGACAATCCGCAGACAGTCAGTGTGAAGGAACACGATTCAGTTAACGTGTCCATTTACAAGATAAATTAATGACTAAATACAGCAGATCTGGGTTTTCCTCTAAAACATGAAGGACTGGTTTAATAAATGCGTCCATACACGCCATGACTGAGACGCGCACTTTAGTTCAATTAAAGCTGCTATATTGTATCCGGATGATTCATCGTGAAACGTGTGTATTTTGTTTCAGCTGTAACTTGCACGGGTTAAGGACGTCTGATAAGTACATTATAAATAATACGGCAAAAAGTATCGTTTGCAGTTACAAATCTGTAGTAAGAGTAATAAGTGAAGGGAGTCACGCTGTGCCGTTTAAAATACATACACTCACCTAAAGGATTATTAGGAACACCATACTAATACTGTTTTTGACCCCCTTTCGCCTTCAGAACTGCCTTAATTCTACGTGGCATTGATTCAACAAGGTGCTGAAAGCATTCTTTAGAAATGTTGGCCCATATTGATAGGATAGCATCTTGCAGTTGATGGAGATTTGTGGGATGCACATCCAGGGCACGAAGCTCCCGTTCCACCACATCCCAAAGATGCTCTATTGGGTTGAGATCTGGTGACTGTGGGGGCCAGTTTAGTACAGTGAACTCATTGTCATGTTCAAGAAACCAATTTGAAATGATTTGACCTTTGTGACATGGTGCATTATCCTGCTGGAAGTAGCCATCAGAGGATGGGTACATGGTGGTCATAAAGGGATGGACATGGTCAGAAACAATGCTCAGGTAGGCCGTGGCATTTAAACGATGCCCAGTTGGCACTAAGGGGCCTAAAGTGTGCCAAGAAAACATCCCCCACACCATTACACCACCACCACCAGCCTGCACAGTGGTAACAAGGCATGATGGATCCATGTTCTCATTCTGTTTACGCCAAATTCTGACTCTACCATCTGAATGTCTCAACAGAAATCGAGACTCATCAGACCAGGCAACATTTTTCCAGTCTTCAACTGTCCAATTTTGGTGAGCTTGTGCAAATTGTAGCCTCTTTTTCCTATTTGTAGTGGAGATGAGTGGTACCCGGTGGGGTCTTCTGCTGTTGTAGCCCATCCGCCTCAAGGTTGTATGTGTTGTGGCTTCACAAATGCTTTGCTGCATACCTCGGTTGTAACGAGTGGTTATTTCAGTCAAAGTTGCTCTTCTATCAGCTTGAATCAGTCGGCCCATTCTCCTCTGACCTCTAGCATCAACAAGGCATTTTCGCCCACAGGACTGCCGCATACTGGATGTTTTTCCCTTTTCACACCATTCTTTGTAAACCCTAGAAATGGTTGTGCGTGAAAATCCCAGTAACTGAGCAGATTGTGAAATACTCAGACCGGCCCGTCTGGCACCAACAACCATGCCACGCTCAAAATGGCTTAAATCACCTTTCTTTCCCATTCAGACATTCAGTTTGGAGTTCAGGAGATTGTCTTGACCAGGACCACACCCCTAAATGCATTGAAGCAACTGCCATGTGATTGGTTGGTTAGATAATTGCATTAATGAGAAATTGAACAGGTGTTCCTAATAATCCTTTAGGTGAGTGTATATACCAGCACAAATGATGACGATAATAATATCAATACATATTCGCTATTTAGTATTATTGTTGCACATGGAAACGTATTCTTATGGGAACATGCTTGTCTGAATATAATGTTGTCTACACGTTTAGCTCTTCCTAATATCTGAACAGAAACGTGTATTTATTACGCTGTTAGAACACAAATAATATAACAGACACAAAGTCCTGTCCTCGTCAGGCTGTGTCGCTCGTAGTGTTGTTTCTGTCTCTGTTTTTAACACAAACACATACCCACAGTTGCTGCTCCTCCATCAAAGGGACGGATCACAGCGGCCTGCTTTACAGAAACAGCTCTGGGACTCCGGCACGACACGACACCACACGGCAAATATTGTCATCAGACACGGCCCCCAGCCGGGCGACAGTGCCCAGAAATACGCATGGCAATGGGAGTGGTTTTTAGGCGAACTGCACAATCTAGGTTTTCTTCCGTTGAGGAGGGGTGACCGAACCATAGGTTGAGAGACATTCAAAGACAGACCTTTCACCGTGTTGCTCTATGAATTGAATGATTTGTTCTTGTTAGTGAGATGCTTATATTCTTAAAGGTGATAACCCGCTACTTCAGTAACTTGTGCTCTGGTTCTCAGATAATTCAACCATTCAGCTGCTATTAGCAGCCCTTTGTTTTCCCCATAAGAACAAAAGTTTCCACTTATTCTTCTGGTTTTAATTGAACTTTTCTAACAATACAAAGCACTTCAAAGTTGAAGTTTGAGTCTGTGTCCTTATGACAGAAATAGTAATCTACAGTAACGGTCAGTTTAGAAACAAAATGATCTATAAAGTGGTTATGCATGTACTTTATGTTAAGTAGTGATTCTTTTTTAATTTTCTTGGATGACAAGTAGAATATTCCGAGCATGACTGGCTTAGAAATGCTAAAATTACCCTCTGAAATGTCACAAGAAACAAGCATTTAAAGGGTGTTAAAAAAAAAAAAAAAAAGTCTTCCCAGGGGGGCATGCTCCCGGACCCCCCTAGCAACCATAACTCCACCCCCCCAAAATGTTGTGTCCTACCAATGTTCAAAACCTTTTCAGATAATCATGCTTTGTTGCTGCAAGAGATCAGAGAAAAATGTCCCCAATATACACTAAGGTGAATATCTAAAATTGTACAAAGTGCATTTGAGTTACAGTAAATTACACTATCCCACACTCTCTGTACTCTGTAACTCTACTTTGCAGTTAGTGTGATTTTCTGCATTGGCTAATCAAATAATCAAATCAATAGTAAAGACTTTGCAAAGACTGAAAAAAGTGACCTGACTGAAAACATGTTGACCCAGTTTGTGGGCATTATTGCTAATATTGATGTAATATAGTTTGATTTGTTTGTTTGATTTATATATTTTTTTATTTTCATTTTTAAGACCAAACACACAACATTAAATCCATCTACAGCACAGTTACAATTGGAGATTAAATGTTTAAGTAACAGGATTTTCAGGAAGGAGAGTCTTCTGTAGACTTTTCTCTAACCTATGAGGCCTGTGTGGAGTATTGAAAAAACATTTATAAATTTTTCCTAATTTTTGTTTATTTGTTTATTAATGGAAACAGTCAATTGAGGTTGAGATCCATGCTGCTGGGTTGCATGCATTTCAGCACGTATTTATATTATTTATACACAAGCACATGTACTCTGCAGGTTGGGTTTCACTTGTCTAAAAAAAATCTGCCTGACTCTCACTGCTCCACACACAGCACAAGTGGATCACAAACTTCAAATTTCTGAATGACATGAGTTGAACATCAGAGATATCTTGCCCTGGATTGGGGTGGAGGTCAGTGTAAATGCTCAAATTGTCCTGCATTTCTTAAGTCACAAACCCCCCCAGAACACGATTCACACATGGTAGACCAGCATCTAGGGTGAGCCCTGTGTGAACAAGGTCTCACTCTTCCCTCATCCTTCTCGCTCTCCCCCCTTCCCCCACAGGTGAGAGGAGCCAGTCCGCAGTGCCAGAGATCCAGGGCTGCCCCACGGCCTGCCTGCCTCCATCTCCGGCACTGGCCCCGCTCATGGCACTTTGGGCTTCCCTGTGAAAGCTGCCAAGCTGGACGCCACAGCTTTGCACCACAACACCTCGGCCACCACCCTGCCCCCTTCTGCTCCAAGCATTGAGCCACTGCCAGCCTGCGGACCGGGCTCCGGGGAAGAGCAGTATGTAAGTGAGGCAGCCCTACCGGAGGAAGCACCAGACGACCGGGTTTACAGAGATGCGGGAACCATTACTGGTATGAATTGTTTGATTCTTTGTTAGCCTTTGCAGGTGAATCACTCGACACACCCATTGTTTCCCTTCCTCCGCACTCAATACTTAATAAGTCATTTTGTGGTGTTCTGTGGTGCAAGACTGTAGAAGCTATTTCAGATTTTTCTTATTTTTTGTGTGTGATTTTAATTAATTCACATTAAGGCCCTCAAGGACTGGATTTAAAGAACATTTTAATCTGAGGATTAATCAGCTAGGCTCTTGAACTGAACCAGTAAAGCAGAGGAATGTAAATGTCAAATTAATGTCTTAAAAGTACTTTAAAAGTGTCATTTCAGAGTGAAGCCTACATACAGTCAAGTATTCAGGTTTTAGTTTCCAGCCTTTGAAGAAGCTTTTTTCCCATGTCACAGCTAGACTTGTTCGAGTCACGATTACAAATCGGCCAGCTTTAATACCTACAGAATGAACTCGGGGCTTTCAAAACACAGTGGCACACAGAGAAAACACTTGCAGAGTGGATGTACTGCTCTTCACATTGGTGAGTGGGCCGTGGAGTGAATAATGCTGTCACACAATCATTTTGTTCATGGCAACCAGCTATGCACAGAAACAAGAATAACTTTGTTTTTTTTCTAGCAAGGAATCTATTTTAGAGGATAGAAGAAACTAAATCTCCTTTGTTTCAGGGCAAATGAACTGACCGCTCTTGTGTTTTAAGTATTGGCCCACCTTTAATACCATCTGCAAACTGTGTGTCACTCCTCATCTTGTTAGATTGGTTTTGACAGTACAGTTAGACTTTGAGTAAACAAGGTGAAGACTGTATTTTGCAAAGGCATTAGTATACATGGTTGTTCTTTCCTCAAACCACCATTCTTAAGAGCTGTGGTAGTCTGTTCAGTATTGTTGTTCACAGCTGCAGGCGGCAGAGTACAGTAACGGGCAGGTACACATTTCTTAGATTTAAATTTGTAACTTGATATTATGAAAAGCCCAATATTATGCAAACAAAAGCTTGTAGAGAGTGACTCAAGGCCAAACCCTGGTGAGAAACAGGTCTCTGGATCACACAAGGTGGTATCAGATGCAGACCTGCTCTGAATGAATGCGTATTAAATCTTGTATGTTATTGTTGGATCCCTGGGAATCGGAATGGTTTTCCCACCTTTTGAAATGTAGAATCAGGAGTTAATCTCTGTAAACTTGTTTATACTGTACTGCTAGTGAGAAAAGAGCTCAAGGTTACTCAAGGACTGTGAGGGGAGCTGACACAGGGCAGTGCTGCCCCCCGCTGGGCATATGCAGTAGCATGTTTATTACCTGTACATTCTGCTGAGTGTGCAGCCCCTTTTTTCCCCTTCATTTTCCTTTCTTCTAACCTTGATAACAAGGACAGTATGCATCAGTATTTTCCTATTCAGTCCTCTGATCCACAGTTGAGCAGGTTTTCTAGGACTTCTTAAACCATCGCCTGCATTAGACCTGGGATACTGGTTATTTTGGAAATAAGTGCAATTAAGTCACAGAGAGCTCAGAAGGAATACAAAACTAAACTGCTCAGTCTCTCGAAGACCAGATTTGAAGAACACTGATAGTTATTTAACAGTCTATCTAATATTATTGTTATCAGTGGATTTGCTGTGCTGAGCATGATCGGTTCAACCTGACAGAGAAACTGTTTGCTTTGTTGGTCTGGTCCCTTTGTCCCTTTGTCCATATAAATTCTGTCAGTCTGTATAGTGGTTATGATGCATATTAATATTGGCAAGATATATGAACAGCATAAGACTTTACATCTAATTAACTTAAATTAGACTCCATATTGCTATGCAACCTGATGTAATTTGGTAATGCAATTACAAGGTACATTTATTTTGTAATTTCTGTTTTCACCTTCATAGTATCCCTCATGTGTTCTGTGTGGAGTTTGTACACCACCTTGTGGACTGAACATGAAGCTGTTCAGCAATTATAAAATACAATGCTTTAACAGATATATAATGTCATCGTTGTTTTCGTTTAAAAAAATAAATCTGTTGCTGTTTTTATCTGTTAAACCAGATATTTTATATACAAATTATATTCTAGTACTGTTTTTATTTTGGTTTGGCATGATACCTGGGTCTTATAGTAACTGATCAGTTTTGTTTTGCATTGTTTTTTCAAATTAATAATATTTGGTTTAACTTTTGTTAGTGGAAACCAAAGCAAATCGTTTGTACAGCTAAAACCAACACCATTAGCTTTAAAACAAAGTTCATTTATTGAGAGTTGTGTCATGTGATAGACTTTGACCTCTTTGATAACATGATGTACAGCTAGTAACAAGTTATCCCAGGTAAGATGTTGTCTCAGGTAAGATTTTCCTTTCAAGATCAGCTTACAGAATTAAAAATATCAAACGGCTGTAGTATCTATTCTGTTATGAGGAATAGCTGACCAGTGTATTTTATTTGTGGGTAACTTGTTCCTTGATTGAGTGGGGCATAGTTAAATCTGAACATGACTATAGCAGTGCTTGGACTGGGAAAGTAGTAATTGCATTGAATAATTTGTATGATCTGACCTTTAATACTTACTGCTTTTCTATTCTATCAACATGCTAGAAACCCACCAGCTACTGTACGTACCCATGACTGGCTTGTGAACAAACCCACAGTTCTGACTTTTGACTGCCCTGTTATGCTGCCTACAGATACAGATATTAGATTCTTGTTCTCTCTCAGGGACAGATGATTGTCTGGTATACTAAAGATGAAAGATGGGTCTTGATTTCAAACAAAAACCTTCTGTTGTCTGCTGTGGATCTGGGGGATCCTTGTAGAAGAAACAAATACAAGTAGGTTGTATAGTAAGCTTCTATGAAACGCAAGATATTGTTCAATCAGTGTTTATTTCAGTTTGATTAATATTTTACTTTAGCGAAGAGAAAGAGATCATTATACCACAGCTACTAATTACAGAAAAAAACTTGGCAAAGACAAACGAGAACTAAAGACCTCCTCCTCTTGTTATTAATTATTTTGTATGTTTGTATTTTGAAATACATTTGTGTGAATTGAAAGGAATCCCCAGACCTGTGTAAATCTGATTAATTGCGAACACATTACTCAGTCTTCTGATGATAACTCTTATTGGCAGTGGAACCCTTTTCCTTATGTTTTCTTAGATTATTTCCTTTCCATTGAAGAGCATGCATGCCTCTTTTTATTGTCAATCATTCAAGTAAATACATATTTTCTCCATGACCTTAGCCAATTCTTGCCTTTTTTTGTGGCACATTTTCATACAAGTATTTCAGAAGCAGCCTTAACAGCACAGTGCAGGTGGTGGCTGTTGCCAAAACTTGTCTGCCCCCTGTAGAGAAAATGGATGTCTGCTGAAATGCTCTCAGTGCTTTTATAACATTAGCTTAAATTAGTAGCAGAATGGATTGAATGGAATTGACTCATGTTCTGCACTTCTTTTTCGCGTCAAATTTTCCTGGGCTGTACTGTAAGGGAATGTCAATGAGATCCTCATTGCAATGCCTTTTCGGAGCTGCCATGTCTGCTTCTAAATACATCGGCAAATACATCCGAATAATGTGCTTATCACTTTTTTATGTAGTAATGAGAATTTCTGGCAAGTGTTCAAATTACACTCAAAAGAAACAGCGCAGGGATAATAAAAGCAAACTTTTAACAAGATTGCATGCTGACTTCTGCTGGAAGGTGTATTCTGGTGTTAGTGTGAAGAAAAATAACCAATTTCTGAATCACAAAAGTGAAATAATGGCAGAAAAAAGCAACATAACTCGGGAGAAAGCGTGCACTTTTCTCATTAGACATAATAAAAGACTGCAGCTGCCAGAATCACAATTTTAGGTAAAGTTTTATTTTATTTTTCCCTTGTAAGAAAAACAGCCCATCCTGATTTTTACCCACAATGTTGGGCATTGCTTACATAACGAATGAAATCTGAAACTTTGCACAGTGAGTTTTAATAAGCACCCAACTTTTTCTTAACCAACATGTAAATCCTTCTCTACTGTAGAGTTAGTTGTTTCAGGAACACAGTGTGTTGATTAGCTGTCCTGGTTACTGGCCTGTCATTAATGAGTCTATGTTTAGTCAGGACGAACACAGCCCATGTGATAGCAGCTCTTGGCATCCCAGACATCGCAGCACAGTGGAGTTGTTAGCTGTCCCCACACTGTCTGCCCTTTACTAACGCTGTGGAAAATGTAAAAACCCAGAGAGACAAAACTTGACCAAGGTGCAGCAACACCATGAGTGAGTAAAATGTCTTTGGTAGACATTGTGTTTTTGTTTTTATCTCTTCCTGCATTGTGCTTTTCTGTGTTAGGTGGCACACAAAGCCTTTTTTTCTTTCTTTGCCCGAAAAGACCATTTGACATTTCATTTGTTCCCACATTGAAGGCAAAGCAGCATATTTTTAAAGGGACAGTGTCTGGAAAAAGTCTAATGCACTATTTGGGGATTTAATGCAAAGCAATGTCTTCAGACTGTCATGCAAAACTTGTGGTAAAGAGTAAAAACGCTTTTATAACTATACTATGGTTGTATACAATGTTTCAGACCCATTAATCCAACAACACAGACAGGCTTCATAAATGCGTACATTTGATTTGTTTTGGAAATATGAGGAAACATCAATGCAAAGACTGTACATTTTGTTTCAGTAGGAAGTCATAGTTTCTTTTAAAGTATAAAATAAAATTAAAAATGTATGTGTATATAAATCTATGTATGTGTGTGCATGTGTGTGCCTGTAATTTTTATAATTCTTCTTTTTA
The DNA here is from genome assembly GCF_036373705.1 of Amia ocellicauda. NCBI lineage: Eukaryota > Metazoa > Chordata > Actinopteri > Amiiformes > Amiidae > Amia > Amia ocellicauda. The sequence goes on along the minus strand of NC_089867.1, from coordinate 10,117,215 downwards.
TTAATTTGAGTTATTATTATTGTTATTGGCTGAATATCTGGTGTCTTTGTAAAGCTGAAACCGTTGTTCAGTGTGCGTTTGATTTGTTGTCACTGTGGGAAATGCCACAGTGGTAAAGGAGAAAGGAAGGACATCACGTCAGAGCGCTCAGTGGGTGGTTGGAGGCGTACCTTGAAAACTCACCTCTAAATAGCAAACCAATACCGCATAGTCCACATGATGGGAGAGGAGACACGCTTTTGTGGTTGTTGTTTGTTTAGATAGTGAAGGAGATGCTGATTACGAATGAGTGCACGTTCTGTCATGAAAGCTGGGTTTCTGAAGCTGCTGTCATTTACACTACCCACATTTTAATGAAAGCTTGTCTTCCTTTTTTTTGTGGCCCCTATTTTGTTCTCATTCTTAGCTATTCCATTTATTTTCTATAACTATGTCTTGCATTATAGTGTGCACTTTGACCTAATGCACCATAAGTGTTGAAGCATTGCCTATATCTCTACTCTCTCTATAAACCCAGCCGCAGCCATGTGCACTGGTATTTCTGGCCTGACAGAGCTGTGTTGGGATCTGTTTGCTGATCTTTCTCTTTTACAATGTCCCTCTCTCAGCAGCCCCTGGCCCTGGAGTCATGCCTGAACCAACAATGTAAGAACAGGGTGACCGGATAAAGCAGGCTGCTGGCATACAGCATTTATTTATTTATTTATTTATTTATTTTAAGAGGAATATCCCTCTGCAGTCCCTGGCATTTTCTCTAGTTCATATTTCCCTAGGTCTGTACTTTATTTTTAATTTTTTAGGCACAATTACCTGTGTATTCTGATAATCTGAGTAATGTAATTACACAGACTTTGATCAGTACTAGTCTTGTTCCTATGCACACTGTTTATGGATTTGGTCATGTTTTTCCATAATAAATTGAAATGTATCTCTTGAAAATGCATGAATTTGACAAAAACCTTACAAATGACATGGATATATAGTTGAAAAGTGTCGAATTTAAATGAAGGGAAGTACTGTAAGAATTTTACAACACTGATAAAGCCATTGTGGTTCAATTTTTGCTCGCTGTCTTACATAATAGCTTTGCTTTGAATGAAAAGTGATTGGAGCTATTCCCAGTTTCAAAGTACTGTCCTACAAGGTCAGGTTAAAGGATTTGAATGTCTTTGAGTGTTGAACAGAGAGAAACATGGTGTTCAGATACTGAAGGTGATGGAGAAAGGCAACCCAATAGACTGCTACACACTCAACAATCAGACTAGCACCAGAGGTCACAAGTGAACATTAAGAATAGATCTGTTCATTACAGAAAATAGGAAGCACTTCTTATAGGGGTTCCTTCAAGAAATGACTTTTTAAAATGCTAGGATTGATTAGCTGCTGGTGACAAAAGCATTGCCCTATTATCCAAAGAGTGACTAAATGGAAAAGCTGCAGAAAGAAACTGTTTTTAATGTGTGTCCATTTAACGGCCAGACCTGTGCTTTCTGGCTGACGTCAGGATTGCAGTCATTCCTTCTAGTTTCCACGGCAACCAGATTTTTCCTTTTGCACCCTGACGTTAAAGGAATAAAGTATACTTGTGAAATACGGCAGGTGATTTATAGTATAATGTTCAGGATGTGCTGGCTATTTCTCGATTATGAGCAATGCAGGTCCTTGCATGGTATAGAAAGTGCTATTTAGAGATGTTAAGCTATGACTTAATACAAACCTCATAATTATTAGGTGCTCTTACCCAGTGTTGTCCTAAGAAACATTTAAAAATCATCACATTACATTGCAGTAAATACAATTGGTGTGAAATGCAATGTAAATTTTCTAATGAAATGCTGCAAGGGGGATGTTTTACAGTAATAAAGCAGCTCATTTTTCAAGTTGCTCTTTGCTGTCTTCCTCTTGAGCTGCATATTAACCTGCTGAACACTTCCATTGTTTTTATCTAACCATGAAAATGCTGTTTGAAATTACTCATTATTGCATGTATTCATTTCTCTGTATGTGTGCCAAGTGTTTGTTTTCTCTGTTTATATGCATTGTAGATATTAATAGTTGTAACTGTTATTTTTTTAAATGCCACAAGGGGTCTCAGCTACATGCATTAAAATGTCTCCTTCTCGTGATGCCTTTCTACTAATCATCCTGTTTAGAAAACCTTTTAATGGCTAAATAACTAAAATATTTAAACATTTTTGTTGACAGAATTTGTTCACTTCCACCCTGAATTACATGTATGTTTAAGTAAAATTTGTACTTATGCTATTTATTTATTTGTAGCTCTAGTTACATATAGAAGATTCTTGTCAATTGTGGTGATTGTAGTTTTATGGAGAGAGGTGTTACTATTTACGATATAAAAATATTAAAATGCTAGTGCTCAAATGAAGAATGTAGCATTATCTTTCAGAATTGTATGTGCTGTAACAAATTTGTCACATTTGTTTTAACATCCTCTCAAAACATTCTTGTTCCTAGTACTCTGTCACTGAATCCTGCACTACTGAACTACCCTGAGATTTTTTTTTTCATGTTGGATAATTAAGGCAGTCGCTTAACACAAATGAGTTATCAAGGGAAAAGACTTGCTGTTCCAGTAAAACTTTAGCTTGTTCATGGTTATAAGGATTAATGTGAACACATTCAAAACCAATGGTCATCAGAACTAATTTCTCTTCCTGCTGTTGTCCTTTCCAGATGTGTGTAACAGTACTGATCTTCCAGAAGTTGAAATCATCAGTCTACTGGAAGAGCAGCTGCCCCACTACAAGCTAAGAGCTGACACTATCTACGGGTATGACCACGACGACTGGCTGCACACCCCGCTCATTTCTCCCGATGCCAATATCGACCTCACCACTGAACAAATAGAGGAGACCTTAAAGTACTTCCGTAAGTCCACTCTTCACTCCTGTGTTTCTGTGCTGTATTCCCCTGTATCTTTTTATCATTTTTATTTCGATCCCACTTTCCGAAAATAGATGTATCCACGTGGCAAGATCAATAGGTCCGGACACAATAATCGGGAAAACAGAGTTTGTAGCAAAGAGCTTATTGTCTATATTTAATCTGTGTCCTTCTCCTGGCCTTGTGCATTTATTAATAACTGCTGCGTACCAGGCTCTCAAAGGTCCCTGCTAATTGGATTGATTATATAATCAAAACCCACTTATCTAAGAAAATAGAACACCTTTCATTAAAATCAGATGTTTCTGTTTGTCTTGCTCGAAGTAGACAAAGCCCAAATGATGCTGATTATTATAATAAGTGATACTTATGGCTTTTAAACTGGATATGATTCCCTGGAGGGCTTCTGGAAAAGATGTAATGAGGAGTCCTTGGCTTCATAGAATCATTGAAAGCTTAAAAGACCCAAGTGATGCTTGACAAACAACTATCCAAGAAATGCATGATCTGAAAACAAACCCTAGAAAGGAGGAGTAATGATTTCCTTAATAATGGTGTCCCGAATCACATGCACAAGCCTGCTGCATGCATAGGGTGGCAGTGAGAAGCGGTCAAGCAGCAGCTCTGACCTTGTCTTTCTCCTCACGCCTATGTCATCTGCTGTCTGCGACTCACTTTCTATGACCAGGCAGAAGCTATAATTGTGTGCACTATTTTATTTCAGCCACTGGCAGGTTTTACTGGAGTGCACTGAAATATTTGGCTTGACAGCAGCAACTCTGCTCACAAAAAATACATGTACGCACACACACACACACACACACACACCTACACCTACCTTAGGGTCATGCTATTGGTTTACTTTACTTACTAAGACTAACAGCTACATGCAATAAACAAGCAAATGATGCAAATGAGTAGATCACAGTAAAATAATATATATAATCATGTAATAACTATGCTATAGAAAGGTTAAAGCAGTGCTGCAGAACATTATGGGCAGGGAAACCCAGGTCAGCACATTGAAGGACCATGCAAGAGTATTTGGGACAGTTGTTAAGGGAAAGTTGCTACAACAAACATGTTACCAGCCTCTGAACAGCAGCCATTTTTAGATGCCATCCACTATGCAACATTTATAGTACAGTAGACTGAATTCTTGTCCAAGGCCTGGGCTTTCAAGCTGGAAATGTGGCTAATGTGAAAAGCCTGTGTTAGTTTATCATTTCCCACTGTGTGGTACATCTCTGATTGCTTCTTGAATTATCCATATTTGTGGCCTAATTATTTGTATGATGTTGACCTTCAGATTAATGTTCCGGACAGTCTTTATGGCCTAAATGTTTTACTATAAATGGTTTATGATTAGGTCTGTTACATTTTCTTGAAAATGCATGGAATCCTTCTAAAGTACGAAACATTAAAACAAAAAAAACAAAAAAATGCTAGGCTTAAGTGAACAGGCAATCTGAGGCAACTTCTGTGCATGCTCCATAAATGATTTACTTTCAAACTGAATCATACATTGATATGAAAAAGAAATCCCCCAAGATAAAAATGATTCCATAAGAAAACCAACTAGTTCAGCATATTCTATTCTTCATTTTCTTCTTGAAAAGGACAGACCTAGTAAAAAGTTCTCCTGACTATGCATATAACCCTTTCCCTGCTGGATTTTTTCAAATGACGTTGAAAGATGTTTCTCCTGAATATGATGGGTTTGAGATTTTTAGTTTAATGCTTGAAAGGCATAAACTACACTTGATAGTAATAAAACAAAAACTGATCACATTTAAATTTAAGCAGATACATTTCCACAAATTTAAACTGTAGCAGTCTTCTCAATGTAGGAATAAAAATGTTATATTCTAGTTTGCTGAAAAGTATTTTAAATAATTTACATTTGAATAATTCCAGCCGTTTGGAATGATGATCCAAATTTGACCTTTAAGCAAGGTGTAGATCTCCTTTCTATAGTATGTTAATGTAATTTTCTACAGAGTTAATGTAGACTATTAACATCTAGTTATCATATACACTATTAATTTCATTCAGGTTTTCTGTGTGTCTTATATTACTTATTACTTATACCATACCCTGCATTAAATAATGATGCTCAGTCTTGAAAATGTGTGTAGTAAGCCACTACAATGGGCTTGTATTACATAATGATGTGAAATACTGTTTTAAAACATTGAAACAGATCTTGTTGAATACATTTTAATATATTTTAGACATGAAAGAATGAATCTTGGAATGAACCCATTTCCTTCACAATGTATTTGTATTGAATCAGTGTAAACTGGTTTAAATCAATTTCTCGTCCCACTATTTGCCCCCAGACTTCCCTCTTCAGTTAGTTGTCCTCTCTATTTCTACATGCTGCAGTAGACACTTTAGTAGAATGTTTTTAACCAGGGTATTTTTAACTCTTCTGTTACACCGCAACACTTAAGAAAATTATATAGAAGATGATATATATATCATCCATGATGAAACTCATGGTTCCTGGTGTGATTATTCATCACTGCTTCAGCAGGTCTCTAGGCATCATGGGAGATGGGAAGAAACACTGCAGTCAGTCATTCAAATATATTCCTTTAAAAAACTAAAAATAGATTCATTTTGGCTACATTAGGTGTATTTCAGGATTTTGCCAAACAACTTGGGTGTTTTATAGGTTAATAATATGTCTCTTGTTGTAATTGGAAGATTTTCTCGGTTTTAGAGAGGGAGCTATAATCTACACTGAGGTTATTGGCATTTGCCTTCCATTTTGTGAATATTGTATCTCAGTAATTAAGCAGTCAGTCAGGGCAGTGGCTGTCAGGGAGGGAGGAATAGTATGAGGTGATGCAAGGGAGGTGTGATTCATCCCAAAACCATCTATCCAATAGGCTGACAGATGACTCCCATGTGGTGTTTTGATTGCTTTAAAATTAAGTTGTTTTATTGAACGTCACGGTGCACCCCACCTCCCGATAGCTTTGCAGGGAAAATGGAAAACCTTGTGAATGTAATCCTTTTAAAAAACCTCCTCCACAATATAAATTACCAGATGTAAGGCAATTGGTAATTAATTTCGTATAATTGATGCGACAGCCTCCTCTTCTGTGTTTTTTTTATTTTTTATGTCCTAGTAAAACAAACAAACAAACAATCTAAACAAAATTCTGAATAAAAAGAGGCGAGGAAACTTAATGGGAGTGGTGTGCATTCGTATTCAGAGCTCGGGTCTCCATGGTAACCGAATCGAAAGGATGATGTGCAGATTCCTCAGGGAGGGAGGGAGGGAGGGAGGGAAGGGAGGGTAGTGATTAATGCTTAGTGGTGGTGTGTGTCCCTTACGTAAACCTCCCAGATAGGCTGTCCCCTCTCCTACTCCCACCCCTCAGCCTTTGCTTCGACCGAGCTTGAATTGACAGAGCTACAGATTCAAAAGTCTGGCATCCTTCCCCCTTTCTCTCTCTCTATAGTCCTTTCCCCCCCCCCCTCCACTCTTCTTTTCTCTTTCTCTCTTCCTTTGGCTCTGGTACCGCAGTTACAATGTGCAGCCCAGCTTCCCTGCCTGGCAGACTTCTTGCTAATTCGGAGCCTTACAAAGGGACCGTGGCGTGGCTGCGTTTCACTTGACCTCAGTATGATGACAAAATTGGGACTTTTCTGAAGGGCGTTGATTATGCAGAGATTTATTGAGGCGGACTACTTCGAGCTCGACTGGTATTATGAGGAGTGCACGGATGGTAACGATTATTTGATAATTTGCTGCATAATGTTACTATTTGATGCTGTATGGTGCCGAGAGAGACTGGCTGCTGGAGTGAGTGTGTGTGTTTGTGTTGGTATGTATGTGGGTAATATTTTCACTACATTTGCTGTGAGTGTCTTGAGAAATGTGGCTGGGGTCCGTGTTCCTGTACACAAAACATGGCCCAGCATGGTGTGTACACATGAATGTTAATAATGTTTGTCTAACCAGGAAATAATAATTGCATTCTCACTGGCCTGGAAGACTTGCTGTTTGTAGATCAATGACTGCTTCTCTAGGTAAAATGATCTCAAGAACTGTTCAGATTGGATTCTTCTTTATTAATTGTATGTGGAGATGATCAGATTAGATTAATGCATGAGGATTAAAAAAAAACGAAGTATGGTCTGAATGCAATTGCAGGTGTCATTTTGCAGCATTGCAATGTAAAGAAAAATAAAGTAATATTGCTTGATTGTAATTTGAAACTGTGTATTATGCAAGTGCAGAAAAGAATTGTCAGAAAGAATGAAACCAGACAAATATGCTTATTTGATACCCTTGCTTCTTTCTTTGAAAGTAATGACCGTTTCATACCTGGCACTGTTGATCGCAGTCCAAATTTAATGAAATGTAGAAGGACCATCTCTGTCACTGTCATCTTCCCTTTTTTGACTGTTAAACTGTGAATGTCCCAAGTTAAACTTAAATATTTTTTTAAATCTCTATAAATGTCCAAAAAGGTAATGGACAGAAAATCGGAATAGAAAAAATAGCCCGTCCGAATGTTGGCCCTACATAATTACCCACACTGCTTTGCATGGGCCTCTAGTGCCTGAAATATGTAGTTTACCACAACAAAACTGTAAACATTTCCAAACACTTTCTCTCTAGTCTCATTCTTCATTCATGTGTAAACTGAATCAGTCTTTGAGGTGAAGTATTTAAATTTGTTGAAAAACAGGGCTGGAGGCTTTTTACGGACCGTGGAATTCACTGGGTGGAATTTTAAATGGTTGTATTTTTGTAACCTGTTTGCCAATATTTCATTTCAACGTCGAGATGTTTTGTATCATGATTCTTTTTGTTTGGATCTGCATTCTTGTTCCCTCACATTAAATTGTCTCCTTTTGTACTCCCTCATTGCCGTAATTGTTTAGCATAGGTCTGCATAGCTGCATTACTGTGGTCCAATTACTGTTCTTTTACTGTGCAGGGATGAGAAAGGGAAATGGTTATGTAACTTGACCTGCTGACTCTGTGTATGGAAGAAACAAGGCTTATAAATAACCATGGACAGAATGCTTGCCAACCAAACACTCATCTGTCATCAGTGTCTAAATATGAATTTGCTGCACAACGAGGTGGTGAAGCGGGTGTTTTTAATTGCGTGGATTTTTCTATGTGTGTCGATTGCTAGCCAAAAGCTGTGCCATGGCGGTTTATGGTCTCAAGTAACAAACTATTAGGTAAATGTAGGATATGAGGCATTTTCTGACAGGTAAAGTAAGTTTACTAAGTGTACACGGCACACAGATGTTGAGCAGCTGTCCCATGGTCGCGCGCCTCCACGCTGATGCAACACTGCAGCAGGTGATGCTGGGAATATTGATCACTAAGGCGGCAGGGGAGCATTCTTCTCATGTGCTTCTCTTTTGTAGCTTTTCGTGGTGCTAGAGTCTGAGACACAAAGGCGGCAAAATGTATTCAGACAGGGGTGGGAAGAGGAATGGTAACCATGCTTTCGAATGGCCGTTTGTAATGGGAGCACGTTGTGGGAATTTTAAAAAGAGGCTTTTCACAGGATATAGTAAATTATCCAGTGCTATTTGTTTTTGTTTGTTTTCTTCATCTTTTTTGTGAAGTGTTTTGTAGTGTCATACAACCAAATAATACACTCCCATTATTTTTAGGTGGGGATTCTTGCGTTTTCATTGTAGGAATATAAGCCTTTTGTTCAGCATACTCTCACCAAAACAGAAAAAGGAGAAAACTAAAAGCTACAACAAAAAGCAGGTGTGTTTGAACAGGACATACCAATTGCAAACTTTTTATTTTATTTTATTTAAATCTCCTTCCAAATAAGATCAACTTCAACTATAAATTACTTTATAAGTAGCGTGTGTATCCCAATCTACTTCTCAAGGACTATTTATCTATCTTATGCTTTCAACCAAGGCTACATACGTTTAACACAATTGCTTCACAAGCTAGAAGTGTATTGTCTTCCATTAAAAAACATGGTTTATATTCATGGCAGAACATTAGTCTCTGGGAGTAACACATTAATCGTGCCTGTCCTACATATGAAGTCATTTGGGTGGTTGTGTGTTGAATAAGTCAATTAAGGCTTGGTGTGCCACCTTTGTTTCAGCATACTCCATTTGTGTTAATCATTAAGATATCAGTTCAGCAAGTTCAAATCATTTCTTAGGTGGTTCAACTAGCAATGCAAGAAATGTGCATTCTCACTTGGTTGTGCATTTTGTTCCTGTTATGATTTATATTTGTGGAATAATAGTGTCTTGTTACTATAACTTTACTTAATAATAAACCATACATATTTTGACATAAACAATACCACTGCCTTCAAACGCTGCAGCAATTTCTTGCCATCTTGTGTGTTGTGTACTGAAGCTCAGCAAATCATTTATTTAGCACCTGTTTTGCATGACTACCTATAGAGAGAGCAAATCTAGTTACCTGTGGAAATCAGGCCACACCTACTAAGCAGGTGGATTGGTGTTGTAGTTATCATTTCCTTTCGTAGGGTTGCTATGGATCTTTGGGAGCTACCATCCGAACAACAAAGTGGCGGGTGTTGGTGTGAACAGGATGCTGATTTGTTGTCAATGGAAACTTGCTTCTTAATGGTATCCGAATATAGAGCAACATTTGCAGATTATTTGTAATGTTTGCGCCATAAGTGCTGGTTTAAAAAAAGAAGGAGAAACCTCTAAACATTATTATTACTCTGCAGCCACCCCTTTGTCTGGGTGAGTGGTTCAGCACAAACACCAGCAGGTTTGCACACACTGGCAGGGAGTGTTCAGGTGGGCTGTCTGTAAGAAATGTTGTCCATTACTAAATGAAGGAAGCCAGACATGAGACTACCGACTCCGTGCCAGAGAAACACAGGCATGGCATTGAAATTTACGGGGTCTGGCCCAGTGTACTTCAAACAGTAAATGTCTGACCATGTCATTGCTTCCAAATGCTTTTCCAGAAGAAAGCTTTGAATATGACCATTTATCAGAACCTGAGCCTGAAAACAAACCGCAATCACAAGATGCTTTGGAAGAAGAACAGCTTTCCCTGGAGGAAGGTACTTTTGCTTTCTGCATTTCCGTCCCCAATTTAATTAATGTTCTTCTGTCCCTATGTGTATGTGTCGTATCTCTCAGTGTCAGCTGCCTTGTTTTCAGTTTGTTTCTTCACAAGTATAAGGGATTGTTTGATTCACTCTTATTTTCCTGAGTTTCACAATGGCAGCTGTTTTAGTGTATTGTACATTCACAGAGTGGTTTAGCAGGAGTTGTGTACATTAGTCTGTTGGTTTAATTCTATGTATATTTTGCTGATTGTGATAGTATTCTGTGTGTTTTTAACACTTTCATTTTCAGTTCCCTTTCTTAGCTTATTATTTAGAAGTATTGCATGTGGTTTATATCATGTTTTGTTTTTGTAGGTTTGCAGAAATAGTTTTTTCTTTCAATGACAATAAAGAGGCACAAGGAGCAGGGGAGTATAAGAGGAGATGCATACTATAGTTATCCTGTTTAAAGCAGAATGTACCTGGTATTGTTCGGTTGTTTACATCTCAAATAAAACAACAATAATTAATTCTGAAAACATAAATTTTGAAGGCTGTTTGGACATGACATATGCAAAAAGCAATTAAAACAATGTGTAGTTAAGGCATAAATAAAGGTTTCTTATGTGGTCTGTCATTTTGCAGGAATCGAGTTTAAAATATTACTAAATAAACCAGGAGTCCTCATACTATATTAATGGGTTATTGAACCAAATTTTATTGATATATATATATATATTTTGTTTTTGTTTTCCCTTTTGCTAAGAAACCTATAACAATGGATTTATTAATCAATAAAAGGGATATAAAACCATCATAGTACTACCTTTTTTTTTTAAGGATGAGGTTGGTAGGTGGAAGACATCTATAGCGTGCAAATGTAGGCAGAACTGAGACGCAATGACATGCAGAAGCCTTGTGTTATGGTACACAAGTGTCATCAGGAGTAAGTCTTGGCTCCATTGGAACGAGAGCTCAGAGTGGGAGTAGGATTTCAGAATGAGATCTAGGAGTAGAGTAGAACATCAGAAGTCTAAATGTAAATTATTTAGATGTTGACTTTTAATAAACAGTGACCCTCCCTCCACCATACTTGGTGTATGGTTATATTTTCTTCAGTCTAAATATATAAAGTATAAAGTGTATAATTGTTTGGAGCTCTTGGATTTGTTCCAAGAACAATTCCTGACTGAGGGTAACAGTCGCTTTTTCTGCTAGGTTATAAGCATGGTGTAACCTGCTTATTATTCATTATTTATTATTAATTAATTATATTATTGTAATTATTAATGGATGTGTTATCTGGGGTGGGGAAGGCTACAGGCTACAGTACAGTAACAGTTATCTGTCAGTATAACTAGTCAAGAAACTACTCCCATGTGATTACAGTTTTATGGAGTGGTTATTGTTTTTACCTTTGGTCTGTTCTGCCACTGAAGTCTGTATCACGTTGTGCTGTTATGCCCTTATCGTATTGAAGGAATAATGGACACCTGGGTGCATTCAAACAGTAGAGATTTGACTTGTCACAAGAAATTATCAGCCGCATGTTTTTGCATACACGTCAAAGGCAACCATTGTAGTTTCTGATAGATTTTCTCTGCAGCTCTTTGAGACTGCAGGCTATTGTACACAATACCTACAATCCACACACCCCTCTGCGAGTAGACCCCATCGATTCCACGATTTTTGGAGATCATGATATGTATTTGTATCTGAGATTAAGTTATTGTATTCTGTGTTTTGGGTATTTTGTATTTTGGTATATTCTCAGTTGTTTTTACTTCTGTTAGCACATAAACTTTGCTGTGATTACATTCAATATTTACCTTGGTATTGTTGTACAGTATGATACTTAATTATGGAGTCTATTAAGAGAATACTAAACATTATATTAACATGTTAATAAGATATGGGCATCATTTGTCAATTGTTTCCTCACCTTACCAATATAATGGTGCCTTGGTTATATTGTTTCCATTACACTTGTGTGCCTTAGTTCACCATTCTGCTGAATCATTTCAAATGAAACTTTATGATCACTGCTACCTTACAGAACACAACACTGAATATTTACAGTGAATTACAATTCCTTACAGCTAAGCGATTTCCTTGTCGAGACGTGACCTTTCTGAAAGCCCATTTTCTGATTTGTTTGTTGGTCTGTTCTTTTTGTCCACATCTACCAAGACTGACACCCATGTAAATTTGTAAACCTGATTTACATTGATTCCACATCGGTCACTGAGAGCAGCTTAAAACTCGCTCTGGAGCGGAAATGCATGTCGTCCTGTGTTTTGTACACTGTCTCTATATGGGTTATTTCACTATCTGCACGTGAACATGCATTGTGAAAACAATTGCAGTGTGGACACCACTTGAATTTTAAAATAATACTTGATTGTACATTACAGATATTTCCTGATTTAATACAGCCTAACAGTTTTAAGCAAATGCATAAAGTAATTAAATTAAGTTGAATCATCTGTCAGTATCACCTGTTTGCCTGGGTATTCATGTTTATCTATATGATTACATTTGCAGTGAAATAGTCTATGTTTCTGTATCAGGCCCAACGTGACTTTAATGCATAACACATTATTCTACGTGTAAGACCATGCACACACTTGGTATTTTAGTATCCATTATCTACTGTTGAAAAGTTTTTTTTTTTTTTTTTTTTTAAATGTAATATTATATCCATTTCAGCTAGGGGGGGTTCTTTCTATGGCAACCTAAAATTCAGTGGAATTCAGATGGTAGGACTAATGTCAAGTGTTCTTAGTATACCCTTTCATAAGGAGTATTTGATACTGTTTACTGTGTCTTTTCCTGCTAATGTTTATTCTATCCTTTTCAGGTGTGCACAATGTTGCTGAAGTGCAAATAAAAAATAAAGGCGAGCGATAGCTGAGAAGTGGAGCAGACATTGTTTCATTGCCCTGTAATGCAAGCAGCCATTTTTTTTGCTGAGAAACCCGAACAGTCAGATCACCTCAAAGTGTTTACCTGGTGTGATTCATTATGAGACAATGGCTGATATGGTGGAGGAACGTCAGCAAGCAGGGACAACCACGAGGCCCAATGTTTAACATGTCGCTATCGATTTAACCTTGACAAATGTAGTACTGAAATCAGAAGAAGGTTGACCCTGCAAATATATGATGACCTGTTTAATGTCTTTATCTGATCTATTTAAAAGGGGTTTGCAGTCACTTTATAAAGAGGCGCTGGTCAGAAATGTGAGGTCAAAGATTGAGTGCCGCCTTAGTTTCCCTGAGAACATTTATAATCATAATGTGTGAAATCTCAAATAACAAATTGGTCTTGTTTGGTCTCGTTCTGATTGGCTGTCTGGAGCTGCTGTAATGATGCGCATCATATAGAGGACAAGTGGAAATGCCTGTGAAGGTGTCTGGAATGACATGTGGGATGTTTAGCCATAACAAGTTATCTGTTAAATGCAGTTTATGCTATGAAAGACAGGAAAATGCTCCCCTTTTCCTGATATGCATTGGAATGGATCTGTTGTGAGTCAATGATCTTTGAGTTTCATTTAATTATTATTTCTATGACTAGGTGACTCTTGCCTGCCTACGTTTCTAGCTCTGTGACAATCTCCATATGGCTCACTATGGTTCTAAATAATAAACACAATGGTGTCATCAGACTGTTATTGTAGCTGTGTACTCCTTTCATAGCTTTTGCTGGAGGATGGATCACCCTTATTGAAGACTTGTATGAATTGTTTTGTGTTTCTTATGCCGTCACTATAATGTTTTTTCTCTTTCTTTCCCATCAGTTCTATGTGCTGAAAGAGTGGGCCAGATGACTAAGACATACAATGACATAGATGCTGTTACACGTTTGCTTGAAGAGGTAAGATCAAATCGGATTAAAAAACATGTTTTTAAATATTTGACCAAGAAGCACACAGGCAGAATCGATCTGTGTCAGTGCTGAATCAAGACAACAATTTTTAGATTCAAGACTCAAGACTAAGAATTTGACTCGGGGTCTTTTACAATTTCCACCGGAATCCTTTTGTTAACTGTGAAAGTGCTTCATTAAATCACCATGAGCTTATTTCCATGCAATGTGTGGTTTTTGCTGCCTTTGCAGTATATTCTAAAGCTTAAAGATATACAATAGTGAGTACTGATGTCCAATTTTTATAGCCTATGGTATGTATATATAAAAAAAATAAGCATCCATGGTTTATCTCACTTTCTTGCATCCTCCATTGATATTCTGAGGAAGTGTTTTGGCAGGAGATTTGAGGTTGCCATGAGAATAAACCCGGATCCATGCTTCAGGATGGCAGTGCTTCCAGGCAAAGAATCCCCCCCACATTGTCGATAATCATAGACTGGAGAGCGTCTGTACTGACGCCTGAGGGAGGGTGAACTACAACAGACTGCTTGTGCACATCTGACTTAATGCTTGAACACATGTATGCCTTTGTGTCTGCTGATGTACAGTTAAAGTGTGTTACCCAGTATAGGTCTTCGTGAGTTTTTTAAGAAAGAAAAGTTTAAAAAGTATGTTGGGAGAAGAGTGTGCTATTTTCAGAAGACAGAAAAGGAAATGCAGTATTTTTTTTTGGTTACTTTCACCAAGCTGCTAAATCGGACACCCACCATGACGGTCAGGCACTGAAAATCTCAAATACAACTTGTAGCGTCTTCATTTGCTCTCTTGGTAACCTCGAAGTTCTGACTCAACGGTTCTGCTTCGTGATTAATTTCATGGAATAAGAAAACGTTTTGGAAAGCTCGCCAGGGGAGGGTGAGGTTGGCTGCATTATAAGACGGATGCTGTAATTTTATTTCACGTTGCCCCAGTTCAACCTCTCTTAGGGGCTATTGCTGTTACATTGTGACATTTGAGAGCAACACAATCCAGATTTACAATTTTCACAGCAGGGTTCAGGGACATGAATAGCAGTAGGGCTTAATGTTGTGTTTGGATTCCCATGCTGAATACAGAGCTTCTTCTACAGCTGAATAGAGACCAAACATCAGAGTCACAGGTGACCACATTGAAGCTTACAAGGTGATACCCCGTGCTGTAGTTGGGTCTAGATTTTCTCTCAAAGGAATTTGATCCTGTCCATGGTTATCTTTGCTACTTAAGCTTTGGACATTCATAAGATAAAAATGGTGTTGACTTTTCAGACCTGCACATATATGTTTAGTGTATTTGAATGGTTCCTGTGCTCTACAGAGTCCAGGCACGGATGAATCAGATATGAACCAAACTTCATAGCAGGTTGCTGACAGGGCTGCGATTGTTCATTTCTGACACAGCAGTTTTGCATTTTTCCCCACTTCGTTTCACATGAACAAGTGTTGTGTGGTACAGCTGGGAACAGCTCCACAAGCTTTGTGCAGGATGTGTTGAGTTGGATATTTTGGGTGGTGGCTTAAAGTGAATTACATCATGCTTTTAAAGAATACCAGTAGTATCTTTAAAATATCTATCAATGTGATAGCTGGTACAAGTTGTTTCCTGCGATGTCATCTGCTGATTATGGGTCAGCCTGCAGGCCCCGTGAAGCTCAATATAGAAACCAGGTCAGGAAAGTAAGTGCAAGTACAGTATATTCTTCACTGAGAATTGTAACCAGTCAAGATGCATGTGAAATAAACAGCTGAACCATGTTTTGGAAAATTATACACTTTCAGTCTGGATTGGTTTTTGAATCAATATGCTTTTAAGGACAAAGTGACGAAAGCAGGACAAAATTAACAATGCATTTCTCTGATTACCAATTGCTGCGTTGTTTATCGTTAGGATTTGCATTCTGTAGATCGTTCTGCTGCTTCAGAAAATGCATGAAGTTATGCCGTGGTTAAAATTGATATAACACTATACATGTATTCATTCAATATTAAGATTCGTTCTTATTGTTACACTTTTATTTCTATAACCATTAAGTTATTTCCGTAAAGCAACTTCTCACGCTGAACAACCATAAGCAAACAGGCGGCCTAAATCTTAAATTCAAATCATAGAGGAATTTTGTTATCTTAAAACAAGTGCACTTTTCCACTCTCCTTTTCTTTGTGTATTTACATTTAGTTAACCAGAGAGTGCAGGGAGCTGGTAACAGGATAACAGCACTGGCCAAACAAAGCTACTGTAGAACCCTAGCTGTCATGGCAATGTTGAAAGGCCTCTTGTTTTAGGTGTTATATACTTTGTGCCCAACGCACCGTCATTGTTCATATAGTAAGTAAATTAAGTAAATTATGTCGAAATCCTATTAAGCTGCTGTAAATAACTAAACAAATATTATATCTGTATACCTCAAGGTAAAAAGTGTGTGTCGATTAAAATAGGCATTTCATTCAGTCAGTGCACCCACTGAAGCTTGGGCCAGACTGTTGCATCAATATTTTTGTCTTTTTTTTTTTTATTCCTGCTGACAGACTCCTAGCACGATTTCCTAATTTCTGTCTCTCCGCAGAAAGAGCGCGATCTGGAATTAGCCGCGAGGATCGGTCAGTCACTGCTGAAGAAAAACAAAACCCTCACAGAGAGAAACGAATACCTCGAGGAGCAAGTAGAGCACATTCGGGAGGAGGTGAGAGGAAATGCTTTAACCCTGACTGAGGTATTAGACTGCCTTTTTAAATGAGAAATAAAATGTTTTCAGACTTCTGGTGCAGTAAGTCTGGGGGAGGGTACATCTTTTGCTTTTTATTGTGATTCAACAGTGGTGTCCATCTCTGTGCAGGTTTCTCAGCTGCGCCATGAGTTGTCAATGAAAGATGAGCTGCTTCAATTTTATACTAGCGCTGCAGAGGAAAGTGAAGCAGATTCGACTTGCTCCACTCCGTAAGTGAATGGCCATCATAGTGAGACACTGTCCTTTACAGCCTCCGTCTCCGAGACACGTAAACAGATCTGTGATATTTTTTGGAAGGCTTTTGTAAAGCTGGCTTCCTCTTATTCATTCTAATTAGATTATCTACTGGTATCACATTCTAAGGGATGTCCCACTTTGAATATAATCTCATTCTTTAACAAGTCCGATTCTGCTGAAGATTGTCATTCTCATGCTTTCTGCCAGGATTCTCTGTACAATACACAATGGCTCCCTCCTGTATAAATCTTAATAGGGTTGAAATGGGCCATTTGAAACAGGAAATGCTGCTCTGCTATCTTATCAGGGAAACATCAGTGTCACAGCCCTGATGACTCAGGCTAGCCAAGCATAGCAGTGGGGTTGCCAGGAATGTTGTTTGTTACAATACAGAAGAACTTCTGGTGGTAATGATACACTTTGTTATTGTGATAAAATTACTTATTAATTTGGCAGATGCCTCCATCCGAGGTGTCTTACAATGTGAACATATACTCAATATAAGATACTTTTACAGGTATACAAAGAAGGTTCAAACTTTGCACTAAATTCAATAAAGAAAGAAATGGAAATAGCCTTAAAAAGATAAAATTATACAGAAACTATTGACACTCCTACTTCAACACATGCATACTTCGCTTTTATATTTATAACCTAATTTATTTCCCCCTCACAATCTGTCCTTGAAGGTGTATGTTATTGCCAAGTTAATCATACACGTAGAAACAAAGAGCTGGCACGGATGGTGTAAAGGGACAGCGTTTCTTGTGCTCTCAGGGGTGTCATGTAGGTCACTGACTCGCCTGTTGGTGTTAATGTTTGCAGGATAAGGAGGAATGAGTCGACATCATCGGTGCAAAATTACTTCCCCCTTGATTCTCTGCAGAAGAAACTCAAAGACCTAGAAGAGGAAAATATCGTCCTCAGATCCGAGGTAAACTTGTGTGTTGAAAGAAGGGTTGAAACACATTTGCTAGTCAATTAGCATGACTACTGCTTGATTTACCTTCAGGGAGGAGGGTATCATATTATTAAGAGATAAAGCACCTTTTGTTTTTATTTTGTAAGTGAGCAATCCTCGACTGCCGTTGTTACTGTATTGATCATGTTCTTATTTGAACAGAGGTCCAGCCCTTATTGTTGGCAGAAGAAAGACTACTTTCTAACACACATCCAGCTCTTCGCTTTTCATACGCTGACACTGTTTTGTAATTTAAGGAAGTTCTCTCGGACACTTTAGATGATTAGCAGTTAGGGGTGTAATTCCATGCTTGGCAGGGACATGTGTCTGGTTGACTAAGCAGCGAAGAAACACTGAATTTTCAGGTTGCAAAGATCACAGAGATCATATGGCTGTCAGGGATGGAATTTGCCCCCACACTATTAGATTGAAAGGATACATGTCTCACAAATGCTCACATACCAACCCATAGGTGAGGTAGGATCAAATTTGCCTTGCTCTTGTACAGAGATATAAAAGTTTCTATCTGAGCGCTTTCTCCTTTTGCCACAGGCTTGTCATTTGAAAACCGAAACTATCACCTACGAGGAGAAAGAGCAACAGCTGGTGAACGACTGTGTGAAGGAGCTTAGTGAGTTAAATCCCAATATACACAATGATGTGACGTTTGCTGACCCCTGTGCCTGATCAATACAGTTTTAATGTAAACCAATGACTGCTGTACCCCTCAGATAATAAAGTCCATACTCATTTGTGTGGTGCAGAGTGCATTATCAGGTTTCAAACACTGTTCCTGTATTTATTTATTGATCATATATAATACAGATACACTCATTGTTATTAGTGAGAAGAATGCAAGGAGAAGGATAATCTTCATCTATTAAAATTAACACATTATGTTCTAGTTAGGGGTTTTATAAAGCACCTTGGCTCTGCTTCAAAACCCTGTAGTTCTTTCCTGATGTGCACTGTATCTTAAAACAATTTCATACCATCATATTTTAATAGTATCTAGTTACAGAAGTGCAAACCATTGTTAGACAAAGGATGCATTTCTATATTTGTTTTGGTCAAAAGGAGATGCAAATATACAAATCTCCAGCATTGCTGAAGAGCTGGCCAAGAAGACCGAAGATGCCGCTCGCCAGCAAGAGGAGATCACCCACCTGCTGTCTCAGATTGTCGATCTGCAGAAAAAATCGAAATCGGTAAGATCAGGCCATCACAGCGACATCTTTAATTGTATTGTTTTAATCTGACAGTTTTACCCTTGCAGTCCCACGGAACTGTCTTTGATAATTTATTTTGGGACGTTTAATAAAAGCGTGCTTATTTCTATCTATGTGGGGCTTTTTCCTTGCTGTGTAAGGAACACGTTTTACAGAAACCATCTTTCCTCCTCTTAGTATGCAGTTGAAAATGAAGAACTTACCCAACATTTGGGGGCAGCAAAAGATGCTCAACGCCAGCTCACTGCAGAGGTAATTAACTTTGTATTAAAATACCCATATGTATTTTTTCCAGTTTGTAATTTACCTATGTAAGTGTCAGGTATGATGTCAAGCATGTTGGGTATAAATGCCCAGAAATTAATAGTGTCAAGTTTCTGGCAGAAGAAAAAACTTTTGATATTGATTCTTGGCTGAAAACTAAAACGTTCTAATGTATAGGGTAGTTACAAATATAAGAACATAAGAAAGTTTAGAACTGAGAGGACATCATGTAGTTCTTCTCAACTGTTTCTCTGTTGGTAGCTTGTTGATCCCAGAAGCTCATCCTCATTTAAGTATAATGGTATTCACTTTTTTGGAGCAATGTCACATAGATTAATGTAATACTTGCAGCTCTATCTCCAAGACCTGCAGCCTAGTCTTGTGAAAATCCTTCAGTTAAAAATAAAATACCCATAACCAGTCTTGCCCTGCCTTTTGTCTTTTCCCCGTCTCAGTTACGAGAGCTGGAAGACAAGTATGCAGAGTGCATGGAGATGCTTCATGAGGCGCAGGAAGAGTTGAAGAATCTGCGCAACAAGACCATGCCCAACAGCACTCCACGCCGTTTCCACTCACTTGGGCTCTTCCCTTTGGTGGGTGAAGGTTCTGTACTTCCTGTCCCTGCTCCGGTTATATCATTGTTTGATAGCCCAAGCTAAGCCAATTAAATCATCCTCAAAGTCATTATAGTTAATTGCGTCTATAGCACTAAAAAATGCTGGATTGTGGCCTGCCCTGATTGACAAAACGGGTACTATTAGTCATTACCCTGGTTATTATTAATTGGAATACCTGTTTGCACAAACTACTAAAACTTATAGAATTAGACACGATTGCACTAGGACGGAGAAGATCCTGACATTGAATTGATTTGGCATTGACCTCCTGTCACCCTTTCTCCTAGGACTCCTTGGCAGCTGAGATTGAGGGCACCATGCGCAAGGAGCTGCAAATGGAAGACCCCGAAGTGGAAGAGCACAAGTAGGTCTTAAAAACGCTCACTTCAAAAGGTCAAGGCTATCCTGTTGGGTTGCAAGCATGACATGTTGTTTTCCTCAAAATGTGAGGTATCTGTACAGATGCATCACTCCTAAAGGCTAAAAGTTTTTGATCCTTTCCTCATCCCACACAAACATGCGCCATGTTTATTTTGAGAGAAGGAGGTTGAAAAGTCGTTTTCACTGTGCCCACAGGCTGCATCCCAAGCGCGTGTTCGAGACAGTGAAGAACGTCAACCAGACAGTGAAGCAGAGGTCCCTGGCTCCCTCTCCCATGAACATCCCGGGCTCCAACCAGTCCTCATCCCTCAACTCGGCTCTCTCCAGCTGCATGAGCACGCCCCGCTCCAGCCTCTACGGGGGTGACATCAGCAACATCGTCATCGACAACAGGACCAACAGCATCATCCTGGAGACCGAGTCCCCAGAGGGCAGGTGGGTAGAGCCTGGACTGCTTCAGAGACGCAAGCCGTTTCCTCAACTGAACGTCACAGCTCTAATGGTACATCTTAAAGATTCATCAGAGGGGACACAGTGTCAGCTCAGATACACACGATACAATGCAAATGTTAGACCTTAACCATGGTTAAAGCAGAAAGTTTTTATTTATTAAACTACTATACACACAGTTAAAGTGACAGTAGATACAAATCCCACAATTCCCAACGCCAGAACTCGTAAAACTGAATCTGTCTTTTGTGATGTTATGGTATTTATTGCTGCAATAGTAGTTATTTTTGTAGATCTGGGCAACTTATATTTCTATCCAGACCCAAATTGCTTATTTTTCTGTTGTCTGTCTGTGCGTTTCCCGGCACAGTGTGGACGACAGCAACAAGAAGCCAGGCACTCCGGGGACGCCTGGCTCCCATGACCTGGAGATGGCCCTGCGCCGGCTGTCCCTGCGCCGCGAGAACTACCTGAGCGAGCGGCGCTTCTTCGAGGAGGACCGCGAGAGGAAGCTGCGAGACCTGGCCGAGAAGGGCGAGATCTACAGCGGCAGCCGCACGCCCACCGACAGCATCATGTCCCTGGGCACGCACCACTCCGGCCTGTCGTACTTCTCCTTCAGCAGCCGCTCCTACCTGCCCGAGAAGCTGCAGATCGTCAAGCCCCTCGAAGGTGACCGCAAAGGGCCCCGGCCCCTCGCCCTCCTCCTCTTTGACTCCATCTGGTCCCTCATGCACCACAAGTCTGGTAACCTCTCCACTCAATACTCCTTCTATTTCCGCGACAGCCAGCCGCGCTGCTGGTTCGAAAGCCCCTAATGCGACTTTCTATCTCCACACTTCGATATTCCCAAACACATGTACACTTACAGTACAATGTGCCTGCATAGGTAACTGCAACTTAGACCTTGTAACAGTGTAATATGTCAGTCCTGGAGCCAGTGTTGGGACCCAGTCCATTTTGCAATCACCGACTGTCACAGTTGTTTTTGTCACAGTCAGGTATTGTAATAAACCCCAAAGTAGTAGCCCTATTTTCCTATGGAAAAAACACACTTTAAGGTAGTTCAGTATTCACTTTTCATTCGTTGTAGCACAAGAAAACAATGGTGTCAAATTCAGCTAATATACTGTGAGCCATGGGCACTAGTGAAGAGGGCTTCCTTACTATACCACCGAGAAATTGCCACTTTAGTTTCCATAGCTATGAGGATCTGAAAATAATATATGAAAAATAACTACTTAGAAAACAAACTTTGCTTTCCGGAATAAAAGGAAAAAGGGGGAGATCAACACCTTTATTAAGGCAAATACTAATGTGTTAAAATGTTTCCTCCTCATCTTTTCATTTTTAATGGACGTAAGCAGGAGGTACAATGCCAGTGATATACTGGAATATTCCCTTTAAATATATTGGTTATTCAAATTACAGTAGTTTCAACCAAACAATATACCTATTAAAGTATTTTGAATAAATAATCATTATAAAAAAAAGAGAAATGTATACCATGAGCAACACACCACAGTAAGTTTTGAAAGATGTATTTTTAGCTTTTAGATGGTTTTTCCAATGTGGCCTTTTTGTGCCGTGTGGTGCCACCTACTGGCAAGCTACAGTTCTGCATGTAATTAATTGCACAAGTTTATTGTCCTCTACTGAGAGTGTTTCTGTAAAAATGCTGCTGTTTGGCAGGAGATCTGTTTCATACAGAAATATGTTTTAGTTTGGAAGTCTAATATATATTGCCTGCAGGTGGAGACTGAAGGAACATCTAAATTAAAAAGTGAAATCCATTAAGGCACTGCTTGTAAATAAAGCAGTTTTATTTCAAGTCTAAAGAGAACAATTAGTTACCAATATATAGTCTTGAGATGTGAAAGTTTTTACTTTTGATCAAGGCTTTGATTTTGAGTTGCAAGCATGACGTTTTGTTCTGTAGGTGCTCAAAAGGTTAGGTGTCTAAAATATTGATGCATTGTGGTTAAAGGCACTTTGGTTTCGGATCTCTTTCACTGCTTTGCTTTGTGTTTCATTTATTTGTTTCCGGTTTGTACTTCATTTACTCCTGTTTTCATTTTCTCTTTATTTACCTTTTTCTTGACACCTTGTTTGGCTTCTCTTATACATGTCATTCAGCGTATGTTTTTATATACATCTCCAATAAAATCGACTAATTTTCTTAACCATCTCCTTTCTGTTTCTTTTATTCTTTCTTCTTCTTTTTATTTTAATGTGTCAATCCTGTGCCTAACCTTTAGAGTACATTCTACAGTGGCTTTTGAGTTTTAGATTATAATTGATTTGATGCATTACTGGTGCTGTTGCTTTAGACTTGAAATAAAATTAGTTCTTTTTCAGACTTCAATCATTTCTCCATATCCAATCATTCTGAGATTGACTAGAAATAATTCAGTATTGCCTGCATCCATTATTACATGTGATTTAGAACAGTTGACAGAAATAAATAGCAGCCAAACTCAGATAAATCTCTTAAAAAAAAAAAAAAAAAAAAAAAAAAAAATATATATATATATATATATATATATATATATATATATATATATATATATATATATATATATATATAATATGGTATTTTAATAATTGTATCTGGTTTGGTGGGACAACAGAGGAATGCTGAAGGACCAGTGAATATTGTACAATGCCTTGATTTTATTATTTATATTGAGTCTACCTGTCCTTCCATATTTGGTCTTTTAATCCATAGCAACAAGCACATTATTTGTTGCTAAAACTATAAAACAGTAGTAAAGTTATGCAGTGCGAAACTGTGCATTCAAAACATAAAGAGCCCAATAGTGGAATATGGTACACAGTGAAGTAAAGTCTAGTACAAGATATTGTAACTATCGTAAATTAGGTGCAGGATTACAAAAAGTTTTGCATAGTGAGCATGTAGAGCTGGGATTACTGATTAGCTGCTTGTGATCAGTAGAGCCGTTAGAAGTGCAGGCTCTGATTTGTAATGCACAATCTGCTTAAGTGAGTTATCATTTGTAGTCTACTGAGCAATATTTAGTAAAGTAAAACACTAGCCAATCTGTCTTTAATATGAGGGTTACACATCGTGCACTTGGTATATCGCTTTCTAAGGTTTAGATTTAATGATTAAGGATTATAAAGTGCCCAATATCTGAGGCAGTCTCATTCTGTTGCTAATAAGTCTGTTTGAGGCATTTTCTCTCGCTCTGTCACTCGCTCTGTCTCTCATTACACACCAGCTACATCACACACTCCTCAAATCCATTCTTATAAAATTCCACATGATTAAAAGTTGAGCTCCAGAATGTTAATCTATGAAAGACTAATAAGAAAATAGAGTAGTTCCAGTTCATATTGATGTTGAATTGCATGAAACACTGCTCAAGTAAGAGATGTTGGAGAGGTCAAAGAAGGGGACAGTACTTCATTTGTGTTTGTGTGTTGCTCTTGTTTTTGTTTTTGGTTTGTTATTTTGGCTGAAGGCTCTGCCACTCTGCACCACTGGCAGCAGCTGGCTCAGCCCAATCTGGGAGGGATCTTGGACTCCAGGCCCGGGGTGGTTACCAAAGGCTTCAGGCCGCTGGAGTTGGACCTGGAAGAGGTCTACCAGTTCACAGACTTTGAGGAGGACGAGCCAGGTGACCTTTCTTTCCAGAGCCTTTCTACCTCCACCCCCGCTCATCCTCGCAGCGAGGCCTCAGGTGAGAGGTCACAAGGGGAACAAGTAACTGTCACAGAGAGCGGCACTTTCCCCAGCCAGCCCCAGCCCCAGCCCCAGCCCCAGCCCACGGCCATGGAGACCCCGGAGCAGAAGGCTGCCGGTGATGAGGTGTCTGGTGAGGGAGCCTCCTAAATGTCCTCCGGAGTGGGACGTCTGACAGGATGCTGAATACTGGGGCATTCATTCACCCCACCCACCCATCCCCCCATCCCTCCATCACCGCGTCCGACTGTGACATCCGTCCATAACGCACGCAACCCGCATACGCGCCACCGCCAACGTGTGCTGCGTTTTTTTTTAAGTATATCCCCCTATTTTATTTTACTTTAATTTCCTTCAGTTATTGATTGAATCTCAATTTCTGGAATCTATTGTGTGCCAGCAAAATGTGGAGACCAAAAATTATGATTTGTTGTTCTCCAAGGTGAATACTGATGAAGTCACCAACAAAAAATGTGTAGTGTTTAATATACTGCAATACACAGGCAAAGTTGTGGCTTGTCACATTTGTATCCCCTACACTTTATCCACAGGCATTGATCTTGCAACTGTTGTAACTGTGTTAATGCTTCGACTGCAAACTTTAAAGAGTTTACTGCTAAACCCATTGAAGGTAAATTTACGATTGTAGTACATTAAGGGTATGTTCCTTCTCATATTTTATACAGTAGATACCAAAGTCTCCCTTTAGCACGTCTTTTCATTACTTATGTGACATCAAGTTATTTTAATTGGGATATTCATGAATGTATTTTGCATCCTCTCTCGGGGTGCTTGATAGCCATACCTGCATTGTCCTGTCATTGTCAATATATACTCAGATGAGCAATAGCTGTGAACTTCAGTTAGTTTTGCTCCACATTTTCTGTATACAATAGCCCTTATTGATTGATTACTCCAATTATGATTTCATTCAAATCTAATTTCAACATCCTGTCATCATCATTCCTTAAGTCACGTGTCTAATTATGATTTATTGGTTGATTTCATTTTGTATCAATGACTGTCTAATCAATCATTAAAAGTTTCTTGCATCTTGGATAACATTTCTGTTTTGGAGATGTGGGCAATCCAGTATCACAGCATTCCTTATCTTAACAGCGAGGCGGATAAGGGCAGAGATTGTCTTTGTGGCTTCTGTTGTTCACGGCCGGTATAATCTGGGATACTGTGAACTACTTTTCCCTGTGTCAAGTGACATTTGCTTGGTGGTGCTATTTAAAGGAGTTCTCTTTAAACCTTTAAACAGATCACATTATAATTGGGTGTTAATTACAACATCCTGTTCTACCCACTCTGAGTGTGTGGTATTCAGGTTTAGTAAATTTTTCAAATTTTCTGGCCTTGCAGAGGTTAAAACAACCCACTGATAAGAACAGGAATGCTGTGTATTTACGTCCATGCCTCAAATGCCAGGCAATCTTGTTCTCTCATTAGCTTAAAACTAATCACTGTCACTTCTGATTGTGTAGCTGTGTCCTCTTTCTGTATTTACTAAATATCTCCATGTGAAGCTGCATTATTCAAGTGGGAAATTGTGATCTTTACCAGGAGCTGGGGCGGCAAACTGTATACAGTTACATTGTCACTGTACCCTTTTATAATAACATTTATTTATCTATATTCTCCCCCATCTTCCTGTTAACGATTCTAATCTTTAATTAAATTAAATTCAATTCCACTTTTCTAATATATACTTCTCTGTTATGTAGGTAGGCCTGCATGAAAGACAAGTATTATCTGTTTTAGCTTAACATTCAGAGTTTCCTCTTGATTGTACATCTGTGGTTTCCCTGTTAATGCCTGACAGAAATAATGCAGCT
This sequence comes from Amia ocellicauda, assembly GCF_036373705.1. Lineage (NCBI taxonomy): Eukaryota > Metazoa > Chordata > Actinopteri > Amiiformes > Amiidae > Amia > Amia ocellicauda. The sequence goes on along the minus strand of NC_089867.1, from coordinate 10,090,927 downwards.
TTAAATGTTTGTTAGTTTGTTCTCCAGTCCAGAACGCTGTGCCTGAATCCTATTTGAAAATCTTGGTTTCTCTCTCCAACTCTCTCTCTAGTTCACTACCCTGGCAAGTGTATGTCACACACCAACTCCACCTACACCTTCACCACCTGCCGCATCCTGCACCCGTCCGACGAGCTCACTCGAGTCACCCCAAGGTGAGGCTAGAGCTAAGTTTATAGAGCCAGATATGTGCCGTTTTGATTCTATTAACTGTAAATCCTCCAGTAGTGAAAACTGCTGTGAAATGGGTGTTCTATATGGCCATATTGCTGTATATTTTTAAAATATTTATTTAAATTCATAAATATAAAGATTGAAGATACCTGCTGTATCTACCACAAGTTTTTCTTTACTGGTGGTCATTCCCCACTTTTGGTGAAAGGTATGTTCTTGACTATCAGCACACATTCCTACATGAGAGTTCACACTTGCTAATCATTTGTTTTGTTTCCAGATTTATCAAATAATTACGGAGACATGGAGTGCTATCAATCCATCAATGGATTCATATAAAATTCTAAAAGTGAGAAGAACAAAAAAAAAGTCAACAAAAGTACTTGAATAGAGGAAAATTGTCCTGTTAAATGTCAATGTCAGTTTGGTTTCAGTGGATCACAGTGGGGCTGGAATTTGTGACTGGAATTTGATCTTCTTTTTTTTTTTTATAGCTCCACAATTTTATCCATTTCACCCTTGCTCTAAGGTAAACACAGAATCCATATTTCATTTCATACCACCATACTTCTCTTAATGCTACTAAATCCTTTCCAGGTCTTATGGTGAGGAAGATGACACTGCTCTGTATCAGGTTTTACTGAGGGCAGATTTAGAGCAGACACACTGACTGTTTCAGGGTGAGAGACACTGTCACATGGCCTGACGTTGTGTTAGATTCAGGTGGAATGTCAGTTTGTGATGACAGCTAACATTATATAAGATTGTCTACTCATCCTAACCTCCCCACAGTTCAGCAGACAACACCGGGAATACATTGACCAAAAGCTTGACCTAACTTTCAGAGACTTTTCTATTTTGCAGCCCAGTGCATTAAATAGAGCCAAGAAACAATAATCCGAAACCCAATTTATATGTCTGTATGTATCATTGTATGTACAGTGAGGGAATAAAGTATTTGATTCCCTGCTGATTTTGTATGTTTGCCCACTGACAAAGAAATGATCAGTCTATAATTTTAATGGTAGGTGTATTTTAACAGTGAGAGACAGAATAACAACAAAAAAATCCAGAAAAACGCATTTCAAAAAAGTATTAAAAAACATTTGCATGTTAATGTGTGAAATAAGTATTTGATCCCCTATCAATCAGCAAGATTTCTGGCTCCCAGGTGTCTTTTATACAGGTAACGAGCTGAGATTAGGAGCACTCTCTTAAAGGGAGTGCTCCTAATCTCAGCTCGTTACCTGTATAAAAGACACCTGTCCACAGAAGCAATCAATCAATCAGATTCCAAACTCTCCACCATGGCCAAGACCAAAGAGCTGTCCAAGGATGTCAGGGACAAGATTGTAGACCTACACAAGGCTGGAATGGGCTACAAGACCATCGCCAAGCAGCTTGGTGAGAAGGTGACAACAGTTGGTGCGATTATTCGCAAATGGAAGAAACACAAAATAACTGTCAGTCTCCCTCGGTCTGGGGCTCCATGCAAGATCTCACCTCGTGGAGTTTCAATGATCATGCGAACGGTGAGGAATCAGCCCAGAACTACACGGGAGGATCTTGTTAATGATCTCAAGGCAGCTGGGACCATAGTCACCAAGAAAACAATTGGTAACACACTACGCCGTGAAGGACTGAAATCCTGCAGCGCCCGCAAGGTCCCCCTGCTCAAGAAAGCACATGTACAGGCCCGTCTGAAGTTTGCCAATGAACATCTGAATCATTCAGAGGAGAACTGGGTGAAAGTGTTGTGGTCAGATGAGACCAAAATCGAGCTCTTTGGCATCAACTCAACTCGCCGTGTTTGGAGGAGGAGGAATGACCCCAAGAACACCATCCCCACCGTCAAACATGGAGGTGGAAACATTATGCTTTCGGGGTGTTTTTCTGCTAAGGGGACAGGACAACTGCACCGCATCAAAGGGACGATGGACGGGGCCATGTACCGTCAAATCCTGGGTGAGAACCTCCTTCCCTCAGCCAGGGCATTGAAAATGGGTCGTGGATGGGTATTCCAGCATGACAATGACCCAAAACACACAGCCAAGGCAACAAAGGAGTGGCTCAAGAAGAAGCACATTAAGGTCCTGGAGTGGTCTAGCCCGTCTCCAGACCGTAATCCCATAGAAAATCTGTGGAGGGAGCTGAAGGTTCGAGTTGCCAAACGTCAGCCTCGAAACCTTAATGACTTGGAGAGGATCTGCAAAGAGGAGTCGGACAAAATCCCTCCTGAGATGTGTGCAAACCTGGTGGCCAACTACAAGAAACGTCTGACCTCTGTGATTGCCAACAAGGGTTTTGCCACCAAGTACTAAGTCGAAGGGGTCAAATACTTATTTCCCTCATTAACATGCAAATCAATTTATAACTTTTTTTGAAATGCGTTTTTCTGGATTTTTTTGCTGTTATTCTGTCTCTCACTGTTAAAATACACCTACCATTAAAATTATAGACTGATCATTTCTTTGTCAGTGGGCAAACGTACAAAATCAGCAGGGGATCAAATACTTTTTTCCCTCACTGTACTTCATATAGTAATATCATAAATGAAGAAATCAAACTAGAACATGCACTGCAAAGTATCAACTACATCTCAATTTAAATTCACTGGTTTGTTTGTTTTTGTTAATAATTATTATTATTTGTCTTATACGTGACTAGGAATTAAAGTCTTCGATCATTAAAGCAACTGATATGTGGGTATGAATGTAACACCCGGGGTTAGATTATAAGTAAAGCCAATAATTTAAAAATAAATACACATTTTCCATTTAATGTAGTTACGCAACAATGATATATGAACATATTTCTGTTACCTAGAAACTTGTTGACATGATATCCATAATATAATATCCATAAATAGGCAAACATTTGAAATTACTTGTACAGATGTCTATGTGCTATGGGTATCTCTGTGGTGAGCACATGTACTAACCAGTTAAAATGCATGTGGTCAGCTGCTAGTAATGACTATTTGTGTATTCATAAGAAATTAACAGATCCGTCTAAACAGTGTGCAAAATGGCTGACTTCAGAAAGACTTTACAATAACATAAAAATAAAATGTTTTAACAAATCACTGCAAGAGTGTGCCTGTCTCTGCATGTGTGGGGGAATATATCCATAGGGATGAAATTAGATTCAATGTGCTACTCACACATGGGGTAAGACTGGCTGTAGGCCGTGTTTGTTGTCAAAACTCGCCAGTCTGGCTGAGGTGGAACCTGCAGCTTTAACTTTTGGGAATGGAAGTGTGCAGGTATCCATGGCAGTAGGGACTTACCCACTGAAATGGTTTCAAGGGAAATGGTAGAATGGGGGCCACTGACATGAATTCCTTCTTTCTTCCCCCACTATCCAGCCTTAACACGGGTCCCATGTCAGCCTGCGTCAGCATGAGTAGCCTGAAGTCCACTCCAGTGGCTACCCCCTGTACCCCTCGCCGCCTCAGCCTGGCAGAGTCTTTCACCAACATGCGCGATTCCACCAAGACCATGAGCACCTCCCTGGGGCTGGTCAGACTCCTGCAGGAAAGGGGCATCTCAGCCGCCGTCTACAACCCGCAGAGCTGGGACCGGGCGGACAGCTGCGACGGCCCGCTCCTCTGCACCTCCGCCTCCCGAGGCCTGGAGACCCTGCCCTCCACTCCTCCCAACTCCCCCACCACCCAGCAGCAGCAACAGCAGCAGCAACAGCAGCAGCAGCAGCAGCAGACCCCCAGTGCCCCCTTTGAGTTCAAGAGCTCCAGCCCTCCATATGACAACTTCCTGGCCTCGAAGCCCGCCAGCTCCATTCTGAAAGAGGTGCGGGCCGAGGCCAAGAGCATCTGCAACAGTGAGAGCCAAACAGACGTCAGCATGTACAACCTCAACCTGGTGGACAAGCTCAAGAGGTTCGGCGTTGCCAAGGTGGTCAGCCCTGGGGCCACCGGGCACACTGGGATGGCCACTCCTCTCCTCAGCGGGACTCGCCGATCGAAGCCCCCATTTGAACCCACGGGCCTGGTGAGGGAGGGGCTGCACCTAGGCTGTCCGGTGGTGACCAGCGCCATAGGGGGTTTGCCACTGACCTCTGGGATCCGGCGCAATCGCAGCTACCCAGCCATGGTGGGGGCCAGCATGCAGATGAAGGGGCCCGGGCCCCAGACTTCAGACATGCTGCTGGGACCCAAGCTTCCCAAACAGACTAGTCTCAAATAACAGACCCACGTGTCACCTTTTCTATATTATGTTTTAGACATTTTTGTTTTTTAAGCAATGACGTATTTATCATTTTATTCAAGTGTTTGACAAATCAACTCTGTGCCTGTAAGAAACAGAAAATCTAGACTGTGTACAGCTTCTTTTTTGTATATAGAGCTCTTACTTTCTCTCTCTACTCCACACTGCTTTTTCTCTAAATCTTACATGTGTACCAAGGTGTATTCTGACTTGTTTATGCCCATGCTGTTAAAAAGTATTTTGAGGTGCTCTGGAGGTGTGTAAGACAATGTAGCGCATTTCGTGATAGATTTGAGACAAAAAGACTCGGATATTGCTCTGAAAAAGCACTTTTACTTTAAGGCTAGGATGAATCAAACTGTGCCCCCATTTCTGTTTGCTTTGCTTTATCTCAGAAAGCTCTCGTGCGTCTCATCTCTGCTGGACCTAGCATCACTGTGCACTGACAATTTAAAACAAACTAAATACATAGAAGTAGCACCTTAAAACTATATATAATATATATATATATATATATATATATATATATATATATATATATATATATATATATATATATATATATATATATATATATATATAGTGTGTGTATGTGTATATATATATATGTATATATATATATACACATATAAAACCTAAGCAGTAGATGCATTTAACATAACAATATGTCCTTTTTCATGTTTTTTGTGTTGGTTTTTTTTGTTGGAAAAGTTTATTATGTCCAACTATATTAATATATGGGTCACAGCAACACCGGTTTTGTTGAAGTTTCACTGAAAGCTAAAAGTAATTCGCTGGTGGGGGTGGTAGACTCCCAACTGCTAGTGTGCTTGCACAACATTTGCAGACCAAAAGCTGCAACCAAAAACCAAGGGAAGAGACGCACGGGAGTCTGGACAGGAGTGCTGCAGCGATGGGACATTTGAAGTGAATGAATGTGTTTTTAACTCAAACACAAGCTTATATATATATATATTTTTGTGATAGACCAATATACTTTTTGTTTATATATATATATATATATATGTATATATACTAGTTTAACTTTGAGGAAATGCAGTTGTCAAAGACTTGAATTAGGGGCAGAAGAAATTAAGTTGATAATCAACGATAATCTCCATTTTTACCATTGAGGCCTATGTCTGACAGCTCTTGTGTGAGGCCTGTTTCCATTGATGTAGGAGCGGATAGTCATTTATTTTAGTGGTACAGAAGCACCAGTATAGATTAACCTGAGCGATTTTCCTTGTGAGGACAGATTGAAAGCATCTGATACTGTAATGTTAGCTTTAAAGCCAATTTTTTGTAAGATGGCACAATGGCAAGCTTTGACCTGTGTATTAGTGCCTGAGCATAAGTGTTTCAGCATCTGACTGACTTAACATTGGTCTGCCAAGCCATGACTGAAGTATCACTCGCACTGAGGGTTTATTGTAAATAGTTCATGATTTGATCTGTTTTAACCTAGTTCTACATGTGGCGAACATGATATAATAGATCTTGTATATATTTTGAAGCAAAGCACATGGAACAATAATGCATGTGTCTTAATGAGAAAAAAGCCTATTTATTCTTTACTTTAGCATTTTAGTTAAAAAACTAACAAACAGTTGATATTATTTGCTGTTGTATGTGTGCACTTCTTGTCAGTAACTTGAATATCTCATTTGAATGTATTAACAGCAGATATGTCCATAACTGTTTTTATTTACACAATGGATTTTACTCCATTTCACCATAAAGGGAAAGTATGCTACTTGTAAATTGTAAATGGTATGTATGCAATAAGAATAGTCATGTTAACCTTTTTTAAAAAATGAAAAAAGTTCAACAAAAATAAAGATGAAGGATATGTCAAAGACACTGGTAACACCATTAGCATTGGGTTGTACTTTCAGGAATTTTAAATGCTGTTATTCTCAAAAAAGACAAATGTTATCAATAAAAACAACAGATTTGACCAATGTGTTTATATTTCAGATTAATTCCTCTATATATTGTGTATAATATGAGTATACTATTGGTCTCTCTGATATTTGTATAAAGGGTTATGTCTTGTATCAAGCAATTAATTTATTTACTCAAGTCTGCATTGTGGTTTAGTTTTATTAATTTTATTTACTGGCTTTATCCTTTTAGGGTTTACTTTATTTTCATACAACTCCATTTCGCAAATAAATATACAAGAGCATGAGAAATCTGAGAATGTAAAGGCAGAAGGGGAAATGGTTGGACACTACTGGACACAGTCCTTGTAGCTGATCAGGGAAATTAAAGTGTAGGCCTATAACTAGAACAAGTGCAGGCATTCAGCTCAATAGAATAGTGCAGTTGCTGGGGTGGCATGATTTGAGGATGAAGTATTTCTCAGAGAAGACTTTGAAATCCATCCAAATTCCCTCCTGGCGACCCTGGTTTTTGAGTGAAGAGAACAGAGCAAACCATAATACTTTTTAATAATTGTGAATATTATGATTAAATAAGACCAGTTGTCAATTAAAGGCTTTATTGTAACGATTTATTTTTTGCTCGTTCAAGGTTATTGTGACATCTCTTCTGAAGATGGCTCTTCTGATAGGACTGAGCGGAAATGTCAAGTTTGAGAACCCTTTAACAGTAGTAAACAGGCCTTTTGTTGCTCAGAATAGGGCAATTGTGTTTTTTTTTTCTTTTCTCAAGGCTTATTGCACAAGTAGTAAGGTATGGGTGAGGCCTAAGTGAGTAAGACAAGAAAAGCATGTTTAACAATTGCTCTGTCTCTTTACAGATGTAAACATGTACCTGAAGTGCGGCCTTGAGAGACACTCCCAGTAGCTATAGAAACTGGTAAATATCCTAGAATCGCCACAAAGCACAATCATTTTATTAAAACAACACGTTAAGGTTTTCTTAACAAAGGGTGTTTTTTTCTGCAGTTACCCATGTCAGCCACAAGAGGGAATACTAAGCTCAGGAAATAAATTGTGACACTACAACAAACCTAGCGGGAAGAGAACAAATCACTTGAACTGTTTACAAAGCTAGGACTGAAGTACTAAAGTAATAATTCTTTATCATAGGTAATAACAGCAGGGATGTGTCCAGCATGTAGAATCTGACACCAAGCATTTGTACCTTTAAAATCATGAGCACTTAGTATGTGGTTGTTATATTCTCCTATTTATCCATCCATCCAGGCTTTAAACAGACAAAATATCTGGCTATAAGCAGGCTTAGAATTTACGCAACGATTACTCATTTTGGAAGAAATACCATCTGTTGAAACAAAATCAAGGCATCAATTTGATAAATGCTAGTTATGTACTGTACCCAAAGTGCACAGTGAGTTTATTTTTGTGAAACCTACTCCTATAAACCTTGCTACAAAGTCTATTTTCTGTAATTGCTCTGGTCTCCCTGGTAAGGATATTAATATATTCTATGGTTTTATAATCAGTTTTATTTAATTGTTGATTTCTATACGACAAGACAACCCAATTTTCATTTGTTCATTAAATCTACTTGCACAGAGTGCTTAGATTTCAGATCTGGATTTCAGCAGCTGAAATAATATCCCTGTAGTGAATAGATTGACTGAATTTAACACAGAGTACAGTGTCATTTGATGTTAAGCATGAATCAATCACTTCATATCTTACAAGTTCAGAATAAGATTGCAATTAATATTTACAAGTAAACATGTCACAGACCAAATTAAATCTATAGATTTTCAAATGTATCTACTTTTTCATTAAATGTACTTACAGTATATATATTTTTCCAAACAATGTATCTTCAAATTATGTGTTTATCTGATTTCAGCTTCTTAGACATTTTATCTGTCACAGTTCAGAGAAAGAATAGAGGAACCAGTAAAAGGGGAAAATGTTGAAAGTTTTCTATTTAATCTCATCTTAATGCGCATTTTGAAATTCACAGGTCATACCCAATCTTATCAAACATGGGACTGTGTATCATCCACACTTTCATTTAATTTCACTTCTGTCCAGCTTGTGTTTGGATTGATTCTCGTTTGCTATAATGAGAGAATTATTTGCCATGATGTGTAACGAATGTTTATTATTATTATTATTATTATTATTATTATTATTATTATTATTATTAACTAGTGCAGTTTATAGCCATGTCAAGATGAATTTGTAAAGTCTGGCATTTCATTCCTCCAAAGAAAGCCGCCTACTTTATCATCTGCTGATATTTTACTACTTGTGGCAGAATAATGAGCCAGTCAGAGAGACGTTGCTCGTGCTTTCCAATGTAACAGCCAAATTGGGCTTGCCACATAGAGTTGTGCTTAATTATTTAAAGGAGAACAATGATTCATGTGTAATAATGATAATCCTATTCACCTAAGGAGTGTGAGCATTTGTGTGTCCACCGAAGTGCGATGTCTACTAGAATAACCAATGGGCCGCATTTTCAAAGGTGCCTGTAGGCATGTGAGTAAATGAAAAAAAAAAGGAAAAGAAAGAACGTAATAAAAGAATGCGCTCTTCAATGTGTACTTAAAGGTCATCAATGCAAATGCGAATTATTAAACTAATTGAAATGCCTGCTCTGTTTTCTATCTGAGACATTCTTCCCTGTGGCCTCCCCCCCCCTTGCTTTCTGGCCTCAATCTGCCACTCAAGCATTTGAATGTCTTTTGTTGTGCATAAAAAAGTGTTTCCTTATCTGTCCTCTTCACTTCTTGCAGGCCCATTCTTTTTTTCAATTAGCTAATTAAAAATACAAATGTGACCACACTTTAGCCCACCAATAACTGTGTCACTGAAACTTGAAGAAACTTGAAGAAAAAGAAAACTGCAAAAATAAGGTTTCATTTAAATATATGTATTTTGTTGTGTTTTTGCGTTTGTACTTTTTTCAAAACTTTCATACAGGCATTTTACTGTATTATAAACCAAATGTAACTGAGATTCAACACTTTTCTGTCTTTTCCTTATTTGGCTATTATTTACATGCTGAAGGGGTTATGATTTAAACGCTGCTTAATTAGTCTTGAGGGCTATTTCCACTCCAAGATTAGTTTAGTTGTGGCAGGAATACTTTTAGTAGTTTACCTGTTTAGAAATCCCTGGTATACTTAGTGTTCTTGTATGTTTTGAATTTACAAACTCAATAATACTGCTATGTATCCAGTCTTACTATATTTATTATCATTCAAAAATAAGTAGGATTTCTTGTGACAAAAGAGAAATTGTGAATTATTAATTTCAATATATAATATAATTTGGATGAAATTGAAAGTAAATTGTTCTCAAAGTTCACACATTTGTAGCTGAGGAGGTCTTGGAAACAAACCTATATATATGAAATGAAATCACAGCCAAAGCTACATTTATCTGAGGCTGTTTTTCAATGCAGGGAAGACATGCAAGCTTTGTTCATGTTTATCACCAGAGTTTATTGCTTTATCCGGCTCTGGGGCCCAATTACAATTAAAGCAGTCTTGCTGCAACCTCATATTTAATAATACTGCAGTGTCCTTTGGCCTATAGAAAGACACTTATTTCCATATTACAGGCCTGAGTATTTTAAATTATATTTGCAAGGCTTCTGCAAATAAATTAGGGGCTACTTATCGCAAGAAAATTTGAACTGCTATTAGCGATGATTTACTGCAGTTTGTTTATCATACTGAAGGAACACGTTTCATTCATTGTAATACAACAATATTCAGAAATGTGGAAACAAAGTACTGTGACATGCGAGACAACAATAACAACAAAAAAACACGTCGCGCTTTTCTTAAGAACTCTGCGCCGACTTGCTTGCAATATGAGTATTCTGATTTACTCTAAGCATTTGACGAATTCAGGACTTGCCCACTTTAAAGCTTTTAAACAATTAAATCAATTGACAAGAAAAGCTTTTAGTGTAGGTAAACATTAAGCATGTGCTAGTGAGTTGTGAAAGAATGGGCTTTAAATCCTAAAGTCATGAATAATAAATGATTCCTGATCACATTGAAATGGAACCAACACAACAATATACTAATGTTTGGCCATTAATGTTAATATGTATCAAAGGACGAGTGATTAAGCTCTCTGTAAAACATAATGTTCCTTAATCTCTTCTTTGTCTTCTTCCAGTGTATTCATGAGCAATTGCTCAATTTAACCTCTATAAAATAGTACTTGTATGATTTAAACTAGACCATTGAAAAGTTTCGGTATGGTTTTATGGCTTAGTGTTCAGATTCTGTAAATTGAATTTGCTGTTTGTGGGTATGCACTGTATGTTTCAAATGTGCACAGTATTTTGTAATAACATGTTTTTTTGAAAATGCAATTAATCCTTTCTCTGTAATGTTCCATGGAACATAATTTTTGCAAAGCACCCGGAAATATTGGTGACCTTGGTATAACTGTATAACCTATATATTGTGCTCCCGAAAGAAATCTCCATTTAACCTAACAAACTAAAATACCAAGGAGTGGAGTTCAGAATATGAGTTTTCAAAATAAGTTAGTCTTCAGCATAACCAATTTGAAAATTATTTTGTTCCAGGGACTGCATCCTTGAGCCCTATTTATCTCTATTGGCTGCAGGAGAGTCACCAGCAATAGGCTTCTCTCTCTAATGGAGGTTTGAAAAAGGGCTTCCTCTCGCAGCCCAAATGGGTCGTTATGGTGCTGTATTAGTTGCAACCGAGCTATTTGCTCTTTTAATGGCTGCTTGAGAGATTGAAGGCTTGCTTCCCATGTGTTGTTTGACTTCCTGATCAAACGGAGGCAACAAAAGCAGTGGAGACTCAGCTGACAATGATCTCTTGGCTTCTTTCTCAGCACTGCCATCTTTTCTGAGTTGTGTTGGGAGACTAGTAAGGTCAACAGAGTATTATCTTAGCCTGTATAACACCTGCAGGCTGGTGTTCAGTTTCTCATTGCAGCACGGTCCATGTCTGTGAGTCAGACATTTTTTTGGGTAGTTCCTTGATTGCTTTGTGGATCTGCTGTCATAAGTGGGGAACTCCATTTTTTTCTATACTGCTAACATTGTCTCAGTGGGATCTCTGAAGCCTTCTCAGCACCCAGCTCTTGTCTCACCTCCTCAGCCTCTTTTACATGGGCTGCTTATGCAACCATTAAAAAAAAAACTGAAATAGTTTGAGCTTGTACCAGTTTACATCCTTGTTGGGAAAAAACAAATCTTCTGAGACACCAGTATGGTCACCGTGTGCTTTTCTGGTGACAGCGTGTTGGAAACATGCCACAATGAAAATGAATTGTTGCTAAATTTGGTTCCCCACTGGTGCAATAGTTTTAAGTTTGACCCAGCTGTAGCTTCAGCTCGTAAGGAAAATAGGTAATACAATCAATCACTTGTGCATCTCCATATTTATAGTGTTTTATGTTTCAAAACTCATGTGTTTTCAAACCTCATTGGCTTTGAACTCAAACTGTTTGGTTTTACCAGAGTTTACAAGTTTCCCAAATACTGTTAAAATGATGACTCTATTGAGAATGCTTCTTGCATTACTAGTCTTTAATGCTAACAGTGCACAATTATATTGCTAGAAGTCACAAATGGAATGAAAGAAGGTAACGCTGCTGAGGAATTAAATGTATAGGTCAAGTAAACAGTGTTTGTTTGGACTTTTTGAGTGATTGGCAGTCACATTGCATCCTTAGAGAAATATGGTGCAAACAATTGGACATTTTCTGTGTGTTTGTCTAATTAAAATAGTGTCTTTGTGTGATCCAATGTACAAGTGGAGTTTGTTAGTATTAATCAGATTCTTTGGAGAACAACATTATATATTTTGCTGTGTTGACCTACAAATGCTATCTCTAAATACACAGTATATTATGCCTAAAAATGATATACTGTTATTTATTCTGAAAGACCTGAAAAATTCTTGGTGGGTGACAGGACAAGATTTTTTTCCATTTTTTTTTTTTTTATATAGGTAAATTGCTTTAATATATTATCAACAATATGAAAAGAAACCAGAAAAAAAACAAGATTTTTTTTTTCTGCAAAATTTGGCATATGTATATATTGCATCATATAGTTTTACAAACAAATTTACATCAAATACATAATAAATATAGTTTCTGAAACACAGATTTTCAAAGACGATGATTTAAAATTAAGTTTCTGTTTCTCTGTACAGAAGTTGGAGCACAATCTGGCTTATGATGAATATTCATATTCTTCAGCACTGCGGCGGCCAAAGTCCATCCATCCCAGGTAGTCTCTGTCTTTTATCCTGTGGTTGGCGCTCATGCTGCCTGCCTTATTGTTCATTGTGGAGTTTCTACGAAAGGATCCTAAAACAATTAAGAGGAAAAGATACGTTTTAGTGCCTCTGACCTGCATGAGCGAAAACATTTTACTGGCCACTTTGCCAACAATATAAAAAACTGATTTGAAATAGGTATTGTATCAGTGTATGCCTTTGTTTTGAGACTTATGCAATATACAGTATCTAGCTTGTCACATGCAGTGAGGCATTGACAAGACTCTGCTGATATACTTTGGCTACAGGTGCTCAGACAAGTTAAGCTAAACAATTCTCTCCTGGAAACAAGGACTGATGGGAATGTCGTTCTGTCCCCGCAGATTTAAATATCCCAATACTTGTCTTGTGTACCCCCAAAGAAAGCGCTATCTCTAGTGCTTACTCATGTTTTAATTGAGAAGCACTAGAGTTCTAGTTATCATCAGTCTTCTGTACTGTTTGATTTCATAATTTATTTTCAAAGTCTGACCAATTAAGCCTAAGCTTAATTCAGATACGGTTTAAGGTTGTTTTTTTTTTTGTTTTTTTTATTCAAAAGCTGTCTCCTATCATATGTAGGTTGAACAAAGTGCACATCTGCTTGCCTCAGACAAGGAGGTTAAGGAAATCTCTTATTGTTTTTTCCAGCAAGTGAGTGGTTTGTTAATTTCCCCTAATTCAGCCTCATAAATTACAATACATAAATTGCCCCCAGGGCTGTTTGTGCATAAAGAGATATCTTAGAAACAGGTCCTGTGTGGTTTACACCAATAATAAAGCAAAACTGTATTGATCTCAGCAGTGCTCTGGTATTTTTGCTTTACGATAAACAAATCTTTGAATTATATAGCAATGGGCTTGGACTTGGAACACTTGGAATTATAAGCAAAGTGTTTCCTTCCCAGGGCACTGAAAGTTATTTCAATTATTCCTTATTTCTGTGTTTACTCTGTAGATTGGCCTTTATGTTTTAATCTCGGTCCAGCCTGCTATATTCTTGTGCAGAACAGAGGAAGAGAACTTTAAATACTGAACATCTCAGAATAATACACACCCACATTATAATCCAACATCATTATAATGCAGTTGGACATTCTGAAGATTCAGTTTCTTGTCTTCCATACTTCCTATGTTAATATATCTCGTAACCCTGTATTTGCAACATTATCATTAACATTTTCTCACATTCCCAAATGTTTTTACTAAGGGCTTCACCCATGCCAAAACAGGATGGGGTAATAGTAAAAGTAAACAAATAACAAATTATGGTAGATGTAAATATATGACAGTGTATACTAGAGGGTTCTATATTAAAATGGAATGGAATGGAAGAATATTCATTAGAAAGCATGGGAAGAGATTTTAAGCCTGAGTTAGCATGTAAATTAAACAAAAAAATTAAAACAAAAAATTAAACAAAAAACATGCAAACATGACTTCTATCCCTTCAACTAGTGACACGTTTAGTTGGGTTGTGTCTACAAAACAAATTGAACTAGTCATCAGCAGTCCTTAACTTTCTTATTAATATGCATGGAGGCCCATTGAACATTTCAACAGAGACATGTGCATCCGAACCCCAACTGTCCATTTAGATACATTTCACAAAAAACAGAATTCTACAGATTATAGAACAGAACCTCATACAAAAGAAAATAACTGGTCAATCAAAAAGGTTTTATATTTCGTTCTTGCCTAGTTTTGATTCACATATAAAGGTATTTGTAAAATAGTATATTTGTCTTCATCAATATCAAGGTGATGCAAGCAGAGTCCTATTCACTTTTCATGGCACATAATGCACCATATGCAACCTCAGGGCTGACTATTATAATGACAATAATGGTTTCCATAGTAAATATCAAGAGGTCTTTGTTTTGATCCACTATTTTATTGTCCTAGAAGAGCAGCTGAAAACACTAGAGCTCTTACAAGCAGCTGGGTGTATATTGGTGCACTAAAGAAATTAACTATATGTTCTCCTCATATGTTGCATTTCCGAGTCATCTTCAATACAGTCGCTAGAGTACAGCTTTCATTGACATATTTCACACCATAAAAGGGTGAAAACTGTTACAACCATGGAGGTTAGTAACTGGAAAATCTATACCTGTTTATATTAAATCTGTGGGTAATGATTTCAGTTGCACATTTAGACTGCATAAGGACTTACCCCCTTACAAAACAAACTGGGTAATTAATATTCTAATATATTTCATCCTCAGCTGGATTACAAGATCATACATCTATAAATAGTTGAATTTGTTTTTTAAAAAAACACGGTCTGTCACTTTATTTATTTGTTGGTTTATTTGTTTCTTTGTTTGCTCAATTTACTTACAAACGTATTCCAGCTTTTGATATACAAGCAACTGTAAAACTATTGGATTTTCGGATGGGAGGGGTTGTAAACTATTTGCTTCATTACATACAAATATTAAAATAACATTGGTGTTTTCCCAGTGGCCTTGAATGTGAGATCAAAGTATGTCATATTCCCTCATAAATTATTCAGAATATTAATATTCTGCCATTGAGAATGAGAGAGAAGCAACTGAATATTTAGAACTGTTGATCAAAGATTTACTTGTCATCCTAAATCTAGTTATTTAGTAGTCTGTACTGCACCAGACATGAGTGAGAGCTCAAAATGAAGCAGTAATGCAGAATAGTCTGTAAGATTAAAGACCTGCCTGCCCTTAAATGGCTTAGAAATCATATTCATGTGTTACAGTAACACATCAACCTTTTGCCAAATTACTCATAATTAAAATGCATCCTACTCAATTAATAAGAATGGAATTGGAACTCTGTCAGCTGAAATTATATTTAAAAAAAAACAAATGGACCCTAGGCCCCCTCAACCTCTTCTGTAAATGATCTCTTAACCTCTATACAGCAACTCAGTGAATTATCCCAACTCAATTAATTTAAAATGTGAAGACGTAATCTCTATAGTAATCGCATGTATCACTCCTGCCTCAAAGGGCCATGCATTGAAATCCACACTGTAATTACTTCCAGGTTTTTGACATTGTTTTACTGACTGTATTTGTCCAAAATAAGGTTTTAAAAATGTCTTCTGACTGACTGAATGTTGAGAATTTCAGTGTCATCACAATACCTGCATTATAGAAACATTTCATCAACATTTCGAGATTACAGTTAAAACACTTATTTGTTTCCTGTGCTCACCTTTCCTAGATATCAATCTTGCCAGCAGCTCCCCCAGGTTGGTTCTTTCCTCCAGGCTCTCATCCCCCTTAATGAAAGGCTTCAGCTGACCGTTAGATGGAGCTGAGCGGACGTGCCGGTGCTGTCCTGACAGGCCCTGGTCGAGCTGTGCTGTGGCTGGGATTCCCTCATCTTCGGAGCCCGCCGACGGACGACCCAAGCAGGTTGTCGAGAACACAGCCAGTAAAACGCAGACACAGATTCCACTGTTCATAGCTGAGACAGAGGGCAGGGAAGACTTCAGTGAATAATAATAATCTGTGTAATAATAATAATGTTTTATTAGCATGGTCTGGAAGTGCTACGTTTGTTGTGTTTGTTGTGTATAACTAATACAACAAAATAATCTAAACTTCAATGAAAACGGGACTGGTTTTAAGCAGTGTGTCATTTTTAATTTCATTCACTGTAATTCAATTTGTAGGTATTAGCCTTGAAGTGTAATAAGAGTGCGGATTATAAAGATAATTAATTGAAAGAGAGTGAGCAGCATTAATGATTTATGCTCTAATGTTATTTGGCAAAACAACAACAACAAAATGATGAAAAATGTATCACAATATCAACAAAAACCGACACCAACTGTAGGGCAATGTGAATAAGTTAGGGGGTGGAATTGGAGCTTTCATTCATAAATGTTTCCGCGAGGACCTACAAGGCTGAATAGACAGAGTGACAGATTCAATTCAGCACATTATTTGCCGTTTCGAAAACCCATAGATAATATATTACTGCTACATCTACCCAGACTGGATAGATTTTCGATGTAATAATTTAGATCTCTTCGAAGTTAAATAATACCAGCCCTGCAGAATATGACTGAAAATGAAAAATAACAATGTACTGAAAAGGAGCTTAATGTGTCAAATGTACTACTGTATGTAATTAGAACTTGTCAAATAGAAAGGAATATGAAATCACATACATGAAAATTATTTATTTCTTCAAAGTAAAACCAATTGTTAAAGTGACAAGAAGATATATTGCTTAATAACTGCAGTTGCAAATCTTCAAAATGTAAAAATTGTTTTTCCAGCTAGCCTCCTCAGACTGCTTTTGAAAAGCGAATTACAGAATTCTTGCTTTTTAATCATTAATTTAGAATCGGAAACTTTTTAATAGGTTTATTAGTTTCCTTAAAATATAAAGAACAAGCTTTGATGTTATCTGTTTTCTAATACAGAAATCGAGGCGCTGCTTTAATTCATTGAACGTTCTGCTTCTCCATGAGGAATTGCTGTCTGCTATGTACTTTCTTAGTGACTTTCAAATCTTTATTATCTAATAATGTATGTAATATGTTACACCTTTAGCAATAGAACTATGCAAAGGAATCCGAAAACATAGCTTGCTGTAGTTTATTACATATAATCTGCTTTCTACACTTGTAGTGCTCCCTGTGAGAGAAATATATAACGGCAAAATACATGTATTTTTCTTCTGCAAAGCTGGGTAATGTATTTGTATTCCACTGAAAAGGGAAACAATGAATTCATGTAGCTCTTGTTACAACCAAAAGACAGTTCAAATGATATAAAAACTTTCAGAATAAGCAATCCATCATCCTAGTAAAAACTGCATAATGAATGAGAAACTTTGTTTTCATTCAGCTTGTCCTCTATTGTAACCAGCAAAATTGCTATAAAACAAAAATAATCAATAACACATCTTTTAGAGGTGTTAGAATATACAAGTATTTTTTGTATTCTTATTAATATTTGTTTCTGAGGACAGAAGCCATGCCTTGACAAAGAAAATGTTTAAAAAGCTTACCTTCTAGATAGACCTTGATTCCCCAAAGTCAGAATAGCTGAAGAAGCGGTGTGAGAACAGTGTACGATAACTTCTAAGGATTTGAAATGCTGCCCCTTAAATATCTAGCAGAGTGCTAAGAGTACTGTCATCTATTTGCACAGTACTGACGCAGATGTGGGATAACCACATGCTCAGCAGCATACTAGCAGGACAAAATAAATTAGTATAACTCCAGGGAATGAGGGTTCAGAAATCTTTCACGTAATGATCAGCCTTTTTTAACCCTCTCAGAACTACACCACACAGTAGCTTTTCCCTACAGAAAAAGATATTCCCAATTCCTCTCTGGTTGCTGTAGCTGACAGCCAAACATAAGACAAACCTGTAACACAATACAACATACAGATACACTATTTAGTTATGATATATTTTACAATAAAACAGGAGTGTAATAAATAGTATGCCAAAGAAAGCAGGGATTAGTATGTTAAATTAAAAGTAACCTTTCCTTTTAGAAACTCTCAGAGGGAAAACCCTATTTTGGAAATCCAACTGTAACAATTCAGTTTTGTCTAGTTAAAGGTTTATCATTTATGAATAGTGTGCTTTGTTGCAGTGAGCCTGATTAGGTAGCTTACATTTTCAAGATGAAATACAAAGGTATGCTATAGAAGTTATTCATTAAATGTTATATTCTACACACAGATTCCTGATCTAAGTGAAAAGATTCCCAAGAGAGCACCTTTGTATTTTCAAGCTGTACATAACAGTGGTGAAATGTGAGTGGGGTTAACTTTCTGTGGTGCTTTGTGGGGAAGAGCAATTCTGGTCTGTAAGAGTGCATTCCTAAAATCCTGGGAAATGGGTTTACAAAAGCTCACACTTTACCAATGGATTCATGTCTATTGACTCTGTGTTGCATAGCTGGTATGAGATGAAGCACCAAGTGGACAGTGGTCATTGGGATATGTAGGTGGTGGTATTTTGACCTAGTGCTGCATTTAATATAGTTTTGAGCTACAAAGTATAAGTATATAAAAACGCCCAGATCAACAGTGTGACATCAGGTAGCCACATGATTTTTCTTTTTTCTTTTTTTTTTTTTTTACTTCCTAAGGTGGTTGCATGTCAAATTAGACATATTTAGGTTAGTTTAATTAATGGGAGCATATTTATGTTGACAGCTGTCGAAGGATTGTCAGTTTTCACTAAATCATCACGCCAGGTCTGATAGGTTCAAACCTCCAAAGGTTTTCTAGCTAGCATCAAGTTTTGTCTGGTTACTCCTACATTACAGATCTGTTAAACAAAGCTTTTTTTTCCCCCCTTTTGAGCCCCAGGTCCCTATCTGTATTGTCTGGCATATAAATTATGTATTCAACTGCAATTAGTTTTTTTTTTAATCTAAAGGGCTTACGTTGTATTTTTGACTTACTGTTCATACGAGCTGCTCTATTTATGGCAATCAGGGATTTTCATGGAGGGCTGATGTGCCCAATTGATCACCATATTGAACCACCAAGCTGGCAGTTTGTCAAGGCTGGTGAAGAGAGCAGGAGATGAGCAAGGACCTCCAGGGCTCAATAACTCCGCAATATCCAGTTATTAGGTTCCTCAGGTCAAGAGGGGGTCTGACAAGGGACTGAGATCAGGATGTGCTTACCTGATGTCAGTCTCTCTCTCATTTACAGGCTTCAAAACCGAGACAAGGTGTGAACTGGGAATTCCAAATTGTAAACCACAGAAAACACACTGGAGAATAATGTCAAATAGTTTATTTATTTAATTATTTAATTACCTGTGAAATAATTTGAATGATCACGAGTGCCACATACAAAATTACTGGGTTTCCCAAATACCTATTTATAACACTATCTTGACTAAGTTAAGGGGCTGATTTGAGTGATTTACCACATCTTACCACATCTCAACTGTCACTCATTTGTTTAACCCAGCATTCGAACAATGGAACTGTTTTATGGTGAATACTAATGATCTTGTTGTGTGAACAATTTGTCTTTTGTGAAGAAGAAAAGGAAGAAAGTTACATCCATACAAGCTTTATTCCAGAAAATCCAATAAGAATTACCATTCTACTGGTTTTCTACCGATGAGAAGGGTAGGTTGATGTTTAGAACTGGTGTTAATTCGCAGAATGATTAAAGTTCATTATGGCAGACATGGGCTGCCATAGTACGGGGGTGGATTATAAAAAACAAAAAGAAAAAGAACTGCATTGTGTTGCTACATACAATGGGTGTCTTACTCAGCAACTTCAATGCTTTAATGTACCTACATGTTGTGTGGAACTCACTGATGGAAAAAGCTCTCTGAGAGAGAAACCCTGCCTGAGGCATTAATGTGCTTCTGACAGAACTGGCATCCTCAAATGGTACAGTATAATTAAGTGAGTCAGGTTAAATAATTTACAAATTTCCTTAAAGATATCTGTATTTTTTTGTTGAGCAAAGGTTTCCTCACCCTGCACATTTCCACTACTTCAATCTATCAATGTAAACTTAATATGAACATACTTGAGTACTAGTGGAAAAATCTAATTGAGAACTTATGTGACGTGTAGAATAATTAATTATCACCAGAATCCATAAGCTGCCAGGAATCAGATCAGATTGATTTTGTATTTAGAGTAACTCAATACCAAGGGCCAATTAGTAGAAGTATGCAAAATATTTGCAATATAATTATTTAATTGCACTAAATGCTCGTTTAAAGTGGTATAGATAATTTTGGTTAGATTCAGATTTAAACTTGAAATTATTTTTTCAATCAGTGTGTTTTGTTTTTTCCAATAATAAGTCTTTTATTTTTCTGTCACTGATGTCTGCCTCCACAAGACACCATTTAAGGGTTAAAGAACAGTAAACATTCAACTCTACTTAGGCAAATGTAAATACAATAATATGTCATCAAGCAAACCCTTTATTTATTTAGCTTTTATAGACCCTGATGTAATTGCACAGAATTATGTCTCTTTAAAGACACGAACGCTTCAAGTTCAGATCACTCCAGATGCTACTCGGTCTTCATCTCCAGGGAAAATTGTATTGATTGCAAAGATACTTCATCTCAAATGATACGTACAAGACAAATTAATAACCTCTGTAGTGATTAATTACTCTGAAGGCACACCTGTTCCCTATTTCTCATTTAAAAAAAAACATTAAAAAAGAGCATGAAATAAGTGGAACAAATCTCAAAACTATACACAGATCACATACAATTGTTTACTTGTTGCTGCTAACTGAAAAACATGGATTTAAACCTGTGTGCAATTTATAAAACTTCCATGAAACAGATTGTGTAAAATGTATTCCAGGTTTCAAAGTAACAAATTAAATTCTGAGAGTGGGAGTTAGGACACTGATATTGGTTGTTGCTCATTGTAATCCCTTATATGACAGTATTTTCACAACCCTAAACATATGATACACTGAAATTGTACTGAAGACATGGATATTGAACATTTTCTTCAAAGCATAATTGCAGCTCAAGTAACCTTGTTTAGAGTTTATTAATTTTATTCTAGTAGTTAATTCGATAAATCGTATGTGCTCTTTCTCTGTATGCAGTATTTTATTTGTAGCACTGTAAACTATCTTGCATTTCTGTGTTTATCAGACTTGTAAATTTAATCTCAAAGAGTCTGCTAGAGGGCACTAAAACACACTTTTTCCAGCACTTACATTTTCCTTTTCTTGAGAAACAGAATGAAAACCTGCTAGAATGATACTTAGTAGAACATTTTACATTTTTGTGATTAAAAGTTTTTGTTTAGATTTGTTGCCTGAATGTATTTTGTTGAGCTAAAAAAATTGGCTCATTTTTGCTATAGCTTTTGAAGCACACATTGTATTAACATTAAGAATCGACTTATTGATGAGTGAATGTGCTTATAAACTATTTTGACATATTTATGTATGTATTTTATTTGTGTTAAATTATCTGAGCAGATTAAACATGTAAAAACATACATTTTAAAACACAGAATGCAATTTTGCTCATAATGTTTACCAAGAACTTTGTCATGGTATCTTTTGAAATATCTCATTGATTGATTCTGCTTGGCATGAGTTTTCAGATTGTTCCCTACCAATATATTTTTGGTGTTTTGTTTTTTAATTAACTTCACAGCAAGTGATGCAAAAGAGGAATAGAAATGCTTTTAGTTCCAAGGAATGAAAACAGTATTATACCAGAACAGAAGTGTCTATAAATGGTGGTCCACATAATAAGATTTCCCACATCTTATTTTAATCACAACGGACTGCTATTTAAAATCTAACCCACACATACACACCCACACTTGCGAACTTTGAATTACAAACTTACACAAAGACAGAGGTTAATTATCCCACCTGACCTCATTGCCTGACAGGCACTTTGCTGAGAGCCTGTTTTTTCTTCACATCTCCCTTTGTTTGCAGACAGACATGCACTTCAGGCAAAACAAGTGGTTGCTTACAGTTTAAACCCTGGAGTCTTGGAGTCATTTGTTTTTTGCATAGCAAAGGGTGTCTAAACTGTTAATTATGCAATTATGAAAGTCTTTTTTTAATCTACTGAACAGGGCCATTTCATGAATTGGCTGGGGTGAAAAAGAGTGCATTTCTCACTCAAACTGCCCTTTTGGGGGCAAGTTGGCATTGTTGTTGGGGGGGGGGGGACCATTCTGCCTCCCAAACCAAAACTAATGACTCCCCTGATGTTGAGCAGCAAAATTCAAATTGAAACAGCAGGACCTCAGCTACATACACCAAGAACTCCCATAGTTTTAAAGGCAGTTTTAAGCAGGTGCTTCTGGTTTCTGGCCTCAATTTCATTATGCTGCTCTAGTTATGTAGAGTATGCTATGGAATACAGATCCACACAATCTCCATGTTATCTGGGGAATTCCCAAGTTATGTCTAGTGGTACCCTTGCCATTATCTATAATAGTTTCAATCATAAATTAATAACGCATCTATCACGGAGATGAGTTAGTCTGGTGTCTGTGAAGAATTCAGGAACAGTGAATGGTCCGTGGCAGAAATTTCTCCTTCTGGAGTCATAAACTTTTAAAGGCATTAAATATGGGACATTAAATGCAATTCAATACATGTTTTAGTTAAGATATACTTCTAGCTCCAATTGTCAAACAAGCTAAGCAGAGTATACAGCACTACCATTAACATCTATATATATTGGGAAAATAGGAAGTATTCACCCCTTTGGACTTTTTCTCATTTTGTTGTGTTACGACCTGACATTTTGAAGCATTTAAATGGGATTTTTTAACCTTTGACTCACTCAACATTTCCTCAACACTTTTTTTTATGTCTTGGTTAGATAAGTATTTACCCTCCTGAGTCATTACTTGGTAAAACCACCTTTGGCAGCAATTACAGCAGTGAGGCTTTTAGGGGGTCTCTACCAGGTTTGCACATTTGGATTGTGCAATATCCACCCATTCTTCTTGGCAAAATTGTTCTAGTTCTGTCAAATTAAATGGGGATCATTGGTGGACAGCAATCTTCAAGTCTTGCCACAGATTCTCAATCGGGCTTTGACTGGGCCACTCTAGGACATTCAATTTCTAGCCTGAAGCAGGTTTTCCTCAAGGATTTGCCTATATTTAGCACCATCCATTTTGCCCTCTACCCTGACAAACTTCCCAATCCCTGCTGTTGCAAAGCATCCCCATAACATGATACTGCCGCCGCCATGCTTCACAGTAGGGCTGGAGTTACCTGGGTGCTGTGCTGCATTGGATTTCCACCTGACATAATTCAGGTCAATAATTCAATTTTTGTTTCACAGGACCACAGAATATTTTGCCACATCTTTTTGTAAATTCAAACCTGGAGCTTACAATGGGCTTTTTTTTTTTTTTTTTTGCTTTTTTTTTTTAAGATTCTCTTCCTTCTTGCCACTCTTCCATCCAGGCCAGATTTGTGGAGTACCTGAGATATTGTTGACATTATTCTGCCCTTTTTACCTGGCTGCTCAGTTCGGGAGGACGGCCTACTCTAAGCAGATTCTGGGTGGTGCCGCATACCTTCCAAGGGATATTGAAATCTTTTGAAACCCATCGCCTGATCGGTGTCTTTCCACAACTTTATCCTGGAGTTGTGGTCATCTTGGTAGTATTTTTGCTTTAAATGCACTAACCAACTGTGCCTTACAGAGACAGATGTATTTAATTTGAAATAATTATAACCACTTTTATTACACACAGATGGACTCCATTCAACTTATTGCAACTTATTGTGAATTCTGAAGGCAATTGGTTGCACCTGAACTTATTTAAGAGTGTCACAGATAAGGGGATGAATACTTTTCTAATAAAGATTTTTATTTTTAAGGATTTTTCAATTTTTAATTTGTCCCCCACAACATGTTTTCCCACATTGAAAGTGTGGAGTATATGGTGCAAATCAAAGGAAAATATATACAATTTAAATGCATCAAAATGTCATATTGTAACACAACAAAATGTGAAAAAGTCCAAGGCGGGTGAATACTTACTCTCGGCACTGTTATATACACTCACCTAAAGGATTATTAGGAACACCATACTAATACTGTGTTTGACCCCCTTTTGCCTTCAGAACTGCCTTAATTCTACGTGGCATTGATTCAACAAGGTGCTGAAAGCATTCTTTAGAAATGTTGGCCCATATTGATAGGATAGCATCTTGCAGTTGATGGAGATTTGTGGGATGCACATCCAGGGCACGAAGCTCCCGTTCCACCACATCCCAAAGATGCTCTATTGGGTTGAGATCTGGTGACTGTGGGGGCCAGTTTAGTACAGTGAACTCATTGTCATGTTCAAGAAACCAATTTGAAATGATTCGACCTTTGTGACATGGTGCATTATCCTGCTGGAAGTAGCCATCAGAGGATGGGTACATGGTGGTCATAAAGGGATGGACATGGTCAGAAACAATGCTCAGGTAGGCCGTGGCATTTAAACGATGCCCAGTTGGCACTAAGGGGCCTAAAGTGTGCCAAGAAAACATCCCCCACACCATTACACCACCACCAGCAGCCTGCACAGTGGTAACAAGGCATGATGGATCCATGTTCTCATTCTGTTTACGCCAAATTCTGACTCTACCATCTGAATGTCTCAACAGAAATCGAGACTCATCAGACCAGGCAACATTTTTCCAGTCTTCAACTGTCCAATTTTGGTGAGCTTGTGCAAATTGTAGCCTCTTTTTTCTATTTGTAGTGGAGATGAGTGGTACCCGGTGGGGTCTTCTGCTGTTGTAGCCCATCTGCCTCAAGGTTGTACGTGTTGTGGCTTCACAAATGCTTTGCTGCATACCTCGGTTGTAACGAGTGGTTATTTCAGTCAAAGTTGCTCTTCTATCAGCTTGAATCAGTCGGCCCATTCTCCTCTGACCTCTAGCATCAACAAGGCATTTTCGCCCACAGGACTGCCGCATACTGGATGTTTTTCCCTTTTCAAACCATTCTTTGTAAACCCTAGAAATGGTTGTGCGTGAAAATCCCAGTAATTGAGCAGATTGTGAAATACTCAGACCGGCCCGTCTGGCACCAACAACCATGCCACGCTCAAAATTGCTTAAATTACCTTTCTTTCCCATTCAGACATTCAGTTTGGAGTTCAGGAGATTGTCTTGACCAGGACCACACCCCTAAATGCATTGAAGCAACTGCCATGTGATTGGTTGGTTACATAATTGCATTAATGAGAAATTGAACAGGTGTTCCTAATAATCCTTTAGGTGAGTGTACACCGATCAGCCATAACATTATGACCACTGACAGGTGAAGTGAATAACACTGATAATCTCGTTATCATGGCACCTGTCAGTGGGTGGGATATATTAGGCCGCAAGTGAACATTTACCCCCTCTTTTCTATGATTTTTGTATGTGGATTTTAAGAATTTAGGGAGTAATTTCTGTCTGTGCTATGCTGACTGTATCAAGGGGTTCAAGCACTTGCATGATGTCTCATCAAATAATTGTGGATGGATTCCCCAACTGAAGTCATTTTATAATTTCATGGATTTATGATAAAAGGTAAAGGACACTTTTGGGCTAAGTGCCGTGATATAGTGGGGATTTATTTGAGAATATGTTCATCTATGGCTCTACAACCTGGTCATTAAACAAAAAAATGTAGTGACTCGAAACAACACAGAGAAGACTTGGTAGAGGCATGCTTGGAATATCAAGGAGAGATAAAAGAATCAAACAAATAATGGACCCAGGAACAAGCAAAACTATGTGACATAATTGAAAGAGTGAAGAGGTTATGATATCAAAGGGCTGGACACATTGCAAGAAGAACAGATCAGTGACGGGCTAAATAAGCCATAGAGTAGATCCCAAGAGATGAAAAATATCCCCAAAGACAACATAGAAGGCGTGAGGGCAAGATGAGAAGCTTTGCTGAAGTAACCAACAAAAGAGATGCAGGAGAAGAACAAGATTAGGCCTTCATCCAGTGGTGGATGGACAAAGGTTGCTGCTGCTGCTGAATTGAGTATGAGGAATTTCACAAATGAAAAGGAATGGGTTGGAATATGCTTTGCCAAGGGTCATAGTATAAGGACTGGGAGGTAAACCAGGGGTGGCGCAGAAAAGACAGCTTTGACATATTGTGAATTACAATGGGGTGAAACCAAGGGAGAAGCTCTTCTCAGACTAACCTCCAAATCAGTCATTTTTTACCCTTTGAGCCACATACTATGGTTTCCATCCGCATATGCCTGAACTAGCGCAACCAACATAATGCTCTGACACATTGACATTTACGTTGATTTCAGCCTGGCTCTCTATGCATCAGAACCTGTACATTCAATTCCTACTATTCCACAACATTAGGCAGTCATATTTATAAGCTGTAGATCTTGGCTATTGAAATGTCTTTGTTTACGTCCATCCAATGCATTTTAATAGGTGTGAAGTGCAAACAGAATTAATGGGAAATTATTTGGCTTCTTCTACCTCAAACCCTGTTGACATGGTGTGTTCAGTACTTACCAATCCTGCTGAAAAGCTTGCCTGCTAAGCCATGTTTTCTAACAAGTGTAGAAACTTACTCTTTGCTCCCTTTCTACAGCAATTTTGTATCATGGCTTGTTTTTCAATTTTTCCATTAAAAGATTTCAATATTTCTGAAACACATTTAATCAAATTAGCATACATTCTCTGAAAAATCAATTGCATACATTCCCAAAGAGAATAACCAAAAAAAAAACCATGTCATATTGCTTCTGTGGTTTACAGAATATGATGTTTAAATGAATAGTTGTAAATTGTATAGAGTATATTCACATCTACTTTCTTGTAAATGTGTGATCAATTGATATTATGAAATGAAGTATTTGCATCTGTTTTAATGAACATGATGTGTTCAGTTAGGCTAATTCAATTCTGTAAGTCTTTTACTGCCATGTGACAGTTTGAATGAAGTAATGACAGCTGTAGTGTATGGGTAAAATGAAGGACATGAACTTTAAAGATAATTATTGTATGTGGTATCACATTTTTACGATTATGCCGCCAGTCTCTGAGATTTGTGTTTCTTTGTTTTGTTTAAATTATCTACAGAAAATTGGGTTTGGTTATATGTCTTTAATGAAGTAAAGCAATGGTTCAGGCATGAAACTCAGTTACACACACACAAAAAGACTAGTGGCAAAGCTCAGACAGCGCCCCCTGCCGTGTGTTTTAATTTGCGCCTGGGTTTGTGTGCTTTTGTTTGTTTGTTTGTTTGATTTTTACCATGTTTTGAGGAGACTCGTCTCTTTCTTCCTCGCTGTTTGTCTTGGATTTGACCTTCACGAAATCTGCAGCCAAAACTCCATGATGGCAACTGCAAATAGTGTGTTTCTCATGCCATTCATCAGTTTAAGCGACTGTCCAGATGCAGTGCCACCGCCAAGCAAACTCAAATTCATATCCATATCGATTTTCTTGTTTTCAGACAAAAATTATGTCCACCTTTCACTTCATTATAACTTGCGTATTTCTCAAAATCAGTGACCATGCGACCCACCTCATCCCGTTGGACTCACCGACATCTTGCTTCTCTTGGCGGAAGCATCGATCCCACCACGGCAGGTACAGTGCTGCTGTCGCTTCATCTCCCCTTTGTGTTTGTACAATATAGTCTTCACATAGTCCATTTGTCAGAGAACTGACAATGTAAATGTTATACGTTTACATGTAATTGCAAATATAATGTGAAAGAATGTTGTCTTTAACTCATATGTGCCCTTTAGGTAAAAAATACTAGTGTGGGGTTCCGGCCATTGTGAGACTCGGACCCCGTCATCTTGCGTCACCATAGGGCAAAAAGGCCCTAGCGAGGCCTCAGAAACGCTACACTATTTATACATTTTCCTTGACACACTTTAAGTATGTTCTGTATGGTTTCAATGCTTTTTATAAATTACTTTCTGCTTTGTGTTCATGGCAATAACTTTACATATTGGATAACACTGAATATAAATCATGATTTAATGCTGGATTCACTGCGCATATTATACTCATGCTAATGCACCCATTATTTGTAGTATTATTAGACTGACTAATTGAGATGAGTAATAGGATGATTGCAAATGATCATTCAATAAGTCGCTATATTGCCACTCGGGCCTGGAGGCCTTCAATTCAGTTTCCAGGAACAAGTCATGAAAAATGCAAGGCTGTATTATAATTCTCATTCCAGTCCTTACATTTATGATATGGTTACCACTTCTTCCTCACAAAAATGCTTGGTTTGCAGCCATTCAAAATTAAATTCTCAATATATCCCAATAAAGCACCCTCTCTGGACGAAAGCAGATACTGTCTCTTCACTTTTAATCTCTACCTTACAATGTAATATATTTGAAGTTAAGCTTTGGTAATAAACTAGCCTATTTATTATGAAACCATTTCATATCAGAACATCCATAGTTTGGTGTGTGATGTGCTCTAACTCCAGGGTTTAATATCTTCACCTATCTTCAGTGGTAATTAATACCTCTTCTGTTAGACCTTTCTCCTCCATAACTTTTTCAATATGCAAATATAATTCCTTAATTTTCTACTGTCAGACTCATTTAAAAGGAAGCATACTTGAATCTGTAAGTGTTTTTCAAACTTTTAAAATGTGCAATGTTCCTTAAAAACTAGAGGTTTGAATTATTATACATTTGAGTCTGATTCATGTATTGTCCTTTAATGGACATCACCAAAGTGGAGATCTCAAACGTTGTAATAAAATCCTTATGTCAGCCATATTCATTTTCTATAACCCCATATCAAAAGGCGTCAATAACGATCTGTGCTTTCCCAAAGCTGCCAGACTGCTTACCTGGTATTTTCAGCCTTAAGTCATTATTCCTGTTAATCAAGTAGCACCAGGCCCAGATTAATAACAAACTTAATGTTAAAATGAATGCACAGACCATTAAGGCACATATACTGCAATCCTAGCGAAGAACACAAGGTTCTCAAGTGAACAAGAAAAAACAGTTTGTATCATTGGAGTGCGCTGCTTGACGCAATGATCTGCTCTTTTTCAGTGTCTCGTTCCTGAGAGGAGATGGGAAAGATGATTGGGTTATTTAAGTAATTGCTTGAAACCCAGATGCGCAAATGAGAATCGAATGGTTTAACAGAAATATAATTACAGTTGAAGCTTTCTGCAAATTATTTGAGAAGCACGTTATTTCCAGTCTAGGACCCAGATGAAATGCATATGACATCTCTGAATTGTCAAGTTTCTTATTGTACTTCAGAGTGCGCGGTTGACGGTTGAACTGGAAAATTTTACATTAACAAAAATAGACCTACCTGTATGTATGAGTAATTGAAACTCAGTTTAAATGTATAATGTATAGCTCTCTTGTTAATTTATGCCATATAAGAAATCAAGCACTGCTTTGAGCATATGTTTAGGTAACCGAGTGCTGGGATTGTCTATATCACAATACCTAGAAAACTCACTGTCACTGCTGGGACATTACTTCTTAAAAATGCCATTTAGCAATTAATACTAACAATTACTAATAATATTAATACTTAATTTGAACAACCACTAGAGCATTGAGAGGTCAGAAGTTGTATCATTTTTTGTACAGAAGTATTATACTGTATGAGATCTTGACAGTTGAAGTGTCTGAAGTTACATATCTCTCTCTCGATATCCCTATACTTGTAATTTAGCGGCTTATTCTCCTTAGCTGTTCGGCAAATCCTGTAACTCCTGTTGTTTCTGCGATTTCTCCTATGCCCCCTCCCTTTAGCTCTTCTGCACTTGTTACCCCTGTGAATTAGGATATATACTACGCTTTGTATTTTTTATTAAATCTACTCTTGCACATTTGTAATTGTATTGTTGCACTTTTGTAATGCTTGTGTGACCTGTACGTTTCCCTGGATAAGGGTGTCTGCCAATAAATAAATAATATATACTAATTTATATTTATAACATTGTAATATGTACGAGTGAAGCTTAGATACTATAGATTATCTATCTATATCTTTCTATGTGCAAATAAGATATCAATATTAAAATCATGGTAACCTACAGTGGGGGAAAAAAGTATTTGATCCCCTGCTGATTTTGTACATTTGCCCACTGACAAAGAAATGATCAGTCTATAATTTTAATGGTAGGTGTATTTTAACAGTGAGAGACAGAATAACAACAAAAAAATCCAGAAAAACGCATTTCAAAAAAGTTATAAATTGATTTGCATGTTAATGAGGGAAATAAGTATTTGACCCCTTCGACTTAGTACTTGGTGGCAAAACCCTTGTTGGCAATCACAGAGGTCAGACGTTTCTTGTAATTGGCCACCAGGTTTGCACACATCTCAGGAGGGATTTTGTCCCACTCCTCTTTGCAGATCCTCTCCAAGTCATTAAGGTTTCGAGGCTGACATTTGGCAACTCGAACCTCGATCCCACAGATTTTCTATGGGATTAAGGTCTGGAGACGGGCTAGGCCACTCCAGGACCTTAATGTGCTTCTTCTTGAGCCACTCCTTTGTTGCCCTGGCTGTGTGTTTTGGGTCATTGTCATGCTGGAATACCCATCCACGACCCATTTTCAATGCCCTGGCTGAGGGAAGGAGGTTCTCACCCAAGATTTGACGGTTCATGGCCCCGTCCATCGTCCCTTAGATGCGGTGCAGTTGTCCTGTCCCCTTAGCAGAAAAACACCCCCAAAGCATAATGTTTCCACCTCCATGTTTGACGGTGGGGATGGTGTTCTTGGGGTCATTCCTCCTCCTCCAAACACGGCGAGTTGAGTTGATGCCAAAGAGCTCGATTTTGGTCTCATCTGACCACAACACTTTCACCCAGTTCTCCTCTGAATCATTCAGATGTTCATTGGCAAACTTCAGACGGGCCTGTACATGTGCTTTCTTGAGCAGGGGAACCTTGCGGGCGCTGCAGGATTTCAGTCCTTCACGGCGTAGTGTGTTACCAATTGTTTTCTTGGTGACTATGGTCCCAGCTGTCTTGAGATCATTAACAAGATCCTCCCGTGTAGTTCTGGGCTGATTCCTCACCGTTCTCATGATCATTGAAACTCCACGAGGTGAGATCTTGCATGGAGCCCCAGACCGAGGGAGACTGACAGTTATTTTGTGTTTCTTCCATTTGCGAATAATCGCACCAACTATTGTCACCTTCTCACCAAGCTGCTTGGCGATGGTCTTGTAGCCCATTCCAGCCTTGTGTAGGTCTACAATCTTGTCCCTGACATCCTTGGACAGCTCTTTGGTTTTGGCCATGGTGGAGAGTTTGGAATCTGATTGATTGATTGCTTCTGTGGACAGGTGTCTTTTATACAGGTAATGAGCTGAGATTAGGAGAGTCCCTTTAAGAGAGTGCTCCTAATCTCAGCTCGTTACCTGTATAAAAGACACTTGGGAACCAGAAATCTTGCTGATTGATAGGGGATCAAATACTTATTTCCCTCATTAACATGCAAATAAATTTATAACTTTTTTGAAATGTGTTTTTTCTGAATTTTTTTGTTGTTATTCTGTCTCTCACTGTTGTAATACACCTACCATTAAAATTATAGACTGATCATTTCTTTGTCAGTGGGCAAACGTACAAAATCAGCAGGGGATCAAATACTTTTTTCCCTCACTGTATTAATTACACTCTAGATTGCCTAACAGTTCTAGGGGAATATAATGTTAGTTAATCAATGTAAAAGAGAAATTCTCAAAGAAACAACTAGATCAATCAAAGCTCCCCATGATCTGGCCATAGAAAAAAGACATGGTGCCATTTGGTATAACACTAAATAGGTAATCTCTCTATTATTACACTCTACTGAAGTACTCTGTTCTATAATGTGTGTAACATTCATTTCAGCCACATGAAAAGCATGCATTCATAAATGAATCTAAGTTTCTCTGCCTACGAGTGTTAAACATCTTGCTTCTATTATTGGTTGCTCTCCACTTTTTCAATTATGTTACTGAATAGCAAAGATTCCCCCAAAAAAGGATGTATTGCTAAAAATCAAAGCACTTTTTAATGGCAACCAAATCTGTCTTTTTTGGAATCTTTGTTCCTTATGATACCGAAGAGGGTCAATCATTTTCCTAAAAAGGTAATTTTCTTATCAGCCTAATGTCAGAAACACTCATATTTGAGTCTACTTAGAGCAGAGTCCAAAATAAGTGTTGAAGAAGGTGCTATGATAGAAACAAACATCATCATTTCATGCATATTCGGTTAACAGCTGAAACAGCAGATTTAATTATCTTCTTTATAAGCTTCCCATTATATTTAAGGTACTGAAATATCAAATGAAGAGTATAATGGAGGGAAAAAATACAGAAACATCTTTCAGATTGTTAACAGTTCTGCTGCTTGAATTTTCACTGCAAGGTTAAAGCCATGCTGCTTTTCTCTCCTGGCATTGTTCAACTGTCTGTTTGTAACAGGATTCTGCAGTAACCTTCTGAAGCTTTAAATGGATATAATTGTATTTCCACCTCTGTTGTACTTGGATGAATCATTGTTGACTTAGTCTCCTACTGTTCGTGCTTTGTACTCAGTGGCTGTCTGCTGTGAATCCTAAAAACTAGGTTGCCAACTGTGGGAGAAGCAGCATTCTCTATTGATGCTTCAAGGCTGTGAAAATCTCTGCTTCTATTTATCTGGCTTTCTGATTCAGTGAATCAGTGATGACTGAAAACTCGGCTGAAGGCACTTTTTTTTCCCAACTTAGCTCTTAACAGATCATGAGATTGACTTTACTGTATATATGTTTTATCTTATTCGTGGTTTCAGTTTCATTGTTTTATTTATTTATTGTGGATATTGCCTACAGCAGGCTGGTGGCCTTTTGATTTTTAACTAAATCAAATTCATCACATTTGTCCAGTACGGCTATTCGTAACTATTCTGATATGAGTCTGCACTTCAAAAGCAAGGAAACGAACAAAAAAAAACCTGTATAGGCTGTGCTTTCAAAATCAAGACGCAATCAAGATAATTACTATACAGTGGTTTTTTAACACTTGAATGAGCATGTGTGATGTAATTTGAGACACACATATGGCCAATTACATCATGACATATGTTTATATTGTGGGATTTTCTACTACATTGAAGAAGATGACTGTCTGCTTGGAATAATTTTAGATATTTCTGAAATTAGATAAAAACCATGGAAATAAGCCAATGAAAGTAAGTAAATAAGAGTTGTTTAGAGTGGTACAGATCTCCAGAATGTAGTTACAGAGCAGGAAATGTTATGCCATACAAAACAAGAAATAGGAGAGACAATGAAAGAAATGAAAAATCTGTATGACCTTAATTGCCCAATTTCTACTTTATTTTTTATCATTACTTCTGTTTTACCTCTTGAAACCTTGATTCGGATGTTTCAGACTATTCATTATTTTCATATGGCATGTTGTAGCACACAGAGGTAATGTTTATCCTCAGGCCACTATTACACTGGATTCATTCCAGGGATTTCAAATCTCATGCCACCCATAGCTAAATTAGTACATTCCCAATTCATGTTTTTAATTCAACTTTGTGTTCTTTGAACTTTTTTAGCCCAGCATGAACCCAGGCAATCGTGAGAAGGTATTTACAATGGTCTTGGAAGTCTGTTTTCAGAACTAAGCAACTTCAACAGAGCATTGAAGGACAATTAATTAAACAACATTTTTTATGTTTAAATATAAGAACATCTTCTATTTGGGAAAACCTAAAACTGAACTCACAGTAATGGACATTGGGCATAATATATCAAAAGAAAACCGTTTATATGTATCTTGAATATTTAGGCAGTAAACAGTTTGATGCATAGCTTTTTTTTTTAAGAACATCTGCACCCTCCTTTACCCAGCTGGACGTGTCTGATTGCAACTTGTAGATACTGATTAATGAAAGGACAGGGTCAGAGGGGGGAAACCAATGAAAAATAATCAATGTCTTTCATGCAGTACAGTAGATAAAACAATTCCCACAGAAGGACCAGGGACTTTGCTACAGGAAAAAAATAAAGGACATGACATGTTAAAAATAGACTACACTGATGTAAACTTAATGTGTGATTTTGACTAGAAAGCAACTTTCCAGTGCTCTGTTCTTCAAATTCTTTCTTGCTCATGAGCCTCAGAGTGGACAAAGGCTTTTGTCATTACCACAATTTGAACCAGCTCGCTGCATTTGCAATTTCTTGACCGTGTTTCGAATCCACCCAGAGAATACTACTGCTTTTAAGCCTTCTAATATGACTGTAAAGGTCAGAGCAGCCAAACTAGAAAAGCAGCATTAGCCTGGGATATAAAATGCAGATCTCCTTTTCTTGTTTTAACTTTCTCAGATAGACATAAATGTAGTAATTTTCACAATAACAAGAGACATAAATACATGGTAATATCTCCATATTAAAAGATTGAGTTAAAATTACAGGTGGTTATTTTGTTTGTTTTGTTTTTATGAAATTGATATAAGATATATAACTTGGTTTATTAAAATTACTCTTGTCAGAATCAGTTATGGAGGTGCTTGGAAATCCTGCAGGAACTGATTAAGATTATACTGTTCCTTTGAGGTGCTAGACCTGGCAGCCACTGTTATCTCTAAGAGGCTCTTCCAATTAAACTTCTGTCAAAAACTGATCTTAGAGAGACGGATGATTTTATGGCTGCTGAGTTTATAAGATAGCATCTACAAAAAGATTATTCATTTGCAGAATGCATTTATTGTATCGCATTAGTATTTAATGTTCAAGTGAAAGATGTAGCCCATTGTTTCTGATTTAGAAGTCCACAAATGGAAGATCTGCTATCTTTATTATTATTATTTATTTCTTAGCATACACCCTTATCCGGGGCGATGTACAAAATATGATATAAATGACATACTTTACTTATGCATCATTTTTTTTACAATGTATTTCTTGTGCAGTACTGATACAAGTCTCTTTTTAAAGTCCATGTGAGCTATCATTTGTTGATTTAAGATCTAATGAATGCTTTCAGGCAAAGTTGCTTAAAGGCACAAGTTAATACAATCTGATTTTTTTTAAATGTAGAAACATTTGGTTGTATGGCTTTCTAGACTACTATTACTGGTCCTACATGGCAATATTTTGTTGTTGTTTTTAATTTAGTGAGACTGCATGAAAAAAGGATACCGATATAGCTTGGAAGCCTTAAAGTTGCATGCAACTTCTAGTTTTCTATTTGTTTCTACTAAGCCAATGAAAATACCCTTTAGAGTGGGAAAAAAAAGTCTTTACATGAATGAAGGATGATACACTTTTAACAATTCATTCATAATTAACCATCTGTATAACTTATAAGGTGAACAGAAAAAAGAATGGTGCCTGCTTTGTCAAGTAAGTACCACAGTATTAGTCAGTATGATGTCAAAACATTCTCCAGCCCCTCTCATCATTCTGACAATGCTCTGTGTTTAGATGATTATAACACACTAAAATGAGTTCTTAACTGTGAGCGGTTACAGTTATCCTTGCATTGGTACCAAATCTGAATAGGAACAGGTCATTCCAACACCTTGTTTCCATGGAGCTGGTCCATAGAATCAGGCACGTGTGCGTTGATGTTAAAAATACGAGACACGGTTTCTCAGAGAGGTGAAGGAGAAGTCATTAGTTTCACTGCATTCACTGAGTATACCAATTACTCATTTCAGCCCACATCCCATATGTAAAGATTTGTCTATGACCAGTTTTGTATTAATTGGAGTGTTTAAGCATATGAACTAATCATGTTCAGTATATTGAAGAATCCCAGTTGTGTTATCCAGCCACTGTGGGTCTTTTGTTTCGCACGCCGTTATACGTTATGCTCTGCTACTCCAACAGAGTGCTTTGATAGTCACATAATTATACCACTTCTTTCACTCCAGCCCGTGTGAATGGGTCGCAGGTCAAGGTGGATGATTGAATCGGTGGGGATGTGACTGAATTTGTGATGAATATTACGCTGTACGGAATTATTCCTCTGGGTTTTGGAATAAAGGGTATTGTGGAGCTTTTGTTTTAGTCTGAGCCCTGTGAAACTACTGCATAGGAGAGAAAAAAAAATCTTACTTAGAATTAAAGGCTTATCCATTGAATTTGGTACTTATGTTTTATTAAATAGAGATTTCCAAATATTTATATGTCTTACTGTCTTATGTGACTAATATTTACCTACAGTACAAAGAACTATGTCCTCCTCCCTCCCTCCATCTCATTCTATATGTACTGTGGCATAATTGTATGCTCATATACTGTTCCAATAACTGTGAACAATACATATATAATTGTAACAATCCTGTGGTTTGGGCCATTATCAGTTTCCCTGGTAGAGACCAAGAAAGAATATGCAAACCAGTAAGAAAGTAAACTTTAATTCAGTTAATTGATTGTGTGATTTTGACCTGAAAATCTGACTCTAATTTGGGAAAATGATAAATATTTGCAGCAATTATTTTTGTATTTACAGCAAATATTTTACTTTATTATTTCAATTTTATTTGATGTATGCAGACTGCAGATACATTGTGTATTAATTTATCTATAAAAACTGTCCTGTCCCCCCATAAGTTCATATTATAAAAATCAGCTATTGGTTTATTTCTGTAAGGCGATAATCTGTAGCATTCCTCTCTAGCTGAGCACTGTATCATACAGACTATCCACACAGAACAACAAGGTTTCCCCTCAGGTGTTAACTGAATGTGCTTATTAAAAAACGGGAAATAATTGAAGTACATCTGAAATTCAGATCAAAGTTGTGGTCGGGTGATTACTTAAATGCGCACTTGGCAGGAGCTGGTATTCACATCAATTTGTTAGAGGAAAAAAAAAAAAAAAAGAAAACAAGGTCTCCTGAGTGCAAGGCTCAGTATAGTGCAGTGGACCTAGTCGAGTCCCTAGGTTTCCTTCAAAGTTAATGATGTGTGGTTCGCATGAATATGCCTTATCCCAGCTAAATCACACGCTTATATTTCTCCTGTAATGGACAGAAAAGGAGAATTGTACATGTTTTTTAAATAAAATTTAATTGAATTACAATATTTAACAATTCTGTTTTGATAATGATACCATTATAAGCTGCATTAAATTTACCTCCCATGTGTGTGAATGCAAGGTCCTAAAACTGCATTTAGAATGGATCTTTATAATCAAACTATTGCTCTACATGCAGTCAGTGCCTCAACAAATTACATAGGGAGCTTCCTTAGTGGAGTTATAGCCCATTACCTTTATTGCAGGTTTGCTCTTGGCTGCTCCAATGTCTTCATTGTGAAAATGAAGTGTGGCTGCAAACTGCGGCAACTTCTAAAAACTAATCAAACGCACATTTAGGGAGCACATTTTCACTTTGTTCTCCAATAAGATGTTAGGCCAGTTATTTAAATATGTGGCACAAGCTGCACATATTATAGCACACGGTATGTAGCCTTTAAAAAAACAACAAAATTATGTTGCTTCTTTTTTTCCCAGCAAAGGAGAATTACACGCCATTTTCCACTTTAAGTATTAGGTGAGTATCAGTTTTTGATGAGGAATGCAAATAATAACTGCTGCTGACTGACATTTCAACTATTTTGCTTCAAACAGAAGGAAAAGGAAGGGATCGTAGTGTTATTTGACATGACAGCAAAGTGATTGCCTGTTGACTGTGAGCAGTTTACACAATTCTTCCTAATAGAGAGTTAACACGTGAGACATGATTTTTACAATCCACAGATATTTACACACGTCACTATGCAGTAGACACAGGTGGTGATGTTTAACCACTGCTTACCGTTGGAAACACTACCTTTCATGGGTGTTGTGACCATAATTTGGGTGCAGCAATTTCCAGATGAATGGAAAGCTTTTCTTCGCATCTAGTATAGCTGATATGAATACCATGGTTCTCTCTAAAAGGATCCTCTTCCGAAAATGATGTTATTCTGTAGCTTGCTAGTATTAATATGCCTGTTCCTAAAAAATATAGCATTTCACACAAACAAAGCCAAAGCGCTTCAGCTGCCAATATGACTGTCTAGCATAGTTTGCTAATTAGGGTTTTAGGTTGAGTCGGTTTGTGATATAGCACTGCAACATGACTCTCTGACAACATTATTAATTTAGCAGTGTTTTCTATGATGGTATATCTTAACACATGAGACAAGGCTGTTTAATTATTAAAGTAAATCCTGTAAAAAGGTTAACTGCCTTTCAAACTGCCTGCTTCTCACATGGTTATATCATTTGGCTGCATATATAACTGCATCAAACATAGAAATATTGCTTCAGAAAACGTGTACCGTGCTGTAAACACAGATCGGTCTGATAACTACACCCTTATGCTAAAACCAATTTCAAATGTATCGCATTACTCTTGATTAGCAATTACACATGGATGACAAAACTATGCATTAAATATTAATGAGAAACACCAGGCTCATTATTTATTTTATAATATGTGTTCAATGGGCTGAGTGTGACAGTTTGTGTCCGCCTTGACTAATTTATGAGGGCATGAAAAATATAAACCCATTACCTAAAAGGTTTCTTTGTCATAACATGATTCCCTTTGATCACTGTACAAACTTAGGAAAACTAAATGTTACTTGTTGTCTGCTTTATTGCTACTCATTTAGCTTTAATTTATCTAACAACAAAACGCACCATCAAGGTAATGTATATGAATGACAAAAACATCTGAATGCAGGTAGTTATTGGTCATTTGGAAGAAGAGAGTATGTTGAGAGTTGAAATTATCATCTTCACGGTCCTATATCTCTGCTTAATATCACTTTTTATTTGATTGGTTTGGATAACTTAGCAGGCCTTTGCATTACAATAGCCGGGTCTTACTACTCACTGCTACTACTACGACTAATCGTACTTCTACTTACTGTCAATAAAAATGAAAGGAAAGCCTTGTTAAATTAGAAAAATGATATTTAGGAACCAAACCCCCACTTTATATAAATAATTCATGATTCATTAATCGTCTTTGGCCGACCATCGTTTTTCAAGTGGGATCAAAGCACTGTGACACGAATGTTGCAATTACTTTAAGTGTATCATTCAAATGGCAATGATTGCTTTCAATTTGTCTGATTCCCGTCGTACATGGTTTTAGGAGAATTTCCATAACCGAATGACAAGAATAATTTAGCCTGTGCGCTTCTGTCGGCAAAGTGCAGATTTTTTTTTTATTTCTCACTCTGAGGGAATGTGCTCAGTTCTGTATAAACAGACAGACATGTAACATGAGCCACCTGAGGCCGAGCAGCATCAGATGGCATGGTGTAGTCATCATTGCTCAGAACCTCAGAAACCCTGTAATACATCACCATTCCACCCTTCCAGGACTACATCTTTTCCGAAGAAATTAGATAGGATACCCTCTGTACACATACATGTTAATCTCTGCTGTGTAAATCTCCTCTATCTATAAGGGGGGAGAGAAAATTTGCAAAAAATAAAAAGGAATAGCTAAAGTAATATTCACAATGTTTGAAAAAGACCTAGACTGGTACATAGCCACGTAATAGTTACAAGTAAACAAATAAGTGAGAGGTGGCTCAACCAGTAAATGCCTGGAAGATAATTCAGGAATTGCAGGTTCAGAGCTGACAGTTTAATCAGTGAGAACTGCATTATTCCTCCCTACATTTCTATAACAGTGTGGGGTTGCCACAGTGCGGGGCTCTGGTAAATGGCAATATGGAATAGGGTGCAAAAGGAAGTGAATTGTATTATTTACAGTGCTCAGTGGTGAATTAAAAAGAAAACCAAAATAATACCCTAGCTCTTCTGCAGCTGACTGTTTCCCCTGCTGGTCTATCTCTAAACATGAATAACTGGCAGAAACTATCCGAATCACAAATTCTAAATCGAAGTCCAAGCAAAAGGCTGATTTAGGTAGCAGATATTTAGTCTTCTCTTCTCTCCTCCTCCTCTTCCAGCTCCTCCCCCAATTCCGGCCAATCCTGGGAGCCCTGCAAGTCAGGTGCTCCCACACATCCGCCCAGGGCTTCATTGGTGATGTATTGCTTCTTCAGTCGGCCATGTTGTGCCTCTCCTAGCACTGTTACAATACAAACATTGATCCACTGACAAAACTGCCTCTTCTGGTTTGTGAAATAATTATGCACCCACATTGGAAGGTGTTACAGGTGTGGGTACAACTTAATTTCAAAGTTAATTGCAAAAGCAATAAGCAATTTGAAAGAAAGATGAATTATAAGGTTTTTGTAAATACTCTACAATTTTCAAATAATTTGGCTTACAGTTCTGTCCTCTCAGGAGTTTGTGAATTCTGTTTGCTAAAATGTAACTGAAGAGTAGGAATCAAATGTTTTTTATCAGACCATTCATGCACCTTCAGTATAAGGTTCTGGAAACCCTGTTAATGACTGGGCATACCACATAGTTTCCAGTAAAGGCGTTACACTTTAAAGCGGAAACCACCATATGTGTTTGAAACCATTAAGCAAATTCTGGGAAATCTCTGCATTAGAGATTACTGTATTGTAACTCATACAGACAAGTACAAGGCATTAAGGATGTTATGGTTACTTTTCCTAGAAACTTTTATTTACATTCTTTCAATTCTATTTTTTATTATTGATTAAAGAACGTTTTAAACATGCTTCCAGCACAAACCTGACCTGTTACTGACTTTCAACTCTTTGGCAGTAATACTGATATTTCCAAAGCAAATATAACTTTGCTTATGTTTAAAACTTGTGAGTCATTAATACTGTTCAGAAACGGTTATTGAATGGTTATCTGGCTTTTGCTTACTACCATCTTCAGCCTGTGGCACATCTACGTTGATTCTGTTACTCATGTCACAAATTTTCTGGTCCGAAAAAAAAACACTAGCAGTAGCAACTCTGTCATTACTTTCAGAAAATAATGATCTTGCAGCTTATAACAAACTTTCTGTTAATTGACTACTCTAGCACAGTGTACATGTAACTTGTAAGCCTCAATAAATTCACTAGTTTTTCCACATTAATAGAAACTGAATTTGTATGAAAACATACCTAACATATAGGAATGTTGGTACATAACTCCACAAAAAGCAAATCAAATAATTTTTCTCCTGATCAACAACTACAAATTCCATATTTTAACCCTAAACCACTGACTTTATTGTCATTGCTCCTGAATTTCGATTTAAAACATTCTGATGTCCAGATCTCTTCATTAGGTAATGGAATAACAACTTCCTTTTTGTGACACAGACAGGTGCTGGTCTTGTAATGTAAGAATAGATGTAGATGCAAAGTTGGGGATGGATTTGTTTAATAAGAAGGAGGTATGTTGACTCATACTGCAGGTGTGAAAGAAGATTGGCATGTGTATATGCCGTTTTCAGGGGGAGCGCACAAGAATCCTAAAGCTGTCATGGATGATTGATGACCAGAGTCATGGTATCCGTTCACAACCTGCATCGAGGAATAAAAGATTTGAACTGGAACAAAATAACATTTACATCAAGGCTACAATTAAATGAAAACTTAGACCCATCTGCCAATCCCAGTACCTGACTGACACCTTTTTATTTTGTCTTATTTTTTTTTTATTTCTTATTTTTATTTCTTCCCTCCTACCATACCTTCCAACAAGAATTGACATTGAATATTGTAAGTACTTGGTGGAAGGTTTGTATAATACAAGCCTTAATATATATGTGTGTTTGTGTGTGTGTGTGTGTGTGTTATATATATTTTTTTAAATATATTTATATATATATATATATATATATATATATATATATATATATATATATATATATATATATATATATATATAAATATATGAGGTGATTCACAAGTACCCTTGTAATATTGCCTTTGGACAGTGGTATGTTTATTTTTTGGCTGAACATTTCAACTATCAGTCAAAATTTCTGCCAATTAAAGGCATGTAATGCATTTTGACACATGAAATGACTACAGGTTTCAAAAGGTCTTGTACATCTGAAGGCATTAAATAGATTCCTTCTGCCGGCAGGATGAAGGGACACATCTGTTAGGAAAGTGGAGGCAGGTTCTATACAAGCGTGGGGCATGATGGCCTTTCTAACAGTCAGCCAAGCAATCTTAGAGCTGTGCATCATTCAAGCCCCTGAAATAAATACTCAGGAAGCAGACCGGCATCAACCGATTTCATAGTCACCTCTCATTTTGATTAATTTTGTTTGTGTGTTTGTAAATGGATTCAACTTATGCTTTCACAAAATGTGTAAAATGTCAACTGATAGTAATTTTTTTTTACTCAACCAGTAAAATGATGATGATAACAATAATAATAAACCTTTATAACCAAATGAAAACAGTAAATAATTGCTATTATACTTACTATGATACATAATAATAATTGGTCTGGACTTGAGTGCATAAATATGTTTGAGTAAATATTTATAGGGGTAGGCAAAAAATATCAACTATATTATAGCTGAAATTTGAGGAAATTTGATTTTGACAGTAACATGGTGAAGAGTGAATTATTAAATATTTATGATGGGTTGGTGTGAGGTCTGTAGCCCATAGATATAGATAGCCCCATAATTGTG
Source organism: Amia ocellicauda (assembly GCF_036373705.1). Classification (NCBI taxonomy): domain Eukaryota; kingdom Metazoa; phylum Chordata; class Actinopteri; order Amiiformes; family Amiidae; genus Amia; species Amia ocellicauda. The sequence continues at coordinate 10,048,191 of NC_089867.1, read as the reverse complement.
ACAGCGAAAGTATCTAAAAGTACACAAATATACAAGGGTGTCAGAGAGATGAGTTCAGGGCTATGTTTTAGCCCTGAAAAATAAACAAGTTAATTTGAATAATTCAATGCAATTCGTTTGCAATGGTTGGGATGCAATTGTAAATCATACGACCTTAGTTACACAATGCTACTTAAACCCGAAAAAGAAATGTTATGATCCTTAATGATATTTGTGTATTTGGTTTGTTTTGCAAATCTTAGCACTCCTAGCTCCTAGCAATAAGCATAACTGAATTATGCCACAATGGAGCTTGCACAGAAAATAACTGGAGGTCTAAGATATGAACCAGAAATTACTTTACCTAATTTTCTTTACGTCCATTTACCTAGAGCAGAACAGATTCTCCAAGTCAAGTGTATAATTAAAACTCACACTTTTTAATGTATCAAGCCAAAGGTTTTATTATGGCTCTTGGGCCACTCACACAATTAAGAAACTATTTTGAGGATGCACTTGAATTTCTGTAACATTTATTTCTTATTTTTACAGTGACCATCAGATTAATTTTGGAAAGAAATAATTTAAAAGGTGATACATAGAGCCTTTACCTTTTCCCAATTTAGCATGCAAGGTGATTTTGTGTATAATTACTTGTAACACAACAAAACAAAAAATAAGATAACTTGTATAGTATTTTATCTTTATTGCCCTTCATTGAAAAAATATATACATTCAATTCTGTAACAGTGCTGTGACTATGAAGACTGAAAGACTATGAAACCATTATGTTCTGAATGGTGCAATTTGTGTATCACTGACCACTCATAAGTGATTTGCTTTGGGCTGTTTTTGTAGGGTGAGCTGTTACTACCAGATTCATGCAGGGGAGCCTAGAGCTATACATTTTCCCTTTTTATACAGGAATGATGCAGGCAGTGTAGTAATAAATGCTAATGCCTATAAAACGATTGTGTATGCAACCATGGTTATCTGAGAAAAGAAGCACTGCACAAGAGGGAAGGGTTTTCAACAGGCATTGCTGGAAGGTTTCAAAGACATCTGTCTAACAAAGCTGCCATTGGCCCTTGTGCCCGTCACTCAAATAGGACCATTCCACTTCCTATTTGTATAAAAGGTGATGTCTGCACAAAGACTTCCTCTTTTTGCCGGGAGCTAGAACCCCCATGCAACCTTGCAACCCAGAACCCAGTGCCGGAGGCCCAGACCTGGAGCAGGACTAGGTTGGAATGCCACAGTGAGGCGCTACGAGCAGAACTGTCACTCGTTCCTGCCTGATCTTCTCCAGAACCACTGGGAGAACAGGGAACGGTGGGAATGCATAGAGGAGACAGTGCAGCCACGTGTGGGCTAGCGCGTCCATCCCCAGGGTCCCTGACTGATCCCAAACGGAGAACCATAGGGGACAATGTGTGGACTCTGCTGAAGCGAAGAGGTCCACCTCTACCCTGGCCTAGCGGTTCCAAAGCTGCTGAATCACCAGCGGGTGGAGTCGTCATTCCGACACCGGGGGGCCTCCCTGAGAGAGGAGGTCTGCCACCATATTGGGATGCCCAGGAGGTGGGCTACTCTGATGGAGTACAGCTGAGGCTGCATCCATAGAAGCAGACAACGCACTAGCTGATATAGTGTGTGCGACCGGAAACCTCCCTGCCTGTTGATGTAGGCAACCACCGCTGTGTTGTCTGTCTGCACTAAAACATGACTGCCCCGAAGGGCCAGCATGAAGTATTTATGGAGGCAACTCTCTCTGGCACCATTGTAGACAGCATGGCAATGGAATCGAGGCGCAGACTGAGGAACTGCGCCTGCTGAGTTGGCACAAGACAGCTCTTCTCTCTGTTGACCCGAAGGCCCAACTTGGAGAGGTGGTTGAGGATCAGGCTCGTGTGGCTCTGAACCTGCTCCCTGGAGTTCGAACAGACCAGCCTGTTGTCTAGACAATTGAGGACACCAACACTGCGTCCATGCACTTGGAGAATGTGCAAGGCACTAGAGACAGGCCGAATGGGAGAACAGCAAACTCGAATGCTCGGCCCTCGAAGGCGAAGCGGAGAAAATTCCTGTGCACCTGCGTAATGGGGATGTGAAAGAAGGCATCTTTCAATCCACTAAGGTGAACCAGTCTCCAGGCTTAATAGCCTGAGACATGGCGCGCAGGGTGAGCATCTTGAAATGGAACACCTGAGGCGGCGATTCAGGTACCTCAGGTCCAAGACGGGGCGGAAACTGCCATCTTTCCCCAAGGAAGTATGGGGAATAGAATCCCTCATGCAACCCCGGAGGGGGCACTTCATGGATCGCGGGTCTCTCCAAGAGAACGGCAATTTCGACGCGAAATGCTACTCACACACAGCACACACGGGTCCCTTACTCGCGTCCACACCATGCCAAGTGGGGTGGATGGGTCTGGAACTGTAGGGAGTAGCCAACTGTTATAATTTGGAGTACCCAGGAGTCCTGGGTGCAGAGGTGCCAATTGGAGAGTAGCTGGGGGGTGTATGGGTGGGCCAGAGGCTGTTGGAAAGCTTAAGGGCCGAGGTGTGGGAGATGGGGGGTGGGGGTCCACCACCCATTGTCTTGCTGCGGTTCCTGGCATTTGGCCTGGCTCTAACGTGGTGGGCCTGGGTAGGCGTCGGCCTGCCGGTGAGTCGCTGGCGCAGGTCAGAAGGGCAGGACAGGTCCCTTGGCATCGCAGAGAGGGGGGGCAAGGACACCAGTGTCGTGATGGTGGAATACACCTCATCCACTGCTGCCACCGCTCCCCTCTCTCAAACATGGAGGGCGGGGGGGCAGGGTCCACTGGCCAGGGGATCTGGAGAGACTCCACAGCCTGCTGGGCGACTGCCCAGAACTCGACCATGAGGTGAACTCGGGCCGCCTGCGCAGCACGTAGGTCGCAGATCTGGTCCATCCAGGTGTTGAGAGGCAGCATCTCGTCCCCTCTGTCTGCAGAGCTCGGACCCCTGCCCCTGCACCAGCATCTCGGTGGAGATGAGACCGACGGTGAGGAAGAGGAGGGGGAGGGGGAGGGGGAGGTGTCCCACCCTAATTGTCACGGCCAATGGTGGGACAGGAGCCCCAGCAGTCATTGGCTTGACAGAGGAAACAGAGGGCCTAAGGGCTAGGTGGAAAGCAGGATCCACCGAAGCCCTGCCCTCGCTTGGAGAGGAGGACAGCCTGACGATGTGGCGGCTCCTGAGTGGGGGGTGGGGGGGCTACAGTTACTCCGCCTCCCTGGTCCGGTCCCAGACAGAAGGGGCAGACCACATCACCGCTACAAGTCTCTCCATCCTGTCAGTACCACGCATGCGCACTGCGATGTGAGGAGGAGTAACACCAAGCACCGCCAATGTGCGCCGAACAAGCACTGCACACTGTAAGCACACTGCACACTGTGGGCCGTACAGGCCTATTCACACCACTTGTGCTGGGGGGGTACCGGGGACACTGGGCGCCGCACTGTTCGGAATCCGGAGGGCTCACAGGCGAAAAACCACAAGCCGATGCGGGGCTTAACACACCTGAACCACTACATGGATGAGTGAGTGCAGCTGAGCTTAATCCAGTAAACTGGAAGAGCGAGACCTCCTACAGCCGCAAGCCGGCAGACGACGGCGGCCGGCCTCGGCTATTACTGCCGCTGTGCGCGCTCTCACTGTGGAGGAAGTCCTGTAGACAAAAACCAACACAGCGAACTACCCTCAATAATAATAATAATAATAATAATAATACTACTACTAATAATAATAATATTAAATGACTAGTAGTTGTGTGAAAGCAGAGATGATCCAAGGCACCAACGGACGTCCATAGTGTGGATTGAACAAAACAACGTGGTTAATTTAAATAAAATTAAAAAAGCACAACAACACACAACTGTAGTGAATCGGTGGAAGGAAAGCACAGTATGTACTGCCAGCCTACCGAAAAATGCAGATTTCTGTATTGGACAAACACAGAAGGCTCTCTTACATGTCTTGACGAACCAAGGCAAAGGGCAAAAAGAGGAAGTCACCTTTTATACAAACAGGAAGTGGAAGGGTCCTGATTGAGTGATGGGCACAAGGGCCAATGGCAGCTTTGATAGACAAATGTCTTCGATACATTCCAGCAATGAGTGCTGATAACCCCTCCCCCTTGGGAAATGCTTCTAACTCTAAAGATAACAACATAGCTGGCATAATTTCTCTAATTAAGCCCAAGCTCAGCTGTCCAGTAGGGGATCTGGAAAATTCCAGAGGAAAGATGTTTTAATACAGAGTTCAGTGGAAATGGATGCTAAAGATGACACATCTGTTTAATCAGGTTTTCATAATTGGTCAATTTCACATGGAATGACAGTGCATGAGAATGTTTGGTAAAGAAAATTCATGTGCATTTCAGAAGGAAACATAAATGTAGCATGAAAATATTACATATTATTTACTGTTTGCGGATTACTAAAAATGCAATGATTAATTAGTAATGAAGTGTCACAACTGCATTGACATTGAGAAAAATGTCTTGAAGAATAAGAAAAACTGTGTATTTGCATAGTAGGTACTACATCTTTAGTTACTCTTAAGAACAGGGTAATTATGGATTATTACAATATACTTAATGTGTAAAAATGATTAGCAGTATATGTAAGTACACAATTGTCTGGTAAGGATGCGCACCAGGAGGCTACCTTTGGAACTATACTGGGCATGGCCCACTTTTTACACATTAAGTACATTGTAATAATGCATAATTACACTGTACTTATGAGTAACTGCAGATGTAATTACTGAGTACCTACTATGTAAATACACTGTAAATATACTGTTATTATGAGACTTATTGTAAAGTGTTATCAATTTCTTCAACTGTGAATCCAAATAATGACAATTTAAAGTGTACTAAAAAGTTTTACTTATAAAATTAGCTGCCCTATCCCATTCCATTAATGAAAATATAGTCTTGTATTAAAGAAATTACACTTCAATAATGAGCAGCAGTTTATGAATTGATGTATGAATCCTACAGGAATAACAACATATGAATGCCTTGTTCATTCTGGTGTTGATCACATGTCTAAACTCTAACCCAAAACCTAGTCTGTAACCCCTGACCCTAACCTAATTATACATGTTTAACTGCAGAACTGCATAAGGTATTAATGAGTGAATCCTATGGTATTCATACATCCATTCATTAAGGAGCGGTGCCCATTATTGTAAAGTGTGAACAAGGAAATTTGCCTTTCTTCCATTTTTACCATTTATATATCCTATGTTCCTCAGAAAGTAACGGCACATATATGGGTCAACAATATATAGTAATTTCTTCATGAAGAGCAACACTTGACAACTCCAAAGCACATTACACTAATGTCACAAATTCTCTTTCCAAGATATTTATTTTCATATTTCGTGAGGCCCTGGGTTTTATTCACTAATCTTGGAAGAAAATAATAATAAACAAATACATATTTTTATTGTTGACAGTTCAGTTTTCTTTTGCGTTATATTTTAATGAGTGTTGAACCACTGCAAGGACCTTTAAGTGTTGTTGTAATGGGCTCCATCGCATTTTCTGAACAGCATGTTTGTCATCTAACAAAACAAAAATGTTTCCTGCAGTGAGATGTGAGACTCTTTGCGGCTTTAGCTGTCAAGTAGAAAGAAGTTGTTAATTGGAATAATTGTTGAAAATCGTTATTATGCTTATTTGAATAGGTCTAGAATAAGATGAGAATGTTAATTGGTGTTAAGTGATTTCATGCTTATGTTTTAAGAAGATAAACTTGCTGCTGAAGCAAGAGAACAAATAATGAATCACAGTTTAAATTTAAGGTAAAAAGTAACAGGTACAGATTTTTAAATAAAAAGAACTGTAAACATTCATAAGGTGATTGAACTCAATCAGAACTTTGTTCAGTGTTGATTAAATGTAGCTGCTAATTATCATTTATACACTGATTATGATTTTTTTAGTTAGTCACTTGTTTTACTTGAGTCCAGGGGCCAAACAATCAGATTCATTTTGGATGTCCGTGGAAATCAGGTTTCAAAACCATATATTTAGAAATTAGAAATTAAATTAGATTAGAAAAAAATACATCATAGGATAGTATTCTTTGATCTTAGGAAACTTTAGATGCATTGTCCAACTTCTGCATATCAGTGGAAATACATTTTTAAGCATTACAAAATGTGCTACCCTCGACCTGATGTGCCTGTGGGCTCCTCAAATCTCTAGATATGTATAAACTTAGTAGCAGGAGAAGAAGAGAGTAAACAAGACAGAAAGGGATAGATGTGGCACATGACAAAAAGAAAACAAGAGGAAAGTACTTATCTTTATTAAATAAAAACAATAATATAACAGAATTTGCGGATGGGGAAAGATAGCATTTGTAATGTCTCAAATATAGTCACCAAGCAGTGCTAAAGTAGTATATTTATAGCTCAAGAACATTTTATGGCAAGCATGTACTACGGAGAACATCTCCAACTCACAAATCAGAATTTAAATGGCAACATTTTATTACATTCGTGCAAACAAATTATGAGCAGTGGGTTTAATGAGTATGTGTTCATCACTTTTATATATACTTTTATATATATCACTTTTAAGTCTGCTTCACATTGAATAAATCAGTCAGATAAATACCAATAAATACAGTTTAGGAATAACACCATAATTTTAGTTTATTTAGTTACAAATCTACTACATAGATTTGTACATATTGATTTTTTTAGGTTCTTTGCAGTAATAGTTGGAATTCATTTTGACGGTTAGGACCCAAACGTACTTGTTCCATTTGCATTTAGTGTCGGCTGTCTTCTGAATGTGCTTTTTGTTTCGATTATCCCCACTCTCAGTGCTGATTCCACACCTAGGCCTACTTATCTTATTATCACATTTACTGGGATAATAAGTGCAGTTGCTCCATCACGATTTGGTATACCAGGGCGCTTTCTGTCATCAGTATTTCTGTAGTGCCCATTAGGTGTTTGCTCTTTCAGCTGCCAATGCCGAGGTGTGACCAGGTGTTCCTGCTTTAAGAGAGGTTGGCTTTGATGTAGGACAGGGTCTACAGCCACACATACCTTTCACAGTGGCATATGTTATTCAGTTAAAACTAGGCTGGGATATATTGTGAAGGACCTGTATTAGTTCAGTTCACTGAAAGCACTAACGGCCAAGGTGCACTTTCATTCTCAACAAGCCTTCCAGCTGGGTTTAAATTGCATGCTATTTGAACTGGGGAAAATCCCACTGGCATTAATGTGAAAATGCAGGTTCAATATCACTTTGGTGACATGTGTGACTTACTTTGATTGCTTTAAAATACCTATAATTAATATGTATACACAACACCTTCTAAAAAAGCCATTTAAACAGCTGAAGCAAGCCATTCAGATGAAAACTGCCGTTCACACCTCAAGGTGCTTTGTGAAGGAGGACCCCAGAGGTTTCCTTTGCACCACCGTTTATCCAAAACATCTTTGCTCTCAGTTCCTTTCATTTCTTACTTTTTCTTTAATGCAATATGTGTATCTTTTAAACTGCTCTATGATTTTATAAAGGTGTAGGATATGACTATGCACGACACAGAAAACAAGAAATTGTTGAATTTCCAGATAGTAGTGTGTTGTTACAATTATATATAAATTGGCCTGACTGCACATAATCAATATCCAGCAATATTCTCCCATCTAAGAAATCAATTATTAAAAAGTGCTTTAAGGAAATAAATGAGACCGACTTAAATGTGGTGATTATATATCTCTTACCTTTAAATTTTCATCAGTAATGATCTCAGAGGGCTTCTCAATGAATACTTTCAACAGCCTTTCAATTTAGATGTCATTTATAATTTACACCACTTAAAATGCTTACTTTTGAGATGTTAATGAAATGCTCTTTTTGCAGGCAGAAACATTTTTACCTACAACAACCACACTGCATAATCTTGCTTTCCCTCGCACATGCCTCTTCATTTCCCTTCCTAGACACGCCAGTGACTTATTATGACCTCCTACATCTGTGGTTCCTGGTGTGGAGATTAGTCAAATATAACTTCAGACTGATCATCTTTGCACAGATGCTGTCAGTTTTTACTGGTTTTAAATCAGTATTTTTGGAACCAGTTCTGACAGTAAATGTTACTGATAGGACTGATTAATTATTCATGGCAAATTGTTTCACCATCTAATGAATATCATTGGTTGGGTTCAAGCCAAAGCAAAAGCATGCATCTTAGGCAACAAAGGTTTAACTATGGGCAGGGTCAATCACTTTGTTAAAAATAGTTTTTAGTGTGTAATTTGCTGTTAGCAATTTGTAGGAGTATCATGTGATTTCAGCAGATCGTTTACCTGGTGCAATCTCCCCAAAAACTATACCATAATAACACTAACTGGACCTGCTGTAATCTTCATGGCAATACATCAAGGTCTCTTCACAATATTAACAGTCACTCTTTCAGTAAATATTCTGTATTGTAATTTTTTACAGTAAATATTCTGTAATGGTTTGCAACATTGAATATCACAGAATATGAGTTTAGAAACCATTCTGGTGACAGGGAGCTGACAACAACATGCAGATATGATATATCCGTTGTGAGCATTAACTTGTCACTCAGTTTAGAGAAGACAAATAGAAGAGCTCATCTCCCTCATGTCTACATTGCTTCTTGTCTGACAGCAGAAATGGTCCCACTGGGTTCCACCTGCTCTAGGTACTGATGTTTTTCTTTTGTGGTTTTGAGTAAACTATCTGGGAACAGACATCAAAGAGCTGCTTGCATTTGTTTAGAATATGAGCACTGAACAATGTCTGCCAGTCTTTAGTAGATGTCTTTTCCAATAATCACACCCCAAATACATGGCTGGAATCTGGTAAAAATGCATTAATTATTAATGTTAATTATAATGTTAACTGTAAAATATGAACACAAAATACATTCAATATACCTAGACACACACGCACACACACATATATACATATACAGGTAAAGTTAGCATGATGGTCCTTTTTACTGTCTGTACTTAAAGTAATCTGTGCATTTGTTTAAGGGTATTGACAGAACATATGATACCTAATCAATACTGTTTGGAGAATCGAATGAATGTGCAATTAAATTAAAACTTTCAGGGAAAACCTGGGGAAAGCAACATGAAATGTTCTTGTAAATTAAGAGACTTAATAAAGCAAGTAACTGGGTTCAACTGAAGCATAGGAGGAATAGTGTCATTGCCCTATATCACAATGTTTAATTCTGTGATGCCAGAGATAATAAAACTAGTCTAGCTTTGGGGAAAGATAGATTTACAAGTCTTAAGTTGAAGTAATAAAGCATAAAATAAAACCTCATATTAAAAGGCCCTCATAGGGAAGTTATTAACAATACATTTTTCTTCGGTATTTTTTAAATACATTTATTGTAAGTACCTGATTAAATAACTGGCATCACAATTCAGTCTATTAACCTAATTCTGATAACAAAGGAAACCTACGACCGCTCATTCCACTATAATGGAAAGCAAATTCATGTGTTGGGAACTGTGGAGGTGCATAAATCACTTATAAGGTGCATTTCAGTGAGAGAAGTGTTATGGTAATGGGTTACTTAATCAAAAACAGTGAATTATTTTACTGACCAGTCACTGCCAAGTTTCAAGTAAATTCTCAGTGGTGTTTAATCATTGTGCATTCACTGCATTTTGTCCCCCACAAATCCTTCATTTTTAATGAATGTGGCTTATCTATTCAAGGCCCTAGTTTAAATAAATCACACACACACACACACACACACAATAAATAAATAAAGACCATTTATAAATAGACAGGTGTTCCAGAAAGTGAAAGCAATATTTACATCACTACTTCCTATGAGACAGAAAGCTGTACATCAATGATACCTGATTATTTGTTTGTTTCATTTCTTAATTTATTTAGAAATATTAACCAGAAATATTAAAAATAGTTCTACATTAAGAAAAGTTAATAATCTTGAAGTGTGAAATTGATCTGTAGAGAATAAAAACTAGGATAGATAAAATGAGGAAATGGGGATGACAAGAACAGCCAACTGAAAATAGTGATTTCATAAACAGGTGTGAAAGACAGATGGTTTCAGCAGTTCTGCATTGATATATTGATTAATGCAACTGGGGCATTCAGTACAGCAGCTCACCATTGCTTATCAGCACTTACGGCCTGAAACAGCTATGTACTCAGGCCGAAGGTAATCAGAAATCTGCTCCTGCTCATGTAAGTTCAGTATTATGAGCCTGAATTAAGAAGTAGCCCATATCACATTCTTTTCAAGTTGAAAACATGCAGGTGATTACAATGTTTATTGATCATGTCTTTACCGGATCATTCATTCAGTGCTTTGCGAGATATTAATGTCTGGTTTTCAAGTGTTTTTACATGCTTTTGCATTTTTTATACAAGCTGGTATTTTAAAACGTGCATCCATAATGTATCCTGTATAACAATGCAATTACTGAAAAGCTTGAGCTGGAAGTATGCTTAAGTCAATTATTTTGCATTGAAATATCCCACAAATATGAAGCCTGTTACAATGTTTTTAATAATTAAGCTTACAACAAGCTTGTTTTCCACAAATACTCTGTAATAAGAGAACTGGTCAAATCTCAAGTCAAATCTCTGTTGTGATCTGGAACTAAACCTCTATATACAAGTTAATTTTGATCTCATGCGAGTCATTGAAAGGGGGCTGTATAAATTGACGGACACTATGTAAATATGTTGCATATTAAAGTTTAATCCTTTGTTAGTCAGAGGATTTCTGGAGGTATTAATAGACTCCAGTTATCCGCACTGAAATCTCTCTTAAAAGACACAAAGACATTTTTATAAACCACCAAAAAGTTGCTTATGCAATTGTACATGTTACTGGGCATCACCAGTATGCTATCATGAAAAGCCTGTAGATCATAATGAGTGGAAAGGTAATAAATACAAAAATAAGTGTGAACTTGATGAATTTCAGGTCTTTTTGCAAGCTTCTTAGTGTTGTTTGACCAAGTTATGAAGCCAATCATGAACACTGATTGTGTGCATTGGTCAAATACATTTCACTAGAGCTAAATGGGCAGATGTGTACTTTCAATATTGAGACATTTCTTCCAAAAGTCCTCCACCCTCTTTTAACTAATTTGATTTCTTCTGTTAGAGCTCCATCTGAGATGATTTATAGGCCAACTTCATTATATTAAACCCTGTTATTGTTGAAATACATCTCTTGACTTTAAATGACTCCAGGAGACACAAAAATGCTGAAACAAGAATCAAAGAGTTTAACAAGTAATATAAAAACGAATTTCTCCCAAAACACTTTACCAGGAACAATTTGGCACATAGTATATTGTTTGCTAGAGGGCATTTAGAGTTTTTACTGTTGTGCAGCAGCACTCAGTTACTTTGAGAGTACAGTGAAAATTATTGTCAAAATGTTCTTTCAGAATTTGGCTTGAGCACCATTAAAATATACACAATATTCATATAACCAATTATAAAGTGATAACTAAAGTATATTAACATATTAAAATGCATTGATCACGACCTTCTGACTTGAAGTCTGAGAGAAGTTGTTTTTGTATTTATTTATTTTTTGTGTCCTTCATATCCACCAGTTTCTTCACTTGCCCTAGGTATTGCAAAAGCGTGGATGTGCTCTTTTTTGGAAAGATCAATAATCTGTCTTGCACTCTGAGAGATTTATCAGATAAATTAGCCACCTTATTGACTCCAGCTCGGCAGCCAGGGCCTCTGATTTACCACCTATTAAACGTCAGACCCTCGGCACCCTGAGGGTTCAGTGCAGCTCTCTTGGCTTAATACCACAGAACAAGCATGTACTCTATTGGAGGTTTATTGTGTTCAAACAGGGAGCGCTCACAAGAAAGGCTATGAAGTGCCATCTAACCATTATGTCAATATTGACAGCTATTGTCCATGCTGGTCAGTAAACACTCTAGAAGCCTTTTGACATTTATCCCTTGATTAATCTGCCTTTTCCAGGATCAAAAATACAACATACAAATCCAGTTCTAAAACAATAAAAAAGTAGATCCTAAATTTGTACATGAATAGAAAGATGCATTAACTGTTCAGTGATCTGTTCAGTTAGTCCAGGTTTTGATGTGCTTTAATGGATGACGAGCAATAATGCTTTTAAAGTATCTCCAACTGGGATCGATATCGGTGGCAAGTACATAGACCTATAACTGTAATATCTCCAAAAGCTAGAAATAATTATTTTTGCTGTAAAACAAAAGGATTAGGTTTATCCTATATCATATTATATATATCATATTTCAATTGGATTTATTCAGGGTAGCATTATTCAAACTTGCATAGACTGTAGAATCTCCTTTAAAGTACCTAAGGGGGTGACTGAGAAGAGTTTATAGATACAATTTGCTCCCTGATATATTTAGTGCAGTTTTCACTTGCTGTGCTTTGTGGTTAACATTTATATTTTAGGAAGAACACGATCCAATTGGGTCCAATTCTTGTCCTTGAAAAAACTCAATCCAGCAGCCTTAATACATTTTATAATCATTTTATAAAGACTAAGAAACATTTATTTCTGATTCATCATCGTATTTAAGAGATCAATGGGAATGTATACCTTAACATCCCTTTATCCCTTTATTGCACAGGTGATTTGCTTAATTAATCAATAACGCATGTGATCTCAGTCTTTTGAAATTGGTGATTCAGGGGGACCTATAAAACTGACAGGTTTGGGATGCTACCGAGTCCTGCATTTAATTCAAGACTGCGCACTTCACAGATCACAACATCCTTAAAAATCTATTTATGAATTTATATTGGCCTGCAGGCTGCATTTATAAAATAAGTCTGTATGTTTGAAGTTACTGTAGCGGATTGCTGCACCACAAGTTTTGGGGCACACTTCAGTACATTATAAATAAACAGGCTATAATAAGTAGTTGAGATGCAGCTCGCTTCCTGCTGCCATCTTCTGCTTTAATAGCCAGAAGTGATGAAGTGCATTCCCATGGTTAATTCTCTTTCTCACAACATGCAGGCAATTAAATCACAGCACAGGGCATTTGGGTTGGCCAACAAAAGAAATCTCCTTCCATATTGTACAGAGATGAGAGTCATCCTCACCACAAACAGTGGCTGTCATTCTCCTTTTTGACATAATTCATTACTGCAACATTCCTGTGGGTTTCATTTCTCCCCCCCATTTTCAGAGAAAAACAACTAAAAGAATACCAGTTCACAGTGTTAACAGAAGCTTCAGTTACTGGGGGGGATCTTTATTGGCAACTGCAGTGAAGAGCTCAATAACATATGATTTGACCTTCTTGACTGGATTCAAGCTGTCGCTGAGTCCAGCTTGTGGTCACTTGCCACTCTTTCTGAAGTCTTTGATGGGTCCATTTTCTTTTCCGAACCCACTGTTGCACAAAGTAAATGCAACTCCTTGAAATACAATTCAGTGAGGCTGTTTTATTGGGGCTGAGAAAAGTTTTAAGTTTATCGTTTGGCTTTCTTTATTGAATTTAATCCAAAATTGATTTCTCTCAGTAAACACGTTTTAAATGTAAATCTTCCCCTGCCTGCTTTACATTTGTAGTTGCATGCACAAGTATTTGTTCAATGTCTATTTATATTTCAAGTTATTAATGAATCAATATCTAACAGCACCTACGTTTCTGATAAAGACATCGGTCAAATGATGTAAGCGCTGCTCTTTGGAGAGAAGGTTAATATACTTAGATTAAATGAAAGAGGAAAAAGGATAAATAAATCACTATCATTTTATTGCTCTGACGAAAGCTTGGGGCCCTTTTTTATTGTACATGGGATATCTTGACACAGAAATATCCATAATATCTTAAATGGCTTAGGGTTGGGTTTCCTAATAGAGATAATGAAGAGAAATGGTTCAACCCATTTTCCTGCTAGTTTACACTTACGTGTTTTGTTTTTTTGTTTTTAATTTTTAAAAGCCATTTCAGAAAATGTGCACATTTCCCTGCATTAATCTGCATAGATAATTAAAGATATATTTTTAGTTATGCCACCTTTTACTGAATAATTGATCTGTGGGTAATTTAAGAGCTGTATTTCATTAGAACCTCCACCCAGTGTATCTCAGAAGAGATCTGACAAGCCAGACGTCAGCATAAAAGCTTCTCCTTTCAGCTCTACAATACAAAGATGTACTTTTCAGATATGGTCTTGACACATAATGCATGTACCTACTGCGAGATTGTTCTCAAATTACATCTATTTTGCTTTATGGAGAAAGTGAAAATCTTTCAACATGTTGAAAGGCATTGCTCACTAAGCACTCCTCCAGATTCTAAATGACACACGCATGGGATTATTTATGCATACCTTGTTTTAATGGTCTCTCGTGGTTTAAGCCTTGAAGATAAGAGAGTGAAACGTATGGTATACAAAAAGCTATATTTGCCAACAATGTCAAAATCTCTGTGAAGCATATTCTCTGGGCTTTGTTATGTTTGATGGTTTCAGTCCTCATGCTTGGTTGCTCATTTACATGACAGAAGGTTTGGATTAAGCAAGATCTGTACTGTCACTGATGTGTAGACAGTGTTTGTTTTTATTTTTTTTATTATTTTTTTAACATTTAAAATAGTTTACTTATTCTAGAAAACGTATTGAAGAATACTTCTAATACTAAATTATAAACTTATACTCAATAATTCTTATTGTAGATATTTAGAATAACTATTGAATTAATATACTCTTTTATATTGTGTTTGTTTCATTTTTAAATATGTACAATGAAGAACCAGGATTCCATCAATGACATATTTAGGTTCACAAGCATCTGTAATTAGGTGAGTTGAAGTGGAATGGATGTGGGAATTTGCAACAGCCTAACCCTAACCCCTTTCTGGTTATCATAAAGAATAATGCCAGACCCTTAGCTTTGTCATTTCCTCCTAAATGCAATATTGATCTTTCTAAACTTCCACAACTGCCCACTTCCTGTATTCTCTCCACCTTATACCTAACCTACTGCAAGGTGCTGGCTCCCTTTCCCTTTTTATTACAGTCAACTGAAAAGCCATGATGATCCTGCGATATATTTCCTGTCGAGGGGGAATTCATTTGACAAACAGCATCTGTGCATGGGCATCACTGGTTACATCACAACCCTTATTTTACAAAGGCGCCGTTCTTGATTTCTCCTTGCCTTACTTGCATGGCTGACGGGTAACGAAATCTGCAGTGACAGATTTCTGTTCACGCACATTCAAATCCAGGAGGAAACATCTGTGTGCTTTTGTATGGAGTTTTATGTCGCAGCAGTAAGCTATCCGTCCATCAGGACTAACGAGCAGTCACTAGCTCAGTCTGTTTGTATTCAGATCCTCGATTCCTTCATCCTGTTGGTCGTATATCCATTAATTCACTACAGTTGTAGCCTGGGGTTTGAATAAAGGTTGGGTTGGTTTAATTAAGGGGTGTAAAACATAGTGGTTCAGACTTGAAGACGATCATAAAGTAGAATAACTAAATAAGCTCATTACATCTCTACGGACCACCAAAACCCCAACTCTCTTGTGCTCCTGTTCAGTACAGTATTAGAGGTGATATGTTTAACACTTTAGTTGTGAACTGGCAGCCAGACTGATGATGAGTTTACAGATCAATGGTGACAATTTAGCCCTGAGCCGAAAGGTGAGCTACAATGGAAACTCATATGGAAAGTATATAAATGAATACAAAGCCACTTGGCGCTTCAAGGCTTGGCGCTTGAATTCCTAGGACGTATGGAGGAAACATACTCAAGTTGCGGGAAGTTTACTTAACAGGCAAACTAAACAAATGTGGAAGAAAGTACTTTCCAGACAGTTCCAATGCTCAATTTCCTTTCTGTTCAATAACAGCTACAGTCATTAGTTCATCTTATATTAAGTTACCAAATAAAGATTCAGAACACTAATGTAGAGACTTGCAAAATCGATTCCCCAAAAGAGAAGGTTACACAATAGTTAAAAGGATTTTTTGGAAAGGCAGTCACCAGAGCCTGGATGGGCAGTCTTCCAGTCATGATACTGTTTCGCCATGTACATCCAGACTACAAAATGTAACCCTAGTACAAGATGCAAGAATGAATATGATACTGAGGTTATCCACTCTGATTTCTAAATTATGATTAATAATGACTTCACAGTCACTGACACATCTTCTGTGACTGTACAAGGTCACTGTATTGAATGCTTCCCGCTAGTGAACACTAGATAATTTCCATTACACATTTTGTCTGGATGCTAATTGCTAAAGTTGTATGTGAATGTTGAAATGTTTGTACTAGCTGTAATGTTTAAGAATAAAAAAAGTTGATGCATTTTTGGACAAAATCATTTAAATTGTTTCTGTGTTTTAAGAAGCTGTGAAATCTGGTGTATAATTCTTCTAGTATGAGAGAGATTTTGGAAAAGTCCCCCAGGTCAGTTAAAAGTAAGTCAAGAATGGAATTTAATAACACTGTGACATTTACTGAGGTAAAACTACATTATTTTCCTAAGCAGATACATTTGAGATAAGTGTAAATATATACCACTATCTTGAATGTTAAATTGAAGGAACCAGATTATATGACAGCAGAAAAAACCTCAAGGTTTATGAGAGTCAGACTCCTTTGAGACGATATGTTTTTGATTGCTGGGTCTGAGACAAAGTGGTTGAACTTTCTGAACAACTGAGTGGCTCAGAACTTCCAAAGGAGCCTGCATTGCATTATGGAAGGCAGTGGTCTCTCAGAAGGAGTCTTATTTTATGTGAGTACATAACTGTCAATCAGTCATTCAACCTATATTGTGTTTGTTTAGCTCCCTATATACAGTGCATACAATGTCTCTGTCTGCTTTACACAGAATCCTTGTAAAAAGAGTATCAATTATATTTTTATAATAATAATACAATAATTATTTCATAAATATCATATTACATAAATGTCTGTTCTTGGCTACAGTGTTTTTTGGTCTGGGAATGTATTTGATCAAAGAGCTAAATTCAAGACAATGAATTTCCCACACAATTCTGACAAAGCTTCTGTGCAGGTTTATTATTATTATTATTATTATTATTATTATTATTATTATTATTATTATTATTATAATAATAATAATAATAATAATAATAATAATACAAATAATAATAGAATGGTATTATTATATTTTGAAACAATTTCGTTTACTCTCCTTTACACATTGGTTATAGCATTGGTTTGTGTTGTGTGAATTTAATCCCTCAGTGACTCTACTGTGCTTAATCTGACAGGACTAGGATGCTGAAGACTTCATTAACAACTTTTATTGATCAATATGTTCAGGTCAATGCTCACTAGAAAGATGTATGCCCCTGACCGGACCTTCATTTCTGTGACTTCGATTCATCTATCATGTTCCTTTCTCCTTCCACTCTAAGAGCAGTGTTAAATTAGTATTTTCTTTTCATTTTTTCTTGTATTACTGACATATTTTGCTTAATATTAACAATACTATAATATGTGACTCATTATTTCAATAAAATATACACATTCATGCTATTTGACAAAATTGTTTTTAAAGTTTATTAAAGGACAAAACAACCCCAATTTAACAATCCAGCACTGTATTCAAACACTTTATACATTGTGTAAAGTGTATTTATGTATCCTATCTGTAGATGCCCTCACTATTGACTTCCTGAGAGTTGAACATCACTTTATATCATTTCAAATCTCCCTGAACCTGGAGGCAAAACAATCTGCGTCAGTCTCCTAAAAAATGGTGTCCACAAACTTATAAACAGTTTTAGTTTACCCTGAAACTTGGTGATCTCAGCCCCATTGTAAGAACATTATACAGCTTTTTGAAGGTTTGTTTAATGACATGCACATAGCAGGACAAACATGCAAACCATCAGCCCAGATAAAGTGTTAAGCAACACATTGTGCCATTCTGTTACAATAGTCATGTTATCGTTATCAATCTTGTATATTTCAGTAACATGTTTCAGCCATTTATAACACGAACTGGAAAAATCATCCAAACTCTCAATCAATGGTATTTCCATGAAATACCCTTAAATAACCATTTTGTTTTATTATTTCTCACTTACCTATGCATGTTTGTTATTTATGTGCAAGGGAAGTGGATAGTATCCTATGAACTGTTAATAATATATAGAAAAGTGGAGCAAATGTATTTGTGAATATGTCCAATAAATGATGAATTTATAATAGTGACACAAATTTCCTTTAAATTAAAAAAATGGTTAATTAATTGGTATAAGTCATTGTTTTAAATCATTTTTTCTATTTGTATGTTTTTTTATTAATATTCCTTTGGGTAAAACCTGAGTTTTCCACAGAGAATGGGGTTTTAGTATTTCTAAAACAGTCATTTTTGAACATTTCCTTGTGGAATGTCACCCCAGCGTATCACCAAGGCAACGATAATTAATCTTTCACAAAACCTTTTTGAATTTGAAGTGTACAAGTGTTAAAAATCCACAAGAGCTCACTTTGTTTCTAAAGCTAGCAGATTTATATTTTGTAGCAGTTTGATATTGCTTGTAAAACCTAATGCTTCATGTGGAGCCACATAATTGTTACTTAAAAAGCATCAACAGAGCCCAAAGTTATTCTAGCTTTTCAAAGGGAAACATCATTATTTTTATATTTGGACAGATATTCAAAAGTAAGGGAAACATTAAACGAAAATGAAGAACAGTACTGTTTAGCAGCTTTTTTCCCTCAAAGGAGTATATTTGCTCAGAGGTCCAGATGAAATCAAATCTTTGGCCCATCCACCAATCATACATTTTTAATTCTCTACATACATAGAATTAAAAATTGAGTTATTAGAATGCATACATACATATAAAGAGATATCATTTAAAAAGCCTTTTCTTGTTGGAATTGGAACATACTTCTGTAATTTCTGCCCTTTTTGTCACGGTCACATTCTTTGAACAAATGGGTTCATCTGAGGGGAAATTACATGATCAGATATTTATAAATAACAAATCTGCTTTTTATGTCTAGCATTTATGAATCACTATTGTATTTTATGGTATTGTTACTGTTTGATTAACAGCAAATATGACTTGGAGACAAATAGAGTAGACGCTGAAGTGACATGTGGATAATGTACCAAAGGGCAACTCCCTTGTCATTTTTCGATTCCGTCATTTAGTCAATGTCTTGGATTTCTTCATTGCTAAAAGAGAAATGACAAATAACATCTCTAAGATTTCACCAGAAAGGAAATAATGAATGTCTACATAAGTCATAAAAAATATCAATTGTATATACAGTTACAGGTCCATTCAACACTTTAGATTGAGTGTCATCCATAGATGTTTAACAGTTATTTAATTAATAATCTGTATTTGTTCAATAATCACGCTATTGTGATCTTTTGCATGTAAATATCCGTGATTTACTGTATACTATACTTTTTGACTTGTTTTTAATGTAAAACCTTACCATACATCATTCACTTTATTATAACTGACAAGAAATATAACATTGGTTGATATGCTATTAAGTCATCTGTTAACACTATATTAAGGTATCTGTTAACATTAGGCATGTAGGATGTATATTAAAACAACAATTGACATGTTATTTTTCTTTTATCTTTAAAAAGATACGTGCAATATCTCAACCAAATATATTTTTGTTTATTAAAGCAATAAGTTAACAAATTAATTAAATAAAATAAACTCTGGAATATGATATATGTGGAAGAAAGTCTGCCCATATGAGTTACTGATGCATACAGGTTGCTGGATTATTGTACAACACAATTCCTGTATAGATAAACAAACCAGTGTGGGTGTTTTTTGAATCACACACATTTCCCACTCCTCCCCTTGGTAGCTAAATGTATTACTTATATTTTCTCTTTATCTTTCAATCAAACATTTAGTGAAATCCAGAGCAATTTAAGGTAACGAAGCCTAAAAAGGTCACATAGTATTGTACTGTAAAGAACAATACCTTTGGAGTTATACCAGGTGGGCATGGCACACGTTTTACACACTATGTACATGTTAACAAATGCATAATTACACTGTTCTTATGAGTAACTAAGATGTAGTTACTTAGTACCTACTATGTTAATACACTGTAATTAGAGAGACTTATTGTAAAGTGTTACGAACATGGTAATATACAGGTGATTGTACAACACGTGGAGTGTAACATACTGTGCTGTGTGCAGTACTTTACTGTAAATTATACAGTAAATTACAAGGATATTTACAGCATTTGTTTACAGTATACTTATGTTTTAGAAATGTTTTATATATCTAATTGTGCTTCATCACCATTGTTGTGGACACTCTAAATGCCTGCTGATTAGATAATGTATTTATTACATTTTTATTTCTTCCTTTTTTAGGTCAAGTTCTATTGCTTTTGCATGTTAATGTGGTGTGTTTATATATATTTAATCAACAGTCTAGAACTTTTACACAGCAAGTGCACACAGCATGGCTTCCATATAGCACATCTATAGCTAATAAACATGATTGGACACATTTTGATTATTAATGAAATAAGTATTAAATATCTATGGATGACAATAAATCTAAAGTGTTACCAAAAATCTATGGGAATTTATGTACATTTTATTCGATTCCTTTGCCTCCAGCTAGTAGAGTAGATTAATCTATTCTATTGATATCTTTTGGTCTATCAATAATCTGTCATGTGCCAGGCATCCTCTAAAAGATGATCGTACTCTTGTTTCATCACACTGTTTTTTATGGGGATATCACAGCCTAGACAATGTAAAATTAGTTTTGTTTTATTTTTTATTTTTTTCAAATATAACCATCATCAAATTTTGGGGGTTGTATCTTGTTTTAATGAATTTGGGATTTGTCTGTGCCTTGATTGAACAAATTGTTAAACATCTCTTGCTGAGCGGACATTTGCAAATCCTGAAGTCAGCACTCAAACAAGGCCAATAAGACCAGGCCTACCACAGAACAATACTTCTCACTCTTATTCACGTACCATTTTACCTGCGGTAGCTCTCAAATGAAAATGGATCTCACATTGGTTTGTGTGGTTAATTGACAGCAAAGATAATATATTTCATAGAAACATGTTGCTCTTATGATCATATTAATCATATTTTGTCCCTGTAAACAATTTTATTTTCTCACCAAGACAATTTGTCATTGTGGGATGACTCACCTATACTGCAGGAAACGTGTATGCAGAACTGATAAAATGTCCCTTTAAATTCTAATCATAAACCTACATTATCCTCTGGTCACTTGTTCGGGGTCTTTGTTTGTTTGTTCTGTTACTCTTGTTTTGTTGATTTTTGTATGACACAAACAGGCAGTGTTCGTTGTGCTTTTGGATGGATGTTTCTCCCTGGGGGCCTTTGGGAGCTGTTATTGCTTAATTGACCATCTATGAAGATAAGCTGCCACTTTACCATTTTAATTGTATCCTGAAGCAACTGTTGGATGGATAATGAGCTTTGACACTGTTATTAGCAATAATAAGTTTTGCCAGAGAAGACTAACTTGAAAGGGCATATATTATTTTGTAAGTAGAATGATCAAGCAACTCACATCTCATAAGTATGAATACGTGCAGATTTCACATGTAGCATTCTTGGAAATCAAGGGGTACATAATTAAAATGGGACTTCAGCAGACAGCGTTAAAAACAAATAACACAAAACTATTGGAATTCCTGTCATTCCTGGAATTATTTTTTCTTCACACATTTTAGGCTTTCTTTCCTGGGGAATGCTCAGACTTTGAAATAAGAGATTGATATATATTTTGTTATCAAATCTTTTATTCATGATTTCTCACAGTACAAATTATGTTTGTGCTTCGACTTCGACAGTTCAAACATTAAGTTGAATTACATTTCTGAATGTTTGCACAGCGTGCCTCTTAAAGCTTCAGTCAAGTTTATTGACTGTATTTTGTTAGGAAAAGAAAAACAAATAAATAGGAGTCAAATGAGGAATCTTGAGAGAAGAGAAAAATGCCAGGGGGCCGAAATTCAAAAGATTTGGAGGAATGACGATAGCTGGCCTTGTGAAATGACATCAGCAACCAACCTCCAGGAGAAAACAACAAACACTTACCAGCAGATAAAAATCAACATATACGTATGTCTGACTACAGGGAAGAGGTGGGATTCAGTGATGACTGTAGAGAATGTTAAAAGCATTTTTTTGTTTTTTGGGAGGTGGGGAGTGGGTCAATGTGTGCAAAAATAGATCTGAAGATATTGTAGGTTCTTTACAAGCCTGGATTTCTACATGTTGGCCTGCAAATGTCAAACTGTCATCCACAATTACTCTCTATACACAGTGAAAGTTTTACACTACCTGACTGACACTCATCCGACATTGAAAATCAGGTCTGGCGTATGTTTTGAGCTCTTGCTTCAGGGCAGTCTATTTTTTAACTAACAAAGATGTTGTTCTCCGTGCAAAAGGCAGGTATAAAGACTATAGGCCAAGAATACATGATCAACAATGTTTAATTTCTTTCTTTTTTTATTTTTGGAGGCTGAACGTTTGTAAAATTTTAGCTGAATTTTTTCATAGTAATGCTGTTGGTCCTAAAGATATCTCTTAATCCAAAGCTACCCCAGAGAGTAACTACAAGTGATTCTCTCCACTTCTAATGGAATAGACTTCAATTCAAGTCAAACATTACATTTCGGTTTAAATCTCATTTTCTGCTGATGACCAAGGTGCAGCTAATGAAAACTGTCAAAATGACAGCTTGAATGTAATCCTTTGAAAAACTTTCTTACTCGGTACAAGATATTCCTATTAATTGTGACATCCTTGATGATGAATCTCCATTACTCTATAACTGGGAACCTATTTTCACCTCGGGGTTTCAGCATGTCTGCAGTATTCACCAACAAATTTGGCCTTCAATTATGAAAAAAGTTTTTCTACTTTGCTTTCCCATTTAGAAGCTTTGCTTTTGCTTAATTTGTTAAACTAAAACTTTAAAATGTAAAAAGCAGGAGTTTATGCTATTGTTTTGTTGTTTATTTTTATAACAAATCTGAAATATAGTGAAATAATGACAATGGAAAAAAATGTCAACTGATCTTGTGTAGAACATCTCTTTTTCATTGATAGAACCGTCATGAAAAAATAATGAATATGATTTATTACTGTTACCTTATAAAGTGTCAGGATCAAATGTTTGGCACAAAACCAATTAACTTATCCAAGGTTCCTTGAATTTATCAAAGGCACACTAGTTGATGCTTCAGTCTTACCTGTCTTAACCTGTCATTATATGACATTGGAGAGATCTGGAAATACATTCTTTTTGAAAGGGAAGTATTCTATCTCCTTCTTAATATTTGGCATAATGTAACATGCATATGCTGGAATTGTGCAGTTTTCCAACACCAATTCCAAACACGATATAAATACCAGATGAAGGATCTTTATGGACACCTAATTGGGCAATAGTCTGAACAGCAAATGCTTATGAGTCTATAGGTCATGAACAATCTTACTGGTGAGAAATGTGTTATTTTCATAGCTTCATAGAGAAATTGGCAATTGTTTTGTTCTTGAACTAACTAGCAAAAACTAAAAACTAATCAACACCAAAACTAGAAAGATAAAGAGAATAAGAGCCAGCACAGTCTACATGTGTTTATGTTTTTATTAATATTGTTTGGTAAATGGCATTTTAACTAATTGGAAAACAACAGAATCAACCACAAAATAATGTATCATGCATTGATTTCAGCATGTGAGACATAACCACGCTTCCACATTGTTATCATAATTGCTTCCTGAAAAAGATTTGTTGCCATAATAAACAGGAAGGATTATCAGAGCAAACTAAAAGGCAAATGTCGAAAAAGATTGTATGGACATATTGTTTTAGAATGTAAATATATATAAAGTAAATGTGTTTAATATTTATACTGAGGTCTATATACCACGCATTTTAACTTCATGTAATCCTGTTCAAATTGTTTTGATTGGTTAATTAAATAAGCATAAACCTTTTAAGAGCAACTAACATATAATAATTAGTTACTGTATCAGCAATAATCTTATCTTTGCCTTCCTGTTGTTTTCACCGTATAGGAAAGTACTTCATTGGTTTGGTAGTAAAGAAATTGAAAAAGGTTGAAACAAACAGACAGTAGCTGGGTTATTAACTTTGAATAATTAGGCAGCCAACAAAATATTTTTTAAAGGAAACTCCCCATTCATGAGGATGCCTCTGATGGGGTTTCTTCATCCAGTAACCCTAGAGAGCAGGCCCAAAATTGTTTCAGAAACTTTATTAAATGTACATACATCTTTGTATGTAAGATGGATCAGATCAATGAGAGCTATTAAGGCCAAATTTATGTGAAAAAATAATACAATTATAGGAAAGGTTGAAGGTCTTGAAACACTTGTTATATGCAACAGTGTAGAAAAGCCACAAGGCTACTTCGCTCCAGGGACCTGTCAGCATAAAAGCATTAAATTAAGCAAATAAATGATAGTACATTTCAACTGTTCTTACTGCTGTGTTAGAAAATTCTGTAAATAGAAACAGAAAGCAAAATTCATTATTCCTTTCCTTATTTATTTATTTTTCATACAGAATATGAATGTTGGAAAATCCATTACTCTGACTTACAGCTCATGAATGAAAAAACAGGAGATTTTGCAAACTACACAAGACAATAAACCCCACCATATCTAAAGAATTGTAGCCTGGTAGTATCTATTCTCAAAAAATTATTAACTTGTTAATCATTAACTATTCAAAAGTAGTTTCATACATGAACACTTCGTAAACCAATTATGTAACTGTAACTAAAAATTACTCATATGCTTGATAGACACCCTTATCCAGGCTGACTTACAATATAACACATTTTATTTTTTACCCATTTTTACAGCAGGGCATTTACTGGATCTAAGTAAGGTACCTTTGCTCAAGGGTATAAGACCAGTGTCCCCCAACCTGGGATTGAACTCACAACCCTCCACATCAGAGTCAGGGAAATGAACAGGTGTGCTATAGAATTGTATGAATAATAAAATAATAAGAATAAACTTCTCATTTATGTTAAATAATTGCATTAAACAAAAACTTAAACTTCAAGTTAAATGCCTTATTGTATTACATCCATAAGTCATTGAACTATTCACATCATAAAGGAAGAAATAAAAAAGTTGAATACTAGACTTAACAAAATACATACCCAAAGTGCATCAGTAAGTTACCTATCCCAATTTAGATCCAAACAACAGCCTAGTCCTAGGCAATGCCAACATTTTAAGACAAGAAAACAAATTCCACAAGACTTGCATTAAATTATAATCTAAAACACAATTTTACCAGTATTATCAGACATCTGTCTCATGTGGCAATACATGCATGTAGAGTTGTTTTTTAACAAGGTTTTGGGCTGCATTGGTGACTCTATTTTGCTCTGTTTTTTAATCAAGTGTTTATTGTATTAAAGAGTTTAAGGTGGGATTCTATAACTAGGAGGAAAACACTTCTCTTTTCACAGAGCGATTGTGTTTTGTGATTTTGTGCCACACCAGATCAGCCTTTCCATATTGTCTCTGCGATTAGAGCGTAATTGCTGTCCTTTCAATCAACATGTCTACATTGTGCTTTGCTTTTTGTTTGTGGTTTATTTTTAAGCACAAAAAATATCACTAAAGAGTTCTCAGCATCGCTTTTCAAAGAAAAGCTTTCATGCTAGATCAATGTCTAAACAAGAATACTGATGCTGCATAGTGTGATCACTCAACACTCAATGGTGAATGATGCATTGTCGCCAAAAAAAAGTTCCTTTACCTGACTGTCACAAATCATGAAACATTTATGTCTGTAACATGCAATTGCTTTGATTTGAGTTTGAGTCATGTAATTCAAATACAGAAGAAAACGGACTGCATGTATGAGTGAGGGAATGTACTGATATCATCAAGGGCAGAAATGATTGCTTGGCATTATTCTGAGAAATGTTGAGAAATATTCTGGAAACACTTGAGCCTGAAATCGGTGGTGGATCAAATAGATATTTACCGAACTTCAGGTATATTAATTTACCTGACCCCTACAGTGCAAATTTGAAGACTGAGCTCTTGACCAAATTTAGACCTTTGCCCTAACCATGATTTGCAAATTATAAAATTAATTTGATCATGGTTTAATGTATTTTCAGAAGTCACTTTTGACTACTTTTATATAAAAACACAATAGGGTACAAGTTTTTAATTTGCAATTTTCAAAATTACAATTAGGACTATGCCATAATTGTATTTTGAAAATGATTGTATGCTAATATAAGTCCTACTCTAGATGTCTGTGTTCTGTGTCTAATATTATTATCTATAACTTAAACAAAACTGATGGTCAAAGTTATACAATAATGCCAGTCTACTACAACATCAGTTGCTTGTGTATATGATGTGAAAGTACTGTTCCAAGAATTTTGTTAGAAAATGTTTTGAATGATACTTCTATATCATTATTACTTTTGCTATATTAGTAACAGTTTATCAAGGAGAAACATAAAATACTTTTTATATATATTGCACGGCTGTATAGTATATTGCTGTTTTCTAAATGCATGTAATTCAAATTGGCTTGTTGCTATGTCACTAAAGAACTAAATAATTAAATATGTGCTCTGGACTTTTTAAAAGGCTTAGACTAAAGAGCAAAGAACCTGCTTCTTAAACCTGTGTTAAACTCCATAATAAAATAAAAACCTTTTCACCCTAGAAGTTCCAAGTTAGGATGTCTTTGACTTTGTAGAATGAAACATTACTCAGTCATCCCAGGGGGCAATCAAAAGAGTAAGTATTATAATATCAAAAGCCTGCAAGAGAATGTCATCTCTCCTTAGAAAGGGAATGGATCACTTTGACAAAAAATACCTTCCTTACTTTCTGTGAATAGTAAAATGATTTGTATAGTAATGTGTTTAGAGTGCTAAACCTTCGGGGATTAAATCAGGAGATGAAAAGCTTCCTGATTCACAGGGACTTTTCAGATGTATGCTCTTTTTATAAACAAGTTAATGAATTGGCTATAGAACGGATTCTCAGCAAAATAAGAGAGGAAAAAAGTGTAAGGGATCTGTAATCTGTAAAGGATTATTGTTTAGGTTTTTGTACCAAACCTAATTGTTAAAGCATGCATGTTTAGATTTGTGAAAAAGTCATTATGAGCTACCTTTGATCCAGGGAGATTGTGTTTTGTGATGCTCTGACAAGGCAATTATTTCACTATATATATGCAATTCCTCTGTCAAAACATCATATTCAATGTACTACATTCTGCCGATGACTTAGATAAGAGGCGGTATTTTTGCTGCTTTATGCTATCTGCAGTCTGAAAGGCCAGGACCAAAGCTGCAAGACATCTATATCTACAACAGTGGTTGTAGTAATGAGAGTACTTTTCATAAAAAACTGAAAAGGTTAAATACCATTACACAAATAAACCTTTTGGGAGAATGGAGCATAATTATTAAGGCAAATGTTGTATTGACACTTGCAAGATTAACTATTATGATCTATTTTGTTGATTTACAAAGAAAAGATTTACATTCCTGGTTGCTACACTAGATGCACAGTTATTCATCATTCTTAGGGAGTCTAATCACAAACAAATGCATTTAGATTTGCTTTTAAATGTGTGTTTTTTTATTATTATTTAGTAAAAAAAAAAATTGGGAAAAAGGCTAATAGGACAAGGCTTAATTTCCTTTCTAGATAACATTTTATTTTTTAATGAATAGGCTATAGAGCAATACTTGCTCCTTGTAACATATGGCAATTTATGTGTGTTTTTCCATTATTTATAACGAGCCTATTTATAAATATTTGAAGAGCTCCAAATATTTACAGATCTACAGCCTGAAGTATATTTTAGATTTGAAATTTAGATGTCAGATATTAAAGTGCACTTAACCTCCCCCAGAGAACTGAACTTCGTGCCGTAGTGTCTCCGTTAGGTGGACTCCCTTGGGCTTTCATTCAGGGTTTGATTCAAATGGAAAACAGAAAAGCTTTAGTTGGGGGGAAGAAGAAGAAGAAGAAAAAAGCAAGACTTCAGGGACACCAGGCTGTAATTTACACTTCAAATGTTTATTTGTTCTGATACTACAGTAGGCACTTCTTATGTTTAAATCAACAAGGTATCTACAAGCGTTTCCGTTTATTTAATTATTGGCGATTCATTCATAGCACAGCCCTGCACCTGCCCAATTACTATTCATTGTCCTGTTTCAGATGTATGCATGTTGTATGAACGTAGAAATAATAATTTCATGTCATGGGAGCTTTGGACTCATTCAATTATTTTGGAAGACATCCAAAAAATGTTTTTGTCTCTTCTGAAAATACATCTGTCCTTGTTGACCCAGTGTTAACCGAAGAATAGCCCTTAGACTAACGTCATTCAAACTTCAATCCAAATCAAAGCCCTCTAGGTGCCACTGAAAAGGCACTGCTATATTGTGACCTTTAGCTTTTCATGTTGAATTTGGAGCATAACAAAAGACACACATACTGACACACATATGATTATATTTTCATATTAATCTCTTACTGTTACTGTTTAGGTACACCGATAAATTAGAAATAGTAAAGGTCAAAGAGCAGTAGTAGCATTGCGCTAGATCAGAGCATCTGTGTTCAGATATTCTCACTTTCTGAGGCAATAACAAATAATTAAAAAAATGCATGCAGAACATGGATAAATATTGTATTTGATCGTTCTTAATATTTGATGTTTGTGTTTGAACAAGATGTTACTCTTGTACAGCTGCCTGTGTTGACATTTCTAACATTTCTGACCTGTCAATAACTTCAAAGCCAGGATGTTTTATGATAAGACTTGTATGCCTTAATGCATTACCTTTAAAAGACTCCCTCTTCTGTTTACAATAAAACCTAATGACATTATTTTATCTGTTTCTTTGTAGATACATATATGTATGTGTATACATATATATTTATCAGTCTTACCTATGACTTTGGATGCAACATACCAGCATTTCTCTCCCCAGTGCCATAAAAAAGGTTAAAATCATACTTCTGTATTTCTTATGATTTAAAAATAGCTCTCATATGCATAGCATTAAATTGGAATACCATTAAAGATTTTTGGGGGATAGAACAAGCTGTTTATGCAGCTTCATTGTAGTATTAGTTATGCTGGACATCAATACCTTTACCAACAGGAAAATATGCTGGATCCACTGGGT
Organism: Amia ocellicauda; assembly: GCF_036373705.1. Taxonomy (NCBI): domain Eukaryota; kingdom Metazoa; phylum Chordata; class Actinopteri; order Amiiformes; family Amiidae; genus Amia; species Amia ocellicauda. The sequence continues at coordinate 10,018,898 of NC_089867.1, read as the reverse complement.
TAGGGAATATTGTATTTTGTCCTTTCGTAACTTTGCTAGCTCTTCATTACAAAAGCTTTAACAAGTATGTTATTTCTTGACAATGTCAGCAAGCACAACAATGGACATTCATTATCAAAAAATGAAGCCAGTTTTTCTGAAATTGTATTCCTTTTTATCATTTCAAAGAGTATATGTCTGGGTCACATTCAAGCATCCTGGAAGAACATAAAGGAAGCAACATATAGCTTTGAATCAGCATCACATTATTTATGTACCACAACACTGCCAAGGTTAATTAGAAAATGTGACTCATTATATTGCCCGGTGATTTGCACAATTTGGCATACCGGTTACATGGACAGATCGTGTAAAGTCATTACAATCAAAGTTGAGATTATTTTGACCCTACAATGTACTTTTATAAATCACTCTTAAAAACCTTGAGAACATATAGCAGCCCCATAGTATCTGAACACCTGAAGTTTGTGAGCTTGGAAAAACATTTCAAAAGAAAAGCCCACAGAGCAGTACGTGATGAAAAATACCAAAGATAATGAAGCTCTTTGACAGCATGGAGCTACACTACACTGACTTGCTCCTGGTTTAGAAATTCAAAGTTCTGCTGCATACTTATGTCTCTTGCTTCATCCACTCCATCCTCATGAATAATTTCTTAGCTAACACCAATTATGCCAATAGATTATGATAATACAGGTTATTAATAGAGCATTGAGCCTTTCTAGATTTTACTGACTATTTACTGATTGTCTATTCTCTGTTCATCTTCATCTAACTCAATCAAGTGAAGTCGTTTATAACCTGGGCCATGAAAGATTATTACATATTTGAAGTGTATCTGAAAATAGAGGTAATTGTTTGCAGTAACGATGGAGAAATTTAGGGCAGCTTTTAAAAGCAAATGATAGCTCTTCACTTTAAATATCCTCAGCCAAGCCAATATTGGATATTCACTGAATATCATCCTGATGAGTGTTTCAAAAGGCTAGCTTTGTGCAATTAGATCTATAAAAAACATAAGTGTGGCATAACACAAATTAATTATTATTATTATTTATTTTAAAAGCTATTAAAAACCTTAGCCTAAGTATTAATATTGTTATAGTGGTCAAAATAGGAACTTTCAATCTGATCATTGAACATTATTAAGCAACTGACAGATTCCTTTAATTTTAGAAAGCCCCTGTACAGTATATGTGCTGTCAAACAGTAGGTAAATATATTAATGCAGGGCTCTTTTTTACTTTTTATCATACTGTATATTACACACTGTTTCTAGGCATCTGGTTCACAGTGTCATTATGGAGTTTCAAAGTATCTCTGACACATTTTCAACCATACTTTTCAACTATTCTATATCTTGTTTGAAGTGCACCATAGCGTGCCATACCACTTCTGTGTATAATGTCTTCCTTACTGTGGGGTCATTTAAAGTGCACTGAAATCTTCTCTGTCTTTCTTTTGTTGTGTGAAATTGTAGCATGCTTTCAGACTACTTTTGTGGTACAATTCAGGTTAATTATATAGCTTTAAACTTGGAGGTTCAACATGTGGACTCTTAGCAGTTTGAGCCTTTATATCTCAGGCCTATTTTTGCATGCATTTCATCAGAAGTTTTTGACGGCATGTCACTTCTCGCCCCCATTAGTTGAAGATCTATATCAACCAATACTCCTCAGCAGTAATGAAATGACTGAGCTATAGTTTCACAATCTGTTCCATAAGGCCTCAAAGACAGGCACTCTAAAATACATTGTTAATTGCAATAGCAAGAAGCAAGGTTTCATAAATGCATAGCATTATAAAACAGTAAAGATATGCAAAGAAATATACATCAATATCTTTCAGAATCAAATTATTTGTTGTTGAAATGGGTAGTCCACAATTATCCCATTTCTTGGACACGACAAAATAATCTCAAATGTAGCATATTACTGTTACTTTTGGACTCTTTTACAGAGCTGAGCTAATACAGCTGTCACTTTCCACATGAGATATATATTCCGTGGTGATAAAGACTGGAAGCAATTCTGTGTTGGTTACTGTGTAGGGTCTCTTTTCAATTGGGTTGGTTTATGAACCATATTGTTCATTTTGTCACAATGCAATATTTGATTAATTAAATCCATCTGAATATTTTGTAGCTATTGTATTTTGGTTCCTGCAAAAATTAATTTGCCCTTGTTATGGAAAGTTGTGTGAGTTATAACCCAATTGTATGACACTGTGTAGAGTGTCCAGTTTTTTGGGGATGTGGCAAAAGACTGGGATGAGAACATATGCCAGAAAAATAATTTTGCTCCAGGCAAAACCACATTTAAGGTTGTATTTCTTACAATGGATAAGTTGTATTTTATGTGAGGGTCTACTTAGTGTGGTTGTGGGGGGGCATAGGTGGGCAGGAATATTTCTGTTAACTTATAAATTATTCCCCGCCTTGTGGCTCTGTGCTGCTGTGGAGGAACAGCCTCTGGCGTAAGAGGAAACAAGACCCAAAGAGCACAACTGCATTTGAATCCCTCTGTTCAGCATCCTTAAATCAACCTGGATTGAGCCAGTAGCAGGAAATGCATGCTGTTCCACTGCACTTTGTGTCAAGATGTATAATTTTGCTTAAGATCGTATTATAAGTGGAATCAGTCTCTGGGGCAGCAGGGCAGAATTGTTCTGCACATGTTCACAAACAGGAATGCTTTCACATTTAGTGATTGGAAGTATCAGTTATGATTGGCAAACAAATCTCTAGCTTAAACAATGTCCAATGGCATACTGTGATGCAATACGTTTTGGAAATTGCGTATCTACAAGGTCATGACAATTGTGTTTTTCCACTTGCAAAAACATTGATATTGTTGCTTCCAAGTATTTAACACTTGTTACAAACAGCACAGTATAAGTAAATACCCATTTGACTGTGCCGGTTGTGTTCAAAACTAATTGGGTACATTCCTAAATGGAAGCTAGACACTTACAATTACCAGGTTAGGGAATACACTAACATTACTAACAATCACTATTACCTGTGAAATGCAAGAATGAATGTAGACTAAAGCACATATCTGTAGCCCTGAAACATTGGCTATACCTTTTGATGACCATTACTCCACTACAAGAAGCAGATTAGATCAAAGTTATAAGATTCTAATGTCCATCAGTAAATGAGAAAATAAGATTAATCACAGATCTGTATATCAGATGTGTTCTCCTTCCCCCCCTTTCATTCTCTCTACCCTGTGTTAGTTAATGATTGCCAATTATCCTGAAAATCATTCTTGGTTCTATTTTCTATTTTAAAGGACTCTCTGATTCAATCCGTACCACATTTTCCCTGGACTTCTTTCCAGATGACCTGACTTGGTATGTAGTTGGCTTGGTTTGTTCCCTGTATTAATTGTATTTGAACATGTAATTTCCTGAACAGGTCTAATATCAATTTAATTGAAAACCAACAACTCGGAGACTGACATTCCAAATGAATATTGGCCACCCTACAGTATGTCATTATCGTCCATGCCTCTTATTTTAGGAATTTAATTTAAAGGTTAAATCGGGTCAACAGGTAGGACATTGCATTAGTGGAGGCATCTCTGACATCATTCGGTGAGACATAGCCAAACAAAATGCGGGTTTCATGTACAGTATTCACCCTACTTGAGTTTTGTAGTTGACGATCACTGTGCACAAGGTATTCTTTGCTAACCAGCACCATTCTATATATCTGATATAATTGTAATGGTGGTGTAGATTTAAACGCGTCTACGCCACAGAGGAGTTAATAATTTTGAGAATAGTTTTAAATTTTGGTCATCCATAGGGACTTTTTAAAAGCCAGACAGCAAATTAAGCACAAGCTGAAACTGAGGGTTCAAGATGTCAACATTTGTTTCTTAATAGGCATTTAACAAGCAATCACAGAGGGAAAGAGAATGAAGTCATCACAGGCACTAGACAGTAAAATGTACAATTACATTTTTCAAGATTTTTCAACAAGAAGAAGAATAATGAGCAATATTTAGCAGGACAATATTTACAAGGTCATTATAAGCCTTCTTTACAGAAGTCTTGAGTTGCAAATATATAGATAATCTACAAGAACTGAAGCACAGCTGACACCTTTTGACGTATTTCTCTATAAAGGTCTGTTATGCAACATTCTTACAAGGAACGTGTGCTTTTCTCTGTTTTCCTGTTTCAGCTTTGTCTGCCACACAGTCCTTAGATATTGATTTCTTTCCATTATTATTTTTGTAATCGAAAATGGTCAGGGGACGATTACACATTGATTTTGTGTTGAAGCACTGTAAGTAGTTGATTTGTTGCCTACATTGCAGCTTTCAGAGTGCAAGTTTCCTTGTTTCCCTCGTACCTGATCCAACACTGCCTTGTTATATAATCCATTTTAGTCACTCAGCTGCTCTCAAATACTGTATCTGAGATTCTCAAGGGTTTAGATGTCTGTTTTGTCTGTTCAGGCCCATTTGTTCAAGCTATCTGATCAGATTTGCTAAAGTTTTCTTTTTACTTGCCTTTTAACATTGACATGAAACTGCGACCATCTGTCCTAATTGATCTAATCTTTATTGAATCAAATCAAAGACGTTTTCAAAGGGGGGAAGCTGGGTTGTGCTGGCTTTAGAGGAAATGCATAGACAGCTTATAGGATATATTTGCTGGCTGTGTTCTCTCACCAGATGTAGAGAAGCTCTCAGACTTTTACTACTTTAATCTCACAAGACAGAGGAGATAAAAAAATCCAAGCCTCATCAGATCACCTGCTTCTTTTCTCACTTCTCACTCCAGTTCCTCAATGCACACAACTGCCGAGCTAATGGCCTAGCAGGGATTAACAAACTTCCCAGCACTGCAGGTTCACAGGTGACTGGTCAACCAAGAAAAGTCGAGTACAGATTTCTTGGTCCTCAGTTCGTCACTGTCTCAGGATTGAACTGTTCAGAAGGCGGCAAAGAGCTCTGCCTCGGTCGCCAAGAAAGCAAAACAGTACAAAACTACAAATCAAAGACATCATCGTCATTGTGTACATTAAATTAGAAACCGTCTCGGGCAAGATTCGATGTACAACTCCCCAATGAGTTTACAGTTTAGTCTATAGGGAAGCTGATATCCACCAATTCCTCAGACATTTGCGTCTGCTGTATTTATTCTTCTTAAAGCATTTTGATTATTTCCAAGATTCAATAGCATATGAAAAGGGATCTGTCAGCTTTGAAGTATTCAAAACCCTTAGGACTTGGAGTGTTTGAATGTTCAAAAGCAAGTGCTGGGCCTCTTTTTTTCCAAATAAACATGACCTGTTCAGGTCGTTTTTTCCCCTTCTCTGCCATTAAAATACTGAAGATACGCATCTGCTCATTTAAAGATATGAATAGTTTTTTCCATTGATTATTATGTAATGTGGGGTGACAGTTTATCAATAATATATGCGCTGCAGTGGTTGTAAGCTTGCTGGTTATTATAGGGGGAGGCTTAGAGTGATCAAAATAATGAGCTGGAATTGAGTTTGAAGGTCTGAAAATGACACCACTCCACGTTTAGTCCTCTGTTTGCAATGAGATGAGTTAAATGAGATGAGGCTGAAGAGGAACTCATTGAAGATTTCTTTGTGATCCTGATTATCACAATAATGAAGTGCAGTTTCCCATGAGGCTCCAATGTGCTTCCGCAGCACCATTTCCATAGATTTCATATTCCACGATTCCTGCGGTTCAGCTTTTGACTGTTTAAATTTGGACCATCGCTGAAACCTTGACAGTCTCTCACATCAATCGCATTTCAGCCTGGTTTCACATTTTTACTTTCACTTACAGAACTATGTTTTACAACACATAGCAGTGTAGTCCAGTATCTTAACCTTTGACATCCTCCACCACCTTGCAACCAATGATTCAACATTAGTTTACCGTTGTATCAAAATGAAAGCCAATCCCAAACATGAAGGTGAAGCCCGCTTTCAAAGTTCTATGACATACATTCCTGATACCACTGTCCCCTGATAAACATGTTCCTACCCACCTTATTTTGTAAACATGGGCATTGAGGTTCTGCTCAGTGCTTTCTTGTTATGAAATCCCTGCATTTCCCCTGCACAAGATCAAAGCTAAATTATTTAATTATGTGTGTACAAGAGAGGAGATGCCATTTAAATCAGTACATTCAGTTCTACACTTATGTGGGGAGCCATATGGGGAGCCGTAGACGCTTTGATCATCCCGTTCTGTGCTGTGAATGTACCGCTATGCTGAGCAGTGTTGGACACTAATTAATTAACCCTTTGAGGGCTGTGCACATCTCACATTGTCTGTTGAATTTCATTTGGTCTGCTTTGGTCTTTAAAGGCAGATTCACAGAGGTGAAACTTTTTGAGTTTAAGATCTTTACCCATTACAAAAGCCTTAATTAACGCATCCCCTTGTTTCATTCTCCAAGACTCCAAAACATGATATACACAAGCTTGCAACTTTCAGTGTTTATTTTATTCTGTCTTTAAAGCCGTAAATGGTTGTTAATCCATGTCCATTGACTTGCAAAAATCTGTTGACAAGTTGTTCACACATTAATAATTTCTTACCATTTATCTGACAATCTTTAAATGAGAGGTAGTACATAGCAATGCACCTGTTGGTCCAATTAATTTTCCAGTCAGCATGCAGTTGTATAGTTATTTCAACAAATAGAAAGACTCAATTAGAGCACATCTCATTAGTCTGAAATAAAAAAAAAACACCAGCACATCCATACAGAATGCTGAAATGATTTATCTGCAACAAAAAGAAAATAGTTTGAAACAGACACAAGCAGATGGGCATCCCAAGTTACAAAAATAAAAACAGAATTTGGTTTGATTTATGCCACAATATTTTGTGAAATACAGCCATTTTAAAAGTTCTTTGGTGAATACTGAAAGAAAGAAGGCACTTCCTAATTATCCATTTTGAACACACTTACTGTCAGTGCAGTTCATTCTGTGTCACTCTGCGTATATTATTGTCACTATTACGCATGGAGTAGATGATTCAAAATGAGTTGTAGGGTTTCCTTAATTAATGTCAGCCAAAGCCACATTCTACACTTTTTGTATGTATAATGCTGTCCAATTCATTTGACAAGGAAACTTAACACAATTACACAGAAATGAAAATGCCACTAGTCCACACGAAGACTGTTGAATATTTAATCTTAATACTTTTTCCAGTTACTGTAAAAGATGTACCAGGGCACTTTTAATTGTGTTTCAGAAAAGAAAATATGTAGGTGGGTTAAAAAAAAAAAGAATGTATTGACACACACCAACTCATTGTAGTAAACAATAATTTCCAACTTAATGTTATATCACTTTCAAGCATTATTTGATTGTAGGTGTTTTCAAATGATGGTTTACTTTGATACTCTGGTGAAAGATACATTTCTATACCAGAAAGATATACATTTTTCACCTTCAAATTGATGGTGCTCATAATATGTGTGAAATAAATGTACTCCATCTCTCTGTAGCATCTGAAAGCCTCAGGGAATAGAATATAATTTGCAATGTTAAAAAGAATTACCAACACAAGTTGTGGGGCATGTTGTCATTGTTGTTTGATGTTGTTGTTATGCTTGAAATTTAAATGTTGTTTTGCTTAAATTGAAAGGCATGAGGGAGTGTTGGAACTTTGCATCAACCAATACATTTCTGATGAACTATTAAAATCCATGGATTAAGTTTGAGAAAAGATATAATGCCACCCCCCCTACCCTCCCCTACATAAGGGATAGGACCAATTACAGTCCCTAGAGAAACAGTGTTCTTTGATCAGCTGGGAGATTTACAATGCAGCTCTGATCCATATAGTCATTTGCCACTTTGAAATTCTAGCCTCTAGATTACGTATGAGAAAGCCAGGTTAGGCTTCACAAAAGGGACCGAGGGCAACATTGCTTAAATAGCGTGACAGGAGAATGGAAATACATGCAATTAAATGAGTCAATGTGAACCCAAGGGTGATATGTTGTAGTTAACAATTACAAGACCATAAGAGAATAAATCCTTTTTAATGGTACATAGCTCTCCATACAATACACAGGAGCAATTAATTATGTCTGGATCAGTCGCCTGGAGAAAATCTGATAAGCATAAACGGGTCAAATGTTTTCCTGTTCGAAACTTCCTAATGGGTTTGTATACTGCAAGTGGCTCCTCAGTACTCTACACCTGTAAGATTACTTGACTAATATAAGATAGCTCTCTGTGAGAAACGAGGCTGTGGAGAATGCTAATTTTAATACAGTAAGTTAGTATGTCTTATTTTATGAAAGTAATAGTATTCAATGTGCTAGTCTAATAACTATCATGTGGCCTAAATGTCCTGCTCACAATGCAATATCAGACAATGCCCTACAAAAGCAGAGGCACTAATGGGATTTGTTCAGTACAGGAAGAGTAGCTCATCGACAAACAGAAAAAAGCAATAGCATATTAATCACTTAATTCTGCATGTGCTTCATGCTATTATTACTATTATTATTTATTTCTTAGCAGACGCCCTTATCCAGGGTGACTGGATATACTGTGATATAAGCACAATACAAAGTGCAAAGTAGTATGATAAAACGTTGTAAAGTGCTATCTTACAGGAAAGTAAATGACTAAATTTCAAGTACTGTTTGAAAAGATGTGTTTTGAGTAAGCGCCGGAAGGAGGTCAAGGTCTCTGGACTCTATGCTCCTGTGTCAAACCATGATCTAATCTAAAACCAGTTTGGAACTTCAATCTTCAATAGCATATTTGAAAACAACAACCAAAAAAAGCATTATTTTGGTAAATCTGATATGTGCCGAATAAAGTTGCTACATGCCCATCGTGATTGTTGTGTACATGTGACCTGACTTCTTATCAAATCCCTTAACCACATCTGCATCATTTAATACATTATCAACTTTACAATGCTGTCTGGAAGGCCTTAATGACCATTTCATCTCACTTAACTCATTTTAACTATGTTTTATATGCTGCACCAATGAGTCATTTCCTCTAAGGAAAGAGACTACAATATCTCTGCAGCCTACACTTAAAGAAAGGTTATCTCTAACTGAAGCTGTACACAGGCACAGATGCAACCTGCATAAAGTAATCATGGCTGGGATATGACATGACTAGGAACATTTGGTGTGAGAAGTAGGTTGGCAGAAGAGTAATATAGAAAATGTAAGAAATGTCAATTGCAATTCCGTCAGCGGTGCATCATTTTGGTGCATAATATATACACCCAGTTATCGCAGTCACTCCTGGGTGATGGATTTTGGGTTGGATATTTAGTTTTTCTTCATGTTTCTCTATTTGCTCAGCCTGCCACACTTATTGGCAAGCTCTTCCCTAATGGCATGTACCATCTCCTGTACATTATTCTCGGCAGTGAGCTTCAAGAACTGTAAAATCTCCAACATCTACATACATGCATATATTTGACATGGCAACCAACTGATATTCCCCATTGAGATGCTGTCACCACCAATCTGTATGTATGTATGTGTCATACTGACGTGGCAGGCTTTACCAGATTGCAGATTGCCTTTGTTTAACATCAGACAATCACACTCACGCACTATAGAGGTAGAGGAAGTTGAAACATGGCCTCCATGTCTGTGCAAGAAAGATATGAATCAATATGAAATTCTTATTCTTCCTCTCTTGGATGTTTTACAGTGCATGTGGAGTTATTTAGTACATACCCTGCCACATTTCACCCAGACGACTATTAATGGCTTTCCAGGAACAAACTCCAGACAGCAGTCATAAAAAATATATGAGGAAACAGACTTGAAATAGCAAAGCTTGTGGAATATAGTGTGTAGTTCAAGACAGAAAACAGGAGACACTTCTTCACACAGAGAGTTGTCACAATCTGGAACAAACTCCCCAGCAATGTGGTTGAAGCTGAAAACTTGGGAAGATTCAAAAATAGACTGGATAGGATCCTTGGATCACTTAATTATTAATGGACACCAAACGTGCACGATGGGTCAAATGGCCTCCTCTCGTTTGTAAACTTTATGTTCTTAGTTATAACAATATTATTTAGCAGTATTTAAACAGACTTAAACAGCTTTTTATCGAAAATGTTCTTTGATCTTGCAGAATATCCTTTGAGAGGGGTAAGCAAGAATAGGATTGTTTATGATACTATACAATATTTTGTTTCCTGTTTAGCATATTTTACCTACCTGTATCTAAAGGAAAATGTATTGTTGTAATAGATGGATACATCAAATATGCAGATTGCTTTTTATTAAAAGCTTTTAAATTAAAAACACTAATATTTAGTAGATCTTACTGGAATCTTTATTATTTATATTATTATACAACTTCCAATGGCGTAGACTGACAGCATAATTTCATATATAAAAAATGAAACCATATCTTTATTCTGCCCATCTGGGACATTACTTGGAGGTATAAATATTGATTGAAAGTAATTCTCTTCAAAAGGACAGCAGAATATATCGTGTATCTTTATTCTGTTTGTCATACATTGTTTGTGTCTGGGAATTAATTACTAAGCAAATGCTATCAACATGCAGTAATTTCAAAGCCCCTTTATTCTTCAGAGAGCATGCTGGAAAGCTCATTGTTTAAATTATTAACTTTTGCTGTCCAGTCTGTAGAAACATGATCTTAAGTGTTGGGGTTGAATTATGCCTTTGAATTACCGGCAATTTACCTCCAGTCCTGTGTGCATTAAAGAAAACTATGAAATAGCAATAATTAAAGATTCACTGGTCCTCATTGACTCCAGTTTGGGGTCTGCAGTGAATTACTAATTACTATGTTCAATATGCTGATATATTACCAAACTAGCATGTCCTCTCTTGCATCACCACCTGTGACTGATCTCTTAAGTGACAATATAGGGAATTGCAGCAGATGTCATTAAAAAAAAAAATCTAAACTCCAGACCTATAATTTCTCCTGACTGAAATGCTGGAATGGCAGCAATAAATGGGGGTCCCTTTGGACAAGATCAGAGACACAGTGAACACATGCTCCTGGCTTTTGGAAACATACCTCATGTGTGGTAGGAGAGTAGGTCTCCTCTGACAGTGCTGTCAAGAAACCACAGACAGATGAAAAACATAGGCATGAATAATTCACACGTTTCTCACTGGCGGCTGAAAAGGTATTCAGATAGGTTAGGTTCTGATGTCTGGGTATTTGCACCAGTATTTCCTGGCAGACGAAGTCCATTGAAAAAGGCTGCTCAGAGCCACCCTTCAGCCTGTGTATTTTGTCACATTAATTACCGTTTATATTACACACACAAGATACACACACTGGATGTATAACATTCATCCATTTGGGTCAAAACTGACAGATTAGAATTTTGATCTAATCCGCTTTTGAGCAAACCATTTTGGGCAAACATCCCATAATAAATATATTTTCCTTTTCATTTCTACATTTTATATCTGTATGACTTGGACAGCAATGATCTCAGCCCTCATCCAATCAAGATTCAATTATTTTATTTAAAGATTCTTAGGGGCTTAATTGACTAAAAGAGTTTGGCTGTTTGAAGTAATCCTGATTGAGAGAATTCCTGCTGAGGTGCTTCTGGAAGTAAAGGGATGCATTTTATTTTGTGGCAAAGCCAGTAACAAGATGTTGGAGAATATCTGTATCCAATAATCATTAGCTTTGATTAGAAGCTAATTGGTAACACTAATAGAAGTGTCACTTCCATGATAAATCAGATTAATAACATGCTTATCTGCTGCTTTCAATTCCAATGATGTTTTTCCATCACGTTGTTAAATAGTATAGGTTTTCTGTTTTATATAGCCAATACTATGTAGTTTTCCTGAAGTCTTATGGATTGAAGGAATAGGATTCACATTGAAAAGCTTTTAGAGTGAGTTCTCAGAACATCAAAAGTGTTGACAGGAGACATGAAAAAGTATTCTCCATCCAGCTATTATTCCCCAAGGTAGACTAGTTGGAGAGCGAGAATGAGAGAGGGGAGAATGGAAAGTTTGCAGTGGCAAACCTGAACAGATTTTTGATGAGCCTGCATGGTCCCTTCAGTATAGATTTTAACTATGGACTTTGGGACTGTGTGAGATGTGGAAAATGACTCAGGATGGAGGGCAGGAAGCAATTGGTTTTCTATTAAATGTGTTGTTAGTTATCTAATTTGTAATGCCAACTTTTCGAGGATAACATGAAAATGAAAGGATAAAAAGTTGACCAAATTGACGGTTATGTTAGGGAAGTATACAGTTCTCTAATTGGCGGTTCAGTGCACAGTGTTTTACAAATGGCCTTCAGGGCATTTTGTGGAAATACGTATTCTGACCTACCCTCCTTCCCAACAGTATTTATTATTTAAGATATTTATAGTTAAGATAGTTCGGAAAAATAATCAGAAAGTAGCACTGGTAATCTGGGTGTTGTATTATTATGAGGCCTAAATTAAAAATATTTCAGCAGGAAAATGCCACAAGATCCCTGACATGTGCTATGAAAAATTCATAATGTTTAAGATCTAGAGCTGGCTCACGTCTGACAGCTAGCTTTATTTTACTTTCTAACAGGCTTATTCCCAGGTGGTTGTAATTGAAGTGGGACTGCAACACATTTAAAACATTTCTAAAATACTCCTGCATGTGTAGTTCAAATGTCAGTGCACCATGGAATCAAATCATGAAATCGATTGTAAATAAATGTGAGCATTACTAAATGGAAGTCTAGTCTAAATGACAATAGTAATTACATGTGTAGTCCATGAAAAAGTGAAACATTTTATGATATAAAGATGCATACAATTAGGCAGAAAGAGGATTAGACATATTCTCTTGCTTTCCAAGCTTGTAATGTCTGACCCACATGGTTCAATACAGATGTATTTTCACTTGACAAATGGGTTTTATGGAAAGTAAGCCACTATGACATACTCTCATATACCTCAGAAGTCGTTTTATCAGAACAGAATTGAATCCGAGCAGCAATTACCAACTCAGAATATGATTGAAAGCTGTTACAGTAAAAATATAAAAAATAGAACTATACTGGAAATGCCACCTGCTTCGTCCATTATTGTAACTGATAATACAAAACAAAAAGAAAAGCTGCAGTAGTGTAATCAACAGGCAGAAACTGCTCTCCTGAGTTGCTCCTCACGTTTAGTGATATGCCCAGATGTTGTTGTTAATCATTTATTAGCAATTGTGTCTAGAGTTGCATTGACTTTCTTCTTCCACCAGCCCTGTTGTCATCTTCTCTACTAACAGACTGAAACAGGTGCTTCTAGAATGGCACTATTATGGTAACTAGTGCAGCAGCATGTACAGTCAATGAATACTACTATTCAAAAGAGTTTACACACAATGTTTTTCTATTACCGGTAACAACAGCAAATACAGTAACCATGCATCTGTCTGAACAATAATTCTGAGATTATATATATAAATATGTACAGTGCCTATAAAAATCAAAATGTGCATGTGACAACAATTTCCCAAGCACTCCACACATCTGGCTTGTATGATAGGGTGGCAAGAAGGAAGCCATTACTCAGAAAGTCCACCTTGAACTCAGTTTTGTGGTCTGACAAATATATCACTACAGTTATAATTTTATATGAAGGAAACTTCAAAAAGAGTTGCCCCACCCCACCCCCAAAGGCAATGTAGTCTGTGTAGAGGACAAATAGTCTGATTTATATTCTGTTATCATTAATTCAAATTATACTTCACTCTTTCCAGTGAGGAGAAACACTCTGTCATAAACATACTACTAACATGAGACTGAATAATCCCTTCTTAAGTCTAGCATGTTAGTTTATGGAAGCTCTGTATGCTGGAATACGGTTATTGTGACTCCTATACTAAGAAAACATGCTTTTATATGGCAGTTACTTTTAGTTATGGTGTTTGGGGCAATAATAAAGAAAGTGAAATTTAACAACTTTCCTTTGTCCTGGGGCTTGTCTTGTCTCTTTTAGGCATTGCTATTTGGCTATTTTGTTTCTGACGAGGATAATTTATTCTCCTGAATACTAGTTTAAAAACTGTATAACTAAATATAATATAAAGGAATAATAACATTACTTTAGGCAAGTAATTAAAGAAAGTGAGGTACCAAAGTATTGCAATTTAATATGTTTATGCTTTTTTTAGTTTTTGCTGTCTTTGTTTTGTTTGTTTGTGGACCTATAACATTTTTGGAAGACACTTGTGTGTGTAGTTTGGTTGTTTGTTTTTGCTAATTATTGTTAAAAGACAGTGGGTATTGGATGGAGACATTATTTGCATAAGCAATTTACTTTGCACCTGTTTAATATCACATATAAAGGCTGCAGAATATGCAGGTGACCTTGAGTAAGGGAGAACTTTGATAAATCCTCAATCTTTTAGAAACGTGAAATTAGGATCAGTCTCACATAATAATAAGTGTTTTTAATAAGCCAATAAGAGAAGGATGACATCAGCTGTCAACAAAATGAAAAACAGCTGTAAATGTCAAACCCAGGTGGAAGGTGTGCCATACAAATGTCAGAGAGGTACATTGTGCATAAAATGGCATAATTAGTGTATCTTCTCCTTTGAAACCCACTGTCAGATGTCACATTTAATAAGATATGTCCAGTTGGTAGTCGAATGCATGTCTTTCCCTGGGAAACAGGGGAGTCTTTTCTCTAGTGTTGTTTCAATTCTTCTTGTATCCTGCACAAGGAATAATGTAATTGCTGACTGCTTTCCGAACTGTTGGAGAGGCAAATTACTACATAGATTGCCTAAATCTGTAAAAATGTATATTGTGCGGGGCATGGTTTCCTTTAACTTATTTGCCAGTGTCAACTTTTCTGCTTTGTTGATTCTTTCTGTATTTTTGTGTCATGTTGTATGAACCAACTACTAGACAAATCTTTCTCCACCCTTCAAAACACTGATTTCAGACACTATGATTTTCCAAAAGTTGGAAGATAAGAAGTTTGTCACAAAGTGATTTCAAAGCAGGATGTATTTATCAAATCCCATTCATTTTTTGAAGTGTGCAGAAAGTGGACACATGTTACATTTTACATAAAGCCTTTAAAATGAGCTTATTAAGCAACCAGAATAAGGTTTCAGAAATTACTTTGCAAACCAAATTCTTATTTTACCCCTTTTGAAAATCATTCTGACATGGTCATCCTGACCCTCTTTAGAAACTCTTTTAGAAAATACTGGACTTCTGTGACATTACATTGCACATCACCAATTAAAGCTGTAGTATGTTGCCAATAGCTTAAGGACTTTTACATATGCATATCATCAGTGTTTTCATTTAATGTAGAGCATAATATTTGATCCAACTCTTTCAAGTAATATGAAGAATAAATAAATATACAGAAAAAGTAAATGATCATGTTACATACATAGTAAGCAGGACCTTTATTGCAAATAATATAATCACTGTGAAAATGACACAACATAAACTGAGTAATTGGTTATGAAACCACTTTTAGGTTAAAATTTCAAATATTCCTGATAAATAAACAAGTGAGAAACTCACGATCCCCATGGCATGGAGTCTAAAATAATGTACTGCCTATAGGCATAGTTAATGCCCAACCTCAGTAAAGCACATTCAGTAAAATTAGTATTACATATACACTCACCTAAAGGATTATTAGGAACACCATACTAATACTGTGTTTGACCCCCTTTCGCCTTCAGAACTGCCTTAATTCTACGTGGCATTGATTCAACAAGTGCTGAAAGCATTCTTTAGAAATGTTGGCCCATATTGATAGGATAGCATCTTGCAGTTGATGGAGATTTGTGGGATGCACATCCAGGGCACGAAGCTCCCGTTCCACCACATCCCAAAGATGCCCTATTGGGTTGAGATCTGGTGACTGTGGGGGCCTGTTTAGTACAGTGAACTCATTGTCATGTTCAAGAAACCAATTTGAAATGATTCGACCTTTGTGACATGGTGCATTATCCTGCTGGAAGTAGCCATCAGAGGATGGGTACATGGTGGTCATAAAGGGATGGACATGGTCAGAAACAATGCTCAGGTAGGCCGTGGCATTTAAACGATGCCCAATTGGCACTAAGGGGCCTAAAGTGTGCCAAGAAAACATCCCCCACACTATTACACCACCACCACCAGCCTGCACAGTGGTAACAAGGCATGATGGATCCATGTTCTCATTCTGTTTACGCCAAATTCTGACTCTACCATCTGAATGTCTCAACAGAAATCGAGACTCATGAGACCAGGCAACATTTTTCCAGTCTTCAACTGTCCAATTTTGGTGAGCTTGTGCAAATTGTAGCCTCTTTTTCCTATTTGTAGTGGAGATGAGTGGTACCCGGTGGGGTCTTCTGCTGTTGTAACCCATCCGCCTCAAGGTTGTACGTGTTGTGGCTTCACAAATGCTTTGCTGCATACCTCGGTTGTAACGAGTGGTTAGTTCAGTCAAAGTTGCTCTTCTATCAGCTTGAATCAGTCGGCCCATTCTCCTCTGACCTCTAGCATCAACAAGGCATTTTCGCCCACAGGACTGCCGCATACTGGATGTTTTTCCCTTTTCACACCATTCTTTGTAAACCGTAGAAATGGTTGTGTGTGAAAATCCCAGTAACTGAGCAGATTGTGAAATACTCAGACCGGCCCGTCTGGCACCAACAACCATGCCACGCTCAAAATTGCTTAAATCACCTTTCTTTCCCATTCAGACATTCAGTTTGGAGTTCAGGAGATTGTCTTGACCAGGACCACACCCCTAAATGCATTGAAGCAACTGCCATGTGATTGGTTGGTTAGATAATTGCATTAATGAGAAATTGAACAGGTGTTCCTAATAATCCTTTAGGTGAGTGTATATTTCCATAACGTTCAAAACTATTTAAACAAAATCTATACTTAAGATAGAAATAATAATAAAAAAAAAATAATAATAGTAGGGATTCTGACACTTTACATCTTAAATTCACATGCTGGAATGCAGAGATATTTTAGAACAAATGAATCTGCATACATTTTCCTAGTGTTTACCATATTGCAGTAAAGACACTGCAGATAACTTGACAGCACTGCTACTAAATCTGGCCATTGATATTGAATACATCACAATACAACTGTATTCTAACATTACACAAGTAGGTTTAAAACAATAGTAGTTTTAACATTTATTTAGAAATATTAATGAAGTGTTTTTCATTATTAAATATTCACTAATTAGTAAATAATCAGAATGAGACCTGCAGGTGATTTTGCTTAGTTTGTATGGAAAATGTGTGACATTGTACATTTTCAGAACGTCTCGCAGGTCGCACAAGGAAATCATGAATAGGGCTGCAAAAATAAAATGATTGAGTTCACAGAGAAAATCTCGACCACAGTGCATGTGCCATTCCGATGACTAAGTTCAAATACGTTTTCAAAAATGAATTATAAAAGAAATGTAATGCTGTCATGGAAAAAGAAAGTCTGGTAGAAGGGGGGGATGATACTGGATCTCCGCTTTGTGCCTGTTCAGGACAGACCAGCATTGGTTAAACCATTCACCAGCCATTTGCAGCAGGGTAATAAAGCAGGTCACCCTGACTGGTATAGGAATAGAGCATGTCAGGAGGTTCTCCAATTCTACTCTTAGATGTCATTATACTGGCTGTTATTGGTAAAACTATATTCCATTACACGAACACGAACACGAACACGAAACACGAAATGTTTCTGGAAGTTTCTGAAGTGAATATTATTTTTTATATATATATTTAGTTTATAACTGGCAAGATGACAGTTTATGTATTTATTTAAATATTTAAAGTTATTCTAAATGACCCACAGGCAAATATATCTGCTAATGTTGACATTGCGCATCTGCTAATGCCTGTCCACAGGGGAAATCATAACAGATTTTGGTTTCAAATTGAATTTGATGCTGACAATTTTAAAAATTATTTATTTATAGTCTTTTTAACGCAATTACATTAAATTCATAGGTTCTAAATAAATCTAACGTATCTTCCGAAACCTGAATCTAATATTATTTAAGGTTGGTTAGATAAACGAATAATGACATTTTTGATTAAAGTTGCTATAAAACCAATTTTTCTATCTCCACAGTATTTTTTGGCAGGGAGGGTTCACACTGAAAAGCCGAAGCTCTGGCCTATAATTGTAAAAGGTGAAATACGATGAAACATCACATTAGTGAATTGTAAACACATACCTTGCCTGTCTAATTGCCTATGGTGATACTGTATTGCACTCATTTCTTTATTCTTGAGTAGTGGAAATTAATATATATATATATATATATATATATATATATATATATATATATATATATATATATATATTAATTTCCACTACTCAAGAATAAAGAAATATATATATATATATATATATATATATATATATATATACTGAGAGGGAAAAACGTATTTGATCCCCTGCTGATTTTGTACGTTTGCCCACTGACAAAGAAATGATCAGTCTATAATTTTAATGGTAGGTGTATTTTAACAGTGAGAGACAGAATAACAGCAAAAAAATCCAGAAAAACGCATTTCAAAAAAGTTATAAATTGATTTGCATGTTAATGAGGGAAATAAGTATTTGATCCCCTATCAATCAGCAAGATTTCTGGCTCCCAGGTGTCTTTTATACAGGTAACGAGCTGAGATTAGGAGCACTCTCTTAAAGGGAGTGCTCCTAATCTCAGCTCGTGACCTGTATAAAAGACACCTGTCCACAGAAGCAATCAATCAATCAGATTCCAAACTCTCCACCATGGCCAAGACCAAAGAGCTGTCCAAGGTTGTCAGGGACAAGATTGTAGACCTACACAAGGCTGGAATGGGCTACAAGACCATCGCCAAGCAGCTTGGTGAGAAGGTGACAACAGTTGGTGTGATTATTCGCAAATGGAAGAAACACAGTCTGGGGCTCCATGCAAGATCTCACCTCGTGGAGTTTCAATGATCATGAGAACGGTGAGGAATCAGCCCAGAACTACATGGGAGGATCTTGTTAATGATCTCAAGTCAGCTGGGACCATAGTCACCAAGATAACAATTGGTAACACACTACGCCGTGAAGGACTGAAATCCTGCAGCGCCCGCAAGGTTCCCCTGCTCAAGAAAGCACAAGTACAGGCCCGTCTGAAGTTTGCCAATGAACATCTGAATGATTCAGAGGAGAACTGGGTGAAAGTGTTGTGGTCAGATGAGACCAAAATCGAGCTCTTTGGCATCAACTCAACTCGCCGTGTTTGGAGGAGGACGAATGACCCCAAGAACACCATCCCCACCGTCAAACATGGAGGTGGAAACATTATGCTTTGGGGGTGCTTTTCTGCTAAGGGGACAGGACAACTGCACCGCATCAAAGGGACGATGGACGGGGCCATGAACCGTCAAATCTTGGGTGAGAACCTCCTTCCCTCAGCCAGGGCATTGAAAATGGGTCGTGGATGGGTATTCCAGCATGACAATGACCCAAAACACACAGCCAAGGCAACAAAGGAGTGGCTCAAGAAGAAGCACATTAAGGTCCTGGAGTGGCCTAGCCAGTCTCCAGACCTTAATCCCATAGAAAATCTGTGGAGGGAGCTGAAGGTTCAAGTTGTCAAACGTCAGCCTCGAAACCTTAATGACTTGGAGAGGATCTGCAAAGAGGAGTGGGACAAAATCCCTCCTGAGATGTGTGCAAACCTGGTGGCCAACTACAAGAAACGTCTGACCTCTGTGATTGCCAGCAAGGGTTTTGCCACCAAGTACTAAGTCGAAGGGGTCAAATACTTATTTCCCTCATTAACATGCAAATCAATTTATAACTTTTTGGAAATGCATTTTTCTGGATTTTTTTGCTGTTATTCTGTCTCTCACTGTTAAAATACACCTACCATTAAAATGATATACTGATCATTACTGATCATGTACAAAATCAGCAGGGGATCAAATACTTTTTTCCCCCACTGTATATATATATATATATATATATATATATATATATATATATATATATATATATGAATATGTATGTTGGTTGAGTTTAAAACCAATTTCCTTAGTCTGGAATGTAATTTAATTATGTTGTATTTTTTTCTATTTTAAAAAGTAAAAGCAGCTGAATTATTTTAATGCGTATTCAATTTAAAAATATTACTTTTATCATTGTATTTGTGCTGTTACTGTTTCTTTTTTGTTTTGTAGTTTCTTACCCTAGTGACCCCTATGTTAATACTAGTTAATACTATACACTTGAAATGCATAGTTAGTAAATATGACATTCTGAAAAAGTCTTGTGGATTCATGTAGGATTGCTTCTAATATAACATTTCCATAGAAACTGGTTTCCACGGTGCATGCAAGGAAATCAAATTGCCTCACGATGTAACAGGTTGATTAGTAGGAGAGTGTGGAAATTGCTTCAGAATTCCTCTTTTTGCATGAAACTCATCTCTTGTTCTCTTCTTCAGGGATTTTGTCAAACACCTTAAATATGGATGAGATGAAGCTCTTGAGCTGGCAGGGGTACCAGTTATCCATGCACCAGCGTATCTGACAGTTCTTCCATTTTAATGAACTGTTTATAAGAATTTATTTTTCGTAACAAGAGCAAGAACCTCAATTAATTTTGAGTGCCACTGAGATTCGAAATATAATGTATTACTTATGACTCAGATTTGATCTGGATCTGCTTGTTCCATATTTCCTACTAGGTCCAAATAGCACCACTTTCGAATTCCGGAGTTGAGGTTGACTGCTTTGCTTGGCTTTTTGTTTCATGCAAGAGGATGCGTGACCCAAGCCTTTGTATAAAAGATAAAAGATGACGTTTGCTTCTGTAATTAAGACTTGTAGTGTAATGCATCTATCTGCCAATAACATGTACTGTATTTAAAGAAGTCTTTATACTTAAAATGTTTTATTCTAATTCACATGCTGTGGTCTACATGATTTAGAATTTTGTACACATTATTGCCTTATTTGGTTCTCAATAAAATTGCCAAGAAATTCACTCACACCTCAGGAAGAAATAATATTTCTCATTATCAGAAAGCGGGGATCGCAGAGGCATAGGTTTCATTTTAGAATTGAGGGGGACATGCACTTCGAGTCCTCCTCGGTGGGGGAGGGAGTTGAGTTGTTCAGTGGGGAGGGGTTGACGTGCCAATATTCTTCTGTGGAGTGAGGGGGTCCTATGCCTATGGAGCCTATGCTCTTATTTATTGAAATAACTTGCTGATAAAAACGCATATATTCTGTATATGCTTGCTGTATTTCAGACACGTCTTTTTTCTCCTCCGAGTGAAGAGAAAAACCCACAGAGAAGAGAAAAGTCTCATTTGAAGTTTATTTTGTTTTTTGTTTTTGATTTTTGTATAGGATTTAACACCTCGAGAAAAAGACACGTCATGTTTGACGCATGATACCACAGAGCAATTCACTGCATTTGAGTCATGACGCAGAATGCTTTAGAAGCAATTGTTTGGGGCTTCGTTCAGGAGTACATTTTGCCCTAATTTCTCATCCTCTTTGAGGGGAATTGAGGGGAGAAACACCAGTTTATACAGTAGATAAATAATCTGCCATACATTTTAAGCTTTTTGTGGTAAGATTGCCCACCAAAGTGGAATGGGGACATTTCTTTCCACTCTGAAACTCTGCCTTCGGCCTTGAGGATAGGGAGCTCGGAAAGACATATCAAAGAGGAAAGAGTCCCTGGATTCCCCTTTGAAGGGTTTTCATGCTATTTCTGTCACTGCTCAAGAGGAAAACTGCAGCTGTTTCTTTAATCATTAGCCGGGCTCTATACTGTATTTAATAAAACATCGTCTGAATGGGAGGTCCCAGCAGATGTTAACTTATTCAACTTCTGTACGTCAATGCCCTGCCATCAATTGTACACGGTTTTAAGCCCAAAAAAAGATGACAAACACAAAAATACACAAGAGTGGTGATTATTAGACAGTGGGCTTTTGGGGTGGAATTGTTTCTATTACAGGGGACTACTAACTCAATTTCAAGCTATGGGATTCATCATACAACTTTATACAAAGACTTTCACTGGCGTAGCTAACTGTAATGCCCCAGTGTTATCTGTTAACACAGAAGGACATTTTAGTGTGATTTCTAAAACTGATAATCTACCTTTCTACAGGGGAGGGAATAGTATATCAAGACAAAACATGTCACTAAACTGAGAGTAATGTATGTATTTCAGTGTGATAATGATTTGAGGATTAGCCTGAGTGAACATCACAACACATTTGCCTTTTTTATGTCACTCTTATCAACATACTAGTTTTCCCCAAGCCAAGCTAAGATGCTGAGTGGCATGTTAGATTCAGACAGATTCAGCTGTCTCCGCTACAGTTAAATTTGAAGGATCTGTTATGCCTGCAGTGCAGACAGGTATTTATTGGAATTCGTTGTTCTAAAGACCATGGCAAACACAGACTCTTCCGTTTGGTTTTCTGTGATCCAAATGGTCCTTGTCATTTTCTACTCTGTGGAGTGGTTTTCAGGGCTTAATTGGACAAGGCACAATCATTAGACCTGATAGCTTCCATTTCAATTCCAAATTGAGAGGATACACATTGTGCCTGATCAAATACCAAACGTTATTAAAAAATGATTCACAATACGAGGGATAGTTCATAGATATACAAATTAAATTAGCCCTTTTGTGGTTCTTGACAGTAATAAGTGTATAGGCAAAGGCAGCATAAAAATGTGATTCAAAGCCATGTATTAATCCACTGAAGACTAGGGACTGTGCAATTTGGCCACATTTAAGATGTATGGTAAGCCTCATCTCCTCTATGAAATATCATTTGTACCTCTCACCTCCCATTTCCCTGCTCATGACACTTTTCACAGCAGTACACTTTAGAAAGCCGAGGAAAGCAATTTCCAGAAGTGCATCGTCCGGAGTTCTTTGACCCGTACCACATGCCTTAACATGAGAATGCAAATCTGAGAAAGGAAGAAAATGACAGACATGTTTTCATCATCCACTGACATGTAGAGACTCTCAGATTAGCAGAAGTGGGTATGCTGACAGCATCACCCTCCACAGTAATGGCATTCCCAGGAGAGGAGAGCAAAGCTAAGATGAATTATGTAGAAGTAGTGAGGTCCTTCCCCCTCTAGCTGAATGCTGTGCCTGCTTGAAACAAGTAACAGCAGTTAATTGGAATGTGGAATTTATTTTCCTACAGCACATGGATAGGTCTAATGAATATGACAATTGAGTGTTGCGCTGATGTAATTCTGAAGCTTGTATATTACACACATTGTCATCTTTGACATCACCGAGATCTATGGATGAATTCAAATTGGCCTGTTGATTAGCTATTCTTTGTGAGTTTTAATATTTATTGGCTTGAGCTGATGTGATCATTTCAGAAAGTGAATACTTTGTTGCCTAATCTCTGAACTTCACTATGTTGATAGCTTGTGATGCAACATGTCACCCCACATGGAAAAGGCTTTCTTGTAGTTAGTGTCTCACAAGGAGTGATAAGCTTGATTGACTGTGTTTCCACCCATGGCAACACAAACCATAAAGCAGATGTAGCAGTATTTAGAATTAGCATGGTCATTAGGAAGTTTTAGTGGAAGCAAAATCATTATTTGTGTAATTGTTTTTTCAGAATTAAACATTGGTTTTCAAATAATGCAGACATTAAAAAATGTGTATTATTAAATTAGATCAGCTTTGACTGATAGTCATTTAATAATTTCATAAATATATATTGTAAATAGGACTAAATTCTGTGATACTATGTGGATTTAATAGTATACATATCTAAGTGTATAATTATCACTATCAGTAAATCTTATTATACAATGCATATAATACTATATAATGTCAACAAAGGAATGTGTCTTTAACAAAACAATTCCAAAAAAGTAATTTATTCTGCAAGTATTGTATATTGAAAGGAGGTAAACAACTATTGTGTTTTCTTTAAATCTCAAAATAGCACTCTGACATGAGGTGAATGATGAAAATTATTAAAGATGCATCTTTTTCTAAATTGACAGGACTGAGGAACCAAAATGGCACCTGTCATCATCAAAATGGGCCGAGAGAACTGGAAGTTGAAAATATGAGAAAATGATTCTCATGCAGCCAACTGACATGGTTCTTTAACTTGCTCCGAAAAGAGCCTCCTTCTAGTATTCTGTTTCTTCCACAGCTGTTGGTGTTTTGCATTTGTTTGTTGCTTCCCTGTGATCGAGATGGAAAGTTAACCCTATGAAATGAACAAAATACAGGCACAGCATGTCAATAATCCACTGCAGAGTGTCTGCACAACACAGAAATCACACAATGTAAGTATTTTGTAGAAAACAAGTAAACAAAATTCACACATCTGCCTATGCATCGTCCTGTTTCAAATTCTGCATGATTTTTTTTTTCCCAAGTAAGAACAGCTATGTTGGGGGCTATTCAAATACTGAAGCATAACCACTTGCCTGTTTATAAACTTTATAGATGTTTTGATTGAGAATGTTTTAGGGCTGAAAAACAATGAGCAAATTTATAACATTGTTTTGTTTTTTGTGCTACTCATCAAGGCAATGCCAAAACAATACAAAATGATCAGTCTAGGCTAATTTCAATAAACAGTAATGCTTAACATGCTTACAGTATAAAGACACAAATTCTGTATAAATATATTAATCACAGTAAAGTGCAAAATTGCTTTCCAGTAAAATGACAACTGACCTTCAATAATGCATCCCATTATTATTCCTGAAACTTATCCTTTCACATTTTGTAATTGTTTATGCTGTTTTTATGGTATTAATTAATTCATTTTGCCATCTGATGTTGCTTTTGCATCGTCTTTCTTAAGTCTTAATAATGTGATATAATGTAACAATTGTAAGTCACCCTGGATATCTGATGATAATAATATTAATAATCAGCAATGAACTTAAATATGAGTTATTATATTGAATATAGTATAATTCAATACAGTAAAGAAATCACCCTCCCTAATGTCTCTTTATGAATTGGATCCCCCAAAGGGCAGTTTTGATTTAAACTTTCTATTGTCACAATATCTTACGAGAGGAAAAAGTGTCAATGTAAACTCCTGTCCATGTTCATGTTGTATTGAAGTTCAGAAGCTCATATAACAGCACATTAATTAGGGACAGTATATAAGAGTCTGATTTAAAGCAAACACATATTAGTCAGTTGTCTACTTCTGATATGCTGAACCACAATATATTGTATTATATGTTCCTAAAAAAAAAAGGTATACATTGTATGATTTATATACTTGCCCACAACATATATATTTTGATTAACAAAACCCAGCAAACAGAACTTTAATTGTTAGCTTATGTTTCATCTTATCCTACCTCTCACTTTCCATTATCTACAGTTCAGTGACTGACATTTTCCATCTGAAAACTTGTCTTCTTCCTTTCCAAAGCACTGGAGACATATCACATACGAAATCCAGCATTTGCGTCAAGCCTTTCCCATCTGAATAATTATACTCTGTTATTGGCTACAGAACCACTTCTAAACATCCCTGGCATGGCAGCTTGTGGTTATATGGATGTTCAGATACCTTAATTATATATAAGATGTATAAACAAATATATAGCCTATTGTATGTATGCATGTTATATACTGTATACATGATTGCAAGGACGGACTGTGCCTAGTCCAGTTAAATAAAGACTGCAGCAGCATAAACATGCCTGCATGCTCTTACACAAACTATGTTCCCAATTAATTTCTTAATAAATATTATGTTATTGTTCAGTGCATTACTGTCCACATTACTTTCTTTATGATTAAGCCCCCTTTTCAGATGGCAAATACTAAATTTACATCCATGCCTTCATCTATTTTACCAATCAAGGGTTTCCTCTTGAGAATTTGCACCTTTAATTCAACCATATATTTGCAAAATGTTCTGATCTATTGAAAATATAGCTAATGGTCAGGTGGTGACAGCAAGTGGGAAAAAGTAAGAACTGCACCTCCAGTAGATATGTAATTGTTTTAATACACAGAAGACAAGTACAACTGTTCCTTAAACAGTGGTAACAGCATGTCAGCAATTATAGGACTATTGTTTTTTCGGAGTCTTGATCTTTAAGTGTTCTAATCTATTTACTTTGTGTTTTCAGTCTTTTGTCTGTCTTCGTTGCCACTGTTTTAATGACAACCTTTTCAAACAGGTAGCTAGAGATGCCAGATAAACCACAGAAGCACCCCCTTGTGTGAAAAAAGCAGAATTACACTACAGTGGTTTTAGACAGACAAAGTATTGAAATACACATTCTTGTTTATGTACAAATAAAGAGGACTGCAGCTTTAATTTCAGATTGAGGACCAGCCCAAATCAAGACTTTGACATAACGTTGAATCGCAAAGTACAAAGCAACTCCCTATATGTTTATGGTTAGAAGCCCCTTTCTACTAAAGGTTTGTACTTTTTGAATCACAGGTAGGTCACAGTTTTTGATTTGGTCTAGGCCTTAGTCCATAAATTAAGAAGCAACAACATGATGCTGAGAAAGAGATGGCAAAAGAACACCAACTTAACTTTATTTCAGATTGGGGTGAAATCATTGCAATGCCATGTTTTGTAACATATGTTTAAAAGATCATACATTTCATGCAGAAGGGAACAGAATCAAAGTACCTAAACATAGTATGAAAGGGAAAAGGCATAATGTAGGGAACTTCTTCCCCCCATCGTTTTACTGGATATTACTGCTTAAATCTAAACCATATTACCACTTATCTCTGTGTATTATTAAAAGTTAGAGAAAAAAATAATATGAATTGGCATAAGCCATCAAGTTATCACAATAATTATACATGACATTGAGTATGCTCATTGGTTGACCTCAACATACAAAGTTATTGACTGTTTTTTGCTTTACCAATTGAATATATGAATGCAGTGCTCTCTTTTGTAGTGTGTGTATTTCTGACATGAACAAAAATAAAAGGCTGACCTGTTAAATTAGAAGAAAAAAAAGAATTCCCTAGTTTATCTACTTTGCATGTGTAGATATGTAACGAGTTTCCTAATAAATTGCATTTTCCCTCCAAGTCGACAGAGGGCGCCCTCACCACCAGCAGTGAGACGAAATTCCGCTTACGTCAATCTTTCGCGTCAAACTGTGCGAGGGATTCTGGGTAATTTTCATGGCGGACTTCTAAAAGCAGCTAAGGAGGAATTGGTGGGAGAGAAGAAGCATACGCCTAAAACCTGAGATAACTGATCTCGTAACAGTGCTGCGAATCGTAGATTTTTTTCGTTTGTTCGTTAAATACGTATTTTTGATAGATAGACACTCCCCGAAACGGACCCTGAAGAATTATCAGCCTACATTAACTGCATATACAGACCGAAATCAGGGTTCATATTGCTTGGCTCTGTCTGTAAATAAACCAAGAATCCGGAGAAATGGCAGATACCACAGCAGGTATTTATTTTGAAGGTTTATACTAATACAACCTTATATATGTGCGTATGGTATTTTATTTTAAAAACATGTGTAGCTCCAGATAACCAGTCACGCCACTTTCATTTGAATAGTTTTACAGTTTGTAACGTCGAACTAGTTTGTTTACTTTTGCAGCCCAGTACGCAGTATGGTGTGTTATGTTTTGTCAGACGTTACGGACGTGACTATACCTTATACTAATATCCTGTCACTGTTTCTGTATCCGCTGTACCAAAATGTGTGTTGTTTTTGGGCTTAAAATGACTACCTGACATTTCTTAATAGATTACACCAAGCTGGAATCCATCGTGTGTTTGTTTTGCCATTTCCCTAACACTAGTTACAGCTATAGACCCACACTCGTCAGCATTAAATTACATGTGCAATTTAATCATTTCTGCCCCAACTACATAACGAGTATGTCAATTGCAATGCTGTTTATAACGTTGCAGTATTAAATTTGAGATCCATACCTACATATTTCCCATCGAGATAAATTCTTCCAGGAATATCTAATCTATATTTTCAACACTAACTTTTGTAATATGCTTATAAATTAAGCTTTTGAAATACTATTTTATATATGACTATTTTATGTTCCTTGTTATATTTCTATGTTGAGAGGTAGTATAACATGCCATTGTTTTTATCCATTTGCTGTCTAGAAAAGAGGTATAAATTTATATGCAGGTGTCATGTGAATCTTTATTTTGGTTTGTAGTGTAGATGGCTACAAAGTTTTAATTGACTAAGTTAAACATATTTTTTTCTTTCTTTTTTATTATTATGACAGAACAAGGAACTGAGCCAAAGCACGAGAACAATTCATCCTCTTCTGGAATTTCAGATCAGGAAAAGGAACTAGCAGTCAATGCTTTTCAAGCTTTCTCGGTAATAAGCTTGATATCTGACAATATTTAATTGTGTTTGAAAGTGCTTGCTTTCTTCTGTTTTCTCACTGATATAGATTGGAGATTAAAAACAATATATTTTGTTACAGTAATTGACAGATTAATTTATGTAAAAACCAAGGACACAGTAGTGCTTATGTTACACTGTTTCTCTGTTGTGTATGTGTGTGTGCAGGTGGTGTGGGGTGTCTCCTGTTTTGTTTGTAAATGATCCATCTGTTAACTAAATGTTTTCTGTAGTTGGGCTCTGTGGGCTAAGAGTTGACTACCATTAAGGTGTGAAGTCTTAATTTTCTCAACTTCTCTTTCATAATTAAAGATAAAGGCAAAACCGTCTGTACAAGTATTTTATCTTTAACTGATTGTCATTTTTTCTCCATTTCATAGTCTGGAAATTATGATGACTCTCTGAAGCACCTTGACAATCTGCAAGAGCTGAACAAGGATGACTACAAGATTGCTATGAACAAGGCCATCGCTGAATTTTACAAAAGCAGTCAGACCACAACAGACACCTTAAAGCAAACACTTGCTGCTATGAAAAACCAGGTATTGCAATACAACAAATCCATAATACAGCTACCCTGCTGTGCAGATTGGTACTTTAAACTGGTGCTTAAATGAAACGTTGTGTAATTTTATTTAGGTTCATGCTGCAGTAGAAGAAATGGATGGCCTGGATGATGTTGAAAACAGCCTTCTTTACTACAATCAAGCCATTATACACTACCACATGCGGCAGTACTCTGAAGCGATTGCAATTGGAGAAAAGCTTTATCAGTTTCTGGAACCTTTTGGTATGTGGCGCAGCGACAGACTAAAACTAACCCCTTCTTTAAACTTGAGAGGTAATATGCGCATTGCCACAGGAATTTAAAGCTTTTACATCAATTTTGTTGTATTACATTTTACATCTTAATTGTGTGTGCATTGAAGATTAATGTATTGAAATGGCATTGCTTAAAAAACAAAGAACTTTTAAAAGTTTTGTGCATAGAAAATACAAACAGGCCAAAAACCCATAGTGGGTGGTATTCAAATTGTTTAGGTTTGTACAGACTGTGCTTGTTTATATTTAGACAGCCTTAGTTCAGATACTTACTGATAGCTGTCTCATATTAATGTAAAGCAATAGTTTGGCATGGCTTGATGGTTTTATTTGTCCTAGAAGAGAAGTTTGCTCAGGCCGTTTGCTTCTTGCTGGTGGACCTGTATCTACTGACATTCCAGCCAGAAAAAGCTCTGCATCTGCTTGCTGTCCTGGAGAAACTTGCAGTCCAAGGAAACAACAAGAATGGCAAAGCTGAGGTATGTCTCTGCAGTTGGAATCGAAATCCCAATTTTCATAAGTTAAGGGGCTTTCACTAGGGTTTTGAGGTTATTCTCTGTAAGTAAAATGGAAAAAAGTTTAATTGTTTTAAGAATGATCTTATTTGTACTATTAACCCATGAAGATCAAATCCATAATGAAGCAGTATTTGTCTTCTGCTTACTTGTAATGATAAGAACTGAATTATTTAAAAAACTAAGTACAATTGAATTGCCTTGTTAATTATTTAAAATGCATGATTTGTCCTCTTATATTTTGTTGTTATATTTAACAAAAATGTTAATATTTGCAAGGGTTATTTTGAAAAGTCTTCCATTTATACCTGTTGTTGAGTTATTTGTCCAGGTTGTTTCTCAACAAAGATGCAAGCACTACATTCACAGGAACACTGTAGCAGACGCAGCAGACATTATACATCATAAGAACAGAAAGCTTACAGCGCTACAGGTTATAAGCAGCTTAAGAATGTAATGCCAAAGAAAGTCAGATACAGATCTGAATCGTGAGAGAGAAAACCATTCCTATTTAAGAAAATCACTGCATTGGAAAACTTCTAGCCTATGTGACTATTTTGATGAAGAAATGTTTTGTCTATTAAAGCCCATTTCTGTCAGGAATAGATGAGTTGTAAGTTTAGTGCTGATAATACAGACAGAGAAGTGTGTTGAAAACAACGCTTTCTGTTTTAAATTGATTTTAACTTATTAATACAGAGTCTGGGGGGTGATACAGATTTTTTTAGTTTTGCAGTATTTATTCTAATCAATCCTGGTCTCTTTCTGATAATAAATCTGAAAAGGCTGCCAACCATGCAAACAAAGAAGGTGCAAACCAGAAGGCAGAATATATTGCTGTGATGGAGGCAGCCAAGTCAAAAATTCATCAGGTTGGTCATATCATTTGTTTTGTTTAGTTCGTCTAATGGCAGAAAATTGATTCACTTATCATTTCCTGTTGCCCTTTTCTTAAATGTTTCTGTGTTTCAGTATTGATTCCTGACATTCATATTTACAGTATATTCATACTTTATGGGGGATGGTAGTCTGTTACATTTCAAATGTGGATTATGTCCTCATGAAAAAGGTTTAGTTGCAGAAATATATTGGCAAGTTTGCAGTTACATTGCAGCAACCCAAAAAGGTTTCAATAATGGATCTACCTAAGTATTAGCAAGGTAACCAGTAACTGCAACCTTGCTGTAAGTTAGCTGGACGGTAGCAGAAACAGACCTACAAAATTATCAGTTTCTCTGGTTTTACTATTTATAGGAATGTGTTTGGGTAAAATTAACATTTGTTTTATTCTATAAACTATTGACAACATTTCTCCCAATTTCCAAATAAAAATTGTCATTTAGAGCATTTATTTGCAGAAAATGACAACTGGTCAAAATAACAAAAAAGATGCAGTGTTGTCAGACCTCGAATAATGCAAAGACAATAAGTTCATATTAATTTTTAAACAACACAATACTAATGTTTTAACTTAGGAAGAGTTCAGAAATCAATATTTGGTGGAATAACCCTGATTTTCAATCACAGCTTTCATGCGTCTTGGCATGCTCTCCACCAGTCTTTCACATTGATGTTGGTTGACTTTATGCCACTCCTGGAGCACAAATTCAAGCAGCTCGGCTTTATTTGATGGCTTGTGACATCCATCTTCCTCTTGATCACATTCCAGAGGTTTTCAATGGGGTTCAGGTCTGGAGATTGGGCTGGCCATGACAGGGTCTTGATCTGGTGGTCCTCCATCCACACCTTGATTGACCTGGCAGTGTGGCATGGAGCATTGTCCTGCTGGAAAAAAACAATCCTCAGAGTTGGGGAACATTGTCAGAGCAGAAGGAAGCAAATTTTCTTTCAGGACAACCTTGTACGTTGCTTTATTCGCCCTCAGCCGGTCTGTAGCTTTGTTGTCCCCAATGTCTGCTTCTTGACCTTGTTCTTATGAACAGCCATCTTTGAAATTTTAAGGATGGAAGCAACCTGATGCTCACTATCCCTTTGCCAGTAAAGCCAGAATTGAACCCTTCTTTTCCTCACTCAAAACTTTCCTTTTTAACTCTTTTGGCATGGTCAGTAGTTATTTTTTTATTCCAATTACTTTTGAGGTACTACTAGCACTGTTTTTACCATCCAGCTGGTCCTATAGCAAGAGGATAGTGATGACCACAGCAGTGATTGTATACTTTTCTCGTTAAATAAGATTCGGTTCAGGTGATCACCTAATCCAGTAGCTCATTCAGTAGAATGAGGTGTGCTTGTGTTGGAATTCAACAGACCCTGGAATGGAATGGAATGGCTGCCACACATGTAGGGATGCTGATTTAAGATACATTTGCAGCGGTCTCTTAATTGTTTCCAGAGCTGTGTGTGTGTGTGTGTGTGTGTGTGTATATGTATATATATCCACAATTCAATTTGTGATTATAACTGTGTTGATTTCAGCAATTTAATTTGAATTACAGGCGTCACTTACTGCATTGACAGATATATGCAATTTAAACAAAAGCAAATGGATATGTTTTGCTATAATATGTAATTATCTTACCCCACCTCCACACACACACACACACACACACACACACACACTTTATTAAAAAAAAAAAAAAGTATAGTAAATGGATTATAGTTTTATGAATGTCTACCAACATAACAAACTATTCCTATATTTAACACATTTATAATTAAAATCAGCCATCATATAGGTTACTGAAATAAATGCCATATTGCATAGCATTCTATTATAACCGCTTAATCCTTTAGGGGGGGTCGCATAGCTTTCAATATACATAAAATTCATCCAGAAAAGTTTTCAAACCTGAAATTCTATGTAATGGAACCTTGTCAGAAAATCTGTATGTGTTCTCATTCGCAGTACCTTCTCCCACGTACATGTATTGTTCGATCTTTCTTCTGTCTTTTAATACACATTTTTTACGGTGGACTAGAAAAAAACAAAATGTAAAACTAAAAAAGCTTATGCTACTTTTCCTTGTCACATATTCATCCAAAGTTAGAGATTTTAAAGCTGCACAAGGAATTTGTTTTTGATAGTGTATGTTTTAGTGTTTTAGCTTGTAATTTTAGTACATAATTTATGTGCTTCAGTATAGTATATTCCCAAGAGTGTATCTTGGTATGTGTGTTTCAGTATAGGCCTACATGTCAGTATGGTTTATGAGCGCATATTCATGGTAAACTGTATGTTCATTTACAGAAATTAAATTAATGCATTACAGACCTTTTTGTGGTGTTTTCTGTTTTTTAGATAGCAGTTGCAGCATCCTAATTTGCATGGTCAATTATGAGTTTGCTGGAGTGTTTCTGGTATAAACCAAAAGCAGATTTCAGCAGGCTTACTTATTTGGTAAGGGTGTGCATTCATTTGAATATTTGTTTTCTTTGTAGTATAAAGTAAGAGCCTATATTCAAATGAAATCCTTGAAGGCCTGTAAAAGGGAGATCAAGTCGGTCATGAACACAGCTGGAAATGTGAGTATCTCTCCACTGATAATCTGTCTGCATTAAAATGTATATGTATTGGGGCAGAGGGAGTAGTTTGAAGCAGGGCTAAAATCACTCCTTTGTAATTTTCCCTACTGCACTGGTGTCCAGCCTTGCCCCTGGAGTGGCCATATATCTTCTGGTTAATTGAACCAGAATTGCTTAATTGGAGCTTTTAAATGATCTGTTAAGCAGTTGGTGATAGCTCAGTGAAGAAATAGAGCTTGGCTGGAAGAATAAACCGTAGACAGAAGTATATTTCACTACCAGGCTGGAGAACCTCTCTCCTGTGGTATTGAATGATGCTATTATTTGTCAGACTTTGTATATGTAGGATCCTTTTTAAACTTTTCAATTATTTATTTTGTCTATTTTTGCTTAATGTCAAACCTAGTTTTCTTAACATTGGTTGTACATTTGTATTAACATAGCAGGGCAAAATACTTATTATATTTCACTGTCTAATATTTCTTCTTGTATGCTCTTGTTTCAGTCTGCCCCCTCCCTTTTCCTCAAGAGTAATTTTGAATATCTGAGGGGTAACTACCGGAAAGCAGTCAAACTTTTAAACAGCTCCAACATCGCAGAACACCCTGGAGTTATGAAAACTGGTAAATTTGTATTTTGAGTTCCAGTTAAATGCTTGCTTACTACATTTCTGTGGTGACATACTGTAATTACTGTTCAGAAATTTAAATATTTTTTTCTTATTCTAGGTGAATGTGTCCGTTGTATGTTTTGGAACAATCTTGGCTGCATACATTTTGCAATGGGAAAGCATAATCTTGGAATTTTCTACTTCAAAAAGGCCCTGCAGGAAAATGATCACACATGTGCACAGTTAGCTTTGAACAGCAATGGGCAAGGTAAGTTATTCCATGATTTAGCAAGTTGTGCTGGATGAAGGATGAGTAATGTACGAGTGCAGAGGCTGGCTTTAACACTCTTTTGAAATTGGGTTTCAGCTAAGAAGTTATCTGGCATTCCTATGTGTACCCTTCTCGCAAACAAACGCTACGAGCTGCTGTACAACTGCGGGATCCAGCTGTTGCACATAGGGAGGCCTCTGGCAGCCTTTGAGTGTCTGATTGAAGCTGTCCAGGTGTACCACTCAAACCCTCGATTGTGGCTCAGACTGGCAGAGTGCTGCATAGCGGCCAACAAGGGGGTGAGTAACTGGCCAGTGCTGTTGCAGGTCTTGTAATGTAGTATTGCAGGATTTAATTTCACTATTTCCCTATTGTTACATCTAGCAATACCCTTAACTTTATTTTATGTTTTCAGCAGATACGTCCCCTCTCTGGCCTTCTTAAATCCCAAATGTTTTAACTTTCTTTTTCTATTTCTTCAGAATTCAGAACAAGAGACCAAGGGCCTTCCAAGCAAAAAGGGCATTGTACAGTCGATTGTTGGGCAAGGGTATCACCGCAAGATCATTCTTGCTTCACAGTCTACACAGAATGCTGTTTACAGGTAACTTACCATTACAGAAAAAGTTATCTATAAACTCGTATGTAATGAGAACAATAGGAGAAGGCAATACATAATCAGGAAAACATTAACATTTTGAAAACTAACAATGTTCTCAAAATAGCATGGGACAAGGCTGATGTGACCCTGAACTGCTGATGTCTCTGTCACTCAACCTGTGTAGTGTTTTCCTAAAACCAACAAGATAAGGGAATATTTCAGAAACGAAGGAAAGGCAAAGAGACGGTCAGGTTATATCTGTTTTTGCAGCCACTGCCACAAATCAAACTTCAGCCCTGCAAACTGCAATTGCATCCCAGTACATGCTGTTTTTTAATGAGCAGAAGCAAGCAGCCTCGCACAAATCCAAACAAAAAGTATCAACCAAGAATAAGTTTGTAGTTTGCAATTATTTGGTTGTTTCAAAGTGTTTTATTTCCTGTCTTAATCAGTTTTAATTGTAACCCATTAATTCATACAAGAAATGGTTAAAAATGTCCTGATATTGTGAATGCACAAATATTCAAATATTGTGATGTTGTTAAATAACATTTGTAACACTTCTGCACTTTACCAAAGGGAGGTTGTGTAGTGATTTTAAATGTCTAGTTCTAAATAGAAGAATTTTAAAAATCAAACCATATGTGTAAGTGATTGAAACATGTCAACAAATAGCAGCATATATTGTTGCAGCACTGTTCTGCAGTTCACTGAAATGACCACTGGAGGGTGTCTGTGTTACAGTGCTGTATGCCTAGTGCTTAGATTTCGGATTGCAATCTTAAGTACATTTGTAGGAGTTTGAATCTCAAAAAAATAATTTACTGTATGTTTGATTTTTCCCTTTGGAAGCGATGGTCAGTCTGCAGCAATTCCTGTGGCCAGTATGGAGTTTGCAGCGATTTGCCTGAGGAACGCTCTGCTTCTCTTACCTGAACACCAACAGGAAGTGAAGTCAGAGAATGGCTCTAAGAGTTCCAGCCAGTCAGGAAGTGTGGAGAGCAGCAGTGAGAGCATTGAAGCGTGCAGGTTAATCTGACTTAATTGTCTTTTCTATTCCCAATCCATTGATAACAAACAATCCCTTTTTCCTACTTCGAAATAATTATTTTAGTCCTATGATTTCAGATCTATGTGCCATATGAAGGGTGATTGATTAACAAAAAAGAAAAACTACACTGAACAGCAATAGGAAAAATTCTGAAGTTTTTTTAATCACTATAGTAATTTGTAATCAATGTTAAAATTCCCCATCCCTAACATTGTGCTTTGTTTTAAACCTCGCAGAAACCCTAATTTCAGGTTATTGAAGTTAATTGATTATAGTCTGAACATTTATTTACATTTATTTATATATATATTTTGGATTGCAGTAAAGGCCAGGAAGGAGACAAGTTCATTCCGGCTGCTCCTTCCTCCCCTTTGAGAAAACAAGAGCTTGAAAACCTCAGGTGAGCTGAAAACATTTACCTGCTGTACACATTCATACACCCAAATGGGTAAAAACACTACAAATGTGGTTCCTTTCTATTCATTTTCCTGTCATACATTTGAATGCATCCTCTTATGATTGTTTTTTCTTCAGCCTGAGGCAGTGTTAGTTTTTTGTTTTTGTTTCATAGAGTTCATACTTAATCCCAGTTTGTGCTGGACTAAATAGGTTAAAGGTCTCATGGTGCCTCTCTCAAAATAAAGGGTACTAATTAATCATTTGTTTGCATATCCTAAAATGCGTTTTCACATCAAATTCAAACATCCCTGTGAGAACTTGGGTTAAATGGCTCTCTGACAGCAAAAGTCCTATATATTGTAGATGTAGATTGAGATGTAGATGTTTTACCAAAACAGTAGATTTTTTGTTGGAATATAAAATGTAAATGTCATGTGCTTGTAAATATTTGTGATGCAGTCAAAAACTGTTTTTGTCTTGGAATGGTATTTGTAATTGCATTTTAAGGCCATATTACATTTAGTGTTTTGCAGGACACTTTAAATTCTTTAAATCAAGTTTTTGATGTTTATTTTTCTCATTATTTTAACCTTATTGTAATAAATTATGGGTTGTAAACAACAATTGTTAAAACTGTACAATTATTTAAAGGAAACCTAAGAATTTGTTTTGTATTCATGTTATGTTGGACTAATAAGAATGACTTTGGCATTTTGGTATTTAAAAAACAACAACAGAAAAACAGTTTTTCAAGGTTATATGCTAGTTTAAGTTCCTACATTATTTAGAAAAGACCAAAACTGATTTCAAACACTTTAGATTGCAGAAAATGCTGATAATATGGTCTATGGCACTCCACTATGGTAAAATGGTCTCAAAAAATAAATCAAGAACAGGAGCTGTTGTCTGCGCTGCTATTGTGGTTTTTGACTATGCTCTCAATGAAGCCCCCCAAATCTAATGGGAATTGAAGTCCTTTTTTTACATTCCATATTATAAATTGCTTTCCGTGCTTACCAGATTTCTATAGGTTTTCAGGTTTTCTATGTTTATTGTATACTGTGTTGATAATGTGTCTTATATATATATATATATATATATATATATATATATATATATATATAATATATTATTTCTACTTTGCTACTTAATTTGGGAGTGACTAATGCATTAGGTTTTGCAAGTGGAGTGATTAACTCCTGTTTCTTGGATCTATACAAATGCGAGTAGCTGTAAAGACTTCCCTGTGCCTTGGTGGGGAGGTGAGGCACTTTTTCAATGCTTCCTTATAGAATGGGGGTCAGTCTACATGCTGATATCCATTTAGTGATCCGAGATCTTTAATAGTCCTCTCAAAGGAAGTGGTTTTACATAGTATCTAAAGGCCTCGCTTCAATCAGCAGAGTCTCCACACAAATCCACTTGCCCTGCTGGGACAATGATTGATTTAATGGGCTCATTATGCCTCCAGGAAAGATTTTCACCTGGCAGGTTTCTGGTTTAAGAGCAGCCATTAATTGTAATCACTGGAAAATGCCACAATTGTCATTAGAGCCTAGACAAACTTTGTTTCAGTGGACCGGTTTTATCTGTTGAATAACAGCTGAAGCGCTCTAGTTCTTGAACAAAAACAAAACGAGCGGAGCACAATTGTAAATCTGTCTTTCTCTGGGGCAGAATAGTCTTAATGCTTTGGGTAATAAATAATAATGGCACCATTTTAGATGAGTCTAATATAAAAGATAGCATTTGCAACACATCCCTTAGAAAAATATATAATTATAAATATATTTATTTACTAAAGAATACAGGTTTAAAAGGCCATTTGCAGGCTTTGGTTAAAAAAGAAAAAAGAATTGGTGTGTCCACAATTAATAGTATTTGCTTTCTCATGCCCAACTTCATTGAGAAGTGTAACTTGGTTATCCAGCCTCCCACCCCCTCTCTTCTCCCCCTATTTTGATTGTGCAGGCCTGATTAGAAAAAGGGTCTCTCTGCTGACAGTCTTAATTTCATCAGTCTCCTGTTTTACTCCGAGAGGTTTGAAATAAAGGGCTGACCTTGGTCTGACACCCCGCTCTGTGACAAGTTTATGAGGAGGCTGGCTGTTGGCTTCGGATTTCTTTCCCGGAATTCCAGGGTCTATTGTGTTACTGGCAGCGGGGGGTGGGAGCAGTTGAGGCACCATGTTTTTTTTTAAATTTTAAAAAGCACCATCCTGGACCACTGGGTAATATAACAAGAACCAATATGCGTGGGTGATACTGTTAATGGTGGATTCTGGTTGCTCTTTGGTGTAACCTATATAATGTGCTGAAAACCCCGATTTCATAGAGAGTCTGTTTCACAGGATCACTTTTTTTTTTTTTTTTTCTGTCATCTGGTTTACATGGATATTATAAACCTCAAAAAATTGGAAAAGAGAAAATTTGCTGCCTATAATTTACAACTCAAGGTATGATCAAATCCATAAATTTAATAACAGACCCCTCTTGTCACAGTAATGTACACAAGCTCTGTTCTTTTTCAGTGTTACTAAAAAAATTAAAAGAAAAAATGTTATGACAAATGCTAAAGAAGGAAATGACAGCTTCCACAAATTTTAGGATTAGGATGATTTGTGGTCTACCAATAGAGTTCTGAAGCTTTATTTTTTACCCCGAAAAATATATAAAGGAGAAGTAATATTCAGTCCGGAGGATAATCTGTCATCAGTATGGCTGCTTCAGATGTATTGCATTATGCAATGTTCAAATGGATGATTCCCCTCTCTATGTGCAAATAATCAAGGTGGAAATCGAAGCACGTGTTTCCTCACACAGGCTTGTTAAACAGCATTGGCTACATGGCTTTCTGTCCACTATAAAGAAGGGGCTGCAGATTCACTGTGCCATTAATATGCTGTGTAGCCAAGCAGGCCTGTGTGTTAATGTGCTGTGTTGTTGGTAGGTGCTCCATCCTGGCCTGCAGTGCGTACGTCGCTCTGGCGCTGGGCGATAACCTGATGGCGCTCAATCATGCCGAGAAACTTCTGCAGCAGGCCAAGTTGTCAGGATCCCTGAAGTATGATTTTTCTTTTCTTTCTTTAATATGTCTTTTACAGCTGATATAAAATGGCCTTATTAGGGTTTCTTCCCTAACCGTCCCCTCCCCCCTCCCCCTCTAAATATTTCTGTGGTTCAGATCCTGCTGTGATTAATGGCACAGCAGCAAAAGCTGACTTCTTATTAATGACTCGGAGATGATTTATTTGGTTTTACAAATTTACCCCTCCAGTGTCACCCCCTGAAATATTGTGTTATATTGAAATATTGGTTTGCTCCTGTTTTTCATTCTGGGAGGGGGGGTTGGAGGGATTTCTGCTGGGTAAGTATGTATTGAAACAATCCTGTTTCTGATATTGCCAGTGTTGTTGGATTGTGTGTTAAATTGTGGTTACTGCAACCCTGAAATGCAAATGAGGTGGGGATGGTCAAGCCCTCCTTTGGGAATCCCAAGGATGCATTCATTATTGTTTTAGGAATCCCAGTTTGTGTGGGCAGCTTTTAAAAGCCCTGTTTTCACACGTCAGTAGCTCAGCACAGTGATTTGTGGCCGGTAGGACTTTGATGCCATTTGTTTGTGTCCGGAATAGATTCCTGGGCCACTTGTATGCGGCCGAGGCGCTCATCTCCTTGGACAGGATCTCGGACGCTATCGCTCACTTGAACCCTGAAAATGTGACTGACGTGTCCCTGGGGATCTCTTCAAACGAGCAGGATCAAGGTTAATGAATCTGCGCTTGATTAAAACCGACCATGCTTTAAGCTGTTTTCCTGCCATAACCCTTAACTTACAACATGTGTCCATTCAGGGATTCTGTTTACCTTTGAGTTTTTTTAGAGGGTTCTTAAAGGCATGTTTTTATTTTCTCCCAAAATCTACCCCATCCCAAGTCCAGCTGCCTAATAGAGCTCTATTTCGACACCGGCTAAGTATTTATCCGCTAGTTGGTTCAGGTTCATTCATATATATTTATATATCTAGTATAAAATGTATAATTTTAAAGTGACTTTATTGCTCTCCACACACATTTTGGGTTGTACTAGAATAACTTGTTTATACCCTTGTTACAAAGGGTAGATTGGGTTGCCATTATAAAATACTAAATAAATGGCACTAACTACATTGCTATGTATTTTTAGAGTTTGACTTTCAAAGTATTCACTAATAAGAGTACAAATGTTTTGTGTTTACTACACAGCTCAGTCCTTTGTAAAATGACCTTGACCTACTTTTTAATTACATATAAAGAAACGCTGTAATATCCTAACGATCAGCCTGTTAATGCATTTTCTGCCGTGTGACCTTTTCATCCTGTGACATACCTGTGAATGCGCTTTTATTATTTGTTTGTCCTTGTAGTCGTACACAGTAAATTTCCTTTAATGCAATTTTCCAGAATTCGAGGACTAGTTTGCACAATCAATTAACGGATGTAATTTTCTCTACAGGGTCTGACAAAGGGGAAAACGAGCCAGTAGAATCCTGTGAGTGATTTCACATTCATTATTAGTGTTGGATACAGGCCAGTAACACTCAAATAGGACTCAGCTACACGGGTCATGCTTTTTATATACAATATAGATCCTTGGAAAGAGTGACTCAGTTGATGCCTAGGCCTTTGCCACATTTACCTTCAAACAAAGATTGTGCTGTAATCTAAAGCAAGCACAATAGATTTGTTTTTATATTGTTTATTTAAAGAAATCCATTTTATATTGCATGTTCATTATGAGAAGTTATAAACAGGGCAGAGAAAGGTTAGTACCATTTATTTATTATCCTTTATCATTCACACATTTAACTTTAGGCTCCATCTAACAACTCACCATTTCTTTCACAATGTGTTTTTTTATTATTTTTTATTATAATGATCATATTATCCCATTAGGAAAGAAACCCCACCAAAATTGCTTTCATGGTGTATATTAACATAACTGTCCTTTTGATTTGCAGCAGGAAAACAGACTCCGCTTTGTTACCCCAATTCTGTTAACTCAGCCAGAGCAATGATGCTGTTCAATTTGGGCAGCGCTTACTGTCTGAGAAGTGAATACGAGAAAGCCCGTAAATGTCTCCATCAGGTAAGGAAGTCCTTGCTTGCCTTGTGTAATTTCTGTGATATATTTGTCTTCTTTGTTTGGTAGTCATATATTTAATTTGAATCTGGCAACATTCACGTTCTTGAGGGAAATACTAAGAGAAATAAACGGAAATGCATTAGTACTGCATATATATATATATATATATATATATATATATATATATATATATATATATATATATATAAATTGTGTGCTGTTGCAAAGATGTCTAAATGTTTGTCAGGGAAATGCTACAACAGATCAAGTTTGTTCTAAAAGCAGCAGTATAAAAGGATATTTCACAGAACCCATTAATTGTCCTGGATAGAGCCCTCCATTCACAGTAGAGTCGTATCAATATAAAGAGTTTCAAACCCGATTGCAGTGCTCTGGCACATTATGGCAGTCATTAAATTGACAACTTAATCCTTTCAATTTTCTGTTTAGTGTGACACTGAAATTGTTGTCAGTTTGATTTTCAATACCTAAATGCCTAATTTGTGAAATGTTTGCTTAAGGACAAAAAAAGGTCAAAATATATCTATTGTTTTGTTGTGTGTGTTGTTGTTGAGTAGTTCAAATTGATCGGTCGATCAAATTCAGATTTAAGTTCATCAGACTGGAAGACTTGTGTATTTTTCTATCATGAGATGGAAATACAATGTTAATATCTGTATCTTCCCTTTCTTTGAAGAGCAGCATTTACATAGATTAATTTGGTGTTTTCTGTCCTAAAACAGGCCGCATCCATGGTTCACACAAAGGAGATCCCTCCAGAAGCTATACTCCTGGCTGTGTACCTTGAGCTACAGAATGGTGAATCCCAATTTAAATATCTTGGTGTATTTTAAAAGAAAACCTCAAGCAAAATTGTACCTGCTACTACTGTTTTATATTAACAAAAGCCTTGCAAATGTAAGAACAGGAGAAACCCTTTCAAAGCCTAAAATCCAAAGGAAGAGTAAGATGGAAAGGTTTACCTGTCCAGGTTAGCAAGGCTGTTATTTAACCTGCAACAAAAAGGGCAGCTCAGACTTGTCTGAGCTGCCCTTTTTGTTGTAGGTTAAATTTCTTGCATTTCTGCCCATCCCCTCCTGGACTATTATCCAGAGCAGAGAAGGACCACACAGTAGGAATGGAAAATGCTTTATGCTCTTTATTTTCTCTAGGAAACACACAGCTGGCCCTGCAGATCATTAAGAGGAACCAACTCCTTCCCTCGGTTAAGACCCCGTCGCCCGACGTGCGGAAGAAGCCGGCCACCTTTCAGCCCGTCCAGCCCATCCAGCCCATCCAGATGCCAGCCTTCACTACAGTCCAGCGCAAGTGAGAAGACACCGCCCAGCAGTCTGCCCTGCTCGTAAACGAGCCAATTTGGTTGAAATTATTCATCGCCAGAACCTTCTTCCCCAAACTTTAAATTATAACAACCCATCCCATTCTGAATAATTGTCATTTACGTTCTATAACGGAGACCCTTCCATTACCATGGCGAACTTAATCTCAGTTTATCGACATCACGAGCCTCGAGTGTTTATCGACGTCATGATGTCAGCAATTAACATTCCATTCTCAACCGCCATCCCCAATGCCTGTTTTCTTTTATCTTTTGTTACAATTTGGAAAATCAGGGCATCTGCTGGAAGAATTTGTAACCTTTGACCCTTTTGGGGCGCATGAAATAAACACACAAAATTTTTTTACTCAGCCTACACCGCATGCTTTTTTTCATAACCATGCTCAAAACACACTGGAATCATATTCAAATCTTGGCACTTAAAATAGTTGTATGTGATACAAGGAAGGATTAATTTTACCAATACAGATATACCCCTGCTTTGCACAGATTAGTTAGTTGCATACAATAGATGCCATAGCTGTTTAAATCATGTTCATTTATGTTCACTAATTTAACAACAAAATTACTAAAATCCGCAGTGAACCAAAAATCTGTTCATTATTTAGTTCCAAAAAACAAAACATTAAAAATCCCAGCATTTACAAAACCTAATCACCATTAATTCAGTGTATTTTAGAATACATTTCTCATGCAAAGTATTGTATACCTGTATTGAAGTGATGTGTGTTCATGTGGTCTTCAAGTCTACATGAGGCTCTTCTGTCAAGTGTGACCACAATGCACTACCTGAACCAGTGCGGTGCTCTGTGCAGGATTTCAGCTCACTCTAATGGTTCCATCACTACAAAAAACTCCATTCGATATTTATCTTTCTCCGTACAGAGGTATTCTGTAGAAAAGCAAATAATTACTTCACTGAATCTTCATTAAAGTTTCTGTCACTTACTGTTGTGTTGCGTCTTCTACGGTTTGGAGCTGTTTTGATGACTCGTCATCATAGATTAGGGGAGAGCCATAGCCAGAAGGTTTTGGGACCACCTCGGTTTGTGATTTCTAACAGATGTTTAAGGCAAAGGTGATCACATTTCTAAAAATCTGAACAAGGCAGTTAAAAAGGTGTTAAACATAAAAAAAGCCCTTAAAATGCTCAGATCATTTTAATAAAGTTGCCCC
The DNA here is from genome assembly GCF_036373705.1 of Amia ocellicauda. NCBI lineage: Eukaryota > Metazoa > Chordata > Actinopteri > Amiiformes > Amiidae > Amia > Amia ocellicauda. Next base: position 9,975,071 of record NC_089867.1, on the reverse strand, counting down.
TGACACAATCTGTTTTCTGGTGCAGATTGAACTCTAGTGATCTTGAACAATTGGTTTGGTGATCTGATTGAGGACACATGGTTACAAAGAAACTCATTAAATGCTTTATGATCTTTAAATTGTGAACATAAAAAAGGTGGGTTTTGTGTGAGGTCGTAGAACTTGTTTAATACAATATGTATAACTTTCTACTCTGAACAAAACCAGACAACTCCCTCCTGGCTTACCAGAACTACATGGGTAAAGGAGACTGAGGCCAGTTTTCAACCTCTTATTCCATGAGCCACTATATTTTTAAGTAGATTGAGATGAGGTAGAAAAATCTTGGGTTAGTCCTTTTCAATGCCTCTGTATCCAAGGTAGTTGATGAGCAGCTACTGTGAAGAGGTGAGGCATGGGTATTGGCATGTTAGCTTGTCCCCCTGTACCATTATCTCCACCATTCTGCATCGCAAGCACAGGGCAGAGCCCAGACGGTGCTGACAAGGTCCTCTGTGCATGTTCACACCACTGATTACTGTTGTTTCAGTTGAATTTCATTATGCAGTGAAATAAATCAAATGCAGACTCCAAATGTCTCGCTAGGTACTGTGACTAAAGGGATTAGTGGTTTAATGTAGAGTTCACATTCATGCCACTGGACTCCCAATGGCAATTAGCACCACAGCAATCCAAATTGAGCTCTTTGCATGAAACAAATAAAACACCACCAATGTCTTGATCTTTAAAATAAATTTTGCAAAATTTAAATAAATGTTTGTGTATCTTTATTTAATGGCCATTTATCTGAAATGAGATGTGATTTAATGGGGTTCTCTGCCATGGTTTCTACCTGTCAGCAGGATCCTTCGGCTCCCAGGGGAACAAACACAGTGGCAGTGATTTTACTGGTGTCCCAACTCATAGAAATCCAAATTAGACAATGCTCTATTCTGTTAGGTTTTCAGGAAATCGGGCTTGTAGTTGCATAGCCCCAGGGACCCCAACAGGCTGGCTTAATTCTGACAAGGTCTCAATGTAAATGGTAACAAACCGTAAATCAAATTATTTTTCTTGTTTTTATAAGACACTGAATATATATGTGTGTATATATACATGTACATAGTTGAAATATGCAAGAAATATTCCTGATTTTGTTTTGGCTTGTGAAATTACCACTAGGTGGTCCGGTGACTAAGCAGAAAGCTTCATTTCCAAGAAATTGTCGTTTGTTGCCCCATAACCTTGGGATGAGATCAACTTCAGATCTATTTCACTTCCTTGCATCGGAGTCCCTATGGATAAAAGCATCTTCTAACTAAGTGAGGAAATAACTTTGTATATACTGTAATTGCATCCTACCTTAATATAATCAAGGCCAAATAGAATTAAATCTCAAATAACCCAATTTGGAGTGTACAGTATCATTATTAAGCTTTCTATGGTTAACTCATGAATTATTGATGTTCACTTAGTTTGGGGGGTGTCTTGGATTCCAGTCGGTTCCTTAATTAAACAATCAATGTCTGTTGACTCCTGCCCATCCCGGAGATAATTTACTTGGCTAGCATACGCAAGGTCTGGTTGATAGAGAGAGACAACTGCCGGTACTCTCTTTGCTTGTGATTTACAATCGCTTCTAAGATCATTTTTTCCCAAAATAGGAGTATTGCCTTGAATTAAAGCCACACATTTGGTTTTCTTTGTGTGAAATGTGTAATTATGGCCTTTTAAAATACAGGGGGAAATATGATCTACAGAATGGATTGGATTGATTAACTGTAATATGTAAGTGTTATATATGTGTATGTGAAGAATCAATTAACTATTTAGAATAAAAATTACTTCTACATTTGACATCTTCAGAGAGATCGAATTAACTTGGCCCTAATTGCATGTGGTGAGTCATGTTAATTATAACTGAGGAGTAAGTGTTTTACAAAGATCAGCGGCACCTCAGACGTGGAATGAAGAACATCAAGTTAATTTTTTTTTGGTTCAATGACGGGAAAAGCAGATTCTTGCGATTGCATTTTTATCTAGTGACACTGCCCTCCTTTGTATTTTTCCTACCAGCCTTATTCCTGTAATGCTAACAGCGGTTTCTTCCCCTAAACAGGTCCTTTATGACTGAACTTTGTGTTGCCTCCCCAGAAGTCTCAATCAGAACGTCATTTTAAACTGAATATGCAGGTTTTTTTTTTTTACAGAACATCCTACACTTTTCCCCTTTTACATAAAGACAATCTACAATTCAATGCATTCAAATTGTTACGGTTCTGTTACGTTCCCATTTTAAATGACAAGTCTTGAATCGTTTTCCTTTAAACAGTGAACTCTGCCCGTGCTTCATATTTGACTGAAGTGCTGGGGGCAAACAGTGGTTCAATGTGGTCCTGCAACACTCCCCGTGTCAAAGGGACAGCTTGACACACAATGCGCGGGACTATTTACATGAGAAAAGAACCGGGTTCCTGGGAAAGTAGCTGACAGTTCCTGAGATGTCAAGACCACACATTGAACAAAGTGAAGCTGGTTCCATTTCTAATCCTCTGAAAATGTTGTTTACCAACTCCCCCTCCCCTAATCTTTTCCTGGAAGCTACAAAACCTTGTTTTAGGGATTAAAAACAGATTGGACTCCGATGCTTTTGCAATTTATCAATTTTTTACTGGAAGAAAATGGCAAAACCTTTTGTAACACCAGCAGATTTAATTAAACGCTCTTAATTTCTTAATTTGTTTTCCTGCATTAACAGAGCAAAATGGTTTATATAGTGGACAATCTGGAGGGTCTCAATTTACAGAATAAAACATCCATTTTCCTTTTTTGCATTGCTTCACGGTTGTCAGGAACTGTCTATAAATGGCACAATCGCTGAAATGTTTATTTTGTTAAAACACTTGAGCCTTCAACGGTACATAAATCATCCACTCACTGAAAGGATAATATTGTATTTAGTACTTTAGGACTTACCCATCACTTTTAACATTCGTAAATACCAATCAGGGAGGGGGGAGATGGGAAAATAAAGACATGAAAAAAGCGTCCAAGAAATACAAGTTTATTTGAGTGTAAACAAAAAAAAAAAAAACTGCATAGGAAACGTTTAAAGTCCACAAAGACAACAGATTTGTTTCAAGGCTGCAGGCAACTACATATACATCATCTCCGTCGCCTGATTTAGACAGCGCTCGTGACAGCATCACTTAACGGCTAGCCCTCTAAGGCAAGACGGTGGGGGCCCTCTTCGAGAAACCTCCCCCCGCCCCACAGGCCCGAGTCTCAGGGCTGAACCCCCCCCCCCCCGAAGGGAAAGGCTGCGACACCTGCCTCCATCTAAACACGGCCAGTTACACAGGACAGCCTTTCTTCATGGACTGTGGTGGAAAATACATTCAGTTGATTGTGGATTACCGCACACCCGGCCAGCAGGAGAGAGCGGAGAGCATCCTGACCCGTTTCTGGGACACTTAAGAAGCTGGGCAGTAACCGTGCAGCCAACAACACCCCTTTCGAAGGAACTATAGGGTAATGACAGGAATTAAGATTTTTCTAGAGTGATCTCATGAAACGGTCACATAACGTCCACAACGCTCGTCTTGTATGGAAGTAGACCGACCGACCTTTCGGTTTGTTGAGATTTAGGGCGGTCACACATTGTGGAATACAAACATGGTGGTGAGCACAAGAGGGTTCTTGCCACACAACATCTTGTAGTACAGGTCACATTTCTGTTTAACAACTCGAATGGGGAGCACCAGCCAATGAGCAGCAATTCCATTTATAGAAAAAGCCAGAACTCACCAAAAACTAATATGAATTAAAGACAACCAACACTTGCAAATCTGGACTAAATTTGCAGATCAGGCTGGGACCCGTGTCAATTAAATATATCAGTCAGCAATGCATAATCCCAGATTACTTCCAATAATATAGAATTCAGTGTGGCGTCAAGAAGAGAAAATATTATCCAAATTACATCAGAAGCGACAATCTCTCAAGAGTTTTTAACTTAAAATGGATTTACATCTGAACAGAATGCTCCCCAGTTCTCTCCGTGGCTCTTTGGTGTGGTCTAAATTAAAAGGAGACCTACTAGCCTTTACATTTATTTTTATTTGCAGAATACATCTTCAGGAAGGACTGCCGTGAAACCTTTTTTCCCCAATCAAAAATAAAAAAAATAAACAGTAATCCCACAAATTCAGAAAGCAACAATGTTCTCTTACACAGATTATATATGCACAAAAAACAAAACCGATTACTAAATTCTGAGGTCTCAACAGAAAGTCACTATTTCAACTACAGGACACAACATTTAAGTTAAGCAAGCTCCCCAGACTAGGGGCTTTGGAAAGCTACCTGAGTATCTTTTTTTTTTTTTATCTTATTTTTTCTTTTTGTAAAGATTATACAATCATTAAAAGAGGTCTAAGACCATGCACTTAAGAACTGGTACACATTGCTTTTTTAACCATAAGAGGCAAAGCAAAAGATGGAATACACCAAACTAACTAGTAAACCCGTACAACAGGAAATTCGGAAACCCAACCAAGGTAAAGCTCTGCAATAATGGCCAGTGACAACAATGGCAATGGTAACTTTTTTTCTCTCCCCAACTTGAAATACATGAATACATACAAAAGTCAGTATAATGTCACCTGGGGTACTGAGCCACTGAGCATGAATACAGGACAGTCTCGTACATATGAATTTATTAAGCATCCTAAAACCATTTCTGTGCCAAAGAGGTCAAGTGTGCAGATCTCGGGTGCCAAGAGCAAATTCTTTATTGCATTTTGGTCTTTCCCATGGTCTACTTACCACACATTGGGTGCATTTACCCCCAAAAGACATTATACCCTCCCTGTACATTCAATACTGTTAAGACACTGGGCTGCTATTTTTCATATGCCATTTTTGAATCAGTGATCTGGCTTTGAAAACCTTTTGAAAGTCATCCGGGGGGGGGGGGGGGTGCAGAGAAGACCTGCTCCAGTAATTTCATTTTAGCGGATCAGGCTCATTTAATCTTTGGTCCGGCCCGTCGCCTGCTTTGGCTGAGGAAAAAAGGAATACAGATATACTGCCCCAAATGAGTCCGATTGCGCTTCCTGATTGAACACTGAGGCATCCTACGTGCTGCGACCATTGTCTTATCCACACGATTTACTTCTGTACACGTCTAGGCTAGGTGCATTGTCAGCAGGTCAAGAGCGATGTTCCGGAAAAGTGTGATGTTTTAAGATGGTACTTTGAAGCTGGCAGCAAGATGCAGGCAGCGCCCGAATCAGAGGTGTACAAGAGGGGCTTTGGCAGGTTTTGGAGTATTCAATGGAAATGAAGTTGGACGTGTAAAGAAATAAGACCAGGATAACAAGTCAAACAACATACTGCTTCAGCAAGTGTTAAGGCATGTGGATTTCAACTATAACTTTTCTAGTGTTACTAATATTGCAATACCTTGGCTGGGCCCTGTAAAGCTATTTATAAAAGGAGATACAATCTCATAGTCAAAAGCCACCCACCGCAACCTACCCAACACAATTTGGTATAGCATAAAAATGTTTTGAAGATATTTTTCAGTTTTTAATACCAATCTCAAAGACGTTTTTCTACTAAGACTTTTTAAAGCATGCGCAAATTAAAAATATATATTTTTTCTCTTACAGAGTAAGGACCTAAAGGTCTTAAGAGATAGAACTCTGAAACTTAAATTTCAAAAAAATGTAAGTAGACTGAATATTTTACATAATACTGAAAACAAAAATCACATCAGTGTTGATGGTTTGTTCAAAGCAGCTGGTTTACCATTTTCAAACTGGCTTACCCTTTCACAATGTGCTAGTAACACGGTAAACATTTGATAATCAGAATATTCTGCAATAAACCAGTTTGCATTCTCAAGTCTTTGTTTTGGATTTTTCCCCATCAGTGATTTTATTTTTTTATATAATCTTCTGAGCTGACACTAAATCCATGTTTCTACAATCATAATGTTGAGGTATAATGTTAATTAAGCTGAAATGGAGATTACCGATGAGGTAGAAGAGTTTATGCAAGAGGGGAGGAAAGTGATTATCAATCTTGCCTGTCTTTTACAATCTGTATCAGGGGACTATTTTCAGTTATGAAGGGGGCGGTCTCTGCTGCAGAAATTAAGATAAAAAGTACCAGTGTCATGTTTTTAAATAATATTTCTACACACTATTTTCCTTCAGTTACACTTATAAATCCCCATGTTCTTTGGCACCCTAGTATTTTCATACATTACTTTTTGGCACATCTTTCAGACCTGTGCTGATCAATTTCCTGATATATTAAAAGGCACAATTGACTACATAAAATAACTAAAAGGAAATGCATCCCCTCAAAAGAGAATAGCAAAACTGAATCCACACAGTATATGCATCCAAATAACAAGCATCAAATTAGCTTTCAAAAACACAGTGAATCCATTAAAAAGTGTGTTGGATTTGCACTTGAATGTAATCTTCAAATAAATAATGTATTGAATAAATCCAAACAAACAACTATTTAATGTTAGAATAGATTAAATGAAACGGGCTTTTTATTTTAACGGAAAACCCAAATCTAAATTAGTAATTATAGATTGCTAATCGTCATTCTCTTTTGCAGAGGATAGAGTGCCTTTGGTGTTTTACTTTTAACAGAAAAAAAAAAAAATGCTAGACCACGAACTACTCTGCTTTTCTAACAGTCAGCCGTTGTATTTAATTTTGCACTGTTGGCTCTTCACGGACATCCATGTGATTAGCGAGAGTCACCTGGACAGAGCTCTCTAATGGTGTCTCACTGACTCACTGCGAAATACGACTCGTAAAATGTGCTGCTCAGCAAGATTTGACTCGACAGTCGATCAGTCAGGACATACCTGCCCAGTACTGAACCTAAAAGGAAACGGGAACAAAAGTTAGACACTATTTAAAGGCAGCAGAATGAGAAGTGAGAAAGCAAAGGGCTTTCTTTGAGTTTTTGGTCAGAGTGGCCTAAAATAGAAATATAAACCAAACATCTAAATCTGTATTTAAACTGGCCCTATGATTTATAAATACTGGATTTGGAGTTTTAGCATGCTGGTTCCAGTTGTATGCGACAAAAACTGTGAACACACACTACATTTTATTTGATCTTCATCAAATTAAGTAATACTTGCAAATAGAGTCACAGTAGGGGTCTAATCCATTAGGGAGGGAGGTGCTGAGTGCCAGACCCAATCTGAATAAAGAGAGTGAGATGATGGGCAAGAAAACAATGCTGTGCTCGCAGAAAGAAATATGCAAGGAGCTTGGTGTACAATAAAATGTAAACCAAGATGGCAACATCATTCCCCCCCACCCTTCGCTCTGTGAGAAAGCTTCAGTCAGCAAGTCCCTTTCTAATAAATTCCATACAGACTGGATGTCGCTTCTAGCCTTTCTGTGCAGAAGTAGTGAATTAAATTTTAATTATTTAGTACCTTTAGTGGCAGTCTTTCATAAGACAGACAAGCAGCCTAACCGAAAAATTAGGCAGCTTAAGAGAAAAGGGGTCCTAGTCATTTCCATTGCTGCGTTGGTTCCAGCCTGGAGGTGCAATTTTTAAATCTCAATTTGAATTGAAGTTTAATAGAATAAATGCAAAAGTCTCTTATTTAATAACTGAAATGAAGTTACGATTAAATCTGTTTAGCAGAAATCAGTCCTGATTTTATTTCTAACCACCACGAAATAAGCACACAAGTATTAGATGAGAATTAAAAACTACTCTTTCAAATGTTGTTAGGTTTTGAAGAGCTCTGTTCTGCCTGCACCAAAAATCTGATCCCTGTTCTGTGTCAATCAAATGGGACATGTTTATCAAGGATTTCCCATCGGAAATTAAAAACTAAAGGGAACAAATATGGCGAAAATGGATTCTAAAGAGACAGAGTGAAGACTGTCTGCCTAACCGACACCAACGTTACAGGTTATTTTGCCATTTAAACACTGAAAGGTTGACCTCCTTTTAAGCTCAGCCCAACAATGCTTAGCTTTTAGGAAGTTTTGTACTTCCAACAACCACAAAAAAAAAATCTAGCTTTTCTACCTTTTTTCTTCTTTTCTTTACACATCAGGGCAATAAAAAGTAATTTGGTGCCAAACAAGAGGTCGCTTGTGCTAAATTCTAATTATAGTTCTTTTCCCTTGTTAGGTATAGACCTCCATCTTTAAAAGTTTGGTCTAGTTGCACCCATATAATTTTTCAGACAACAAAACTACAGCAATAAATAGAAGTCGACTCTGTCCTGCAATTTGTTGGATTTCATCCAAAGCCTCAGCGCCAAAAAAACAAGAGTGCCTTTTACAATATAAAATCTATGGGGGTCAATTCTCAGCAGTTTTATCTCTAAGGAATATACATTCGCAAATTTATCCCCAATACTGTAAATATTTTACAGCCCACTTCATTCAACTAAAAAAGATAAAATAAAAAAAGGAAAACAAAAGATATCAAAGACCAACAAAGTATGTTTGTAAGAATTAAATTGTATCACATGACCAGTAATTTTAAATGTTGGCATGTCCCCACACAAGAAATTAAAATAAACCAATGCCTTGAAGAAAAAAAAAAAAAGTTCTTAAATAATGCATAATAAAAAGCAGAATCTGGGGTCTTAGGTTATCTTGCGACACGTCTTTGAAGATTAAGACAATACTTTAATTAATCGTGGTATTCTTTATCAGCTATACAAGCTCAAGGCCAACAATGTAGCATTGAGATTTAAAGTCTAAAAACTTTGGTTACAGTGGGGACTATTACATTCAGGAAAATCTTTCTAAATGCGTCAGTTATGCCAAAATAGTTAAGTTAATTTACCATGTTTTTTTTTTTGTTTTTTTTTTTCAAATTTTGCAGTAATGGCTCTTATCCAAACGTTAAGTCTGCAATGTCTCTCTCAACCCAAATTTAAAAATATTCTAAGTAAATATAACTGTTCCAATTCAGAACTCTGTTTCCAATGCCTTTTTAATTGATACTGTTCTATATGTGCTGTAATATACTAGTTATGAAAACTTGCTACTGTTGGAATTCACCACAGTCTACTCAGTCTAATGTATATTAAAGGTAAAGTTGCTAATTTCTCTCATTATATTTAAAATAAACAAAAAAAACAAGCCTGTCCATCTATTCTACAATCACATTTCACAAAACTCGAGACTCAGTTATGTTATGTTTGAAATGGGAGAGAGTAGAGTTTTGTTTTGCAAAGGTATGAAGCGGACTCGCCTCAATAATCAAAATGTATTTGTTCGTTGTTAAACATGCTTGCAAAAAACAAAAAACAAACAAACAAACAAACAAAAAAAAAGAACTAAACATAACAATCACACAAAAACAGTAGATTCATCGAAATGCCTCCACATGATTTTTTTTTCCTAAACATGTAGCCTTTATAACTGAAAATTGTCTCGGCAATAATCAGTATTTTAAATTGCTTAATGTGCACAGTAACATTTAGAAAATTTGTGCGAGCTGTGCAAATATAAACCCAACCTTGTTTCTTTATATCTTTTTCCTCTCTCTCTCGCTCAAACAAAAAAACAAAAAGCATTGAGGTAGACTTTTTCTTATAAAACTTCACGGACTAAATCTCTGCACAACAAACACAAGTACATTCATATATGAACAAGATGAGGTAGGTGTGATGCAGAGTGTAAAATATTTCAAGAATGCAAGAAATTCCCTGAGATGATCAGCAAAAAGGAGTTTAAGATACACATGAGGGACAAAGCCAATCAGCCCAGGAAGCCGGACAGACTCTTTGCCAGATTTCCAAAGATTCTAACAAGTTGTGGGGGCAATTCTGGTCAATTTAAGTCAATGAAAAAGTAGATCATGATTGCATATATGCAGGGTAATAATTTGTCATGATCCAGGACTTTGTTCCAGAGGACTTGTATTATAATTTAAAATTATTTTTCATATTAGCAGTAGTGGGTGTTAGTATCAAAGACCTAGCCAAAATTAATTTTTCCTATCCAAGGTCCAGACTTACGGGTTTGCTATGAAGAAACTGGAATATAGGTTTCATTCGAGAAGCTACTAAGCAAATAAAATCAAAATCTACTGCACATTGTTAGATATCCGAGCCTTATAACCAGATTATGTAACCGTATTTTATAACATTTAAAGGAACTGTTTAATACACCAATAAGAGGAAAAGTCACACTTTTTTTTTCCCCCCTTTAATGGCCACCCTTTCCCTCGTCTGAAACAAATGGCTGATCCCTCCGAACGTGCATCTTAAAATCTCTTTTTCGTCTATTTTTCTCCTTCTTATTTTCATTCTAAATGGAAAGAGATTATTTTTCAGAACACTAGGATTCTATTATTTCCAAAGTCAACAACGACAATCATACCGTCAGGCGTAATGGCTATACCCGATGGGCGATCCATCTGCCCGAAGCCATTACCCTGAGTCCCGAATTTGCATAAGAAGTTGCCATTGGGCTCAAATACCTGGACCCGGTGGTTACGAGAGTCAGCCACAATAATGCGGCCCTCCTGGTCCACGGCGACCCCTTGTGGCCGCAGGAACTGCCCGTTGCCCGTGCCCTCTGAACCCAGGAAACGGGCAGACTGACAGTCGGGCCGGATGACTAGGAGACGATGATTGTTAAAGTCCGTCACTACCAAGTGACCCTCGTGGTTGAAAGCCACTCCCCGGGGGGAGTCAAAATGCTTCCAGAGGGCACCCTCAAAGCCGTACTTGTTCAAGAAGACTCCGTCGGGTCCGAAGAGCTGGATGCGATGGTTGCGTGTGTCGGAGACCAGGATCTTGCCTTCCGCATTGACTGCCACATCCCAAGGGTAGTTGAATTGGCCGTTCTTCGTTCCCTTCTCCCCGAACTTCAGGAGGAACTGTCCCTCAAAGGTGAAGACCTGAATGCGGTGATTGTCCTTGTCAGCCACAATGATTCTCCTCTGGATGTCACAGGCCACACCGGCGGGTCGATCAAACTGGCCAGGCCTGGATCCCAGAGTCCCGAACTTGTGGTGGAAGGTGCCGCAGGGCTTGAAGATCTGCACACGGTTGTTGCTGCGGTCAGCCACTACCACGTAGCCTTCCTTGTCCACACAGATACCCCAGGGCCGGCAAAGCTTGCCGTCTCCGTCTCCCTCTCCCCCAAACGAGGCTATTGGCAAGCCCACGCCCCCATAGCTGCGCCCTGACTTGACTAGCACTTTGAAAGGGCTGCCTTCGATGTGCTGGTTGCAGATGAGCACCGAGACAAGATGCTCACCCTCCATCTTGGGCAGGTAACTGACTGTGTACGTGCCGTTTTGATGGTCAGACACATCGGCCACAAAAAGATTTCCATCTGGGCTCATCGCCACTGCAGAGACGGCATCTCCGCCGGATAGCCTGGGCTCTCCGTCATGATCATAGCCCACAACTGTGAAGGATGCCACTTTGCCCTGCAAGGCCCTCTTAAGCCCCTCTCCTTTGGCTTTGGTGACCGGAGCAAAAGCGCCACTGCTGATGAGTCCCATGGACTTGATGGCAATGTAGAGCGCCTGGTCTGGGGGGGTAAACATAATGCGATCGTCCTCTTGGGGTTGCAGCATGCCTCTCAGAGCTTTAAGCTCCTGGATCTGAGTCAGCATGCGCTCCCGGGCCAGCAGGATGTCGATGTTCCGGCCATCCTCGAGGACCTGCTGCACGGCCGTGATGGTGTTGTCCAGCTTGTTCAGGTTCTGGTGCAGTTTCTCCACCTGCAGGTACAGGGACTTGGCTTTCACCTGGCGGATCTTCTCAACCTGACAAGGAAAAGGAAAAGAACAGAAGCTCAGATGTGTAAAAGCTATGGTTAGGATCACTAACTGTAGAAGCGAGCATTAAAATGTACTGTGAGTGACACAGGGCTTCATTATGCAAAGTGGAAATTATATACTCTGTAAAATGTAATTGATACAAGATGATAAAAGATAGTTCCTTAAAAAATCCATCCAACAAATGATGATTGCTTAGGTTTTTTAAGTAACAATACCAGCCCAGTAATTAAAGAATTTCATAGTGGAGGGGGGGGGGGGGCAGGGGTGGGACAGACAACTATAATTAGCACAGACCTTTATAGATGGCTTATGCATTTCTCCATATCCTATTAACCGTTAAAAGTATACAACAGTGTCAGGAGGTGAAAACAAGGCATTATTTAAGTTGGTGTTCTGTGTCGCATTAGGAAGAGCTCAAGGGCAGCCTATTAATTACAGATCGTCGGTCATCCTGCCCTTTCTTTTTATCCAAAATCTTTGTCTCCCTTCTAGTAAGCAGTTTGCCTTTTTTCCAACGTGACACTCAAAACGTTTAAAGTGCCCGAGGGTGGGCTCTGATGGGAGCTATGAGATCACTTAAAACCAGACTGCTCATTTCCAACACCCCTCTGTCTCTCCTCAGCTACTTTTTCACTCCACTTATTCAGGTAGCCTGACCGACAGTGACAAAACCCCCCAGATATCATGACGCCTTACCTGTCTTAATAATAATAAACCAAAGACCCCTTGCAGTGGCCTGGTGTTATTTTGCAGCTCGAGACAGCTGTTACTTCTAAAGGGGGACCTTTTTTTTATTGCAGCAGTTTCTGGGAAGGCAAAGGGTAAAAGTTCCTTTAATGGCTGTCTGTTGAGTATCATATTAAATTCAAAGTCCTGTTCTTGACATTTAAAACCATTAAGGCAATGTCCTTTGATTATCTGATTAAGCAGTTGATCTCCCCTTCTACCCCCTGCCTATAACCTGTGCTCACAACCAATTTAAAACGCATGGTGCCCGAGTGTTATTAGTATTAACTGGGCTGCTGCAGGGAAATTCCTTGCCTATGGGCATAAAAAGGCATCAGTGGCCTACCTTACACTCTGAGACTACAGCAGCAAAAAGCTTCCTGCTCTTAAATAAATTATACATGCTAAACATTTGCATTAACAGACATCTTTAAAGGCTACTTGTCTAGCAGTGACACTAATGGTATTAGTGAGTTGATGCATAGGTTGTCAAAGGAGCTCAATTTATATTAATATTATTCAAGTGCTCCATTTACAATGTTCTCGAGACACCGGAGGACGAGTTCATGTTACTGCAAACTGGGGTGTCTTATGGACAGGTTTTTCTTCAACTTCATGGTGCATAATAGTGAACTTTAGTACACATTAGTAAACTGATGTATCAATAAAATGCATCTTCCTTAACAACTTATTATTTTACCATGATTAAGGGTTTCCAAAAAGCCACTGGTTTACCTACAATTTGTCTTCTTCTAAAGATTTCACTAACATTTCCAAGTGATCCTTAAATTTTGACCACCGAGGTGTGCAATAAATGTTCTGATTTAAAAATTGGTAGAAAAAAAAAAAAAAAAAGAAAAACATGGGTAGAAGCTTTCCCCATTTACAATCAAGTCAAAGTATCCCAACGGTTTAATAAGGAACATTATTGTATGTCCCTCTGTCTGACTGTAACACTATCCTTGGGAACCATATGTTGCAGTTTATATTGAGGTATGCAGTATAATAAACAGGATTTTAATGAGTCTGAGCATTTGGGAGGCATGGTGTTACAGGTTTCTATAACAAATGGGATTATTAAAGAAACCTCAGAACATTTTCCTAGAATTAGGCCAATGCTTTCACTTGCCACAGTGACTTGTCTGTGATGCTTAATGTGAATACCTGAATCTTTTATGACTACTGGTTGACACTAATACAGTGTATAGATTTTCCACTAATGTATTTTGCAGTATTTCATACATTAGTCTGAAATTAGTCTGAGTGTGAGACTTTATACAAACACATGTGTGTGGGCATGCGAGAAATATGTATATTATTCAAGTGCTCTATTTACAATGTTTCCAAGACATCCGAGAAAGCTCATCACACACTGCATCACATAACACCCATACAACACCCCAGTTTGCAGTGTGTGCGTGTATGTGTATAATATATATATATATATATATATATATATATATATATATATATATATATATATATATATATATATATACACACACATACACACACACACACACACAAAAGTTGTATGCAGGTGTGAAAATGCTGTAAAGTAAGAATGCTTTCAAAAATAGACATGTTAATAGATTATATTGATCAATTAACTAAATGCAAAGTGAGTGAACAGAAGAGAAATCTAAATCAAATCCATATTTGGTGTGACCACCCGTTGCCTTCAAAACAGCATCAATTCTTCTAGGTACACTTGCACAAAGTCAGGGATTTTGTAGGCATATAGTCAGGTGTACGATTAAACAATTATACCAAACAGGTGCTAATGATCATCAATTCAATATGTAGGTTGAAACACAATCATGAACTGAAACAGAAACAGCCGTGTAGAAGGAATAAAACACTGGGTGAGGAACAGCCAAACTCAGCTAACAAGGTGAAGTTGCTGAAGACAGTTTACTGTCAAAAGTCATACACCATGGCAAGACTGAGCACAGCAACAAGACACAAGCTAGTTATACTGCATCAGCAAAGTCTCTCCCAGGCAGAAATTTCAAGGCAGACAGGGGTTTCCAGATGTGCTGTCCAAGCTCTTTTGAAGAAGCACAAAGAAACAGGCAACGTTAAGGACCATAGACACAGTGGTTGGCCAAGGAAACTCACTGCAGCAGATGGAAGTAAGCATGATGCGTCTTTCCTTCGCAATCAGAAGATGTCCAGCAGTGGCATCAGCTCAGAATTGGCAGAAAACAGTGGGACCCTGGTACACCCATCTACTGTCCGGAGAAGTCTGGTCAGAAGTGGCCTTCATGGAAGACTTGCGGCCAAAAAGCCATACCTCCGATGTGGCAACAAGGCCAAGTGACTCAACTATGCACGAAAACACAGGAACTGGGGAGCAGAAAAATGGCAGCAGGTGCTCTGGACTGATGAGTCAAAATGTGAAATATTTGGCTGTAGCAGAAGGCAGTTTGTTCGCTGAAGGGCTGGAGAGCGGTACACGAATGAGTGTCTGCAGGCAACAGTGAAGCATGGTGGAGGTTCCTTGTACGTTTGGGGCTGCATTTCTGCAAATGGAGTTGGGGATTTGGTCAGAATGAATGGTCTCCTCAATGCTGAGAAGTACAGGCAGATACGTATCCATCATGCAATCCCATCAGGGAGGCATCCGATTGGCCCCAAATTTATTCTGCAGCATGACAACGACCCCAAACATACAGCGACAGTCATTAAGAACTATCTTCAGCGTAAAGAAGAACAAGGAGTCCTGGAAGTGATGGTATGGCCCCCACAGAGCCCTGATCTCAACATCATCGAGTCTGTCTGGGATTACATGAAGAGAGAGAAGCAACTGAGGCTGCCTAAATCTACGGAGAACTAACCACAGTTCTAAGATGTTTGGGCCAACCTACCTGCCGAGTTCCTTCAAAAACTTTGTGCAAGTGTACCTAGAAGAATTGATGCTGTTTTGAAGGCAAAGGGTGGTCACACCAAATATAGATTTGATTTAGATTTTTCTTCTGTTCACTCACTTTGCATTTTGTTAATTGATAAATATAATCTATTAACATGTCTACATTCTTACTTTACAGCATTTTTTCACACCTGCGTCAAAAGTATCCAAAAAAACTGACTAAGACCACAGGTTGCAATGCGTGTAATGCTCTTTTGCCTACCGTGAATACAATTATAATAAATTGTTATTAAAAAGTAATAAACATACATTCATTTGGAACACTTTGCATTTATGAACTTGCATTGGATGGTGAATTGCCATCTTACTGCTTTCACCTTCAGCTATATATATTTTACTGGGATGTCACTAAATAAGGCATAAGGCCTGTCATTTTTGGTAAACAAGTCAGGTGGCGTGTGTACAGTCATGTGTATGCATCTGTATATGGACCAGAGAACGTGGGGTTTGTATAAAGTTCAATCCAAAAGGTAAATTGATTTTACCTTCCACAAAAGCTCACATTCCCGCTCTTCCAGGGCCTTCTTGTGTCGCGATGTGACGGCCTTTACTTCAGTTTGTACAACCTTGGCCTTTATCTCGACCTGTTCAGCAATTGCTTGGGCTTTCTCGATGCTTAGCTGAAATACACACAAAGACAAGAAATCCGTTTATAGAGAGACAACAAAAGAATACCCAACACCCCTCCCCCCCAGACTGTTTCAGTTTTTATATTGAGTATTAAGTGAAAGGATTCTTGCATTACAACCCTCAATATATAGAATTGATACAGTCCATGAACAAATTAAACATTAGATATTTCCGATTCCAGTAACTTGATAGTTGAATAAGGAGGTCACCGTTGAATTGAGTAAGACAACATTGAATAGTCTCAATCCCAATTCTAAGATATGAATTCCAACATTTTTTTTACATTGGCGTAATACGCTCTACTGGAATTAGAACTGAATTCAAAAAGGTAATGGAAAGAACACTAGATTTGACCCCAACCCTGATACAAAAGACATTTAATGTTGGTCTTCAGTGTTCATGGTGTCGAGACAAACAGCCCAAAACAGAGGGATACCAAAGAATACTCAGAAGTCATAAACGCATTGCAATTGACAAATTCACAGAGTATCTGTCACTCCATTAATTTTTTTTAACTAGAACAGTCCAACATAACTAAAAATATTATTGAAGTATATTTGGGCTCGAGGCTAGAGGAGTCTTATTGTATACTGTCCTTTTAAAACCATGTTCAATATACAGAAGGTAAAATATTTGACTGACGAGTATTCCTTCTTTTAAGCCCTGAACTGAAAGGCGAATTAGGACACACATTGACAGGAGCTGTGGTTGTGACACCACATGAAGCAGAAAAAGAGGCTGAAGCTAAAGGTCACGACATCTGACCCCTGTATAAACACGCCTGCAGGCAAACAAAAAGCAAGGGATCAGATTGTTCCAAAGGGAAGGAACATTGAAGCACGTTGCACACGCTACTCAAGCTTAGCATAATAAAGGACATACGACACTTAAATATAGAGGTTTGAGCAGGGGAAATCAGTTTCCCCCCCTCCCCCCATTACAAACATTTTGCAATTGCACACTTCTAAAGGATTATGGGGAAGGTTTTTTTTTTATTCATAAATCACACTATGGCAGAGCTTCCTCATGTAGAGCTGAAATCCAAACTCAAAGACCAAAATATCTTATTTAGCTCTGGGTCTTCACTTCATGCTGATGAAATTAAGTAAAATTAAATACTGACTTTCAAAATGGACGCTATTTCTTCCTGAAAGCAGCTTGAAAACAAATACTGCTTTAAACCTCTGTCAAACCTCAAACTCATAGCCCAACACACCACAAATTGGCTGTTGTGCTCTCTCGTTTCACATCACATCTTTCAATGGCCAAGTTAGCTTTTCCTTAAATAGAAAAAAACATTTTGGGCTACTATAAAGTCTACTCATTTGACCCCACTTTACAAATAATGAAAATACAAGACTTTTACACAATTCAGTATGAACAAACGTGATTTCCTGGCATCAATGTTAGAGGTTCTAGGTCTTTCTTAAAAGGACATAAAGAGCAAGGGTGGGGGTGGGGAGAAGGCAACCAATCAAAGATGGGATTTGGAAGCTCTGGCAGTACTGTGGGTCACAAGTTCAGGGTCAAAGTTCATGCGAGATAATACCTTGAGCAGTGGGCGGAAATTTGCTGACAGGGGAGCTAATGTGGTTTGTTTACATGCTGGGGTGGTTTACTCCATGGGGACCAAATCAAAAGGTTAAGATATTCTTCATGGTACAGCATCTGGCAGGGGAGAACCGCCTGAAACCTGTTCATGTCTCAAGTAACTTCAAAGCTTGACCACTGGGGATTAGGCTTCCAGGTCTCGGCTATATTCTACTGCTCATCTCACTCGAGATGTATTATGGGAAACCCATGAGTTGTACACTTTCAAAACAAACTGGTGCCAGCCAGATTTTGACACGCAAAACAGATTATCTGTCCGTCTGATTATCAAGGATCCATTTGCCTTTGGAATTACACTTCAAAATCAACACAGACATTATATTTTTCATATTTCCAAGGGCTTCCACTCTGGTATAGATGTCGGCGAGTTCCCCCCCTCAACTGTAAATGTTAAATCACATGCCAAATGCTTAGTAGATGGGGGGGGGGGGGGGGGGTGGGTTAAAAACAAACAGCAGAGCCACCGAAATCCGACAAATGAGATTTGGTGATTCGAGGCATTTACAGCTCCAAGCCTTTCATTGGAATAGTTTTCGGGTTAGCCCCCTTGGCATTGTTTAACTTCAGCATGCGTTTGTAAGCCAATAAAGCGGGGGTTACTTCTTTTAGAGTAATGGTTTGAGACGCAGGGTCTGGTACGTTGTTTAGCCCAGTGGAATAAAAGGATTAGCTAATTCCAGCGCAGGGCCTCTGAGCATTAAAGCCTGTGTACCACTGTGTGCCATCCTTTCCCATTCAGGGGCACCAGTGGACAACTGGGGGTGGTCACAGGGTTAGGGAAGTAGGGGGGGGGCTATGCTCTGGCATTGAGCTTTCTTCTCAAATTAAAGCACAAGACCAGAAAAAAGGAAAATGGAGAAAATTAACCCTATGATTTGTTATGGGAGTGTTAAGAAGGAATCTATTCCAAATGTTTAAAGAAATAAGATTAATAGAGAAGTTAGCAATGAAACGGATTGAAATGTTTGAAATAATATAATATATAATACAAAGATTATCCCAAATAAAAAGTTTAAAACAAAGCTAATGGGTACACATTCCATTAAACCAAATAATAAGTAACCAGTAATTTGTTTCTGTATTGACAATTTGCACATGCTCGAGGGTTTTTTAGGCATGGTATAATGAGCAACATGGCTTAGGAGTATATTTCCTTTAAGACAGGACCTCATAGTATATCAATAACAAGGTTTACATTTTTTTAGAACCTTTTTCTTCAAGTGTTATTAAACCTCTCTCCAGGACATAAGCATTGCCTTGCAGGAGGCTCTTGTGGCACCTACTTACATTTGAAAAGGTAAACAATGTGTGTAGATGCCATGGTGGGTGTGTGTGTGTGAGGGAGATGTGGTGGTAAAAAAAAAAAAAGAAGATTGCACCCCCATGAGGAGAACCCTTTCTCCCTAAATTCCTTTCAATTGCCCCCTCCTACACCCCTTTCCCTTCACAGCTGGACGCTTCTTATCTCTTTGCCAACAGGCTTATGTGAGGCCTATCTGCCGCAGCTCTTATTTGAACAGGACAAATGGCCGCTTTCCAGCCACCAACCGTTCCTCTCCTCTTTCCCTGAAGGCCTTTGAAGTCAGAAGATGACAGAAACACTTCCTCTGTGTTCTGCTAATGATCCATCCTGCTTCAGCAATCAGCCCCCTGAATACAAACTGTCAGGCGACCCAGCGGCCGCCACAGCTCCCCTTTCTTCAGAGTGGAAGCAGGGGGGGTGCCAACCTCGATGCCATTGGAAAATCACCTCATTTGCACAGGCCTTTTGAAAGCTCTTGATTCAATTTCAGAAATGCCACTCACACAAAACTGCTACTCCATCCCCTTCGTGAGTGCCCCCCCACCACCCTCTTTTTTCCCTATTGCTTTAATGGAACAGAAGAAATTGCCATTTGCACAATAGAGCAAGAGTCGGGATTCTTTCTGCTAATAAGGTTTTATGCTTATGAGACACACAATACTGTTCTTTATTTTGAAGTTACTTTGAAGACATGGATTTCCTTTCAAAAAAGTTAAAGGCATTGAAAACGATAGCCCCTCACCAATCCTTTAATAAACCATTTGCCAAATCAAGATCATTTCAATAGTTAGCTTCTATTTTGGTTCTGGACTGCTGCTTAAAACACAACAAAACTGATCAAAATACTGAAATGTACCTGACAATGTCCACCGAGGAGTCCAATATTCAAAAATGTACGTCTCCAAATGCAATCTCAGTGGAGGGACAGGACACATGAACAGATGAGCAAAACACTTGTATTATGAATGGCTCTGTACCCATCCTTGTTTTGTTGCATCTTAACCGTCACTCAGTGTTAGTCCAATCTGTAGCAAGAAGATTAAGGAACACAACACCTCTCAAATTGCCTTGTTTTTACTGTCAAATGATAGTTTGAGCATGCCTGGCAGCTGGCTCCCTACTGCTCCTGTACACTCAGCCACCACATACACGGGGAGTGGCCTCTTCAGTGGCCTACTGTGATAGGTAGAAGGGGACGGTGACCTATAAAACCATTGCAAACCCGGGGGTACCTGAACAGCCTGCCTGCCCTGCTGTGCGTCTGCCAGCAGCTGGATGGTGATGGCCCTGGAGTCCTGGACGGCATCTTGGAGGTAGATGAAACTGTGGCCGACATGTCTTCCCATGCTGCACTCCCTACAGATAGGCACCGAGCAGGTGTCACAGAAGAACCGAAACACCTAGACAAGGAAAATAATAATAATTCAGATGTTAAAATTAATAAACTATTTGCTACACAAATACTGGGTGTAATGGGGAATAATTGTTAGAAATGTATTAGATATATAAAAAACAAACTGTTACTTGTTGGCTTTTATTGTAATGTGTATTATTCAGTTGCTTAAAATAGAAGGAAAAACATCTCTCAAGTATTAGTTTTGTGGTTTTACTCCAGGTAATGGAGTAATTTTGTCTCTCACTTGGAAACTTGAATAAAATTAAACTGAAGGCAGAGAAATGGGAGAGTAGCACACATACACACAACCCCTCTAATTATGCCACCATTTTAGGGTAATTGTCTTGACATGGTCAAATGTGCCATGTGTGGGAAATTGATTTCTGGTTCCATGTAGCAGGATTCATATCCAGATTTCCTTTACTGCCTTGGACAGTGTCCCGTTACAAATGATATGCACACTGCAGGCATTTACCCATTCACCAAGAAGGCTGGGACAAATAGAAACATCCCTCTACTAATCGTCTGTAATGTATTACTTGAAGCCATTTAAATTTCATATGAAGCTAATGCCATAATAGGAGGTTTCTCTTTTTTAAAGGATCCCTCCATGTGGATTTGCGAATTACAGACATTAACTATATACCGTACATGCACATCTTGGTTTGAAACCGCCAATAAATCAAATTGCTCCCAGTCCAGAGAAGAAGAGCATTTCATGAAATTCAGAACTATATATAATGCTTTTGTACCCAACAAGCTACACAAACCATACAAACTAAATGGGGAATGGTTATGGTTTTGTCTGTTCAAAATAACTTACTTTAAACTAGCATGCATCTCTTGGTCATGGAGCAATAATGAAAATAAAATGTGGTATGCAGTAGGATTTATTATGTTTTAATAGTTTAATAGTTGCGTAGAATTCCTGATTCAGTACCCCAGCTGTCTCCCTGTGTATTTGCTTTCTTTAAAAATGTATTCGCATTGACAGATCACCCTCACAGGCAAAGTCCCCAAGTCATCGCCTTGATGGAATTTAAATGTAGAGTCAATGGCACAGATAGTCAAAAACACGGTCATCATAAATAACTCCATATGTCCTAATCTAGCCTGGGTAAAGAAGTGGAGATGGTAGGAGAGAAAGGAGGGGGGAAGAGTCACATATTCTTTCCCAGGTGCCATTCAATCTGCTCTTCAAATGTGAAGGGACTCAGTTTGTGGGTGTTGGGAAGAATGAAACCGAATCCCTATGGGAGGCCCCCAACAATCAATCCATTGGTATTGAATGGCTTCTCACGCAAAACTCTGAACCCCCTATCCCAACCCTCCCCCGGGTCCCACCAACCCTACCCCCTTACTCTCCCCCTCCCCATCCTTTCCTGCCAAACATTTTCAAAATTCCAGGGTTAGTCTGGAACAAAAGGGAGGAATGCAGATACCATGGAGAATGAAGCAACTGAAACAAAACATCACAGAACTACGCAGGAGCAAAAGCAGGTCAATGATTATCTCACACCCTTTTTCACATGCTCTCCAAACCAGACATTTCTTCTAAAGGGCCCTTATCACCCGCAATGTCTTTGCCCGACAGCTTGGTGATAAAATGAACAGCCAGCTAGAATTCCCCCCTGACCTACACTGCAGTTTTCTAATCAAACCCCACTACTTTATTTCTTGTTTTATCAACTAAATAAAAACACAAGTTTCCCTAGTGGTCAGTTTCTTCCCCCCCCCCCCCCCACCAAAGAATCACATTCCTGTTGATTAATTTCCAACTGCCACTCATTGTTTTAGCCCCCCCAGAGTCCACCTTCAGCAGATAATCACTTATGTTAATAGCACCGCTACAGAGATTAGATGCATGCTTTTCAGAAGGGGGGAAAAAGCAGCACCTAAGCTGCTTCCAACATACATACTGTCTGTGCTGAGCAAACCAGGGTAAAACCTCAATATACCTCCTCAAAACATCTTCATGCCAGCTCTAAAAATCAACAAAAAAGCTGAGGTTCTCTGAGTTTTGAGCCATTCTAGCCCCATTGAATTTTGCAGAGCAGTTGGACATTTCTCAAATATATCTGGATTTCATTTTGTGCTTGGGCCCTTGGGGTCACAGGATGAACAATTTACTCTCATTGTCAAATGAAAGGCATTTAATTAACCATTCGGCTAAGTCGGAGGCCTCAGCTGCTGCTGTAAAACCCAGAAGGTTCTCCAAAGCAGTTATTTCATGCAATGGAATAGCCCAATAAAGCCCCCCAATTTCAGGTTTGTCCAATTAAAGGTATTGTGACTGCTATGGTTTACATATCCTGCTTTGCTCATGGTGTGCAATAAAGACAAAACTTAAATCAAGAGCTTTAATAAAGATATCCAAAAAAATGCAGGCTACCCTTTCCATTTACAAGATGGTTCGGCTTCAGTGCGATTAATAGCTTTCACCATTTCCCTTGCATTGTGTCCTCAGAAATAAGTTAGTCTCGCTAGAGGAATGTGGGCTTTTCAAATCACAGAGTGTTTTGTCAGGAGCTATCTTAATTAATCATTGTTTTGGTTCAGGCATATTTAAAAAAAGTAAAACAGCACCAAGTAAATTATTCAACCCTTTCTTCCTCAACAAACTCTGCAATCTCTAAAGACTACAGCAATAAAATGGAGTTCCTTCCAGGTTACTTCGCTTAGCTGTGGTCTTCAAATAATGTCAATATATTGACTCTGCTGTATCACCTTACTCATAATAGATTGAAGTATATAGCCTTAAAACATACATTAAAGTCTTTCTTTCCCATAGGATTTTGCCCATGCTTTTCACTGGGCTGATGTTGTATAGGTTTGATGACATATGCATTTGGCTTGTGTCCAACATACTATATTACTATTCTACAGGTTTGTGGCACTGGCTGTGTGCAGCAGGGAACTGTGGGTCACAGCAAATAGGTCCTGGAGAGATGCTAAGCAGTATATATATATATATACAGTATTATCCAGGCTGTCTTTATATATAACCCAAATAATATAGCCCACCCCAGATAATCATAGACATCAACTGCATTTCAGTCTACCAGTCAATTATGAGTTAGCCTACACTATATTTATGTATTCTATAGAATTCAAAATGTGTATTTAATGCATAATCAAATGTTTTAGATGTATTGCCTTTTATTAGCAATATAACTGACATGCTAAAATTCTAATTTCATGTTTGGTTTGAACAGAAGATGCTGAAGAAAACCAGCTCTGTATGGTGGCTGAGAAGTGAAATGAATCAACACACAAAAGCCACTGTGGGTACACTTCGCCACAGTGATCTGGACTCCAAAATGGAGAGCAGCGTGCGGCAAAGCAGGACGTTTTGTAGTTTTGGTACATAAATTTCCTGTAATTCAGCTGGATCGAATGCCTTAACCTTTCACAGTAGCACCATTTAAATGAGAATGGGGGCAAACGTGTGATGAAGACAGGGTAAAAAAAGTCAAGCAAAAGCTTTGTTCTCAGCCAATGGAACCCCACCCCCATCAGTTATGTAGCCAAACCACTTTAGGACATCCAGTTCATGCAGGGCGGACACAATGGTAAATGGGCGAATCCCTGCAGATTGGGAAGGGAAATCATGAATTACAGGCAAGGGACCAATACCATGTACCGCATTAAGCCTTCATTGAAAATAACCATAGAGCAGTAGGCATTCCATTAAATTAGTAATCCCACAACAGTGCGAAGCCTTGACAGCACTAAACTGTGCCACAGGGCCAGATGAAACCTTAATTAGATCTCTACCAGTATTTCACTGGAACCATCTGTACCAAGCCGTTAAACGTCCAAATATCCATCATTATATATAAGCGCAATATAGTCCTTATCACAGTCCAATCTGTCACTGCTGCATTTGCCAAATATATATTCTAATTGCAGTACTGCACCCATTGCAGAGTTCCCAATCCAAACTGGCTATAATTTCCATTTTTTTCACCCCCAAAGGCACATGTGCGAAGAGTACGGAGATATTTACTGCCTTTTGCATTGATAAAACAAACCTGGTACTGTACACAACTTAGGCAAGCCTTTTTCTAAACTGTTGGACAGTCTTCAACCTTTAAATTCCAACTGTTTTTTAAGGCTTTAAAAAAAATCATTACAAATTGATGGGGAGGATTATTAAATCCGATTACTTGTACCTAGTTAAATCACAGACTCTGATCAGAAACGGGTTCAGATTCTTGGTTCATTAGGCCCATGCTCATGAAATAATAGGCTCAATGTACTCAAACACACCAATTAAAAAAATTGCTTTCAGGTCTATTTTTTAACAAGACTGCTTAGATGATTAATTCATACTTTATTATTTACATTATTTACACTAAAGGACTATAACAAGATGAATAAATTGAGCAACACGGTTGTGCCAAGTTATTCAGGTTGATGAGTCACTTTTTAGTTTTTTCACCAATTGCAGCTTAAAAAAAACACAAAATGTAACCAGACCGTCCAAAATGCTTACATTAGTGACCTAGAACACAATTTACAGTACAGCTATAACAATAAATAATACAACACCACACTATTAGTACCTTGAAAACTGGGCCTGGCACTTCTGACCCACTTTAATGATTTCTAGCTCTATAGCAAACCTGCTTTGCCTCTCTTTCTCCCAGTCTTATTTTGCACCATTTCATTTTATTTATTGTATCGTACTGGAGAATTATTAAAAGTTAAAATATTGTACCATTACTGGTTTGACCCAATCCTCAAAAGTTAATTGATGCGTTACACAAAGACGACACCTAGTTGAAGTGCAACGTAAACAAAGGATAATAGCCAAATTATAATATTTCCATCAAAAAGAGAACATCAAAAGTAAGAGGGGGGGGTGAAGTTAATAAATTACAAGCAATAACACCTTATGACTTTGTTTCTCTGATCAAAGCTCTTCGTACGTTCTTCGGAATCAAGGTCAATATAACATGTTTTACATGCGTGTGTGTGTATCCCCCTAGAGTTTAATCAATGCAACATGTTAGGAAACCTGCAGAAGGTCAAAAGGAAATGATTAATACTGCTGAAGCACTGGCCATGATGGGTCGATCAAAGACCTCCAAACAGTTATTAAGTGGGTCAAGGGGCCACCAGTAATTGAGGACAAAGTGAATTAAGTGGTTCCCATAACTGGGTGTATGACAAGGATCCTAACAAGAAATGCACAACATGTCTGTTCCAGGACACACATTAATTCATAGCAAATGGCTATTGTCTGACAGGAGAACAATCCCACTGCAGGTAAATGCAAAAGGTAAGATGGACGCCACAGCATTTGCTTTGTTTACACTTTACCCGAGAGTCTGAACTCTGCCTGAGCTCTTGAAACTTAAGGCTCAATTTTTTTTTTTGACAGCTTTACTATCATGTTAGTTGTATGACAAGAGCCCCTTTTAGGTCACGTTACGCATCATACAAAATAACGTTAGCTTTTCCAGCCTCACAAATGGGTTTTATGAAGTTTAGAAACACACAACCCTTCCCAATATTATTCCACGGCGGTCAAAGAAAAATAGGTTTCTTTAGATTAAGTCTCTCCTGAATTCTGGACTGAATCAGCTTTATTGCACACCATTAAATGAGTTCCTACACCGCGTTGATTTAAGGAAGCTTAATGTTTATACTCTACAGAAGCCAACCATGGCAATAAGCAACAAAAGCATTGCGAAAAGAAAGACGAGGAAGGAAAAGGCCGTGTTAAAACCTTCCGTTTTCTCCAGTGGATGGGTACAGGCTAAAGGAACTCATGAGAACACAAACAAAAACAATTTCATCGCCATGGGCTAGAATGTGCGTGGGAGGATCGCAAAAATTAGTTTTACAAGACTCAAAGAATGTAGATGTTTTTATGTTGCATTTCATTTCTGTCTCATGATAGTCATGTATGAACACTTACAGAAGAGGACAATTTGTACTTTCAACTCCTGAGGTATTCATTTGAGGTTTTAGGTAATACACACCAGACTCGTCATTCAGTCACATTTTCTCTGTCAGTTTAGATGATCAATTTAAGAAAAACACAGTTGAATGATTGAATATATATATATTTTTTTAGGAATATCCCTTTAACACATATTACATACATCTACACACAAACGTTTTTCAGAGCAAGTCACATTGTTAGCCTTTATGCCTGGCAGAAGTGGCGTTACAGAATTTTACACACAGTGGCCGAAGGGGCTGGCAAGGTGTGTAATAATCTTTTGAGAATACTCCTTTGCCTACTTTATTGTCAAAGGACCAATCAACCATTAGCTCTAATGTTCCAGGCCCTATCTTACCTTTAGGTAATATGGTTTCTGCATTTAATGGCAGGTGAATGGTCTTATCGATTTACATTAAGGTAAAGTTATTAAAGAAGCTGAAGCACAGTCTGAGAATGTCAATGACTCACTCCACATTAATAACTTTACAAATGTGCCCAGGATGAACGCAGCATTAAAAACAAGTCTTTAGTTTCCAATAAGTCTCCCATTACTACTGGAACTGCAGTGGTCTGACTGGACAATCATATAAACAACTGCCAAATCTCCCCAGGAAAAAAAAAGAACTTTAATGTCCTGAGAGATGTTGTACAGCCTTTATATCAATTACTTGTTTCCCCTTTTTCACCACTCTTTGGACCCCACAGCTGAATGAGATTAATGTTTTGAAACTTGCAGTGGAAACTGCTGGGAGGTGTGGACTGGTTTCACACTCCCATTGGTTAAACTGAGGAAGCAAAACAATATCAGCTGGATAGTATATTTCCCACGTGACATCCTTTAGTTCAACCAGCATGAATAGAGTGGAGAAAGCTACACATCAGCTCAGGGACTGGGAGAGGAATTCTCAGTTTTCCATGAAAAACAAAATCAATGAAAGCAGCTCACGTGAACGCTTTAGTCTAAAGCTCCCTGCAACTTCAGTGCCGAGGATTCAGGGCAGAAATGCAAGGAATATCAGTTTCCTGAACATGTTACTTTTCACAGGGATAGTAGAAAACATTACTATAAAATGAGTCAGACTTCAGGTATGCCCCCAAAGCTGTGCCCTCCCCCAAAAAAAGGATTAAACAAAAAAACACTTTGATCAACTGCCAAATGTGATTGCACGTGGTACAGGCATGTTTTGGATTTGCACATGCACTGGGAAATCAACACCAGTAGTCTGTCATCAGTTTAAGCATCCTCACAATTACATAACCCACTGAAGACCGGCAGGAAACGGGATAAAAATACATAATTCAAAAAGAAAGGACAGATTAGCACAAAGGACCACCAAAAAGATCACACTTGATATATAACTGCACTTAAGATCACAAAGATACATTCAAATAGAACTGCATAATACACTAATTGGAACTACAGCAGATATTTGTTAAACTCTCAAAAACTCGGGATAACATTTAGTTGGGCTGTTTCTATTCACCGGAAATATAGCTTAATAGCTTCTTAAAACTGAATGTACTGTAGTTGTTGTTAGAAAGCCTAAATCATACATGCATCCAGTTACACAATGAAAGTTTACTCCTTCGCCGGTCATTGCAGCTCATTTGCTAAAGAACTTACAGTAGTGTTTACTGCTGTGATAAAACTACAATGTTCAGTTTAGAACATCTGCAAAGATGGTGTTAGTTTCTATGTGGCATTTAGAAAAAAAAAAAAGATCAGTCACAGGCAGGTTGTTTTCTGGTGATGGTTGGATAATATTATGCAAGGACAGTGGGGGTTGTCCAAAGCCACAGCTGTGACCTTTCAAGGAAGGTTAATGTATCCAGATTGACTATATGCTATAACAGTGCTCAGAATAGCAACATGTTATAGTTCTATGTATTAGTGTATTTCCTCCATGTGAAATCAATTTCCTCTCACACAGCAAAGACACGCTGCAGATCACTTTCGTGCTGCATAAAATATAATTTTACGATCGTGCAAAGTAGCTCAAACCGAAGAGGCCCGAAGATACGCATCTGGTTATTTCTTTAAAAGATGGCAAATGTCTTTTCCTGCCTACAGAAATCAACACATGCTTTTCAGCCACCATCACCCTCACATACATACACACAGATACAAATGAATGAAAAAGTGTTGATGGCGATTACACAGTTAACATTTGTTTTCTGACTGTGCACAATCCATAAAAGGTATTTCTTTCAAATACAGTCAATGGAATGTAATTACCACATTAAATGGGCTATTGGAAAACCAGACTGTTCCCTAACAGTGGCGAAAGCGCCCCCAGGACAGATGCTGAGTCAGCCAGATGACTATGGCTAAAATGGAATCTAACCTAGACCCCAAACCTTTTTTTTTTTTTTGGCTAGCTCCTTTATTTGTTCTTGTGTCGACATATAGACCACTACAGACCCCAATTACTCACTGGCACCATCAGCCCAACCTTAGAATGGATAATCCCAAATAGACAACTTAAACCAAATGAGTCAGTATTGACCCCACACTCTTGGAATTTTTCAAAACCGTTTTTTGAAACCGTATTACAAAGGTTGTTTTTTGGACGCCTGAAGATTGCTGCATCATTTTCGTTTTTCTAAGATACCAGACATTTCTGAATTCTTAAAAAGGAAATTTCAGACACATGGGCATTAAAAAAAGAA
This sequence comes from Amia ocellicauda, assembly GCF_036373705.1. NCBI lineage: Eukaryota > Metazoa > Chordata > Actinopteri > Amiiformes > Amiidae > Amia > Amia ocellicauda. The sequence continues at coordinate 9,946,042 of NC_089867.1, read as the reverse complement.
AAAAGAAAAAGGAAGTCTTAATTCTACTGAAACGGGCTATGAAGGTTTTCAGTCTTTCAGAACCCATCCTTGCAGTGAATCCTCAGTTCCACCAATTTCATTTTCAAGGAAGCTTCTCTGAAAAAGGGATCTCTCAACGTGCACAAGGTCACCAGCATATTAGGTGTCTATTATAATGACACAGAGATTTAAATTAATTTTGATCTGCTTATACACACTAAAACCGGGGGTCAAAGCTCTTTAGTTGGCAAGACGTTAAATCGGTCAGCAGAAGCATACACTCTCGGGGCCCCATCCATTCAATATAGCCCTTTACCTTGAGGTAAAATGGGAAGGCAGAAAATAAAGCAAAATGGGTCTTGATATATCATGGTTACATTTGATTATGGCTGGCTCATGACAAGACCATGACTTTTGAAGTATCAGCCATTCTAAGAAACTGGAGAAAAGGAATAAATCAATAAATCAAATGGATAAATGTGCTAGAATCCCATCAGACCTCTCCCCTTATGAATGATCATATCAGATTTATTATTGGTAAATGTGACAGATGACGTTTTGCAGTCAGGGTACAATTGCATTTTTTCATGTCAGTTAATTTCATTTTTCAAAAGGCAAATATCCTATTTTGTGTAAGGTCTGGAGAAAAATAAAACCTACATACAGAAAATCTTGTTTCATTAAAAGGGTAAGAACAGGAGGAACTAGGCATAACCTCAAGACTGCTGGACATTTAACAGTCAAAAATGTTTGTACAGAAACTCGATTGCAAAACATGGACACTCACTGACGGAAGGCATACATGTACTGTCATTTTACCTCAAAAGCAACTTCATTCAACCATATGGCTTTTTTTTTTTTTCGTTCTCAGAACTGCAGTGCTTTTTAAGTGCACTTTCACATATAGTATATCAAAGCACCCAAAAGAAAGCACATGAAAATAGTTAAAAACAAAAAGAAAAAAGGAGGGGGACGGGGACGGGGACTAAAACTAGGTCATAAAACGCATGCTGAAAAGCTTTTGGGGTTGCTTCATGGATATCTCCCCTACTGGTCAGAGCATTCTTTATAGCCACCAGTGACTTTTATTAGATTATTAGAAGTGACTGTTATTTGCCTCCTGCCTCCAAGTCTCTGGCTCTGAGCCAAATAACACGAAAGCATTGAATGTAATAAAAACTTAACACAACTTTTGAACACTTTGTCCACCTTAATTTTTATATAGTCAAATCAGGATAAATGAAGTACTTCATGCGTGATGTTATTTCATATGGAAAAACCATTACAACATTCGGCGTAACAGTTAGTCAAAATTACGGACTATAAAAGGTGTATTGCAATCAGCGTCCATGTGCAAAGTTTTACTGTGCTGTGTTTGCAGTACAGTTTATAGGCTGTCAGAAATCAGCTGACACTTGCACAGCTGCTGTATGCATGTACTTTTACTTCAAGAATATAAAAGAAAATGAAATGGCCAGAGTTAAAAATGCAGTCTGGATTGTAGTACCCCCCCCCCCCCCCCCATTTACTTTGGTTTGGAATGTTTGCATTTTAGGGGAAAAAAAAAGAAAATAAAAGGTTGCTTTTTAAGGATGATTTATATGTAACAGTTACAATACTATGTAATCTTTACAATATTTTTACAATAAAGATAATTACTTTACTACTCAGCTGGGATGTTTTTATTAAATCCACCTTATATTCTTTCAAAAGCTGAAGAGTCTTCACGGGTGCAAACTGCAAGACTAACACTGAGTAGCATTTTAACAGATTTAACAAAGTCTTTTAAACCGTTTCAATTAAGCAGAAGTAAGCTATTTAAGAATTTCAGTTACACACATCTGACTATGCAAATTTATCCAAAACAAGGTAGTAAGACTGAAATATCCAGAAGAAGATAGTAAGGGGGGAAAAAAGGGGCCTGGAGCACATAACACCTAAAAATGGATCAAACTATTATTCATCGTTTCTCCTAATTTGTGAGAATTTCCAACGCAAAAGGAAAACTGCCACCAAGGAAATTCCATGTTTAAGCCCAAAGGAAGTACTTTAAACCATGCTTTACCATCTGGCCCTGTACCCTTTTACATTGCTGTCCAAGGCAACAGGTTTGTGTGCTTTTGCAGTTAGTCTTTCAAAGCTACAGTGCTCAATTTGAGAAGAAAAGTGAGGGGCGCAATAAAGATGGGCAGCGATATTAACAGGTAGAATTGTGATGTAAATTACATTCACTGCTGTTTAATAACTCAGCATCACCTTGTTTATTCTTCAGGAATAGAAATGCAAACTCCAAGGATGTAATAGGCTAGGGCATTGAAGAAATCCAGTCTATGCTAGCTTTGTATGCATATGTATATGCAGAGTATTGAATAACAAGAGTTTTGTATAAGTCAGTCAAGAAAGCTGAATGTCTCCAGCACTCAAGTTGATGACTGGTCCCCTGCATACAAGCTGTGTTTGGACCTTACCCCTGGGGAGCTTGTCAGCGATCCCCATCTAAGAACAAAAGAGGAGTTCGGCTGGAGGCTAATCACAGAATCTGCTCTGGTCCTCCACTGCCCAGTGGGGCACAGCAAGAGAGCTGGGATGTTCTTCAGTGTGACAGATGGTATAGCCCGACTTCATGGCAAAATAAAATTAGAATGAAAGAAATTATAAAATGTTTTTCGTTACCGTCAAACTGCATATGCTTTTGATGGGAGAGGGGAAAGGCGATGGCGTGCTTTGAAAAGCAGAATTTCACATTTAAAAACAGAAGTAATTTTTCATCATTTGCGTCCGTGTCACTTCACTTTTTGTACTTCCACCACATACTATAATGATCTAATCTAATGATCAGATATACTGTATCTTTTTGCCTCAGAGAAAGGAACTTGTCTGACATTTTATATACAAGGTACTTTTTACACACCAGGTTATCTGCCGAATAGGGTGACTTAGTTACTCCTTCTAAAATGCAATATAAACAGGTAAACACTGCTATTACAACAAGTTTGTTTATATAGCATTGCAGATGGAACTACAATAATAAAGCACATTGCACACCGAATTGAAGGTGCATTTTGTCAGCTTGAAAGTATTGTGCTTTCCTTATAAAATCCATCATTAACAGGTTGTGTTACATTAGTTTCCCCACCTTAAAACCCTTCACATACTGACTTATGACTTGAGCTGGAATTCTCTCTAATACCTATACAGCATAAGCTCTAAATAGAAACCATAGCCTATACAAATAAACACCCAACATTAAAAAACATGTGTGCATGGAATAGCTCAGGGTGAAGTGTCTAAGGTCAAAACTGTGGATTTATGACCCAGTTGAAAAGGCTTGCAATTACCCTGCAGAACACAAGCAGAAATGAATGGTGAGCGTCACAGAACGCCTGATAACTCTTATGCTTACAAAATAGTTACAACTTCATATAGTAAGGAAATCCCAGTCTCACCCCGAAACAATTATGTTTTCAAGTTTTCAAACTGAATAGTTTTATTAGGCACACATTTAGACAATCAAACTCGTTTCACTTGCTGCTCAAGCTGTAGCCTAATCTCTCAAATGTAATGGTCTTGACGAAACACTCACACTGTCAGAAACATAGAAAATATCCTAAAAGTCCAAAGGGGTTAAGACAACTCCAAGTCTGTCTGAAGAAAGCACGGAGCACAACCAAATAAACCCTTATATTCTGACACAATTAGTTCAGTGTAAAGATGGGAAGAAATGACAAACTAACCCCCTAAACAAAAAGGTCTGAAAAGCTTGAATCCAAGCAGTTGAACAAGATCAAGTGAACACTCAAAACTACCTGTGAGAACTCAAGGGTGATCCGTTAATGGTTAATTAATCCAGTATTATAAGTTAAATTGCGTTGGTGTTTACAATACATTACGGAGATCAATTCAACCCAAATCAATAAAGTACTTGATAGCTACTTAACTTGACAAGCACTCCATTTATCTCAAGAAGCACAGACTTAAAAAGATTAATCCATTTAAAAGCCCTGCACTTGCCACAACCTCCCTTTCCACTTTCCCACTTTTAAAAGGTTAGCCTTTTGCTGCTCAAGGAGTTCTCAAATGTAATGTCTCACATCAAAACAGAGTGACCACCTGGGGGTACTGGAATATTCAAGGCATGTTACTTTCACAAAAGGTTTATTTCCTGTACCTCAAATCATTCCCTGCAATAGTTAAAATTGTCCAACTCCTTTAACCACAAAATTAAACTAATTCCTCTAGATGAGAATTGTATTCTATTTTATATACTACCAACTTATCCTACAAACACAGAAAAAGCTGGAAGCAGGAAAGCCATTCCTAATACAGTACAGTATAGTCCTGGGACAGAGGACGAGAGTTAATTGTTCATGGACATTTGCAGCAAACTGGGAATAGAGGATTGATTGATCCCTTCTGGAGCCTTTACTCCATCACCCTTCATTCCTATGGTTCCTGTGGTGTGAACAAGCTGACCGATGCAAATCAAGAAAACTAGAACGCAGCCAAAAAGACTCGGCTCCCATCGACAGTGCCTGTAAAGATGCATCTTTGAAGGTTTAACGGGAAACTCATTTCAGGATTCCTCTGATGCACGTATGTTTTCCTATAGATCAGTAGGGTTTGGAATATTCCGTGTCTCAAGAAACTACCAAAGACATCTTCAGTCCCCAGTTCCTCATTTTCATAAAGGTTCAAATATCTTATCTAACTTATCATTTATTTTCTCAGTAGATTAAGAACAGGACATCCACAGACTGACCAGTAATCTATATGAATATACAAACTGTAGTACAACTGTGAATCTCTTGACTTTTCTTTGCTCACTAGCAAACTTTTACACATCTCCCGACATAAAGCATTGTGGCATTTCCGGCATCTTGCCAGATCAGATCACCAGGAAATATATGCATCATGATTTATATAAAATGTATTCCTGTAAATGCCTTTCCTTTTACTAATCTTTAGGCAATGATACAAGTTCTCCTATTTGCAGAGAAGCAGTTGGTCCCTGGAAAGACCCCAGGAACTAATTTCCTGCTGCATATTGCCAATCCCACACAGATAAATGAGAAACCTCATATCCCCTGCCAAGAATTTCCAGATATCACCAAACATAATTTAATGGATATTATACTACACTTTCATCAGACCATACATCACACAAGCAAATAATTCATTATTTTTCACTGATCTTGTTTGTGCTTCAGAATTTATTTCCTTCTACTGTATCTATGCCTTGCTTGACAGTTTAGTTTATTATTTTTGTATTTAATTATCCAGGGTGACTTACAGTTTACACAAACATTACAAAAGTTGTGTGACACAAACCAAGACACAATCTTTAAAAAGTGAACTAATGTATACCCCCAAATTGCATTTCAGATTCATATCATTATAATACATTCTACATTTCTTCAAAATAACACCTACATTTGCATACCTGAAGAGGAATTTGAATAATCTTCAGTTGGGCCGTGTTTCAACATACTGGCCTGGGGGGATATGAAGCAGACAAACCTTTGTTCACCATTTGCTCTGACCTAACAGGCCTCCGTGTTAAAGCTGTAGGCCTATAAGGCTGTACTATTTGCGGTTCCATAGAAAAAGCACTTTGAGACTCATTTTTACAGTACAGGCACACAATACCAAAGAACACCACCATTTGGCCTGATCTAGTGGCCTCTGACCCGTGCAGCAGACAAAGACAGCAGTGGCTAATTCAGCTGTGAAAAGTTCTCCGTGAAGCCAAGATGACACAGTGGTTGCCAAGGAGAGCATACATTCTTCCAATTCAATCCTCTACGCTGCACGTTCAGTGGCTCAGCAGAACTGTACCTACTGGGTTCTCTTCCAGTGGTTTAAGAAGAATTAGAAACTAAAATAATCAATAAAACTACACTTCCATCTTCTCAAATGGGATATACTCAAATGTAGAATGGGCTATCTTGCTTGGAAGAGAAAGTGTTAGTTTTAATCACCACCCATTAAAAGCCTCTGCCCTGTGAAGAAAAGAAACTATCTAAAGCCAGATCTAAGAGTAGACTCAGAGACAGGATGGCTAGGACTGCTCTTTATGGACCATTATGCCTTCAAAAGCAATTAAGGGGTTGAGGGTGTGAGGCAGTAGGCTTGGGTTAGACCTCCTGGTCACAAACACTATTGTTTGACCTTTCACATTCAGGATTTCCTATCCCCCTCACCCCCAGCTGGGCCGGAATTTTTTTAAGTCACCCGGCAGTGTGGTATGTTTGTGGAGCCACTTCTGCAGATGGCGAGGATGTCCTAGGTTACACATCAAACCTCAGCTACTTTCTGGGAAATCAACAAAAGCACTGACCACACAAACTCAACGACACATTCTTCACTTTTATAGCACCAATTTAAGACCCATGACTCAATGAGGAGTAGGGCTTTTGTGTTCGGTTCTTAAGCTGGCTTGTTACAAAAAAAGAAGAGGGGGGGGAGGAGGGGTTGCATTTTCCTTGAGATTCTTATCGGGTTTCTCTTAATCTGCAAGTGTGGCAACCCAACTCACTAGCCAAAGGCTGACATCATGGCATTCCAGCAGGCTTCCGTCTTTGCAAGGACTTCCTGCACTCTCTAATAAACCAAGGGGTAGAATGAGTCATGGATACAGCAGACTGTAAAACCTGCTCTGCACGCTTCCGTTCTGCCTTTTACCAAGAAATAAGAAAGTACGATTCAACTGTACATCACTCTGCTGTAGCATACCAATTGAGTCTCTACGACAAATAAACATTTTATTGTTTTGGCTTGAAACGACTTGAGCAGTGAGATGGTGAGGAGATGAACCAAGGAAATCTAAACCGAAAGACCTAAAAAGAAAGGCAACAACAAAAAATCTTCACTGATGGTTTGCAACAGAACACCATAACCCCCAAATTCTGTGACAAAGGAGCAGTTGTATTTTTTTGTTTTTAGATTTTACTTATATTTTATGTAGTGGGAGATACCATGGAAACCAAGGAAATAATTTTCCCCTCATTAGATTATTATACTATTAGTCAGTAGAGGGTGTGTTGATTAGTCCTTTTGTACTGATTCTGCCATGGATTTTGTAAAGCTTCATTAATATGATAGTTTTCATAAAACGCAAGACAAATATAGGCAATTATATGACATTATCTAACTAATCAATGCAGAAAATCAACCTGCTGGAGGTCAATGAGCCCATTCTACCAAGGGTATAATTATTTAGGCATTCTACACATTTGAGTTTTGCCTACAACAACTGAGCTCCATTTTCTTTCTAAGTGGATATCCCCAAGATCTCCTCAAGAAACAATAGGTATTGTATTGTCCACAACCTAGGGGGTAATATGTAAATATATAGCTGTAAAGAAAACAGCTCAAGGACTATGCAATGTAAATATATAGCACTACTGATTTGGAATACCAAAGTCTTATAGTTACATCAGAAGTTGTATAAACACCATATTGTATAAAGGCAATCCTGTTACCAATAATTGAGCTCAAATCAGTAAAAAGTGACGTCTCCGTTGAGTGGGGGAGGGAAGTGAGGGGCCTAACTGAAATGGAGAGATATTGCAGGTGACAAACTTGAAATACAGGTATGTGAGCACAGGACGTTTTTTGTCTGCCGTTAGTGGACATTGAGGGCACGTAAGCTTCTCGGACTGATGTGCATTTTAAAATAAGACTGAATGAGTGCAATTCAATTATTTCGATGTACGGATCTACAGGATTTAAAAGAGCAAACCGATTTTTCCATTTTGATAAAAATCTGTATCCTTATAGCCACACTGCAGGGTTTCAACCTTTTATTGTTTCCTCCTGTCGCACCTGCACTCATGCTACTCAGCATCCATCACCTTTAATAGTTTGATTGCCTTCACTTTCTATAAGCATTAACACCGTGTTGGAAAACGATCATCACGATGGCAGTGGTAAATGCTCCATCACATTTCCTTTCCTCAGTGGCTTAACCGAAGCATTTGGAATTTGCCGTCATCAGTAAATCTAACAGCGCTCACGGTTTGTAATAAGACTGTCATTTCATTTTCTGACCTTTCGCATTCGTGTGAAAGTGGCTCAAAATCAATCCGAACATAAAATCTTTACTCGAGAAATTTGGAAGCCGCTCTATAAAAAGGGAGGGGAGGAAGAGAAAAAAAAGAAAAAAAAGAAAGCTCTAAATACATGTGCATGTGTGTATTAATACAATGTCTCGAAGGCTTCACGTTAACGGGAAGCCTTAATTGGTTACATACAATCGCAGTAGTCAGTCACCATGAAAATTGGTTCTCTTTTCAGTCCCAGGGAAGCTAATCAATTTAAACTGAGGATCAAGCCAACTGCAAGGCTTGATAAAATTGTATACTGTAAGCTCAAATAACTAACCTCCATATATACTGTTGCCATGCTACAGAAAAGAGCATTTCTTATGACCATTTCATCACCAAGTGAACATATTGAAGGCAGAGAATATAAAGACTGACTATACAATAGAAAATTGTACAAAGGGTTATATAGAGAACCCTCATTTGCAGTCATTTGATTAGCAATATCTCTATGCAAAAATATAAACAAATGCATAATCACATACATACAAAAAACAACACTACAGATTTAAAACCTATGAATTCAGTTTCACAAAAGAAGATATCTTTGTACACTGAAGAACCCAGCTATATAGAATAGTTGCAGCTGAAGCCAATCTTAAAAGCCCCATCTGCTGAACTGGCCAGTGACAATATAAGCTCTTTGCATCAAAGGGTCAAATTTACATGATTACTGGGCATGCTCATTTGTTAAAGCACACTATCAAACACTCACTCCTCCTTCTGCTGACCAGTGCATTGTTCACAGGCCAAAGGTGGAAGGCATGTGACAGTTTAAAATGACCAGGTGGGGGAAGGGCTGGAAAATCGACTACACACAAAGAACAAAAAAACACGTTCAGTAGACCTTAAAAGAAAGGCAACAACAAAAATCTTCACTGATGGTTTGCAACACAAAGGTCTGGTGCAACAGAACACCATAACCCCCAAATTCTGTGACAAGGGAGCAGTTGTATTGTTTTTCTGAGATGTTAATTATATTTGATGTAGTGGGAGATACCATATATGAAACCATGGCCAAGTATCTCGGCAAACATCCATCACTGAGCTCACAGCACTTGGTCATGTTTCATAGCTGGCCTGTATTTCCTACTAAACAAAATAACAAAAATCTTAACTTTAGTTGGGAAGCCTGGATGAGCCGACAGAATGAGCTAATGCTAATAATAGTAATAATAATATTATTATTATTATTATTATTATTAATAATAATAATGGCTATTTAAAGGCAACAACGGCTTTATTAAAGATCCATCAATGGCAAAATCAATTCCTGTTGTTTTACAGTTTAACAAATGTATGTCGAACCATAGACTAAAACTGAACACAAAGGTAAACAAACACTAAAGACTATGCAGTATTTTGTAACCTATAATCATTCTCTTCTCACTTCTATTCCACAGATGCAAAGCCTACCTTGGATGCGCAGTGCAGATGTGAATGGCTCCCCGCCAATTTATATACTGGGGCTTGGGAGGCTAGAATAATATGGATCAACAGAATACAGTATGGCACTTAGTATAGTCAATTCAAACTGGTAAACAAAGTGTTCCAGCACAGTTTTTACTTTTCCTGGGTTATGCAATGGTGCCATTGTTGAGAGTCAGCAGTTCATTTGTTTAAGCTCATCTTCCAAGAGGATTTATGTCCGAACAAGAACAAGATCAGATGCATATTCCTGCAAAACTAGCGATTTGCTTAAATGATTGTCTCATAGCCCCACTACTTACAGCACATGATACAGATCACTTTACACACAGCTAGTCGATGGTCTCTTTAATCAGCTAACCACAACATAGCCTTAGAGGACTATGATAACATTATCCTGTCCTCCTTGCTCTAACCATCTCGTAACCGTCACCCGAGAACACAAAACATAATACACAGTTTTACGCAGTTCCTACGAAGAATAGAAAACCTATGTAAGTGAAATACACAATGCAACTGAAGCTCAACTGAAGGTCTTTGTTCAAGAGGAGGGGGACGGAAAAAAAAAATCACCTTTGTGTATTTGTAGTTATCATTCAGAAGAACATATACATTTGTTTTTCATTACCATCTGCCATTTTTTTTTTTTTTTTGTACTTGATTTCTAAGAGGAAGATGTAAGGAAGCATATGCTGTAGAATTATTTGTTGAAATCAAACAGTTTCAAGAACCGGACCCTGCAGAGCTTTCTAATCCTTTTAGATTTGCATTGCATTTCCTTTTAAGTTCAAGTAACTGAAAATTTATAATATAAAGCATACTTTTCTTGAAGAACTTGCGCTGCACTCATTGGGGAACAAATCTTTATTTGTTTAACTGCTTGTCTAAGTGTTCAGCGCCATACTGCTTCACATGTACAATTTAAATAACACTAGTCTCTGTTCTGATGGGTTCAGCACCTCCATTTAAAAGTTAAAATGAGAAGGTTAGCATTTTTACATCTGATAACCTAGCAGGAACTAAGGCCCTGTTTCAACTTAAGGATTTAGTTGCCCTCACTGCTTATAATACTGATAGTACACACAAAACAGACTGATTGGGGGCACTGGGTGAAGGAGATAATAGGATTTGACAGTGTACAAGCCCTGGATGAAACTTCTAAAGAACCTTTTAACCAAAATACCTCCATAGGATGAGCAGTAAAACAACAAAAACATGCAGACTGAGACATTGTTGTCCGCATCTTGGGCATCAAATGCATTCCAGGCTCTTGCATCTCAAATTACACAGTGCAGCCATAATCATATCATTCTCAAAGTAATTTTGTAAGCTTGTGTTGCACCCACCACTTTCTAACACATGACGTGTCCTCCCCTCAGGATTGACTGCTTAAGAGTTTAAGTTATGACTAAACATCTTGTAATGCCTTCTCATCTGAATCACAGCACCTGGTTCTCCCACTTATAATACAAATGTTGGTGTTGTTGTGTTGTCATTATGTGGAAAACAAGCTAAAAACACACAAACAACTGGCAGAACCAAAGCTGCATTTATTCAAGAGTTCATGCTCATCTTAGATTTAGAAGACATTTAAGCATCAGAAGTATGGGCGCTCCCCCCCCCCATAAATTCTAAAACACATAACATTGATTTGTCGTGACAAGTTGATGCCAAAGGAGCATGAAAACAACGCTATACTGCCTGGTTAGATTGCATTAGAATAAGATCTGACATATTGATAGATAGGGAAGAAAGTGCACCGTCATTACAATTCCCCCTATGCTGCGTTGAATGTAATGTTGAGGGAATGTTGAACTCGGGTGTGTGTGTGTATGTATGTACAGTTATGTTTAAGACTCGAGGCTATACAAGTTAAAGCAGAAGTGCTGTCCACTAAATAGTACAAGAACTAAATTGCTGTGATTGAACTCGGTGACACGTGGTTATGAAGGTTGGATTTATTTACAATGAGTTTGATATGACTTCAGCGATCATCCTTTTAAATCAGTGACCATGATTAATGATAATAATCACATGCTAGGCAGTTATGAACAAGCATGAGCACAACTTGTTGGCCTTTTTAAGATTCCCTCTATACATAAAAATGTGTTCTGGCCCAGAAATTATACACATTTTTATTGGCCACCTAGAAACGCTTTTTCATTTAGTTCCCCATAAGGCAACCTGGTTTAATTAATGTCTTCATTTAAATGCTCATCCAAGTAAATACTCTTCTAGAAGTCAATTATGAATATGGTAACCTCAAAAGAGCATAAACCATCAATGGAAGGACTTAATTAGCATGGGAATAAAGTTACATTCTCCCAAATAAAGCTCATCATAATACATAATCAATTACACATTCATTTCTTGTATTTGTTAATAAATTAGAGACCCAAGGAAGGTCAACTCCACTTGAAGACCCTTCCAAGATGGGTTCTCTGCCGAACATGATGAAGTGTTGCTCTACTGCTTAAGTCACTGGATCTATGCACACCACCACCATCTGTCAGGAATGTCAGGAGGTGGGTTGTGCGCATACTCCTTTGACCTTTCCTTCCCTGGGACAATTAGACGTGGACTTTCAGGTTTTGCTAGGTCAGAGCCAAGAGAGGATCATGCTCATCTTAAGCTACAACCACCACCACCACCACAAAAACACACCCAATGAAGTAAGGCTTATTTAGCAAATGCTCGAGTTGAATTTAAAGTGAGCTGCCACATGTTAGGATTCAATCTGCAGGCATAAAGACTTAACTTCCAAACTGTAAGCATGACTACATGTCCACACCATGTCCCTACATACCAGCTCTATTGTTAGAGAAATCACTTACATTAATCATACTGGACCAATGAATGCATGTAATGATTGCCCCTCAACAATAGAACAACTTGAGTGTCATGTTTAGTTGTATTATAACAGTTGAAACGACAGAGAAACAAAGTAGCAACATCTCTCTCGAAATTGCACGGAAGAAGTTCCTGCCTGGACTCACCTCACTGTCGTGCTGCTGGCAGAAGCTCATCCTGTCTTGAAAGACCGGCAGCAGGGAGTAGTTGGAGTGGAAGGACTGGGAAAGGGTGACCGGGGTGTTGGAGTTGGTGGTCCGGCTCCCCAGGTGCAGGCTCTCCACCAACCTTTCGATGAAGTGGTCTTTGGTCAGCCGGACCCGCTGGTGGGCCCGGACGCAGTTGTCGCAGAGGTACTCCTGGCAGTCCAGGCAGTGTGAGGTAGCGGGGTTGCCTTCGTCGCAGGAGCTACACTGAGGTTCCCCCAGGTGGTGAGCCCGGATCAGCCCATGGGGGTGGTTGTTACTCCTGCCACTGTTCTTGTTTGGCTCCTCCGAGGACACCACCACGTCCAAGAGATTGCTGAAGAGGAAATTGGACGAGGGCAAGGCGTCCACGCCGGACTCGGATATGGAGACCTTTTGGTCACAAGTCGGGCACCGAAGTTTCAAGGGGTCGCCGGGGATCCGCTGCCCTTCCAGGCACTGCCTGCAGAAGGCATGGAGGCAGGGCAGGACGTGGAGCCTCCTGGAGGATGAGGTAGAGGAGCTGGAGGTCTGAGATGAAGAGGATGAGGTAGAGGAGTTGGAGGAGATCGGAGCTGAGGAGCCACACAATTCCTTGCAAAGGGGACATGTCTGCAGGTCGGAGTCTGGGAATGAAGCCATTTGCAAACGCAACTAATGTAAAACAGGGTCCACTCAAAACAGAGGTCACATCGAGGCATACAGTTGCACACCTAGTTCGTTTAGGGTTATTGTTGCCAATTGTATTTACAATGACGGATTATACCATTACAGACGTGTGTACTTTGCTTACACGCCAACCAGACACGCATTGGTGTCTAATATCGCTGGAATGATACAATTGTCCAGATATTTTGGATTTACTTTACATTTATCTGGTTTCTTATCGCATCTGAGGCACAACAGCAGTCGGATTTTGGAAACATCTACCTAATTATTGTAAATCCCCCCTTTCAGAAATCCGAAATTTGATCCAATTAATCAGTCCCACGTTTTTTTGTTGTTGTTTTTTTTGTTTGTTTACCAAACCGCTAATTAGTGCCCATAATTGATTACTGGTTTATTTTATAACCCTGCGAGATGCAGCAGCAACATTGTTGCGAAATAGGAGACTCGCCGTGAGGTTCCTGCTCCGATCCTCCCCCCCCACCGCATGACGACGCGCTTCACACACTCGACACGGTATCAGTGTCTCAATGCACACAATTTCATCCGCTTTCCCCCCAATAAATAGTGTTTGTCTTGCTTTCTAGTCCACCATCGGGTCCCCTTCCACCACGCCAAGCACGGCAAACAGCAGCGAAGTCGGCCGAGGAGCAATTAAATAATTCATCAAAGCATCTGATCAGAAGTAAGGTGATCTCCTAGTTTCTTCGCATCGATTCGCCTGCAATGAGCTTCTTTTGAATGTCTTCTTTTGCAACGCAGCTCCGCCGGCCAATCTGTGGGAGATTGATTGAAGCCCACATGTAATTGCAAAACAGCAGCCCCCTTCCTTTAGCCAAAAAAAAAAAAAAAATGCACTGTATTTTTCCACAGTTTCTTCTGGAAGATCCGAAGGAAAATGCACGCAGGGTTTGCTCTGGTCGTGCTGCGATCTGACGGCCAGCGGCGGGACTGTGCACGCTTTCTGCCCGTGTGTGTGATGTGCAGCTCCGGCGGCTCTGCCTGTGTGCGCTGCGCTGCAGACGCGTGTTGGTGAAACTGATCAGAATCCCTTTAATCCCGACAGGAGTGATCACACTTCCGCCTGCGCACCCGGGGGCAGGAGGGGCAGGAGGGGCAGGAGGGGCAGGGGGGGCAGGCGGGCAGGGGGGCTGGGCAACAACTGGAGCTTCTGGTCGCGTTTCATCTGTCCAGGTCTGCGCGCATCTGCAGGGCTCCGCTAATGGGATCGGTGGGATTCCGCACGTCTGCGCAGAGCTGCGGGCGTCTGCGCAAGCACTGGTGAAGCTGCCGCACTGAGCGCAGCCGTCACCCGAACCTGCAGCGAGCTGGTAATAATGCGCAGTTGTACTTAGTTTTGGGTTAAGTCTGATAGGAGTTAGTTTTTGACGAGATTACATTATTGATTGATTGATTGATTGATTATTAACAAATGCCATTCTATTATATGTAATGCTTTTTAATCATATGCAAAATTAATTCCACTTGAACCATTTAAGCGAGTCATGGTTTTAAATCCATTTGTTGGGTTTCTGATTTAAATGTGTTTTCGGGTGCTGATTACATTCGTGTGCATTTTAAGAGCTTCACTGACATTACATTAGTGTAATGTGGAGTGGACCGTGTATTTTATATTCAAATAAATAAATACATACATATTTGTGTTTTATATCTTCCGTTTTTACATCCTCCTTTCACAATTTGCTATTACACAACATGTCTGCTAGCACTAGTGATATCCTCTGTGTGCTCCATAGCTTCATTCTTCTTTCACTAATTCTTCCATCCACTGTCATTGCAAAGTACCTTCCTACCAAAGAAAGGCAATGCTTTACAGGAAATGTCCACACCACCCTAGTTTTGCCACCCTCAGCTCCTCTGTAGCTGGAACAGCCCACACAAGGCCCCTCACTTCCTCATTTCTTTTCCTATGGTGTCCCAACCATTTTACACAACTTAAACATGTCCGTTTGCAACACTGGAGAATATGCTGCATTATTTCATTGTGGCTGGTCAAGTGTCTTTTTGGGTATCAGCATGGGAAGCCAGATTTGAATACAGTTCCCTTTTCAGTGCAAGTGTCATTTTTGTTAGTGTGAGACAACTGGTTTCAGCTCTTGTTATTCGGTCAAGAGGAAACCCCATCAGGGGAGAAGGGAAAAATATATACAGTGACATTTAGGGAAATAATTAATGGATGGGATTGATTCTAGGAGTTGTTGTGTCTTATTTTTCCATTGTATATTTTTTGGGAGGGTTGTTAGCCTCAAACATCAAATGCACCAAATTTCTCTAAGATGTTGTTGTTGTTGTTGTTTCAGTTTATAATGCTTTTCAGTGATTGTCATGAGCGAAGCCCACATTACACTCAGCACAAAACAGAAGAACCACATCCCAGCAGAGTCAAAATAGATTATGATTTTCAAAACTGACTCTCAGTGTGCTCTGAAATAGTGTATACCTTGTATAATTACAAGGGTTAACCGAAGATGGATGCAAAGTATAGGTTGATGAAACATGATATCACGGAGAGGTCATGATGTATGTTTAAGGACTGTTTTCTTGCACACTTACAGATTTTCAAAGTTTATTGATCGCTCCGGACATGTGAATCCGTGATGACTTACAGTATTGGAATTTCAGTAAATGCTCTGACCTTAGGCTGAGCAACGGCCTTCCTCCTATTGTTAAATGAGGACTTGCAACATTTTGAAATCTTTTACTGTTAAATCTTTATCATGGAAATGGGAGGTTTTCTTTGCAAATGCAAATGGCCAAGGATTAGAATCCAGCATTACTATGCCAGATACATATTTTTAAGATGACAAAATGCACAATTTCAGCATCCAGTAAATTAGTTCTTATAAAAACAAAATCAGATACATTCATAATTACCTTTAAAGTTTATGTCAAAAATCGTCTGTTTTTTCAACTGTTTTGGATAACAAAAGGCTGCTTTGTATAGTAATTTGTTTTTAGACTAAATGTATACAGACTGAATATTATACGGATTGGATGTAACATACCATATGGTCAAATAATATGTTGTAATCCCAAATTCAGTCCCATTAAGGCTTTGAATATTTACATATAAATTAGTATTGTGGTTCGATGTAATTGCTTTGATTACCTCACTTTCATTGTTATGGAAATGGTTAAATCTTTGAATGGAACAATGTGATTTGTGATATTTGAACAGGAAAGCATACTGAGATTTGTCAAAAGAAAGAGGAAGTAGTTTATAGCCTCTACATGTTCTAAAGAGCAACAGGAAGCTTTTCTGCAGTGCAGTTACATCCATCTCCAGTTGGACTACAATGCATGATATTTAATTTGCTATACAAAATAACACTGTACAAAATTTGCAAGTTCCAATTAAAAACAAGGCTCGGGGGAGCTGCAGTTGATTTGCATTCAGTTGAGTCATGACACAACATGGACACTACTGTGTTTGAATAGGAAAACACTTGTTTCCAGTAAAGCATATAAATAGACTTAGGAACGCTTTGGCATTATTTCTAGCATTTTCATTACAGACAAAATTAGATTATTATTGCCTATATAATTGTTTCCTTTGTGGATTCTTAAAGACAGTATGCAATTATTTACATGGTCCATCATTAATTTTCCCTCACATCTTTCAATCTCAAACAGAACTTCATCACAGATTCTTCAGTTCTCCCTCATTTATGCCTAATTGATTACATCAGTTTTATATGGGAGTGGATGTCAAGTATTTCGTTTTTCCTTTAGCTCTGAGGGCACGAGCTTATAACTGCACTTTAACAGAGGCGCAAACCCAAGACTTTCTTACATCAACCCAGGATTGGAGACCATTAATTAAGGATGACAGGTAGAAAGAACTAGATCTGTTTCCACCTTTAACAGATTATGACTGAGGCTTTCGAATTATTGAATGTCATATATAAGGTTGACTCCGGATAGTCTTTCAAAATAAATCCATTCCTCAGTGTGGAGACTTCAATGGAAACTTACCAAAAACAGAAAGTAATCACTCTGGATATTTGGTTATGTTATCAGCTGTAAAACACGGAAGGGGTGAGTTAAAAAAGAAATCACGTAAAAAAATACGTAGGGAACTTGGGTAAAACTGGAACTTCAAAGAAATACTGTATACATATATATATATATATATATATATATATATATATATATATATATATAGAGAGAGAGAGAGAGAGAGAGAGTCACCTCCAAATGTATTGCCACCCTTGATAAAGATGAGCAAAAAATAAGTAATATATTTTTTCAATTGTATCAATAGTATGGGCACCCCTAAAGACTCATATATAAAAGCAAACAAAATCTACATGAACATTCTCCTTTTTTAAGAATCTCTCAGATTAAGGAACTGTATTGTGGCCTTCAATGGGTTCCTGTTTCACTGGGGCATACAAATTAGTTTGTTATTCATCATCATGGGGAAAGGCAAAGAGCTCACAAATGAGAAGAGACAAATGGTTGCTGACCTTTATAAATCAGGCAATGGGTACAAAAAAACTAAATATACCACATTCCACTATTAGGACAATAATCAAGAAATTAAAAACCAATGTAACAGTGTTAAACCTGCCAGGTAGAAGATGCATGTGCACAGAGAGGAAGATGTTTTAAGAGGTGAAGAAGAATTGAAGGGCCACAGTTGGACAATTACAGAATTAGCACGATCTCAAGTCTCAATATCTACAATTAGATGCCACCTCCACACCAAAAGGCTATTTGGAAGGGTTGCCAGAAAAAACGCCTTTTTGAGAGCAACCAACAAATGTAAGCACCTGGAGTCTGCTAAGTGGCACTGGCATTGGTGCTATGGTAAGATGAGACGAAAACAGAGCTCTTTTGTTATTGGGCTTAATTTAATTATCTCAAATGTCTTAGCCATTTTAATGTGTGAGTTATTGAACATACTAGCTGATTGTTGTATTATTCCAAGAATCACATTTCCCACATTCATGCAAAAGCTAGAATTAGAATATTACATTTTTGATTGGTGTTTTTGTTGTCACGTGGGTGTGTTTCAATTTCTCTTCAGATTATTTGACATTGATTTTGGATTTGTATGATAATTGCAGTGATAGGGTGGGGTGAAAACACCAACCACTTGATGAGCTCAACGCTGAAGACCCAGCCTTCTGAGAGTGAACTCTATCACACAGTGGGGTTAGACTCCAGATGTGAACAACCCAGTAAAGCAGTGGGATGCCAGCTTGTGTGATGGAGCACTTGGGAAACCTCTTGACCCCCATTATCCTGTCCAGGATTAGGAGCAGGCTTTGGCCATTACTGTCCTGCCTATGCAAGTAGGACCCACGGAGTCCCAAGGACATTTAATTGATCTACATGAGGAAGAAGAAGGGGAGGGACGTGAGGAAAGGGGGCTTACAAAATAAGTTAAACAAGAAAGGGCTGGATCACATGTTGAGGATGACCTTAGGGGATGTGGCTAGAATGGCAAGAGCAAAATAAAAGGTCAGTGTTCTTCTCATGTGCAGGATCCTGCTACAATGCGTTACTGTGCTGGACCAGCGAGGACAGAGGAAATGGACGTGTTCATGTGCTTTTCAATTACTCATCTTCTTAAACTAGTTTGTTGAATGTATGCACTGCGCAACTGTGAAGTAGGGGGGAGAAAATAGCCTTACTATGTTTAGGAATCACACACGATAAGCATGTGACTACAGAACCAGCCCCCCAAACAATAAATAGATGCTCCCAACATGTGTGCAGACTCCCATCCTAACGCCTCCCCATACCAACCCTTAATAGACTCTTTTGTTACTGACTGAAGTGTAAAATTGTACCAGGCGCTGTAAAATCAGTTGCGAATATGAGCGTGGCTTTTTACAGCCTTGTAAATCATACGAGAACAATTTGTTACACAGTTTTGAGCAGCTGGAAGGCGAATGTTGGATGGCCACAGCAGCATTTCTAATTGATAACTGGGAATACAGGTCATCCTGTCGGGGGGGTTCATTTGTCTTCATGCCATAGTCATCACCAGGGCTGCAGCAGCTTCCAAGTTCATGTTTTACACCTGCACTGGAGACTTCCAGTTTTGGTTCCCTGCACTCTGGGGAATAGAATGAATTACTTTTACGTGCTTTAGTAAGGAACTCACGTTTGATTCACAAGCTCGGGAAGGATTTCGTCAAGCAGGGTTTTCAAAGATAAAACGAGAAATTAGTTCCATCCAAAAAAGATGTGATGGCAACTGTGTTTAAAAAGGCAACACAAAACACACATATTTATATATACTTATCTATCCATCTATCTATCTCTTTCTACTTGTGTTGCCAGGAAGAACACTTATTATTATAATTATTACAGTTTTTGTATTACTGTTGGGTGTGATTTGTGACATCAGGATATCAGAAGCCTGCCAAAAAAGTGGGATCTTACCGGAGGAGTAACAGGAAAATACTGGAAAGACCGTTGGGCACTGAGGGATGCAAAAAGGAAATAAAACAAGGAAAATACGATTTCCAGGTAGGGGTTCCTGCCAAAGCCCCATATCCCTTTTATAGTTTCTCAAATTTGCCACAGGCTGGAGAAAGAAATATAGAAAAGGACTTATTTGTTCTGATCAGGTAAATACACATCCCTTCAACACAGATACTGCTTTATAGCTTGAATTGACAGAGTCCCATTGTGTTCAGAGTGGAAAAAGTTCTGATATCTTCATGTCGAGTTCTCAATCGGAAAGCAAGCGTAAAAAAACATAATGGACTTAAATTAGGGACACTGTTATGTACGTGTATGTAAACTGTAGCTGGGTACCCATTTCCTGAACATCTAACAAACCGAGTGTGCTGAACCCTATGACACACACCAGAACCCAGCAGGGAATTCATTGACAAAATTGATCCGGTGTGTTTGTTCATGTCTTACAAAAGTGTTACAAAATTCCCCTTTGCGTATGCAGGACGCTTTCTTTCTATTTTTTCATCTTTCTTTCAGCCAGATGCACAAAAATGTAATTTGATGCTGGAACAGCATGGTTTTGGAACAAGGGAAATAACAAAATACAACTGACAGTGATCTGACGTGAGCCTCTCAGTCTGTAATTCTGACTCGTCCTTGTTGGAAAATGACCCCCACTGCAGGGTGAGGTAAAACGCTCACAGAGCCGGGGCAATAAATCCTGCTGAGAGACAGAGGGGAGGGAGCGGCAAGAAAAAAATCTCTCCCTTGGAAGTGTGATGAATCAGGGATGTTCTGAATGATCAGCCATTTGAAAATGAATAGAAAGGGACACCGTGCAAGAGAACATTAAAGCAATAGCTTAAGGCCTTCCTCCAGCCTTAAAAAAGTATTAACTTTCAGCTTAATAACACAATGACGACGGCATCTGAACAGCTACACTACAAATAACCTCTTACAATAGCTTTTTCTTTTATGCTCGCATCAGCATTGTGTGCACATAATAAGATGCTCAGGAGAGAACTCAACTCCTTCCTGTTTTAATGCCCTGTCCAACTGAAGGTCATGAATCATTGTTGCTTCAGGGAACATATACACTGTACGTTTGCCAGGCTGGCATAAGACTGACATTGACAAAATGGTTACCAGGACTGCAGTACATTCCTATACTGTCCTTAGCTAATCTTTGCTAAGAATCTCAGGTGTTCTGGGATTACCTATTCATCAGCTACTTCTTCTACACACCTACATCATCTGAAATGTACTGACGTTAGTTTTGCAAACTGAGTATTTTGTATGTTGAACAAGCCAAATGTTACAGACCAAAGAGTTAGCCCCAGTTGACATTCCCTGCCCTGCTGGTTTTTGCTCCAACCAAGGTCTTAATGACTTAATTTAATTGTATATTGCTTTGTAAGTTCAATTAAGCAAATAAGACCTCAGTTGGAGCAAAAACCAGCAGGGCAGGGGGTTACTCCAGGGTTTGATGGGCTGTTTTAAGTGAAAAAAGTGACATTAGCACAATGCAATTTTTAGCTAATGGGTTGAGGTGCTCAGCCCAGGCCAAAAGGTGCCTTTTTTCCCACCAAAGCCACATATTGTTTCAGGTATTATTTGTCGTGCAACAAGGGTTGATGCAGGGAAACATGAAGCCAGCAAACACACACAAACACTGCAGCCGAATAACCGCTGAAACAACACAGTACTCTATCTGCAGTCAGCAGTATCCATTTTAATCAAAGAGCTTAGTATAGGGATTGTATTTCTAGTAAAAAAGTAATGACATGAAGGGCACTGTGAATCATGAACCTGATTTCAGAACAGTATTCAATGCTGGTGATTGTACAGGTCTGACTCCAAGGTATCGACACATCACGAGGAGCTGAAAAAGAAAAGTTGTTTTTAATTATATACTGTATTTCATCCCTGTATTTCATAGTGTTAGTCCACTTTGATGCACAAATCACTTAAGTTAGATCAAAGGGGACTGAGAGTTAGTCTAGTCTTTAGTCAAAGGCCATTCAGGGGCCTAACGCATGTTTATCTGGGGCACTGTTAATTTCTCATCCTCCTAATGTCAGTAACACACTAGACAAATCATTATCCTAACATCGCAGAGCCTCTCACATTAAACCACTGTGTTTCCTGTAGTTTTGTGTCTTACCAAGCTAGCAGTGTGCACACCAGACGATGTGGGGTCATAGTAAAGTCACTCCGTTGTGTGTCGCTGTTGTTGTTTTTGCTTCACTTCTTGTATGTAGGTCACTCCAGGACACGTCTGCTCTCTGATGCAGGTTGATGTTGATGATGTATGAAATGTTTTATTTCATTTTATTTTACAATAAATGTTTCTATATGACAGTGTTATGAAAGGAAAGGGATGCATGCCTGATCAGCTCAACATCCTGGCGAAATGCACACGTACTTTCCCGACAAAGACATTCACTTTCTTCTCTGCTAAGATTGTGTTCGGTCTCATATGCACAGACTCCTCAGTTATGTTTAACATGCTGTAAGAGTGTATAGCGCATACCAGCTCAGCATTTGTCCTGTTTGTTTCCCCTTAATAATTTGAATCCTGCCAAATCATACAAGCATAAAAGCCAGCACTTAAGTTTCGGCCCAGAGACATGGTTTCTGGGTTAACTGAAGGAAGCAAAACTAGAACATCTTCCCGGCATTTAATTTCCATATGCTTTGCCTGTTTTCAAAGTAGAAATGTGTGAGGGTGTGTCTGTTTCGCAGCGATTTTGCAGGGGGGGTGGAGAGTTCAAGAGTATGGTTTAGCTACTAACTTTCCTACTCAAGGTCAGTTTGTGAATTACAGTTCATGCCTGTGAAGTCTGAGAACGCAACTTATCACAGTGGTTAAGTAGAGCACTTGACAACAATTGTCCTTTACATTGTCAGTTGAAAAACAAACTGCTCCGTTCGTTAGATATGGTAATAACAGAGAAGCTGTTGTTGCATCTAAATCTGAGCGAACAGAGGGAGTTTTCTTTGAGAAGTGTTGCGTTTGATTTATAGCGCCTGCCTCAGGGGCACAGCTCCCAGATATCTGGAGAAAGCAGTCCTACCCGTTATTATTGAGGAATATCCTGCAGAATGAAGGGTTTGTATGATTTACTTTTTGTTTTTAACCCCAAAGGCAAATTCATAACCATTACTCTACTGACACATTCATCTTTCATGGAAGTGTCAAGCAAAGTACAATTTTAAAAGCACCCCCCCCCACACCTGACAATTTGATTAAAAAAAATGACCACTTCCTTTATAAAAAAATTGCCATTGTATTAAAGCCGTGAAAAATGACAATACAGTTTTTGACAACCTATGATTTGTACAATTACAGATGCATTAGTCTTGCAGAGAGTGGTGAACAGATTTCAAGCAGGGGTGAAGTTAGTTACATCAAACAACTGCCAGGGGGCCGAGCGCTCTAAAGAAAAAGCCAACCTTCAAAGTAATTCTATTTCTGGAAATTAGTACCACCACCCTAATTAATTTACTGAATCAAACCAATCTATTAAATTAATACATTAGGATGGCACCTTTCTGATTACATGCAGACCCAGTGGGCCCAATGAAGTTGAATAATTTATACTTTAAATTTTACTCTAATAATTAGTTCTGTAAAGCTATGTCAAATATTTCTAGGAGCATATCATTTAGCACATGAAATTTGTGGGAACTGAATTGCGAGGTAGAGTTTTATCTGGATATATAATAAGCACTGAACAACCACTTTCCATATTCCAGTCAAATTAATGTGAGATCAGCAAAAACATCCCACAGTAAAGGATCCTGGGCAACTAGACACTTTTGTTTGTGTACAAACTGTTTCCTCATGATATGCCTGAAAACTCTAATTACCAGAACACAAATTGGTCAGAACATAGCTTTATTGATACAGCTTCCAAACATTTTGATTATTCTTTGATCGGTACGTTAAATTATGAGGTTATAAACAGTCACACAGTAAATAAGATTAGTAGGTCATGTACCCTATTATAATTCCTACGGAAAAACGATGCTTGGCTTGACCATTAGTTATTGGTCAAAACATCGGGATAATTGTTCTAAAACACACCTGATCCATCGATTGTATCTTGGTTCCAATACAAAGCTTGACTGATGCTCTCAACAAAGGTACCAAACAAGATAAACCCCTTCAGAGGGCTCTCCCACAGCTTTTAAACTCAGCAATGTTGTGACTGTTAAATATAACCTTTCATGTGTGTGTTGACATTATGTATAAGATTTCCTGTTTCTCAGGAAGTTTTTGAGACACTTTACACCTACCAGTTTCAATTTTAGTGCGCTGGTTCTAAATGCATAACAAAATGCAAGAGGAAGTCCCACAGTGAAATGAGCTGTCATTCATTTAAGGAAAAAGCAGTAACACCTTATACTGCTAACACACTGACAGTTATAAAAGACAGTAAATAAACAAAACGGGTATTACTTTCAGAGACATGCACACAGGATAGGATGACTTCACTCATATAGTGTCACTGATACTATTTATGAGGGATGGCCTATAAACGAAGAAGATTGAATATCACCCATTTATTTTTACATACAAGAGCACTCTATGGGTATGGGAACAGCTCCCCCTAGTGAGGTCTTAACGAGTGCTTTCAAATTTAAACTAAATTATTCATACATCGCAGAAGTTGATTTCTTCAAAAATTGTTATCAGTTTATGACACGCTGCTAAGCAAGGAGGATTGTTTATCCAAAGTAGCTTAAACGAAACAAAACTGGAAAGAATATAATTATCGTCCGGGAAATGGACAAGAAAACCAAGAGAACAAATCCACAAACACTGCACCAAACAGTAAAACCCACTCTGATCCTCGGATCCTGTGACTTTGTCTTTGGCATGAACAGTGCCTTCAATAATGTTGCACTAAAACCGAACACCTCTGAACACTCGCAGAATTTAGAATTCACGCAGATCTTAAGCAAATAGATCATATCACTGTTTTTATTACATATTGATTTCAAATTACATTTTCTACAAAAAACTGAAATATGGTCTGCCACTTGATTGTAAATACTGCATAAAATGTTCCATCTAAGAAGTAACATACATAACATTTATATTGAAGCTATAGAAACACCTAGCAGAATTGGCTGCCCCCAGTTAATAGTTAATAATACTTATTAACAGTTAATTATTAATAGTTAATATATCATTGTGCTGTACAAAAAACATATATACATATGTATAGTACGTATGCTTCTATGGTTTTCTTCTTAGATAGTATATAGATTTTTGTTTGCATATCTTATGAAGCTAAAACTTGTGGTCCTATACTTTTTTCTGCCTCTAATCATAAAATAATAAAGTGCTTTATAGTTTCCCCAGCTTCCTCCTTCCCTACTGTGAAGCTGTCCTACAATATGTCAGCCGCTGACCCAGTCGACCTCCTCAGCTCTTCCAGTCCCAGGGAATACAGAGGTCCCCATCCTGCAGGACAGAGTAGAAATGCGAGACACAGAGACGCATCCCCTGCACGTAGGGGCAGCGTTCCTCCATCAGCCTCCGGCAGCAGGGTATCATCTGCTTGCTGCTCACGCTGGGCTCCTTGTACAACCGTTTCAAGGACAGACTCTCCAAGCAGTACAGCACCAGGTCATTTTCCTCTGCTTCTAGCCTAGATTTAGAGAAAAAGAAACACACCATACAGATGTATTCAGGTCTTGCACATCTCTCGAGCTTGGCAACCTCTAGACACTGATTTGATCTGGGGCCAACACCACTGGACACCTAAAGGAATTCCATCTGCAATATGAAAATCTGCGAACCGCCAATTTCCCGGTGCAGACTCACTCGTCTCTTCTCTTCATCCTGCGCCGGGCCTCCGGTGCTTTGGTCTGAATGAACCACTGCAGGGTCGTGGGCTCGCAGGCCGAGGGGATGATGAAGTGGCCCAGCTCGTGCAGGCGGGGGCTGGAGCGGTCGCTGCAAAGGGAATGCGTGGAGGCTGCCATCAGTGAAGATCACACGCCAGCCGAGACTGCTCTATTATTCCGATTATAACATTTACTATTATTAAAATTTCTTAAAGAACTATTACTTCTCCAGGGTCATCTGTAGTCCCTGCAGGCTCCGGGGGTGGAAGGGGACCCAGCAGGACGAGAGCCTCTTCTGAAAGGCGCTCAAGGTATTGAAGTACTCCTCTATCGTTAGCAGGGGCTGCAGTCTCTCGATGTGGATCACCTGTATCCCCCCCAGGAGCTGGCTGATGCGATCCTTGAGCAACTCGCTCTGTGCCAGCAAGCTGCTGTAACTCGGCAGCCTCTCAAAGAGCTGGAGAAAAAAGTCTCTTAAAATGACATGCGCCTGAGTTAACTTAGTAGAAACATAATCCTACCTCTAATGAAAGTCTAATATCACTGGGGAATATAACCGTAACGGTAGCTCAGACCTACATGTAAACCTAGTCTTAATTTGCATGCAAAACATTAGCTAAAATAGTCCAATGATGACCTTAATGTTCCCACCCTGACCTGTAATATCTCATGAAACCTCACCATAATCCAAGCCCCTCCTTCAATGTAGTCCAAATCAACTGTACATCTAAACTGACCCCAGCTGTATGCGTGTGATAAGGGTTAGGTCTGATAGCAGTGTAAATTGCAGTTCAATTTCACAGTGTTGTGCTAAGGAAAAATCTGCAGTTCTTACTTTGGCCCACTGATGATGAACATCTGTTGTTCCCAACATCACATGACCAGCAGCATTCATTCCTGATTGGTCAGTGAATATTATTGTATGCCCTAGCAAATAAAGGAATAAGATACATTACAGTATCGGTATATATATATATATATATATATATATATATATATATATATATATATCTATATAACCTTTCCTAACATACACTGTAGTTTAGAGTTCAAATACTGTGTTCATAATTGAAATTACAGTAGGCCTTTCAGACATTTGTAGCTCCCTGCAAACTATCACTCAATCCTGCAAGGTAGAATACACATCCACATTCCATCCCCAACACTGGACCCAATCCTTAAATTCTCATGATTTTGTGAGCAGAAATGGTGATATTTTAACACACTTACAAAATAACAAGTGAACTAAGATGTCCGATGACAGTTCAACTGTAGAAAGTAGTTTACATGGCTTCACCATAAGGCAGGGGGTGACAGAGAAAATCATACCTTCAACATTGAGAAGTGATTCTGGGTTCTGCTGATGCAGACGGCTCAGACTGTGTAACTGGCTACACCGGTGAGCAATACCCCAGCTACGCTGCCACCTGCGGGGGAGAGAGGGAATAACCTGGTTACAAGAATGATTTTCTGCAGTATTACCCCGCATCTACACTTTCCTAGTGCATCTATTTTCCTCAAGAAATGAAAATAATATGCATGCAAAAAGAGGGCTTTGAATGGCCATCTGGTCTGATATTCACTTTCTTTCATTTGCATCTTTGAAATACTTTTACATTGTTACTTCACCATAGGTTTTATTTTACTTTACCCTAAGGCACAATTGAAAACTGTGCAAGATTATGCTGAAGCATCTATTTACATAAATAAATAAACCTTTGTTGAGACTCTTCTTGTCACTCTGCAGGTGAGGCTGTATTATTAGTATCCCACAGCTACTTTCCTAGCACAGACAAACAGAGTCCAATCTGTTATAATGTGTACCTGCCATTCTGTTCTTTGGTGAAGGCCTCTCAGCAGCCTTGCCAAGACAGCACTATAAACTGCTGGACACATTACTACCTGCAAAGAATGTTAAATAAGTCCTTCTAGATAACTTGAGATGCGTAGTACATTAAACCAACCAGTACAGCTGAGGGTAACAGTGAGTTCCCTGTTTCCTGAGGGAAAGGAGGTTTTCTGTTTTGATTTTTTGTGCTGGTATCCAAGGTGCTGAGGGTGAGACATCTTCAGTCTGTAAGTGTTGGGGTTGGTGGTCTGGTCACCAAAGCCCACCTGTTACAGTTTTCTTCAATAAACAATGCAATGAGAAGAGAAGGATGCAGGTCCTACACTTTGTGCACCATTGGTTTACAACCGATATATAACCTTTCACAACCACCATAGGATTCAATCACTTACAATGACTCAGCTGAAAGAGGACACCACATCAGATAATGTCAATATCTCAGCCGAAGGAGGTGCCTTGTATCAGGTGACCACATTCTTATCTCATAAAAAATACATGCACGCATTGAACACTTGCCTTAAAAAGAAACCTACACTCTGCATTTAGCTTCATTTAAATTATAGATTATGATCTTCACCACCAGTGAGAATTGTAGTGACAAATCCATTGCTTAAGATGCAAGTCTAGATGCAAGTCTCTTAAATACTGGGACTTGGAGAGCTTTAAATTGTACACAGGTTGTGATTAGGTTGCTGCAAAAAACATATATCTACAGCCATTCTCCATGTTTTACAGGACAGCAAACCAAAAATGATAGTAACCTAATTTGAATGAAGATCACTTTTAGAACACAATTATTATTTTTGACTGCATCTATTGCTTGGGCACGTTTACATTATTTCTCTTTTGATTTCCTTCTTGTACTTCATATGATACAGCTGTGATACTCCAGTCTTACGACATAATTGTAATACTTTTTCTGCAATGCAGCCAAGTATCTAGTTCAAAGTGTCAAGGGAATAAACTGAAACACAGACAAGCTAGTCCACTTTCTCTGGAGAACATATTTAAAAAGTGTTATTTTAATATAGTTGAACCTGTGACACCCAGTGTCTCAGTTATAATATACCCGTTAGTCAGACAACTTTCACTCGCCAAAGTAACACATTTTCCCTTTTACATTTTTCTGTGTTCCGTTACACTGTAACACTTTCCTGGCAAAATGCAGCTATCTATTATCCATTTCTAAATCAGTCAAGCGAAGCCCTTAACTGATCCAGCAAAATTAGACACCTACACAAATGAGTCAGAAGGCTGCTGTTCATTTCGCTCCTCCACAGTTACAATGTACCTCTAAATAAGCACAAGCAGACTAAATGAACTGAATAGAATAGGCGACACAATTACACAGATTCAGTTCTCTATTGGCAGGGTTGACTATTAAAAAGGTCACAATGTGTATTTGCTATTGTTACACTGGCACAATTATACTCTATATGATGCATTCATTATTTATTTGACTAACTATACCAGAGGACCACACCTAATATTTTCATAACAGGTAAACCCACGTGTGTGTATTCATGGTCTTAGTAACCAGACAAGGAGAATACCTTATGTCTGCAAGCCTCAGTTTGTGGCACAGCATTTTTTTCAATCTCTTCAGTTCAGCACGGTGGGGTAGGCTGTCCTTCTGCTTCTTTGTGGCACTGGCTTCATTACTGCTCAACCAGGAGCTATGAAACAAGCCAAGGAAGGTCAATAAGAGCGAGAACCTTGATTTTGCCAGCCTGGTTTTGAGCGAGTGCAGTGCATAGGTGAGTCTATAACTGCGTTCCACTTCTAAGTGCCTGCAAATAAATACAATTAACTAATAATTGACCTTAGATCTTATGATTTCTGCTTAGTGAGAGAAAAAAAAGGAAGCAAGCCAACCAAGAATGTGTAACACTGAAATACTAACCCTGGAGGTCAACAGATATCTGATTTGAATTTTAGCACATGCAACCATCCTCACTTGTATAATGTAGTGCTTCATTTTGAAAAGAGTATGCATCCTACGAAGTGTTAAGACTGAAAAAATCATAGCACACAAAACCACAAAATGATCCGCAGGTTAAATAATAAGACATGAATGACTCCAAAAACAACACAGTACCTCAGCGTATTTTCCACTCTCTTGGCCTTCTCAAGATCCTCCTCAGGGTCCCTGAATCCGGTGAACGAGTAATAAGTCTTGTCCCATCGGATGGGTCTGTAGAATGGCTCTCCGGCCACATGCGTCTGCTTGGGCGAGTCAACGCTGGCACTCAAGGCCTGCATGTGCTCTGTTGGTAAGCTGCAGGACGTGAGAACATCCAGTACCGTGCTTCGAATATCCCTCGACTGCAACGTGAAGCTGACGGCCCGAAACCCTGAAGAAGAAAACCCACCCAGCTAAAGGCACTAGGTCACATTCGTTTACTAAAAGAGGGAAGTAAAAATACAATTACTGTGTTTCTGGGTTAACAGTTTGCAAAGAAATGCAGTATTATTTGATTAAAGCAGACAGGAATGTGACTAAAGCAAGAGATTACTGTACACCAATGCAACAGCTCTTATACCTACCTGAAGGAAGAACTTCAGGTTTAACACCATGCTTTTCATTCACTGTTTCTCTGACGTAAAATGTAAGCTGGGTTGGTTTGAGGTGCCGTAAGTTTGGCTTCTGAAGGTTTTCTATATATCCATTCAGCCTCTTGAGCGAGTTTTCATTCACCTCCTGCAATGAAAGACAGGAGTCTTAAGACACAGGTATTGCATGACAATTGTCCGTAACAATGAAGTAATTAAATGCAGATATTTCTACTTAATTTTTGGAAACATATAGTTAAGTGCACTTTTAGTAACACTTTATTTAAGCCATTATTGACTTCCCATGAGTATTAGTATTCCCATGAGTCATGACACTTTGAAGTAGGAATTATTATATGTTATACACACAACCCACTCCAAACAATGCAAAAACAAAAATTAATATGAAATCAAAATTGAAAAGTCACCCTTTGGTGTGGCAAACTTAAATTAATTCAGTTAATGATCGTAACAAGCCACAAAATTAGTTGAATGGCCTGTCTGTGTGCAATAATAGTGGTCCTCATGGTTCCTTGATCAGATAATGAATTTCAAGCAAAGACACAACCATGAAGACCAAGGAGCTTTCAAAGCAATTCAGGTCAGCTCTGTGAGCACAGTCTACTCAATTATCAATAAATGGAAGGTGCATTGTACCACTAAAGACTAAAATATAATTTGTTGTCAGCTTAAACATTGTACATGCAATGTCAGTTCTATTAGTGTTTACCCAGACATCATGTTGACTTTTTCCACAAGGTCTTCAGACCACTAAACCAATGCAGCCCTGCTTTGTAAATGTTTACCCTTTCCCTTGGGTGCTGGCCAAAGAAATCTGGATGCACTGCAAAGTAGAAGGGTCGCAACGCATTGACTGCATCTGCCCCTGACAGCAATCGATTCTGGAAGACCTGCACAGCAATATGACTGTTTGAAGTGACCCTGCAAAAAGGAAACAACTGATCACAAGAATACAGAAACCAAAAGGACTGAGCATCAGCAAAAACACACACATATATATATATATATATATATATACATACATACAGTGGCTCTCAAAAGTATTCACTTCTCTGTCATTGCCTGGAAACCTCGGAAACATTTTGAGAGCCGCTGTATGTATGTACAGTATGTATGTATGTATGTATGTGTGTGTGTATATATAGACACACACAAACACTGCTATGCAAAAAACTTTGACATTGTGCATTTGTATATTCTGATGCATAAGGAAGTTTGTGTTAAATACAAATACACCTTTACAAAAGAGAACATCTTATTCAAATAACCAAATGCATACACAATATACTTTGATATAAACTAACAGGGAGATATGTCCTCCCTTTCCCTTCAAAACCACTTAAATATATTTTTAAATGAAATCTTGTGGAATGGTTTTCCAAATTTCCAACACTACCTGATGATATGCACCACCAAACTTGAACTGAATCTCCTGCATGCATAATTGTTGGCTTCAAGCAAAAGCTCTAGAAAGTTTCAGTTGTTTGTTGTCTCACATACTGTCCGAGATTAGATCCAATTAAACAAAATGTATGGACTTTGGACTCGTCTATCCAAAACACCTTTGACCATTGCGCCATAGTTCAAATCACTGAGCTTGTGCGTATTTTAGCCTTAAAGCCGTGTGCCCCGTTCTGAATAAAGGGTCTGACTGCAACACATCCTTCAAGTTCCGATTTTCAAGAGTGAACTTTGTACTGGTGATGGACGG
Source organism: Amia ocellicauda (assembly GCF_036373705.1). Taxonomy (NCBI): domain Eukaryota; kingdom Metazoa; phylum Chordata; class Actinopteri; order Amiiformes; family Amiidae; genus Amia; species Amia ocellicauda. The sequence goes on along the minus strand of NC_089867.1, from coordinate 9,914,374 downwards.
ACAACGACACCTGCCAGTTCTGCTGTCAGCTGGGCCTTTCAGTCCTGGGTTTGTCAATGACAGATGTTTCTCTTTGCTTGCCGATTATGCTTCTGGACAGCACACCTTGACAATTGAGTGGCTTTGAGTGAACAGTAGATGCTCAAAACATTGTTACTCCTGAATGAGTAAGTCTTTTCCACAACAGTATATATTTTATAAACACACACAAACCACCTGCATGAGAGAGGCATGTTTCCCAATATACATCTTTCATGCAGGTGGTTGGAAAACGTTTGTATCCAACTATGCACAATATATACCACTAATAGTAATCTACTCTAGACTAAAGTGTCAAAAGCATTCATTTGAAAATCGTTTAATTAGTTCAATCAATATAGGTACCTGTCAATCTAGTTTTTATACCACAGAAACACAAACTTGGACTGCCAATGTCAAAGATAGCAAATATTTGTGCAATCTAAATGTCCAACACCATCACTAATACTACACTTGATTTTGACTTATTAACTTATTGGACACAGATTAGATACCTTGCCACATGTCGCAAGAAGCAGGTCACAGACATCACACACAGCGTCTAAATCTGGACATCCACGGGTGTAGGGTTTCTTCTCAAAAAAGCAATCAAACAACAGTGGTCTTTGTTGTGCGCTCTCCTCAGCTGTTGCATTGTGGCCTAGAAATGGGAGTGGACAGTAAAAATAGCTGAACCCCTTGAAAGCCAACGAGATGGGTCTATACTGGACTGCACAAGTATACACACGACTGCACAAAATCACAGACCAATCATCATTACAGGAAGTGTGACATTACACTAGATGTGTTTGCGGAACGTCGAGATGTTTCTATGTGTTTGTTTGTGTCTACGGTCTAAACAAACACAACAACGGATTACACTGCAAGACATGCAGCAGCAAAACTGCGACGCAAATACCATCGGCTACTTCCAACGTAACCTACATAACCTGCCGAAAATAAACACGGCGACAGACCCGACTAGTCGCGCACCGACATCCGCTAAATCACAACACAACAGACCGGCCATCCGGGTAACACGAACCGATTCATGATTACAGTTCGGATTTCAAACACACACCTTTAGGGGCGCATTGTTAAAGAGCCCCCCTACGACAGCAAAGTAGAAACAAATGTGTTTGCGGACAAGTATATCAGACAAAAGCAATCACTTTCTCCTGTGATAACGTCTTGGGTTAAGCAGTTTAGAGCCATCTGTCGGTGAGCATCGAAATGACAATTTAGTATACAGTTCTGACATCTTGTCATAATTTGTGCACAACAGAGGCACACAATGTACTGTGTGGTGCTAGGTCCATCATATTTTTGTGTATATATATATATATATAAAATCACTAAAACCTGATGAACCTGAAAGAATACTGATGAGATTACAGGTTTTTAATCAACTTCATTTAGGAGGATTATCTTCAAAATCTAGGACTAAGTACTTACATCATAATACACAGGGAAGTTTAAAGCATTTCCCAGTAGGAAGGATGCCAGCAAGTACTAAAAGCAGATTACCCTGCCATGAAAATAATGCAATGCTGCAAGTTACAACCAATCAAGATATCTAATCACTGGTGTTCTGTTGGTTGTATACACTATACACTTGTATTTGTATAACCCAGTTTAACTACTAGAATATTTTAATCTATTCTTAAAAAATGTGTTACTAAATTCAATAAAATAAAATAAAATCTAGATACATAAATCCACTCCACTATTTTGTCCATTTGATTGACTTCATCCAATTTTCTTATTTTGACCACAGTGTTAAATAATGGACACCATGTCAAATAATTTGCACACAAAAAAAATCAGGACAGTTTATTTTCTTTACATGTACCTGTACATTGCAAAAACACATGCAACATCACTTTAAACAAATACCATTAAGACATCCGGAGTGTAGCTTTCTATGTTTTCATCTGAGGAAAAAAATAAAAATAAATGATGAAATCTCATACAGTACACCAAAATATTTAGTTCTTAAACAATACTGCATTAGTCATGCAACACTTGGAATGCATTACAGCATGTTCTTGCTATGGAAGTGTACAATCAATGTATAGTTTATATGCAATATTACAACTGCATAACTGTCAAGGTGAATGGCAAAGCATAAGCAAGGAATTGAAAGATTGTCAAGTTATAAAAATGATGGAAGTTATAAAATGTAACATTTGCATAAATCTCCACTGTGCATAAAATGTAGTTGCAGAAAAGTTTTCCAAATTACCAGACTCCACCCAAATGCAAGGACAAAATATATGGGACTACAAGATATTTACCAAGAAAAAATTAGGCTGAAGGAACCACATATTACAACCACATATATAGGCTCACTCAATCCTGCAAACCAGATTGCGCAAGATGTGACAAGTTCAAGTGAAAATACAGGCAAAAATATATCTAGCAGGGAAATAAAACACATTTGAAATCAAATATATATAAAGATGCCCTTTAATTCAAAGTAGTATATTAGGTTGCAAGACTTACATGGTAAATCTATTTTAATATTAAACCAAAACCAGAGTGCAGCAATAATATGCTGCTTTTCAGTACAACCATCTCACTTTAAGAACAATCTTCAGCTGGCACTATTAACTCTCTGCTTGACTTTGATATTTCCTACACAATCACATATGGGGAGAAAAAAAACAACACAAAAAAAACAAAGGGAATGGAATAAAAAAGGCTCAACTTTTTCTATACATTAAGCACCCAATAAAATTCCAACAGTAGAAAGACAGGATGTACATTATATCAAAAAAGTAAGCATTCTGAAACTGATAGGTGGGAGGAGGCTGATGACAGAATTGCTTAAACTTTTACACAAAAACAAAACTTTAAAGAGGCTCAAGCTTAAAGGCACTTGAGATACAATTAACATATACATGAAATAAAACAAATGCCAAGTATTTTCTGAATATATTTCTTGCACTCTTATGGTGGTATACATTAATGGAAATGTACATATATCTTACACACTTATTAAATTACAACATTTCTACAAATTATTCCTTCTTAACAAAAATAGACATTTTCAGGAACAGTACATGTTCTTATCCAGCCACTTCAGTGCGGACAAATGGTCCAGTGTGAACACCTGTTCTTTGGAGACGTTTACAGTAGCGTATTTAATCACCAGTTTCGGACTGGTAATCTGAGCAGCAGACAGGAGTCTGTTCACCGCTGCATGGTAGTCAGTTTCACTTATCAGTGCACGGTCTTCATTCCTGGGGAGGAAATCACATTGAATTCAACTTGACATCCAACACTTTCAATGCACATGTCATTTCCAGATACCTAGGAACCCTTTTGACTAGAAGTGAACATTTTCAATATACAATGAAGACTTGCATTACTGTGGGGAAAAACCTAGGTAAATCACATCTATTAAAATTAACTTCTAGTGCATTTCATTTTCACGATCTATGTTAAGAAACCTCGCTTGTATGAGCAGTCACTAAATTTTACACCACAAGTACAAATCCTCCTTTGCACAAACCTTTTCAGTACAATTTGAAGCGCGGAGGTGCTTGGATTCTTAATGTCATGCGCATTTGAAAAAATAAAGACTTCTAAGGCCAGCGTCATCTCAATCTCAGACAGGGAACAGGGGACAGAAAGGAGTCTGCAGTACATGTTTCCTTGAAAAGGAGGGTAACAGCCCAGGGAGAGAGCACCTGACAATGTAAGGAGCACAGATTAAATACAAGACAAATGTGTTCAGCTTGGTAAAATCTTTTTCCTGTGACCTATAACAACAGGTTTCAGAAACATCAAGTTAATTTAACAGTCCTCATGTCAGTCATGCTTTTACATCTGTATTTGTAGAGAAACTGTATAACTTTGCTCTAACTTTAACAGATACAAACAAAGCAAGACAAAGAAGCAACTTACATTTGTAGAGAGATCTGGCTTTGGGCCAAAGACATTGTTGTCCAAGTTTGTGGATTAACTTCCTGAGAAGGCAGAAATCCACAGAGATATTCTTTGAAACCATGAACTCCACAATACTGCAACACACTCTTAAATTCTGGTACTTAAAGCAGGACCATAAATGTCGGTTGAAAATGTCATCATATCTGGTAACATCAAAACTGCCTGAAATTGAAGAGAGAAACAGTTAAGAGCAGCGTCTCCAAATCACTCTTACTTCATAAAATGTTAAGTTTACATCCCTTTTCGTAAAAGGACAGACACTAAATTGGTTCAAAATAAACTATTTGCTTTTCTTCACTCTTAGATGTCTAACCTTATTGGATGTATGCAAACACTTCACCCACTTTTTTGGGCCATTAGGAAAATATACCTGTTAACTTCATAAGATGGTAAATATGAATTTGGCCTAGATCGAGTCTCCAATTATATCTTTAAACTGATCCAAAACCTGCCTTGCCATTCTACTCATGAACTGATCAAACATAGATGCCTTTTGTTTGAGATGACAGACTGGATAGCAACGATGAGTGTTCATGAGCAATGTGATGTGAAACTGGCTCTGGAAGGGCAGTAAAAATACTCCTATAGGTACTTACAGTGGACATCGTGTAGCCCAGGCAGCTTCGTCAGAACTTCGAGAGTTTCCACATACATGTTCTTCTGAGATGTTTGTTCAGCGATTTTACACAGCAAATTATGGCGATTCACAACGTCAATGCTCTCACAAGGCCACATTGGAGAGCTGATCATCCACTCAGTATCTGAATCATTAATAATGAAACGTCATGCATTTCAGTTACACACACTTACAGTTATCAACAGCCATCAGAGTTGAAACAAAGTCACCAAAACTGGGACATGAGTCGAGTCAATGATGTGCCAAACTCGAGTCGAGTCACTGAATCAAGTCATTAGTTCCGACTACTTAATCTGATTATTACAGGAAAACATCTATCTATACATACAAATATCTGTGCTCAATTGTGTTGGATGTACAGTAATGAATACTACCAAAATTAAACACTCACAAGTGACACTACCCTATAATTATTTCAGACACTACATGAAAGGAAATTTGGTGGGATTTTATTTCATATATATTTACACACATACACTGTTCAATGTTAATATTTTTTAGAGTGTGGCTCTCCATATTGTTGAACATACAGTTTAACACTACCTTCACCGATGTCTTCTCCCCACCTACATATTAGGTTGCTTTCTGGTACCACAGAGTTCTGCAGATCTGTGCAAATCTGCACAGAATCGTACCATTTAAACCATGAAATCACAGTATCTGGGGAGATTCTGCGCAATACGCTTACTGACATTATGATCATAGAGCTGTGCTATAGGCTGGAAAAGCATTTCCTTAGCCACGGTCTTGCCAATCACTGCAGACGCCTGTTTTGATTATGTGACAAGATGACTGTGTGTTAGTTTTAATTCAGTCAGATGGAGACTTTTGGATTTTGACTAAAGTCACATATTTTGGGCACTGACTCGAGTCGAGCATTTTCTTGCAGAGACTCGACTCGAGTAATTTGGTATCTAGGTCATTTGGTCATCACTGACGAGTCATTACAATTCTGACAGACATGCATATTCTCAAAGACCATTTCTAAAGGGGTTTCAAGTACATACCAAGAGATACAAAAATTGCACAGGCCAACCTTTTACTTCTTTTAAATCTGGGAATTTGAGAGAGGGGAGAAAAAAAAAAAAACTCCCTCTCCCACCAACAGGGTATTTACAGTCAACTCCAAAGAAATACAAAATAAATCATAAAATCAATAAGAAAAACAAAACAAAGTATATTAAAATATGTAAAGTACTACCTTTCAATATGTTCATTGCTTTCTCTACACTTCCACTTTTGAGGAAGATTTCTGTAGCAGTATTCACAATTTGGCATCTGGAGGCATGGCATTCATTCCCAAAGAGTCCTTTAAGTGTAGAGAAGTTGATCTTCATCCCAGTCAAGGCATCCAATAACTTACGCCCCTGTAAAACAGTTCATTACTAAACACCTGGGAAACTGTTAAAATACAGCATCTAAACAAATTCAGAAAAGCAATAGGCAGTATGAGTCACAGGCTAGATCAGGCATGGGAAAAATGGATAATGAAAAGTTTCTTTTTAACGCGAAATTATACTAAGTACATTGATAAAACTGCTTTAATCGGCCAAATATGAGAGAGGAAACTGCAAAAAAGCAAACAAGTGCAGTGTGTCAAGGAACAACTGCACCAGACAATTAACCAATCAAAAACAGTGAAATGATAATTTGCAATACATTCCTTTACCCATATTGCTCAAGATGGGTGCTAAAGTCACAAAGTCTATGCATCATACCTTTGCCCACTGCTGTGTTTTGTAGTATCCAAACATCACCGAAATTCCAATCCTTCCAAGTAAACTTTTATCCAACCCATTTATATGGTTTTCTTGGGAAACTAAAAATAAATAGATCTCAAAACATTATTTCCAAATACTGTCACTTTGTCACACCATTCCTGCAATCTGATTTCAAATAAATACTAATCCAAAAAAAGCTGCCAAAAAAAATTTAAGGACTGTTCGCAGCCAACATCCCGCCCACTTTAGTACAGAGGAGACCTGGTAAATAGTTTGCAGATACATCTTAAAATAAATTGCAATTCCAAATTAAAACTGTAAGAGAGAATTTTAAATTATTAAATACAGAAAAATAAGAAAACCCACATACCCGTTTCTATAAATTTACAGAAAGGAACCGACGGGGTGCTGTGGATGTCTTTCAGAAGCACGGATGCAATGCAAGCGCAGAACCGGTTTAGACTGTCAAGACTGCCATTGGAGAGACACATACTGTTGAACATTGCTCCAATCTTTGCCCAGTCTTCCTGCTCTTTATAATGCTGAAGACAGGGATATTAAAGAACGGACCAGATTTTAACCAAATCATAAAAACTAAGTTATGAAACTTTAAATAAGAAACATCTTTGCAGTTTAACATGAGAAGTCTCCATGTCCAAAAATCTAAAACTGAATGTCTCTTCACTTTGCTGCCCACTGTATTAAATTCACTGACAATTTACCTCTATTTCAGCAACTGCCGTGTCTAGATCAAACTGTCCTGTTTTCCATGCTTCTCTCCTTACTGTTCTGCAAGTAATGCATATAATAATGACATTTAAGACCATATGAAAGACAAAAGGTTGATTCAATTATAAACTGACAAAAAAAATCTATATAAAAGGCTGACCTTGATTTCATAGCCAGAAAGAGTTCTAGCTCCTGTTTTGATACTTGAAGACGATTCAGCTGATGTTGCATATAGTCAAAGTTTTCCACAGTGAATTCTAGGCCTGCTTCTACACACTGCAGAAAAACAAAACATAATAAAATATGTTACAAATAGAACATAAGAAAAAGTTTTACTTTAAACCTTTAACTGCTGAAAAATATAAAAAATGTCACATGAATTATACTACAACACTAATTCTGGAGGTCAGGGATGATGCATGATTAATAATAATAAAAAGGTAAGCTTACATTTGAAAATCATTTAATACAAACCTTTGAAGTTACATCTAGAAGAGATAAAACTGCCTCCTTCAGGCCGAGTGCTGTCACTTTTTTAAATGCTTTGAGAAGGACATCAGGTGGTGGCTGTTGAAGTACAAACAAATTGTACTGCATTAATTGTATGTATATTTTTATTGGGCGGAAGAACACAACCAACTGAAGTAGAGCACATAGGATAAGTTGTAAACTCAAACGTTTCCTGCAATCACAAATCAAAGCTTACAATCACTTTACTGCGGTGCTGGGGAAATTCAATTAAGAGATGAAGACTAGTAAGGAAATAAGGGTTAAAATTGTAAAAAAGTACATATTTATTGTCCAGTTAACTTCTGGAATTTGTGAATGTATGTTGTATTAAACCTGCTTTAACAATTAATTTTGTATTATGTACGCCACCACAACGGATTTGAAAGTGTTTGAAAGGCAAAACGCCCCAAGAACAAGCAGGAACTAAAGACAGCTGCAGTGCAGGCCTGGCAGAGCATCAGGGAAGAAACCCAGCCTCTGCTGATGTCTATGGGTTCCAGACTTCAGGCAGTCATTGACTGCAAAGGATTTGCAACCAAGTATTGAAACTCACAATTTAATTCATGATTATGTTAGTTTGTCCAAATACTTCTGAGCCCTTAAAATTGGGGGGAACACATATAAAAATGGGTGTAATTCCTACACCGTTCACCCAATTTGGATGTAACCTACCCTCAAATTAAAGATGAAAGTCTACACTTAAAGCACTTAATTGTTTCCTTTCAAATCCAATGTGGTGGCGTACAGAGCCAAAATGACGACAATTGTGTAACTGTCCAAATATTTATGGACCTAACTGTATATACATACACAAAACCAGTGGCTTTGAAATTCTGTTCCTTAAGAAATAAAGCATATAATTGAGGCACTTGGGTAAAAACACATTTACAAAGACCACAGAAAATACTTATAAACATTCAGTACTTTTAATACCTTACCAAAGTTTTGTACATTGCTGTGATTCGAAGCACAGCAAATAAATCTCTCAAATGACCTCTCTTCAACAGTGTTGACAGAAGGGAATGCAGGATTTGACATTTGAAATAAATTCCAGGTCGGGAGCTTTGGTAGTAATTTGTAAACACTGCAGCTGAGATGGAATAGAACAGAAAGATTTAAAATAAATGTGAGAAGAGCCAATTCATTTAAAAGCGATTTTTAAGAACAAAAGTGTCTCCTAAAACAGATGTAAAAAATACTTCAAATCAAATTAAGCAAATACAATTAATAACAAATTAAATTGGTTCTTACATAATTCCTTTTCTTCTACCTCTCAAAAATTGGTTCCCAGTGAAGTAAAATGATTACCAAAATGACATAAAAGTTCATTTTAATAGCTTAAAAGAAAAACCACTGACGTTACTGGTGCCTATTATTTCTGGGATATTACTCTACCTGCACGTTGCAAATAAGATGGATTCAAAATCTTCATGAACTGCTGAACAACTTCCATGCAATACTGAAAATGAGAAATATTACAGAATAATCCAGTGATCACTATGAATTAGCATAGTAACACCTACTGTTTAGTGTGCATTAGGCTAGGAAGTATGCTTTTAACATCCTTTTGATTACACATTTACTTTGTATGCTCTTCACATAAATATTAATATTAAATTTCACATTTAGTGGCTGGACGCAATGCAAGAAGAACAGATCAAAGAAGCTATCAAATGGATCCCAAGAGAGAAAAAAAAAAAAAAAAGACCTAGAATACAACCACATAAAAGATGGGAAGATTAAACTTTGCAGGCATGACATGGAAAGGGGAAGCTACAAATCGAAGATAGACCCCTGCCATCCTACGAAAGCTGTGTATCGGAAGACTATTGCAGTATTCAGGTTTAAAAATTTTGCTCCCACCTTTTCATCTCCACTTATGGGTACATGCAAAAAGCGACATGCTGGCCGGGTACAGACAAGGAGGGGACTGAAGTAAAACCTGCAGTACATCTGTTGGTGTTCAATGCGCTCTACAGGTTTGCTGCACTATAAAAGAAAAAACAATCGATATAAAGATTCGAACCGGATTGAAAATATAAATATTATATGAAATCCTTTTGCACAGCCGGTGAATAAAGTCTGAACGAACTTACTAAACCAAGTCTCCTTGTAATACTCCAGGGCTTGCCTTGTTGCGAGGAATCTTCAGTCTGTTTACTACCAGTCTTGCAATCTGAGCAGAAAATCAGAAAAATACTTCAACAGTTCAATACAAATTGCTAGCTTGATTAATTTCAGGTAAATAAAATATTTAGCTTAAACCTATCAAAAGTTCTCCATATTTAAACATACTTAACAAGAAAACCTTTGTATTGTTTGTGCTGCTTTAATCAACCTCAAATGCATTTCAAATTACTAGACTCTCTCTCACATACTGTCAATTTCACAGCTGAAACTATTTTCTAGTGATTGCGAGAAAAAGAACACAGTACTGAAAGAGAATAACCAAGACATTTAACACTAGAAATGCCGAGCCGGTCAATTTGACTGATTTGGTTATTAAAATTTGAATTACTCTGTGTTCCTAAATACACTGCGCATACCCATTCGTGATTTTTCCTATAGATATGTATTAAACATGCCTACAGCATTTTAGCTGGATAAACACGAAAATAAGTTATAAACACACTTACCTAGAATAGCCAAAATTGGGTTATTTTGACCAGTCATTTAAATACATAATAACTAAAATACAATGCACAATCCTGCCTGCCCTTTACGATAGAGTCAGTCTGGCGCTGAAGTGGCGATCTCTACCTGTCACAGTCTCTCATATGTGTGAAAAAACACACTCATTGTACAGCATTACAGGTGTTTTCTTACAGCTGTATTCAGATTGAGTTGATACAGTGATTACCCGCAAATAAACATGGATTGGAAACGGAGACTGAAGAGAGCTCGTTTTGGACATGCCGTGTATATGAATACGACTGATTCAGGGGTATCAGTGATACTGGGAATGGCAGATCATTCGTGGGTTTGTGTCAGTGTTGTGAACACATTGCGAGTGAAACACCAGGTCCAAATGGCACCGAGTGCTTTTGCTCTACTGATCAATACGCAATTGCTACTGCATGTAGTACAGGGTGCAATAGCGCAGCACATCACCCGTGAAATAATGATTTACGGATATTATCAGTGTGTCAGTGTATCAAAATGCAGTGTGAGGTACGAGCTCATGCAGGGAAAGTGGAGAAATGAGAAACATGGACTGTCCCAAGCTGTCAGGTATGCAGGCTAAATATATACTACATTGCTTCTTGAAATACAAAGCTATAGTGAATAAAAGCAGTGTATGTTGAAAACAAAGATAACAGTGTTGAAAATGTTTACTTTAGTGTACAATTATGTTTTGATAAATGCAAGTTATTTTTGAACTATAAAATATTGCTTTTGAGCATTATTCCAATATTTACATTTACACTTATTTCATTCTCTTATTATATGCCATTTTTGAGCTTTTTGCTTGTTGTAGGCTATATAGTTATTCATGTTTTGACTGCAGTGTGTGTGTGTTTAGAAAAAAAGTGTGTTATTTATAGCAATAATATTAATGTTTTATGATCATATTTCAATTTAAATATTACCTTTGTACTAAAACTTCTGAGTCTTATATGATAGTTTGCCTTTGATTACCATATCACAGCTTTTAAAGAGCTATCGGTTACAATGACCAGCTTTGGCGCTTGTAGGTATTTTGAAATGCCGGCGCTTCTAGTGTTAAATAACTAAATTATTTATTAGGGTTCTCTTACCATTATCCCTGGATTCTATGTAGGGATTTGCAGAACCTGTTGAAAATGTGGACTCGGTGGGAAGGGTTGCTTGGAATCCTTGACCAAAACTTGCCCCAGCCTCGCCTAAGCGACTACCTTCTCTGAAAAGCAAAAGCATTCCCTAGTATTTCATTTATGCAATAAGGATTAGTCAAGGCAGTGTCAGTTAGAAGCTTCAATAATAATAAAATAAAAAAAGTTATAAATTACAAGTTCATATTTTTTCAGCATCATTTTGAACACCCAGTTAGATTATTTAGTAGTAGCAGTATTTAAGGATATAAGCACATAAGCTGCACTTAACCAGGATACTTGTGGAAATGTATAGGAAAGGTTATACTTTAAGGTACAAAAGGATGGGGGAAATAAAACCAAAACATTAAATTCCATGATCTTTAGAAATGCATTTAATTTATTTTTTCCCCCAATTAATTTCTAAAATAAAGTATAGTGCTGTGAAATCTATTGAGGGCAAACACATTTGGATGTTATATATTTCTTCAGTTAGCCAGTGTAACAGTGCTATAAGACTGTGTGTGTGTGTGTGTGTGTGTGTGTGTGTGTGTGTGTGTGTGTGTGTGTGTGTGTGTGTGTGTGTGTACATATACATATAAGGGCTCCTTCTCACTCCCAAGTTTTTCTTTGTACAACACAAAATATAGGTTTCAAACTATGTGGAATAATTCGGTGTTTGATCAGTGATCAAAATTATAAATAAATAACCTGGGAATAAATATTCACCTTGTTCTAAGAAGACATTTGTTTTCTTCTCCTGATGTGTGTTCTGCCAAGCCCTATAAAGAACAAATAAAAAGCAATCAGTCTGCATTCAATTGCTATGAAAAGCATCCCATTATGGAATCATTAGTTCACTGCTTACACAACAAATATTAAAGAATAGTTATGCATGCAGATACAGCACAATTCCGGTTTGTGCATTTGACAGAAGTATCTTTTTTTCTGATTTAGATTAATTCTGATTCATCAAGTGACATAGCACAGATTAAACTCAATTTGAACACCAGAAGTCCTTTAAAGAAGAATTCTGGTGACTGCAAGGCAGCAACATATACAATACTAATCTTTAAGTGTTATTAATCACAGCTTCCTATTCCAACTGTGAATATATATCAAGTGTCACTTAAAGGTGGGACATTGATATCTGAGACAAGTCCACTGGGGAAAAAATAAGTTTAATTCCATAATTGAATACATAAAGCATTTCTAAATATTTACCTTAAAAGTGTATTAACTACAGGCTGACCTACCTTTCGATTCAAAGAACCACCATCAACATGGAAGCTAGCATCTACAGGGTTGTCAGTATTGACAGACATACTGTTGTCATTACAGGTTGTCATTCCATCACATTCATCTGAAATGTACAAAGAAAAATTGACTCTTATGGATCTGATCTACTGCAATGTTTTGCAAGATATGTTGCACTTAAGACATGTATTGTTTAATATTTATACAAACACAAAAACAAAAAGATGCAAGAAAGGAATTGTTTAATATCAACTATCACATTTTTTATTTATTTTTTCCCCAAAGCAACATCTATAAAGTTTAAAAGCTTCAACCTCAACAGCATACAGCATCTTTTTCAAATGATGGTATGGTTAAGTTAGCTTCTAGAAGTCATACCTTTAGTATGGGGTGTTGTACATCTCTGAATACAGTTCCTCAGGTCTCCAAGTCTAGCATCACACCTTATGTTAAAATACATACAACTTTTATGGTTTTGTGGTTTAAATTCATGTTATAAAACTGTTCAAAGTACCTTTTTATTTTTGTAATTACAAAGTTAGGATAAAGATTAAGATACAACAGCATAGAAAATCTATATGAAATAAATCAATTTAAATAATATAAATTAATATAATTTGGGAGTGTTACACTTCATGAAACATTCATTGGCAAATGAAAGACTACATAAGGGACTACAGTTTGCTTCTAAAAGACCTGGATCTTTAATTCTAATAAATATGAACTACTTTACCCCCTTGCTTTGGGTCCATTCTTTCTAGATAGTGTTCCTGTTGGTATAATTTTGTTGCATACTCCCTCGATGCTTTAGCGCTTAATTAAGTAAGAATGAAGTAGACCTAAAGCTTAGATGTGACAAATTTTAGATATAACTCTCCCTCCTATGCTGACAAAGTTCTGGGACCACAGCTTGGCAAAGGATTGTGAACATATTTAGAACAACCCGTAGAAAAAGAAAAACAAAACTTACCTTACGCTGCCATCTAATGAAATCTTACAATTAGACACGGTCCTTGAAGTTTTTACAGGACTGTGCCCACACTTCTTCAGCCTTTTCGTGGTGCAGCTGGGTTTTCCTACTGACTCGGTGACTTCTCCAAGGTTCCCAAACAAATCGGGGTCATCCTGGATCACATCGAGAACGATGGCATCCTGTTCGTATGCCTTGACCACATCCATGACATCACCAGATGCCTCTCCGTCGCTGGTGCTTGACGCGTGATGCAAAACCCTTTGATTGCTACTTGAGCAACCATCCTCTATTTCACACATGATCTCAGCAGTGAAGTCAGCAGCAAACGCTGCCAAGCCATCGTCGTCTTCAGAAGAGGAGCTACTTACATCAGCACTAGATGCATCCTGACAAGATGAAAGGTATTCAGTGAAAGTCAAAGATGTCCTTGGTATTTTCACCTGCTGGCTTGCACTAGGCAGTTTCTCCGGATGACAGGGTGAAACAGGATTAAAAGATTTTGTTTCCACTGTGCACAGTTCAGAAGTCTCAGGTTCAATAGTAAGAGAGCGCTTCACTGGACAGGTGTTTGTGTCACCTTCTTCCAGCTCTGCAGAACTGCATCTCTTTAAAGACATCCTGTGTGGTTGTGTTTCCGAAAAGCTCTTGCCATCTTCGCAAGCTGATAAATGTGCCTTTTCACCAAGGCCACAACCCTGTAGGATCCTCTCTTTTTTGACTTTGTCAGGACTATTGACTATTGCAAGGCTGCAAATCGTGGGCACGCCCTCTTGCTTTACAGGTGTAACCAACAAAGACCCTGAATCTTGCACAACACTCTCCTCTGTCGTTTGGGGTTGCATGTCTGAATCGGATGCATTGGAAGAACTTGAATCTTCTGTGAAAACTTCTTCTTTGCATTCTATACTAGGATGCAAGGAATTTTCAGTTTCACTGGATCCATTTAGTATTGGTGAGCTGACTGACAAATTGAGATTTTCAGTTTTCTTACCTGATAACTCACTGTCTTCAGAAGGCAACACCTGTGTGCATGTCAAATGGCAATCTACTTCAGAAGACTCACATTTAACAAAGGGCCACGGAAGATAGGCACGTGCACACGAAATGGAAGTGTGTATTACATATGGTGTAGTTCTCTGGCAACTATATGATTGCTGTCTGTTAAAGGCACCTCCCGTGTCTGCAGGCTTGGTGTCAACTGTACAATTCTCAGTTGAAGCAGTGTTCTGCGCAGCATGAAGATTCCCCAAAATGCTCATTTCTAGGTCTCCTTTGCTTTTGACTCCATCATCTGTGACGCAGCTCTGCAAATTCTCTGCTAAATTCGACAAAGCATCTTTCACTTGTATCTCACGAAGAAGAGACAAGGTTTCTATCTTAAAGGCTGTCAGTACAGGTGCAGGGGTTGCAGTCTCTAATGTGCCACTTGATTTCTCTAAATCTTTTTCATCATTTATACCAAGAGGACCAATTGGCTTTATGGTTCTTCCACAGGACAAATTTGTTTTTTTTACATTTTGTTTCTCACAGACAGCAACTCCAGTATCACTCTGGGTCGGTATGTCATAGGTTTTAAAGCGACTTTCTGAAAGAACCCCATTTACCATTTCTGGTATTTCCTGTGTTCTTGTACGTGGGACAAGGGAGTTTTTTTTCAGGGCATTGCTATACACAGAGCATGGGGTAGATTGAGCCTCAGTTTTTAAGCATATTAAATCCCTGCCTTCTATTTTGAAACACTTAATGTTTTTTGTTTTCAGTTCAACGGGCAAAACACACTTATAACTAGTGACATCAATAGGGATGTTAGACCCTTTGACTATATCACACAGCTTTAGGATGGGATATTTTTCTATCCCAAAGGCTTTGCTCTGTGATGATTTCTTGATTTCTTCTTGAGGGGTCACAACTGACTTCTGCTTAATCTTCAAGCCTTTCGATTCAGCTTTGATTTTCAGAGAAGGCCCTCTCCCTGGTGTATTAATCCTAGGAGTCACATATTTTGGTACACTGCAAGTCCTACAACAGGGGCTTTTGATCAGTCTTTTGTCATGCAACTCTCCCGAGGATGGTATCTTGGCCTGATGCTTTGGCTTAGTGACAGAAGATGCAGCGTTTCCTATTCCTAGAATTGAAAAATAAAAAGTCAACATTAATTTCTAGCAGGTACATTCCCACAGCCAGTTATTTTAAGTAAATGCAGGAAAGCTGAAAAAATACCCTCTATTCTCTTTGTATGAACTGTATATTGATTTTAATTGATTTTAAATTGTTAAATTTGAGTTCTCTTTTCTGGATCTCTTGTTATGTACTCAGTCTATGAATTTAATGGCCTTCTTCAGCTTAACTTTCTCAATTTCTATGAAAAGCTATAGTAATTACCTAAGCGGATAGAATAAGAATATAATAAAACATAATAAACATAAGTTGGAATGCAGAAGTGTTTATGTATTAAAACTTTACTTTTTCCATATATGCAACATACAAGCATATTAACATATCTAGCTAGAAATATGAAGAATACTTACTGGTAATGTTAATTATGTAAAGCCTACATTTTGAAGAATACGCCAATCACATATCTTGAAGGACATTTGCATTTAAATGCATTTATTTACAATTTCCTTATGGGGAGTACAAACTCCACTAAGGCAAATTCAAAAGAATAAGATTTGATTGCTATAAAATTAATTATGTCATTCAAGCTTCATTCCTGAATTTTTTAGCCTTTCAATCATTTCCGCCCAAATAAACGTAAGGGGGGGGCAGACTTATTTGTCACTTTCATATTTGTAACGCGTGGCTGAATGGCAATTTAAGGGTTAGTTTATCCCTGCTGAAACTGTTCCAACACTTAACCCTTTCCAAATTACCTTTGACATAAAGCAGATGGCTAACTTCCTTTCTCATCATACCAAATTAACAAACTTATACAGGGTTCTTCACTGGCCCATGTACATCAGAGCCCCTTTCTGCCCCAGACTGCATTAGCAATATTTCTTGAAGTAAGGTAGCAATATAGTGCTCATGATGGAAAGGTCAGTTGGTCTACAACTTGTTTAGTGTTGTTAAATACATACAAAATAAAACAACAACCATCACAAATATCCAAGTCTGAAATACTGAAAAAAAATCTTACTTGAAGTCCTGAGTGTCATTGTAAAAGTCCTTTTTTCAGCAGCAAAACTTTCATTCCTGGTGTGCAACATACATGGGGAAGACTGTGTGTGGCGTTTCTGATCTTGCCCTAGTAATTTCCTGATTTCTGATCGCATTTGCTGCCCTCTCTTTCTAGACACCCTACCCTGGACCTCAGACGTGCTAACCCCCACGATTTGTCTCTTTCCACCTTTAACACTGCTCTCTTTTCCAGATGGGGACGATTCAACAAACATGGCGTTACACTTCTGCCGATCCAGGAAGACAGAAAAATCGTGCAGCCTCTCCTCCTGGTCCAGATGTGCAGCGGCAGGGCTGGGCACTTTCTTGCGCTGTCTTGATACAACAGTTAACCTCGTTCTTCTACGTTTCTTTTTTCTCGTCACCTCGCTGACATTTACCGAGTCTGTCCCCCCAGCACTGTTGACGAGGGGCTTGTCTTCGATTACTGGAAGGACCTCGTCGTTCTGACCATTGTGCACTACATCGGATTCACTTTTCAGATTTTGCTGAATCTCTTTTGGGGGGCTTTCTCCCTCTGAGTCTTCCTTAACAGGCTCTAAACTACTTGGTGAAAAAGTACCTTTTTTTATACCCGTCCTTTTTTCCCAGGGAACCCCATTTAAAGAGACTTGTCCAGATCTCGTCATTGCACGCCTGCACGACACGGCTTCCTGTACTAACTCACTAACCTCGACTCTGGCATGACATAAGTCCCCCCCATGCGGCTGGTCCTGTAAATCAGTATCTGTATTTATTGGCAATGGAGTACCTTTGCAGTATTCCTCAGCTTGAGTCGATACATCTTTAGCTGCTGCTGCTTCTGCGGGATGGGAATCCGGTTTGGACTCTACACTGGCATCATTTTTTCGCAGCAAACCACAACTCGCTCCATTGTTACTTTTCCCGGAGTCTAGGGGTTCCCACTGCACCGAACACGCAGAGGCACCTTGATCTTTTGAATGATCACAGCTAGAACAGAGAACACTCTTCGACTCGGAACCCCCAGTACCTTTCAATTCGACACACGCAGAGGCACCTTGATCTTCGGAATGGTCACAGCTAGAATCTAGAACGTTCTTTAATCCAGAACCCCCAGCATTTTTAATTCTGTCACACGCACCGTCTCGGGTTCCCAAAGGGGCATATAATCCATTCAGGTTATCCGAGCTTTTCGCATCTAGCACCGTTGGAATGATCACACTAGCAGGCGACCTCCTCCTTTTCTTTAAAGGTGCTTCATCTAGCTTTCTCGGTAGAGTTCTGTTTAACTTTATTCTACCAGATGCCGAAGGAAGCATGTCTCAAGTTAACAATACCAACTAATGTTTTAACCCATAAAAATGGTAAACAATAGGTTTACATTCTACTTTGATAACATTTTCACGAATATATATATATATACATAGAGAGATATTTAGTTTTTGTAAATGCATTTCACATAATAACCAAACATGTCGCTCACTGCCAAAATGCCACGGCTTAAAAAAACATTTTTTTTCGGGGGAGGGAAGAACCGCGTCTGCACAATCACAATTAGGTGGACATCAAATAAAGAAGGACAACTATAACCATGACCGCTTTCAACACAGATATTCCTGTTCCACGTCTCAAATACAACCACTAACAATGTCGTATATAGGAAGGAAATGGCATATTGTATCATATAAAACAATGAAAAAAAAAAAATATATATAGTATATTAACGTTCCCAAACTAAAAACATTTTGAATCTGCCTTCGCGTAAAAAACACAATCCAAAATGAATTCTGACTACAAAAAAACAACAACTTTGGCAACTACCTTAGTTAAACTGTAAATTAACTACATATACTTTTATAGCTCAGGAGCGCCCATACATATTATTTCAAAATAGACAACTATATCCAAACGTTAGTATTGCAAGTATGTCAAAACCAACCCTTTAGGCTTGTAAATAACGCTATCGATCTCTGACCTTTCCCTGTTTGCTCTCCGATTCTTTGAATGAACACGTGTCCTACCCGAACCCGCCGATTCGGATGACATCATCAGTAAGAGCACTTTGCGCATGTGTGAAGTTCAGGGGCCTTCGCCTAACACAGACTACATGTTATGTATGGTAGGTTTGTGTAACGCAATTCAACCGTTTCAGGTCATTTAGACGAGGGTTGTTTTGGGAAACAATAATCACAACCCCAGAGCAGTGCTGTCTGGTTGCATGTCCGCACTCCGGCCTGGCAAAACACCAATTTACTCTTTTCAATTTCCGGGTTCACGAAACCAGAAGTTCTAGACGCAGGGTGTCGTAACTTCCGCCGTCTGTGTTTACCAGCCCATCTCTAATTTATGCCCTCAACGCCACTCTGGGGCAGCATTGTTGTCCCGCCTCCGAGCTCTAGATACTGACAGGTGCAGCTTTATTATATCTGTAAGCCTACTTATTATTTGTAATGCATTATATTACTAGTGTTGTACTGATTGGATAATCCTGCAAATTACTTTATAATACAGTAATGACAGTGTTGAAGAACAATCTTTATTTGTTTAAAACAATGATTTTGGTATT
Source organism: Amia ocellicauda (assembly GCF_036373705.1). NCBI lineage: Eukaryota > Metazoa > Chordata > Actinopteri > Amiiformes > Amiidae > Amia > Amia ocellicauda. The sequence continues at coordinate 9,895,077 of NC_089867.1, read as the reverse complement.
ATAGTGTATTTTCCTTTCACAATTTATATCGGTTGTGAATTTGCACATATTGGTATTTTACAACACATTTAAAATTGTTAAATTATTATAACAATAACCGGCAAAGGTGAAATAAAAGTGTACTTGCCGCTACACTGACAGTTACGCCCGACAAGCTACCTGAAGTTGTCAGTCAGATTTCAAAATGGCTGCGTAAATAGTAATTTCTACGGAAACCCTAAGGGGACATACAGAGAGACAAAAGCTAAATGTTTTTCGTTGCTTCGCAAATGATTGACTCTACAAACTTGTTGGATGCATTTATGGTTTGTTTTGGTTGGTTTACGTTATTTTATGTCCAATAGAAGTTAATGGTAAATAATGTATTGTGTCATTTTGGAGTCACTTTTATTGTAACTGAGAATACAGTTTGTTTCTAAACAGTCCTACATTAATGTGGATACTACCATGATGACAGATAATCCTGATTGAATCGTAAATAATGATGAGCGAGAAAGTTACAGAGGCATGAAATGTACATAGTCACAAGCTTGATGTAGTTGACAGCAGCAGTGGCTTATCCTGAATTTCCATATTCTGTAGTATATATAATGAAAAATGACTTAATTTGCACATTAAGAACTTCCATTAGAAGAGCATGCCATATTAGATAAGTGGAATTTGTATTTTCAGCATACTAAAGCCTAATCCAGCCTATTGAATAAAAATGTAAAAAGTAGGGACAGCAGGCCTCATGGACTATCTAGATTACACAGAGACATCCTTTGGGGATTACCTTTAATATCTCACACTTCTTTATCTCATGGGACAAGGCCAATGGAAGCAGTGGCCAAGTCATCGCTTTAAGCACTTCCCAAGTTGTTTTTATAATTAGCTGGTTCACAGATAGAAATGGTGGATTGGGAGCTATCAGCTTTCTGAAACTTGAAACTTCCACCGATTAGTTTTCAACCAAATGGCTAATGCAGCAGGCAGAGACACTACTTCAGAATGAGTATTTCATGGCATCCTCTGAGCCCATAGGGACTCAGCTGGCCTGTTGGCTAAAGACACTGGACACCATAATGTTCTTTCAGCAGAGGAAATTACATTTTAAACCAACAATTTATTCTTCTTTCTTGCCCTTTGCTATGTAAAGCATGCAACAATGCAAAAGCATAACAAAACAAACAAACAAGCAAGCAAATAAAAAACTGAGATAATGGCTTTGGGAATTCCAATAGATGTTATAAATGCTTAGATAACCTAAATATTAACTTTAACATGTGTCCTTCTAGGCATTGAACTCAGTATTCAAAATCGTATTTCATGGTCCATTGTCTTAAGTTCTTTGTTAGCTAGAAAACTAGATTTCACAGGAGGATTTTTCGTTTAGCATCAAAGATAAACAACACCCACGTAACTGCATAACCAAATTGTGTATGCATTTTTTTTCTCTGGTTATTGACTAAATATTGAAAAAAAATCCTACTGAATGTGTTAATTGTAAAGTAGGATTGAAAGACAAACAAATGTCCATATAGATTTTTAAAAGGTTGCTTTTCCTGTCGAACTATGATAAAATGGGTTTGACATTGAAAGGTTTGCTAGAGTGACATCTTGTGGAATATAAAACATCTACATACAATGTTGAAAAGCAGTAAGATTTATTTTGCACAAATACTTATGCTTATTGTACTCCTTTTCATATTTTGTTTTATGTATTTATAATTTGGAGACAGAATTTGAATTTTGACTTGAAAAGCAAAACAAAACAGTGGAATATTCAGGATTAAGTAAATCAATGCCTCAATTCCATTTGTATTTCCATGGACAATTTAACAAAATATATAGGCTACTTTAAAAGCAACAGGAGACTTTAATAGGAGGAATAATTGAAGTATTATGGATCAAATGTCTGTTGTGTGAGAACACGTTACACTTGATAAGCATTGGTCTAGTCAGATTCTTCCTTCTGTTCAATTCACCTTAAAATCAAAGTTACAGGGCATTAGAGTCCTGGAGAATGAGATTTCAACTGATCTTGGGGCACCTGTTCAGTGACAGGAAGTGTAGAGAGGTGAGAAAAACAAAGAAAAGTGATTTAGTTGTTTCCTGTACAGTGTTACTCACTTGCTAGTCGGCTTGTTTGCTTACAATGGATCTGGAGAATACTTTACAAACCAAGCCAATGCAGAGAAAGAAACCAGTTGAGTTCGTAAAAAGAACAGAGAGAATGGGCTGCTATTCACAATGTAGAGACACCAACAGTATCTGGATGTTGATGTCCATACCAGAAGTGTTGAGTCTTAAATGTTCAGGATTCAACAGCTCATTAACCAAGGAGTTGCAGATCAGTCAGGGTGCCCACGCTGACCCCGGTCCGCTGCCGAAAGCACCTACAATGGGCACGTGAGCATCAGAACTGGACCACGGAGCAATGGAAGAAGGTGGCCTGGTCTGATGAATCACGAGTTCAAGGTGTTGACTTGGCCTCCAAATTCCCCAGATCTCAATCCAATCGAGCATCTGTGGGATGTGCTGGACAAACAAGTCCGATCCATGGAGGCCCCACCTTGTAACTTACAGGACTTAAAGGATTTGCTGCTAACGTCTTGGTTCCGGATACCACAGCACACCTTCAGAGGTCTAGTGGAGTCCATGCCTCGACGGGTCAGGGCTGTTTTGGCGGCAAAAGGGGGACCTACACAATATTAGGCAGGTGGTCATAATGTTTTGGCTGATCGGTGTATATTTCCTTACACTTATTTTGGAATTTATATAAATACTTGGGAACAGAGAGAGAGAGACAGAGGAGAAAACATAAAATGACTAGAGTTCAATGACTAACTTGAGGTAAATTTATGATAGTCCTTTAGGATCTGTCCAGCTGTTACGACAAAGTGCAGCCAGCTGAGAAATAAGTCTGGTACTATTAACCCAGACACGTCAAGAGCTCTTTTATTGTAGAAATGTGACTAAGTGATAAAAAGTGGTTAGGGTGACACATGATAAAGTTGTCTGTTCTATGTTGTTTAACTGTGTATGAAGCAGCAATGTCTTACTCTAGACTGGCAATAATAGTCTGCAGTGTACACTGCATTATTGATATGACTGTTTAACCTGCTCCTGTGGATCATGCTGAGATATTAAAGTAGAAAGACTTAACCTGCTGTGGATTTCCAGAAATCTTTTTTTAGACTGAGAATACAGTTAAATACTAGCTGTAGTTGCACAAATGGGCAACTGAAATCTGTAAGGAAAAGACTCACCTGTAACTCCTTATTAACATCAAATTAATCAAGCAGTTTGTACTGCTTGGTATACCTCAGTGATGCGAAAATCCCAGGTGAAACCCTCGACGGTTCACATAAATATATATATATATTTTAATGTTTGAATACTAAACCACAATTCAGATGCCTCTCATGGCCTAAATTAAAACATTTGATTCGTGTAATGCCCATTACTTAAATAAAAGTTGCTATATACCAAAGTTCAAAACCGTCATAAACAGCCCATTACTTGGGCCACTGTTGTGTCAGCAGGCATTGGACCAGATTTGAAAATACAACCCTCACTGATGTTTGTTTTGCTTTTATCCTTTTGTGGAAAAGACCCCGAACGCCCTGCCAGCCTGCACGTGGACCACTCCGTGTTATTCGGAGATATCGGTTTTCTTTATCCGCCATCTTTAAAGCAAATGGTTTAAATGTAGCAAAGTAATATAAATGGAAAACAAACGTCTCAAAAAACATTTTTTGTTTGTTTGTTTGTTTGTTTGTTGTGTGTGTGTGTGTGCTAAATGCACAAAAGATTCCCTCAACAAAGCTGAATGTAACTTGTAAGCTGTGCAAGACAAGTCACGGAGGAACAACCACCAGCGAACATTTGACCAGCGTAAGTTTAAGTCTATTATTTATTAGATATTATTATATACATACGAATATATACTTTTGACAAACTCAACTGTAGTCGTAACTTTTTATTATAACCAAACTGTTAGGTCACTGTCCTGGTGTCTTTACTACTTTATAGTTGGGTTTTTTAAATGTTACTGAACACCGTGGTAACATCAAGGGTTTTACCAATTCGCTATTCCCGAGGCTTTCCTTCGCGCGTTTGTTTAAAATACCCAATTTCTCCATAACACCACCAGTCAAATATATTATTTTTCTATTTAAATACATCTTTAGTCTTAGTTTCTTAATTTTCGGTTCCCTTCATCTCCCTCACTCCACGATTGCTATCCCGAAACAGCCAAAAACAGGAGTTTTATACCAAAGCAAAAAGCTGTTCCCAATTATCCCATTAACAATCGATTAATACGTTTGCTAGTTAGAGCAGACAGGGGAGGGGAGTTCACCTAGTGAAATAACATTAAACAAAAGAAACCATGCAATAAATAAAGTGAATACATTTCAAACGAAAAAACTGAAACTGTGTAAACAAAGAACAACTCTTAATTATAACCCTGTTACACATGTTTCATGCAAGTAGAAAAAATAATAATAAATAGGATTTTCATTGAAATCTATACACTAGTAGCTAATGTGGCGTCATCGGTAAATAATTCAAACTAAAACAGCCCTAGAAACAACTGGGAATTTAATATTTTATTTGTATTTTCATAAACACGGTTGCAGGAATAGCGAATGAACCAAAAGGCTACTGTGACCTGCTAGGATAATCATGAATGAAATCTACACGTTGCCAGACCTAATCCAGTCTTCAATCTGATAAACCTTGTGTTGCCTCTACCACAATACCCAAAATATTATGAGTAGACATGAGTTTTATGTAACACAATCCTTTCAGAAAACTGTCTATGTGTTTAATATACATAAACTAAATTCCTCCTGTCTTAAAATGCTTTCACAGGGATATTCAACAATAATATAAGGCCTCCATAAAGTGTCTGGGAGGTCAAATATTACCCCTTCAGCAACACTTAACTCCAAGAATAAATCTGATTATAACTGAATTATAAGCCTTTTACTTGAACTGGCAACGTGGTTAAACTTATGAATGTAGCCTTACAACCTTGAACCTTAACCTAGTGTGAACTATCTGAAAACTGATTTTAATAAATGCTTTGTTTCTGCTCAGTGTCCTAATTCCAGTTACAGATAGAATAACCCATCCAATAAATCCCATTTTGACTGATTATCACATGACTTTTAATATAAAAATCCATATTTTTTTAATTTTAAAGTGTGCTTGATTTTAATTTCAGTATTATTGTTTTTTTTTGGTTTGTTAACATTTTATTCTTCAAAGTCATGCAGTTGGATTACGTTTATCATCTACATATACTTGGAAGTTTTCTTCCTGGGAAAATTCATAGTAACAGTATTGTTCTGTGTCTGCAAAGCACTGTTACAGTGGGGAGCATCAGAAAATTGGAATTAGTAGCCACCATTACCATCATGAACAATTGGCTGGTGTCCGTGAAGCATAAAGGAAGTTTAATAGCGTGTACTACTTATAAACGGAGGCTGTCAGGAGTGTGGATCATGGTATAAATAAGGGGCAAAGACTGAAAACCGCATAAAGTCTTAATTTACCTTTTATTGTAGATATTACATTAAAATGTTTGCCATTAATGGTGCTCATAAGTAGTACTGAAAGTCGACTGTATGCGTCTTGACAGAAGAATAACTTTAATGGTTTGTCTTCATTAGCTCCCAGACAAGGCTTTTAAATGCATGTCTGTCTACCCAATAATACTTTCCTAAGACGTCTCGCTTCCACACATTGTTGTAATTGAATTGAAAAGCATTTGTGAATTGTTCCTATTTGATTTTATTAGTATATTTCAAATTTCAAGGAAGTTCAAGGAAGGAGGTGACATAACAAAAGGCCAGTTCCCCTACTCTGCCTATGTGTGTGATATCGGTAAAATCTACAATAAAACAACTGATTAATGCCAAATACCAGTTCGTTTTAAATGTTTAAAAAATATTTCCAAAATTCTACCAAGATTTTGTTGATGTATTTAATTGTTGGTATCTTACAATGCCCTCCTGAGAAAAAGAAAAACAATACTCACAATTTGAAGCTTGACATTTTATTATTATTATTGTTATTATTATTTAATTGTATTTATTGTACATTCAGTGATATATTCTACATAATATGAAATATAAGCATGATGTCCTGTTTTCAGAAGAAAAAATATTATATTATAAACTACACTTAAATCAATATAAAGATCAGCTCTTTACCCTGGAGTTAAATTAACACTGCTCTCCAATGTGAATGAGATATCACAATAAAGGAAAATAAGAGGAAATAAAAAAAAAATATGTGGGTAAAATACTTAAATATACTGAACACTTCTGAATTAAAAGGTGCATTTATAACGTTGCTGGCTCTAGACAGAATCCAAAATAATGCTTATGACTGAATTCTGCACCACTGAATGCCCTTACGTTAAAGACATGGTCATGGGAGCTGGAAAACAGTTGCTGGGTGGTTCTTGGGTGTTGGCTGTAGTAGGGTGCGACCCTGGTGTTGTGAAGTAGCCGTACCCGACACTGTGGCGGCCTGATTCACAACACCAGCTGACTCGCCGTACCAAAAATTTCCAGAGGCCTGCTTCTGTTCCGGTCTCCACTGAAGCAGCATGGTTCCTCCCCCCTGGGGCTTGTTCATGTGGACTGAGCTACAATAAAAGCACAAGAATGCAGATTAGCAGGCTAAGTCGAAGCAACATTAAATAGGGGATGTCCCCTGAACCCAGCAGGAAGGAGAGATCAAACTGTCTTGTCCTGAGATGTGATGGTACAAGAAAATCAACCCAGTGAGGGTCAGCACTAGATTATTTCCATTGTGTATGATCTGTTTTATAAAGGTTCACCTCGGGAGATTCAAACACATAAGTAAATCCATGAATAAAATTAATAAGAAAAAGAAGAAGAAAATAAATTTGCAGTTTAATAGTTACCGTTCTTAGGGTTTCACATTCATGGATGGCTCTGCTTTGAATGGACTCAACACTGAGTTTTCAACGACTTGGCTCACAATGGCAAACCACAGACAAGCAAGTCAGAGCTGCTGTTTATTTAATTCATGTTAGCTGGCCCCAGTAACCTGTGGTGTGGTTGCAACTCATACTCTGTCCGTTTCGTAATGGGACTCCATGGTTTACAGATGAAGCTCCGCTTTAATGGTATGCGGCTGTCCGATCTTTACAGCTTAGAGGCTGTTGCTTTCTGACCTATTTCCTTGAGTTAAATAAAGCTGAAATCCCTTTTATAGCTAGGGACTGGGCGGGGGGGCAGGCTGAATAACTCTTGACCCTTACAAATGCAACCCAGTAACAAGTTGAGACCATGATTAACTGCTGTTCACCACAGTGTTTGAAGAGCTTCTTGTTCTGCTTGCATGTGGTCAGCTGGGAGGAGCAAGTGGTGGGGAGATGTCTTCTGCACTGATATGAACTTACTGAACTGTGGGTTCAGCTTAAACACTATGAATGAGGGGTTCATATTCAGTCTTGTTTATGGCAACAAAAGTTAAACTGCCACTTTACCTAATAAGAATGCTTTATTTTCATTTCAGTATATATTTTTAAAAGTCCACATTTCAATGCCACACATTCATTTTTTTTTTCTTCCGTTTCATTAACTTCAAAATCCACTGTATATGGGAGAACTGGTTGTGCCACTAATTATTTAAGAGGACCCACATAGCTCTGTGCTACTATCGCAGGGGCTGTTCTTGTACAAGTATTGTTATCCAATTTGCCTTGCTGGATTTCGTTGACAGTGGCGTACTGTATGCGTGGGTGATGTGATAACCTGACAGAAGTTAAGCACTGTTAATAACATTACAGATCAACTCTAAAATTGCAGCTGCCTGACAGCGAGCAAGTTTCCAAATTTCGAAGTGACAACATGTAGATCCGGTAAACCAGTGCAGCTGTGGCGGGATTGTAAGCTTTATCCTTCATTTCTGCTCTGGCGGTATAGTACACTGTAATTTAAAGGCCTTTGGAACTTATGCGTGCGTACCTTCACTATGTAGGGGTGGATATATTAATTAGAATCAATTATAAGAGAGACATGTATTTTGCATATGAAATGATAACGATTCAATTAGCTAAATTAAGGAAAGCGATTGTTACATCCCAGAACAATGTGTGTAAATCTGATATAAATAATTTTTTTCTAGCCTTTTTTCTTTCAGTAGGCAAGCTCACTTCATCTTATTTATTGTCTTATCATACCTCGATTGTTGGCAGCTAAAATGACTTTTTTGTGTTTTACTACACTAAATTAGCTACATACAGTGAGGGGAAAAAAGTATTTGATCCCCTGCTGATTTTGTACATTTGCCCTCTGACAAAGAAATGATCAGTCTATAATTTTAATGGTAGGTGTATTTTAACAGTGAGAGACAGAATAACAACAACAAAATCCAGAAAAACGCATTTCAAAAAAGTTATAAATTGATTTGCATGTTAATGAGGGAAATAAGTATTTGATCCCCTATCAATCAGCAAGATTTCTGGCTCCCATGTGTCTTTTATACAGGTAACGAGCTGAGATTAGGAGCACTCTCTTAAAGGGAGTGCTCCTAATCTCAGCTCGTTACCTGTATAAAAGACACATGGGAGCCAGAAGCAATCAATCAATCAGATTCCAAACTCTCCACCATGGCCAAGACCAAAGAGCTGTCCAAGGATGTCAGGGACAAGATTGTAGACCTACACAAGGCTGGAATGGGCTACAAGACTATCGCCAAGCAGCTTGGTGAGAAGGTGACAACAGTTGGTGCGATTATTCGCAAATGGAAGAAACACAAAATAACTGTCAGTCTCCCTCGGTCTGGGGCTCCATGCAAGATCTCACCTCGTGGAGTTTCAATGATCATGAGAACGGTGAGGAATTAGCCCAGAACTACATGGGAGGATCTTGTTGATGATCTCAAGGCAGCTGGGACCATAGTCACCAAGAAAACAATTGGTAACACACTACGCCATGAAGGACTGAAATCCTGCAGCGCCCGCAAGGTCCCCCTGCTCAAGAAAGCACATGTACAGGCCCGTCTGAAGTTTGCCAATGAACATCTGAATGATTCAGAGGAGAACTAGGTGAAAGTGTTGTGGTCAGATGAGACCAAAATCGAGCTCTTTGGCATCAACTCAACTCGCCGTGTTTGGAGGAGGAGGAATGACCCCAAGAACACCATCCCCACCGTCAAACATGGAGGTGGAAACATTATGCTTTGAGGGTGTTTTTCTGCTAAGGGGACAGGACAACTGCACCGCATCAAAGGGACGATGGACGGGGCCATGTACCGTCAAATCTTGGGTGAGAACCTCCTGCCCTCAGCCAGGGCATTGAAAATGGGTCGTGGATGGGTATTCCAGCATGACAATGACCCAAAACACACAGCCAAGGCAACAAAGGAGTGGCTCAAGAAGAAGCACATTAAGGTCCTAGAGTGGCCTAGCCAGTCTCCAGACCTTAATCCCATAGAAAATCTGTGGAGGGAGCTGAAGGTTCGAGTTGCCAAACGTCAGCCTCGAAACCTTAATGACTTGGAGAGGATCTGCAAAGAGGAGTGGGACAAAATCCCTGCTGAGATGTGTGCAAACCTGGTGGCCAATTACAAGAAACGTCTGACCTCTGTGATTGCCAACCAGGGTTTTGCCACCAAGTACTAAGTCGAAGGGGTCAAATACTTATTTCCCTCATTAACATGCAAATCAATTTATTACTTTTTGAAATGCATTTTTCTGGATTTTTTTGTTGTTATTCTGTCTCTCACTGTTAAAATACACCTACCATTAAAATTATAGACTGATCATTTCTTTGTCAGTGGGCAAACATACAAAATCAGCAGGGAATCAAATACTTTTTTCCCTCACTGTATATGGTTTCAGATATTTAAGAAGAGAAAGCCACACAAAGGGAACGCTAGTTTTGATTTTTGATTTTTAAATTCAAATTCACAGTAAAACCACTGGATTCTTAATTTTTTTTAATGATTGTATTAATTGTATATTGTGTGTATATATATATATATATATATATATATATATATATATATATATATATATACACACTCACCTAAAGGATTATTAGGAACACCTTTTCAATTTCTCATTTATGCAATTATCTAACCAACCAATCACATGGCAGTTGCTTCAATGCATTTAGGGGTGTGGTCCTGGTCAAGACAATCTCCTGAACTCCAAACTGAATGTCTGAATGGGAAAGAAAGGTGATTTAAGCCATTTTGAGCATGGCATGGTTGTTGGTGCCAGACAGGCCGGTCTGAGTATTTCACAATCTGCTCAGTTACTGGGATTTTCACGCACAACCAATTCTAGGGTTTACAAAGAATGGTGTGAAAAGGGAAAAACATCCAGTATGCGGCAGTCCTGTGGGCGAAAATGCCTTGTTGATGCTAGAGGTCAGAGGAGAATGGGCCGACTGATTCAAGCTGATAGAAGAGCAACTTTGACTGAAATAACCACTCGTTACAACCGAGGTATGCAGCAAAGCATTTGTGAAGCCACAACACGTACAACCTTGAGGCGGATGGGCTATTACAGCAGAAGACCCCACCGGGTACCACTCATCTCCACTACAAATAGGAAAAAGAGGCTACAATTTGCACAAGCTCACCAAAATTGGACAGTTGAAGACTGGAAAAATGTTGCCTGGTCTGATGAGTCTCGATTTCTGTTGAGACATTCAGATGGTAGAGTCAGAATTTGGTGTAAACAGAATGATAACATGGATCCATCATGCCTTGTTACCACTGTGCAGGCTGGTGGTGGTGGTGTAATGGTGTGGGGGATGTTTTCTTGGCACACTTTAGGCCCCTTAGTGCCAACTGGGCATCGTTTAAATGCCACGGCCTACCTGAGCATTGTTTCTGACCATGTCCATCCCTTTATAACCACCATGTACCCATCCTCTGATGGCTACTTCCAGCAGGATAATGCACCATGTCACAAAGGTCGAATCATTTCAAATTGGTTTCTTGAACATGACAATGAGTTCACTGTACTAAACTGGCCCCCACAGTCACCAGATCTCAACCCAATAGAGCATCTTTGGGATGTGGTGGAACGGGAGCTTCGTGCCCTGGATGTGCATCCCACAAATCTCCATCAACTGCAAGATGCTATCCTATCAATATGGGCCAACATTTCTAAAGAATGCTTTCAGCACCTTGTTGAATCAATGCCATGTAGAATTAAGGCAGTTCTGAAGGCGAAAGGGGGTCAAACACAGTATTAGTATGGTGTTCCTAATAATCCTTTAGGTGAGTGTATATATATATATAGGTTATTTAGTTTTGGTACTAGAGGGATATTGTTTTAAATACAGTTTCGGTGGAAATCGATTCGTGACAGAGGAAGAGAAATAATCTTCCGTTGCAGAAAGAGCTTCAGAAAGAGGAATACAACACAAAGAGAATCCACCACAATCTACCCAAGTGAACCCTGTAGAAACGCAACCTTAATCCTAATGGAAGTAAAAGTTAAAAGGGAAATCTAATCCTAACCTTAGCCCCACTCAAAGCCTCAAGTCTGAACTCTAAACTAGACATAGAACATTATATTAACAGCCTACAAATAAAAGTAAAGCTACTACTCCCATACTTGCATGCTTAATTAAGCCTGACCATCACCCTAGTCTATACCTAAATCCTGTGTGATTTCCTTCACTCTTGGACTTGGGAAAATGTGATCTCGAATGCAGTATCTGCAGTACAGTATGTGTAGTGTTCATCATTAGTGCTTTAATCATAAAATAGTCCCACCTCATTTTTCATCTTGGTCTCTTCCTCCTCCACATCATGTCTGCAATAAAGGTTCCACCTCTGAAGCCATGTGACTCTAGCCTGGCCAATGGCCTGTCGGGAAAAATAAAATGTATGTCTTAAAGATAGACCAATAATAACGGCCTAATGTGTTTGTGGTTATTTAATTTTACAGTTAAGGGACAGGGGATTGCACCTGGTTTGACCTCTGTCAAATTAATAATGATTACAACAAAAATGATCAAGACAGGTTTTTTTAAAATGTAGACAAAGACTAGATATTAACTCTGTTCTCCAGTTGGATAAGCAAAATAATAACCCTTAGCACAATTACAATTGGAAAGAATATACTGCTTTATATAAAACTAGTTCATGATTTGTATTATATTCTCTAATACATGTATGTATGATAAAATGTGCATTTAAATGCTCCACAAAATATAAAAATATAAGGATACCATATTTTGCTTATTTTAGTTGAGAAAAACAAACAAAATAACATCATAAACTGAGAAGCATGATTAACAACAAACCAGCAAACATAAAAAAATATATATTTTTAAGACTACCTTTTATGTACAATAAAGTGTAAACAACACTAAAAAGACGTCTGAAATAATTTCCTGTTAAAATAGAAATTTCCCCTTTCACTCAAGGACTCTATTATTCTGCAATTTCTCCTCTTGTCTGGTACATCTTTATCCACGGATGGGTCAATCCTACCTAATTCCTCTGCCGTTGAACAAGTCACACCACATATAATATCTAAGCAATACATTTCTCCTAATCCTGTTTTATCAGCTTTGTTGCCCTCTCTGGTCAATCTAATAGTGACAAAAACCCACAGAAGGGGTTTTGTGCCAAGAACGTCTTTATGGTTTCAATTAAACGGTTCGAGAGCAGAGCACAAGGCTTGGACAAGAGCCAGTGTCCTTCAGACAAAGAATGTCACTGCGCTTAATTGGTACAATCATAGGGCGAGGAACTGCAGCGAGCAACGCCACACATCCAGACTGCTGGTGGAGCTCTGCCTGCACCCAAACTGCAGATTATCTTGCAGAAAAATCGTTAAAACAAAACATCTAGGTATTTCAAAACATGAAAGGCCATACTGAAGCACACCAGCCTTTTTTTCCCTATCCTTTAATTTTTTTTACTGACTGCCTGCTGGCCATGAAGAGATAAACCGAAGGAAAAGGCCCCCCTCCTTCTCATCTTTTATTATGTCGTTAAAAACAAGTTTAGTGCCGTAATTGATGTCCACAATTACGAGTTCTTAATGTGGCCGGCGTCAAGTGTAGAAACAATGAAAACCGTGGCTGCTTTCTGTTTTGTCTGACCCTCAATACCATTAGTTTCAAATTGCTGATTTCCAGAAAATAACGTGAAGCTCTTTTTCAGGAGGTTAATATTCACAATTACAAAAGTCAACATTTTCAAATCAGTATTAGTGAGGACTGGAAGACATACAAAAAAACTGCAAACAAATATTTCCTTTCAACAAGATATAGACAAAATTGTTGTTGTGATCAGCTCTTTGAAATCACAGAACAATTAAAGCTTTCAGGGAAGTTAGGAAGTCTGACCCGCGTCCCCAGGGAGAAGTACGATTTTTACCTTGGCCTGAATTTGTGCTGACAGATGAGTCCATCCCTCTTCCTATTTTCAGACAGCTGCGCTTACCTAGCATAATGTAAACATCTTTGAACTTTGCCTACCAGATAAAAGGAAGCATTCATTCTCTAATGTAATGCCTCCTATCAGATCAATCATACATAGGACCAGACACCGGCACCTCGTGTTTGTAATTAATCTCACAAAGACTGGGCATATTCTTGGGATCAATTGCCATATATTTTTAATGCAGTGGTGGAGTTGCTTTCTAGCCTCTTCCACTCCCATATTCCCAAGTTAGACATGAAGAAGTATTGTAGGTGGCATTCTTGCAGTGTCTTCAAAACACGAGAAATCACATGGCTATGAAAGATTCATATGTTGTCGGATTTCGCCAATCATTTGAATGATTTGAAAGGACGAATGCATGCTGTTCATTGTAATTTGCTTGCTGAAATTATACATACATATACACATAATACATATTTATACATATATATGTACAGTGCAAAGCCAATCAAAATTGTAAGGACACCTGTATGTTTTAATGACATTTTACCTGAACCCCAGTCCACTGACTTGCAATGTTTTTGAATTAGCTTTGCAGTCGAGTGAAAAAAAATAGTTTAACCAGATTCAATATATTTTGTGAGATCATTAAAACTAATTGACAAAAAAATATTGAAATATATTTTAAACATTGTGTCATAATGCCTATAGTATTTATTATAATAATATTAATAATAATTTATTTTTAGTTTAAATCTTCAGCATGTTAGAAAATAGTATAACCCTATGTCTTTCAGGCTTTCTTACTTCAGTCTACACTGAAGAAAAATGATACAAAGTGATTGAAACTAAGGATAGACTTAAAAATGAATACATATTTTTTCCAGCTGTTGTGGTTCTACAGGTCGTTGATAAATCGTTGGCCGCATCAGTGCTTTAAACTGGAACCTTGTAACACAGAATTAGGAATTGAACAGACGAGACTGAACACCATTGGAACATGTTTTAAGATCAGGTGGGTTTAAAAATAGCTTATCTGTATTCTTGCAAAGGCTGTTAGATGACCAGTTGCAATGAACTCAGTAATAAAGAAACCTTGTAAACATACAATCAATGGTCTTCACTATCAGTACATACTGTACTATGAATATTAATTACCTCTGTAAACATCAGGGGTCGACAGACTTAAAGCTAGACAGCATTTTGTTCTTAATAACATTACATGTTCAGTATGAAATGATTAGTGAAACAAATTAAAGTACAGGGGACATTTTGTGACAGTGTATAATATTAGCCATGTATTTAACCTTTTTTCCACCATATTTTTAAATTGTTCGAACATATAATGTTTTTAGTATACTTTTGTTTCAACATGATACATTATACTATAAAAATAACTGATTTTCGTTATTCTGTATTTGTTTGGGGGTAAAATTTAATTGTGAGAACTATTTTAATACTCAATATTATTTATTTTTTATTAAAAACAAAAAAAAAGAAAAATGTGTGTTTCCCTGTTTGTGTTTGTTTTAATCTATGATTTTGAATGTCTGCCTGGTACAGTCCAGTATCTTCAAGAAAAATAAAAAAACATTATGAATTGCAATTTCTAATCCAGAATGAGACACATTATGTCCAGATTTTAAATTGGCAGACTGTAAATCTTATCATAGGTGCTGCAGCTGTCAGTAAAGGATTGCACGGTCAACAAAAATGCATTATTTTACCACAGTTCATAGAGCTAGCAACTAAATATCTGCAGCATTTCGGGATGTACCTGGATGTCAAGCTTTAAAAAATCTTTCTTAAAGTATGGGTTTTGTTTGTTTTCATTACTTCAGCATTTAGCGCACCAATGCATACATCTTGCAGCTGCAGTAAACAATAGATAAATATGTACCAAAGAAAAAATGCCCCTATGGAAGATTAATTTACCTCGTATGGTTTTGAAAATGTACCTCAACTCCCTGATGGTAACTGACAGTTTATAGTCTTTTTTCAGAAACAAAAAAACAAAACAAAACCACAAAAAACTAAACGAACAAGAAAACAAAAAAGGAGTATAACAAGGATCATTAGCAGCTTTGAAAGCTATGGTTCGTTGCAAGGCATCCTGCTCATTAGGTATAGGAATGAGTAGTAAAATCCAGTGACAAATCAGTGGTCCGAATCTTCCTGCGTCTATTAATCAGTTCCTTTGTGGTCTCCTTGCAGCAGCACACAATCAGCCAACGGTGGAGCAGTCCCCAGACTGTCACAGCAAACACATGAACTGAAATGACAGACTCTTCTGGAATATCATTAAAGAATCTGCTTCTCTGTAGCAACCCCCCTCCCCCATCCCTCATTCCTACCCCCCCGCCTCCTCCCCAGAATATCCGGAGTAACTCGTATCTCTTTCAGCATATAAACACTTTTTAATGTTCTGTATAAATCACCTGAAAAGCTGTCTTTGTGCCACCTCTGAGAAGAAGGTACAGGCAAAGAGACTGATCGCCATCTCTCCAATACGTGCTATTTCCTGTCGTCTGAAATAAAAGAAAGAAAGAAAATGCTTTCAATGTGCTACTGTTATAAGGCAGATATTTTCTACTATGGCTACACCAGAACTGCCTTGCTCCATAGATTTAACCTAAAACATCTGCCACGTATAGTGTTTTAAGAAGAACAACAATATATTAAGCTGATTGGTCATATGTATGTGTGTGTGTGTATGCATTTGTTTTTATGTGTGTATTTATGCGTGGTTCTATAATGATGCCTTTTACCACAGCAATGTGCTAAAGAACATTAATGTGCATTTTAACTAGATTGAAGGTGCTCTTATAGAAAGACAATTATTCACATATTCATCAGTTAAAATGGACTAAGCTGCATATCCTTAATTAAAGGACTGCATAGTGCATATCTGTGATTATATAATTAGAGAAAGTCTCTGATGAATAGTGCTTTGGTATATAATTCATACAGGTATTTACTTTTTTAATAATATAATGAAATCCAGAGTGTTAAGAGAGGTTGATAAAATCTTGAAAATACACAGTACTGCCAATACTGCTACTACAACTGATGCCATTAACAGTAATACTTGTTTTAAACACAATTTCCAATACGGAAACATAGATTTTAACAGTATTAAAAAAAAGCAGAATATTCTGCACATATTTCAACTGGAATACAATTTAAAAATGCCAAAACAAAATAACTAACAATAAAATAAATTCAGCTTCAGAATTAAATATATTTATATTAAATATATATTCATTTTTAATTATGTTAAATGTTGTAATTATATTTAAAAAATAGCTTAAGCTGTAAACTGCAACCTTAATACAAATCTGTGAACATGGGGTTGATCGAATAACTTTTGCCGCGTGGCAATAAGGAGGTGTGAAAAGGAATTTTAGTGTCATACAGCGAATTCTACCGATTCTTCCTTGTAGGGACGTGGTACTGAAAGAAAAATCTACCAACAGTAAGGTTTCTGCAATTTCCGCCATGAGATATGCAACACGTGTCTCACATGCAGAGAAGATACTTTCTGCCTGGCTGGCTATTTGTGGCTCTCTGCTAATTGTTTTGTTCCTGTTGCTTCTCTCTCCTTTATCTCCCTTCCAGTTTTTCAGCCATAATTTATGGACCAAGCCCAATCATCACAGATGTGGCACGAGTCAGTTCTGTGTGTGCGGCTGAAACTCCTCGTGTTCATCGACAAATAAACCTTCACAGGTACAGGTGTCTAAGTCTACGTGTTTTTAAATACTAGCCACATACAAGTCTGAAAGAGAGCCTCTTAGACTCACCGGTACTTTATTAGAATTTTGTCCTTTCTTGTTTCAGCAATAACGGACTGACAGTCTTATTTTCTGCATCTTGCTTTTTTTTTTTGTTTAGCGCACAGCAGAAATTTTCCTTTCAACAGACAGAAATTATTTGCCTCCAGGCATATCCACTACGAGAAAGCACTGAAATACAGATATTTTCTTTAGTACAATTGTTGTTTTTTCAATGCTTTGTGTACAGTGTTGCATTGTTTTTTGTTATATATAGTTTATATAAAATCACACACATTCTATACAAATTATGATTTTTTTAACGTTCTACTATGAAAAAGCATATAAATTCGGGTACTTGCATCTTTTATATATATAAGGGAGATTTATTTTTGATATATAAAAATGTTAAATGTTACATGCAGGATGTGCAGAGATAAAAGTCCTCTGTGCCTGTACTTTTGCATTTTGCATCACAAAACAACAATATCTTCTCCACCTGATTCACAACAGTATTATGCACTGGAACCCAGAAAAACATTTTGCTGCATTTTTCTATTTATATCTTACGATGAAAAAAAAAAGAAAGAAAGGGGAAAAAAAGGTAGTTGGCAGTACTGCTCTGCAGCACCACTGAAGGAATGACTCTCCTTAGCAGTCCTCTTTACAACCCTGCGAGCAAACACTGAGATGAGATATAGGCTGCATTTGAAGAGCAAAATGTTTAGCAAAGAATGTCTCTCTGCTTAATAGATGCGCATAATTGCCAGGCTGCAGTGTTTCTTGATATGGAGTTTTGACAGCTGTGCTCGAGTGGTACCAGGAGGATGAGAGAATCTGACTATGTTGCCGCAGATTCGGGGCCCATTGTAGCGTTGATCAGATGTTTTAAACAGATATCACACACAGCGCCTGGCTTTCTTTTAGCCTTCTGTGGCTTTCAGCAGGATCGAAGGCAGCTTGAACTCTTTATTAAGGAGCTGCAGTTGAGATTGTGCACAAAGCTGGTGCCGTGCAAGACTCCCACTGAATAGCACTAGCTAGAGCCTCCAGAATATATATATATATATAAAGCCACAAGTGATATGAACACTAGAGATTAATTAAAGCTTCTGTTGCCAAGCTCCAAAATTGTTAAATACCTGAAATTGTTCCCACAACCCTTTTGAAAGTGGGGAATAGAATAAGAGCATAATAATCCTTCATTATATTCAAATTATGGTGATAATGTTTCTTCCTGATGGCGTTCTCTCGAGTGTGGTGCTAGATTCACCAATGCTCACAGACTTCGTTGGAGTTAGACAGAGAGAAATGTATTTTCTTACCCAGATTATAGTCTGTATACCATAAGGGATAACAATAAGCACAGTGTCATCTTTATGGCCAATTTCAATGACATCAAAGTCAGGTGACAAAAAACTTAAAGGGTTTAAATATACAGAACACGTGGGTTCATTTAACAACTTCTCGGAATGTGAATGTGGATTTGTGTATTTTCCTGTATGTACATCACAGGCTGTACTTTACAGCTTAATAAAACATTTATGATGTATATATTCACTTTTTAATATTTACAAGTTGGGCCTGTGCTGTATAATCAGCAAATAGTTGTAATAATCAGCTCAAGAGTTGTGCATCTGGAAATGTGCACACATAACTGATCGATAAAACTGCAAATTAACCATTAGATAAAATCATTAAAATACTGAAAATACAAATATATTTGAGAATTTAAATTAAAGAGCATAAACAAGGTTTGTATTTATATATTCAACAATAGTTTTGGTCATTCAATTAGTCGAGAGATACATTTTTTGTAGTGTGCTGTGCTGTGCACTGTACTTTTAATTAGCAAGGCTGAAACCTGAATTTGTGAAGATGGTTTCGTGATGAAGTCGAGCATTTTCATAACGCCATATATTGGCAAAGCTTTCAACGTGTCTATTTTGATCGTCTTTGCAAAGCTAAACGGATGCTTGTTTACTGAGGGATAATGGTTATTTTTAGGTCTTTCTAAGATTCACAGAATGGAAACATGATTTGTGCTGCTAATTAATTTTTACTTTAGGAATCTCCTGAAATGTATTTGTATCACAAAATGCAAGTAAGTGTAGTGGAGTGTAGGAAACTGGACTGGTTTTATTTAATAATAATAATTAATAATGATAATAATAATTGATTGATTTCTATTTAGCAGTAGTTAAAGGTTTACACACATACACCTATCTTAACTAATTTCAATCCAGTGGAATCTTTACAGTTCTCTCTCGGCTGCATTAGTGATCAACAAACTGAACATACTGTATATTAATTTATAAAATTGTAGTTTTTATAAAAACTATTGATTAAACTAAATTAATCATGAAATAGCCTGATTTCAGATGAAGGAGGGATATACTTGCATCTCATGATATAAGCACAGAAGGAATACGTGGCTTTGGTTGGTGTTTTGAAGCGAGGTGATAATATAGTTCTGTGCCCGTGAGTGTGAGCTGACGTGTATAACGGAATGTGTCTGAGCAAAGGGCACCTCGACACGGACACTCACTCACACACACTTTGACAAACATTTAGACGTCTGTCTCTTAGAGCCCTGTACGAGAGGCTTGAGGAGGCTGTTGTGCTCATTTCGCCAATTAAACCTGGATAACAAGATTTTGCACAGGGAATAAGGCCTGAAGAATAACTGAAAGTAGTGGCACACGGCGCTACAACGGAAGCCAAGTTCCTGAAAAGGGTAATTGCCTGGGCTGTTCCCTCCAGAGTGCTTCCCATGCAGCACAGGCACGCGCCCACAATTCAAACAACCTCCTTTAAAACCCTCCTTTGTGCCTGCTTGGATACAAAGCAGGATTAGAAAAAGAAAAGAAAAGGAAAAAAAACGTTACATCTTTAATTTGATAATCTCTGATGGTGATGAGCCAGTACATTCCCTCTGAGTTGAGTGTATTATAGAGTTTATAGATATATTATATAGAGAGATATATATTTAAAAACTAAAAGCAATGCTTGCAATCATTCCAAAATCTCTCAGGTCATTGCACCATGTTGCCAACTCCAATCTGCTTGAGTTTTAATGAAGTTGTTAAAGCAAGACAATACAAAGGACGCCAGACAGCCTTACGAATGTTCAAAGCATATCACTGTCCTGCGACTTCAGCTATTCTGTTGTACAAATGTAATTATCTTTCCAACGTAGATGAAGTCTCCAGTAGACTCCTATATTTGTGGTACTAATCCGCAACAGAACATGGAACAAATATATTTGATGGTATATGACTCTTATATTTTTTATTTGCCAACATTAGCCACTTTGTATGTATTTAAAATACTAGGGATAGATTTAAAATGTATTTAATTAATATATGTAGTTATATGTTCAAAATATATGGTGAGGTTATTCTCACAATTCTAATTTTTTTTTATAGAATGTGCAGTAAAATATATTTTAAATATACAAAAAGGGGGTAATTTTATATATATATATATATATATATATAAAAAATTGTTGATCACACATCATCTACCGTATATTAAAATGTCTGTGTGCTGCACAATGGAATGGCTATAGAGGTGAAACCTTTTCTTATTGGCCTTTTAATTATTATGTAATGAGTTATTATCTAAACCTGTTGAAAAAAGAATCAGAAAAGACTGATATTCATTATTGGATGTTCTTGTGTGGTACAACGCAGGGCCTGATGCCTTTGACTGAAGTGTTGGCTTTGTGATTAAGCCATATGATCATAAACACTTGTTTCAACCAACTGTTTTCTAGTTGTACATAAAAAGGAAATCTTTTTTTATTTTATTTTAAATGTCACTTTCAAAACAGATAAAATTAGAAACAGCTAGAAACATAACCATCTATTCTGTGTTTCAGTGTAGTGCTTTCCCCCACTGTGATTACAGTACATCTCTGAAAGCCCTATCATAGCCTCCAAAGGTCAGAGCAGTGGTTTACAAATGATGCATTTTTAGAAGCCTCAGTCACCTACATTATACATTATACATCCATGGGCTGATGGGAAAATAATTCACAGCCCTGGATCCCAAGCACTTGTCCAGGTCATTTACATTAAATTTATGCCCCTGTATGGCTTGTTGACAGCTTGCTTCCATTTCATGTTAAAGTCACTGACCCAAGATGTTTTTAAGTCAATGATAGATTCCTGTTGGAATAATGTTGACATTTATGGAAGTCAATCTGTTGTGTCAAGATATCTCGCCTTTCCACTAATAGCCCTGTCGAACTCGGCATATTACAATTTATGTAAACATTTACAGAGCACTAACACCCTGGTTATTCCTGATATTTATATCTGTTGAAGTGCACATGCATGAACCTCAAAACCATGACAAAGACATCTACGTCTGTCCGAGCTTACATGTATACAGCAACTTTTAAATGAGAGCGCAAGTGGTCTTAACTTTGTATAGAAATGGGGTGGGATGGGGATTGAATCCGTCCCAGGGCAGACTCACTACCGACATAGCAGAAAGAGACAAGATTGCTGGAGCCAACTGACAGACACCATCCTCCTTTACATTATAGATACTTTGTCTTTTTCAAACTAGAACATTATACCTAAACAGGCTGTGGATTTTCAGAAACTGAAGGCTTACCTAAAACATGATTTAGATGGTATTTCCTTGTTATTTCTCTTATTTATTCCTCTGGTTATAAGCCAGCAGAAAGAAGTGCTTTGTTACATCTATCTAATGTCCTTGGTTTCATATATACTGTGACCAACCCTCATTATTGATCAGTCACTAATTCCTAGTGGTGAACATTAAAGAAGAGAAAACTAATGGGCTTTCCTGCAGGTTGGAATGGATTTTGCTATAGTGATGTGTACATTGCATATTACAAGGGCAGAAGTGATAAATACTGATAAATATTACACATACAGTATATTATTCCATTCAGGTGAGATCTGAAGCCTAAATGACAGAGAAGGTGAATCAGACAAATCTCATGTATAAAGTGTACAGTTTTTTTTAGATCTTTTGCTTTTGAATTGATGATCACAATGTTGTATTTTCAGAGCTGCTAGGGAAGTCATTTAAGACATCGTTACACTTTGATATAATCCAGGCCTATGGTGTCAGTATTTTCCCTTTCCTTATTCAGACAAACGAAAGGTGCCCATTAGCATTTTATGAGCTACAATAAGACACTTCACTCCTCTTGATGAACAGCAGTGTACAGATACGTATCCCTGCCCCAGCAGTCCTCACACACCCCTAGATATATATAGACATTAATGTTGCTCCTGTGCATATTTAAGAAGTGCTTTATTTCTTTCTCTTTCACTTTGCTGTGTAATTAAACAGAACAATCTTGATTTAGTTAAACAACTCCTTTTTAACTAACAATATCCCATCCCAAGGCAGTGGGGATATGTAAATAAAGTAAATAAATGTAATTCATTACACTCTGTCAGGAAATAGTTACTCCAATACATTATCAAAGCAATTACTTTTCTTACAGTTTCTTTTAAGGGATTTTAAATATATATATATATATATATATATATATATATATATATATATATATATATAGTATAATAGTTTGCAAATTAATTCGTATTAACCCAGCATGTGCAACTCTTTAATTCTATTTCAAATGGGAAATAAAGGGGTTAAATAACCTGGCACAGGTTAAAAAAGTAATATTTGAATTTGAATATATGAAGTGCTATACTGTACAGCACTTTGCAAAGTCTTACATATAGACTCTACTAGATAAGCCCGTTCATGAAAAATATTATTAATAATGTCCTTACCCAAATTGTATGATTAAATGATTAAAAATAATTTTGGACATTTACCGCAAGACAACCAGATTTGTTAATTTTAAACCATCTTTAAATGTCCCACCTGAAAACACTGAAAGGGTAAAAATAATGTTCATGCATAAAGGTTCAAATCTGCATTAAATGAGTATATCACACATTATCTTCAGGAGATTTGTGATATTATGCATAATGCTTTGTTACATTAACACATAAAAAAATACATTAAATAAGAAAAAAAGTACTATTACTATATTTATGCAAATATAGCCAGGGGTTGTTTTGATCACTGGGATTTGAGGACCAGTGAAAAGAACAAGAATTGAAGAGTTGTAAGTGAATTAACTTGTGTTTTATGGAATGGTACTTTTTAAATTAAAAAAACAACAACAACAACAAAACTAATTTATGTCTAATCAATAAAGCAATTGGTCGTCGTCGTCCCCCCACACACACATGAACCAATCCTTAATGAATTTCACGTCCTGATCAATCTGTAACTTGATGAGAATGAAATGCCTGCAGAGACTTTTGCATGAGACGAATATGAATAAATAGCATTAATTTGATTTAGAATTAGATCCATTATTGATTGCACTCGATTGATTGTACTTTTTTACATTACATTTTAGAATCCTGCAGTTATCTCCTGAAATTAATGCTAGTAGATTTTAAACTAAGGCTTAGGTATTCACAGTTCAGATCAAATACAACATTTTCTTGTGAACAGTCAATGAGAAAGAAGACATTAAGTAACTGATTGTATGAGAAACAATTTATTTAATAGTATCGGTGTGTCATACCATTGTTTTTACAGACACTTCTAACCATTGAAATGTGATATATGAGTGGTGTTAAAAGTCTGGGTTTTAAAGTGATACGTATAGATCACATGGACCAGATTTAGATTTTGTACTTACTGTTATTGCAGATGGCTCCTGAGAACCAATATTCTTCATTGCTCTTGAGTAAGACGATTCTTTGGTTTCATCTTAACAGCATACAGCATTCTGGTTTTGGAAACAAGAAATGTATTTTAATATTTTAAAATGCCAAACATTGACCATGATTATGGTTTTGACTATTAAATGGGCTACAAATTGTGCAATTCCCTAAACTGAATACTCCTTCTATGAGCGAACGTGATTAATTTATGATTAGATCCTACACATCATATAGCAGCTTGGATAGGAATGTTTATCTCCACTGTGTGTCAACTGGCCACTCTCAATATTGGTGAGTTGTGGGATGCGAAGGTGATCTGAATCAATCAAAACGGCGGAGAATAAAGACTAATGTGCAACTGAAATAAAAGTCAAATGTAATCAGCTGTCAGAAAATGGCAAGAATTTATTCTGATGTCAGTTGCCCTTTTTCACCTTGTAAACCATAAACTCATATTCCAAAGCATATTCCTGGTGTTTTCTAAAATACAAATAACACTGTAGATCAGGGGCTGTTAAAAAAGTATTAATAGAGGATTATTAACCAGGTACTGATGATATCCACCAGTGATTAACTGCATGCTCTTAATACATGGTACATTTCCCCCATATGTTCACACTTTATTAGTGTATAATTCTGCACTAATGGATTTATTAATAAACCATTTATAAGATGACATTTACTACCCATAAAGTGTTAGCAGAATAACATACACAAGCCAAGCACACATGTACTACTGTATTATAATTTAGCCCCTGTAAGCATACATTACCAATGCAATTCAAGACCAATATAAATTATACAAGTGCCATGTATGGTATACACATGAAACATAATATTTGATTTATCGTTTGTAATAAAGATTAGAAACAAAATTGGAATTGCCAAAACACTATTTAGTTTCAAAACTTTATTATAGATTATAAATTATTATTAAAAAGGTATGATCTATAAAGGTTTATTGAAAATGTATATATTGAATTCCTAACTGTTTTATCAACTATTTATTAATACCACCATAATATAAAGTGTTACCCAAATAATTAGAATCATGGATCACTTGCAATCAAAGTTCAGTTTGTTTCACACCAGGAAAATGTAATCAAACTTTAATTTCTTTGAAAGTGAGTTCAAGTTAATTTAATTTAATTACAGATATAGAATATTTTACATGCTGTGGTCTTAGACAACCTATTATTTGATGCTTTATTGTACAACCACAGCATAAACAACATATATAGAGTTTATTGCGTATTTCAGTGTACTGCAATGATGGGCGGTATTTTGTAGGGCTTCAGTGAAGTACGGCACTCTCACAGTTTGGTTCACTGTTTGGAGCGGTTAGTTTTCAATGAACCACTTATTTTCTTTCACACTGCAGAAAAATTGGTGGACCGATATTGCAAATGTAGCAAGTTTGCTTTCAAACAAACCGAGACCACTCCTATCTGCGGCTTGTTTGGGTTTATCTGCATCCTGGTGCGATTGCGTCACTAACAGAGGTCTCACATATAGCTCCAAAGGAAGCAAACTGCCCTTAAATCTGCATTTATGGTATGCAAGGCCGCTTGTGCCAGGGATGTACCATTGAGGTTACTGGAATGTTAATTGGTTATTTAAAAATGCTGATGCAAAATTTATGTGTATAAAAAAAGAAGAAAAAACATTACTGTAATTCTTTTTTTTTTTTTTTTCATTTACCTTTTTTCCCTGCTTTGTTGTCTGTCTTGGTAGTGAATTTAAAATACTCTGCTGTCTGTCAGCGTATTTCTTAGTATAAGCTGCAATTAAAATTCACTTTTATGTGTCTGTCTTGGTAATCTGTCACATCCTTCAGTGTTTGTGAACCAATAATGAATATTTAACACATATTGTGCATCCCCCCCTCCCTCGTTTCTTAGTAAAGGATTCTCTTGCCCGTAGAATAAAGCACCTTTATAAATATAATACAGCGGCTTAATTTAAATAGAAAGAGTGAATATTTTGCAAAAATGGAATTGTTAAAGTCTTTGAGAACAGTGGTCTATCTCGCTTAACAGACTTACTCAGAGAAAAATTGAGAGATGCTAGAGTGTGATTAAATTATGTTGAGGAATACCTTTGGGGTATTTTCAATAACCTTTCTAAAGGACACAATTTCTAAAAGCACTCTTTATTTGACAAACACTTTCCCATTATTTTTGTATCTTTAATTTGTCTACTTGGCTGAACCTTGAGGCTTTAAGGGATTCAAGAATCCAAGTGTTTCTAAGGAGTTTATTATTATTATTATTATTAGTAGTATTAATAATAATAATAATAATAATAATAATAATAATTAGTAGAAAGGGAGGTATTCTCACTAATATATGTTAAGCAAATGTATCAGTTTATTGCTGTGTGGAGAATTCTCAATCTTGTTACCAGTATATTGTACTGTGCATTAATTTATCAACTCAAGACAGAATATGTTCTAGACATTTAAAGTAAACAGACTCATGATAATTCCTGGGGTTAAATATAGCAGTGCAGTACAAATTTGAGAGATACTGTCACTTCGCCCTGGAAAACCACCTGTTAGTTTTGGTGGGGTGCATACTTTCAAGGTATGTGAAAATGTTTTGAATGGCTGGCACAGAACAGAAAACAAAGATACTGGTATAATGTGCAGATTTATCAGAGACAAAGAGCATGGCACACTGTTTTGCTTTGAAAATGGCAAAGCATTAGGTATTCATCTAGGTCAGTATTCAGTTGTATTAAGCTGTAAGTGGATGTGCTTGAACAGTGTCTGCTAATGCTTTGCTCTGCTCATTTAAAACCACTCCTGGATAGTAAATTAAGAAGTACCAATAGTGAATGCTGTTCTACAACTCAACAAAGTGAAAAGAAAAATTTTGTCTTTTAGGAACTGGAACCATTTTAGTTTTTAATCGTTGTTGTCTTGCTTTCATTCCCCGTTTAGCTCTATCAGAGACGTAATTTATTCACATCCTGAAGTGTTAAAGTGTTTTTGATTAATGTAGCAATGAGAGCACTCAAGAAAGGTATTTTTTCCCCCCCAAACTAGTGCGCACACTGCACTTCCATGTGCTTTTAGAACTAACCTTTTCAAGTGCCCAGAATCAAGCAAATCCCATTCCAGAAAGATAATGGAGTCATTAATCACGCACTCTCGGCTCACATTCAATATCAGATGTAAAGCAGATGATTACATTCATTGATTGAGGTGAAATATCTTGCTTGGACGGCCATGGCCCCAGCCTGTACAAGTGCAATTGTTTATTAATTGACTCATTGATTAAAAAATGAAACCCAACAAAAAAACGACTCTCGATAACTTCCTCTCATTAACACTTTAGCCAACAATCAAACCCCCTTTGCTTTCAAATAAGTGTTTTTGTACCACAGAGCTTTACGACGTAGACTCAGATCTCCTTGTTTACTACTTTTGATAGAGAAGCAATAACAGCTGATTTGTCAGTGAAATCGACCGGCAGAAGAAGTGTTTGAGCACAAGACAAGTCCATCGGTCATATGATGAGACCGACTACTCCTGTTATAAAGGTGTTGACTACAATCTTGATTTGAATATTCATGGGAAATATGTGGAACTGAATATTTATTCACTATTGGAAATAATGCAACATTTTGATTTTCTGAATAGTGTGAAAAATCCATGTGAAAAATGTCCAACAGTCTCTTCAAGGGAGCAGTAGAGAACATTTATATATTTGAAATGACAAACAAACTCATAATTTATTTAATTTGGCTGTAACCATTTGGTTGTACCATAAAGATCAAATATTTTACTATATAAATATTAGCTATTTATAAATTGATGGGCACTTCTTATGTAACATACAGTCAAGCTGCTCCCACAACAGCTCAATAGGGTTGAGCTCCGGTGACTGTGCTGGCCACTCCATTATAGACAGAATGCCAGCTGACTGCTTCTTCCCTAAATAGTTCTTGCATAGTTTGGAGCTGTGCTTTGAGTCATTGTCCTGTTGTAGGAGGAAACTGGCTCCAATCAAGCGGCATCCAGAGGATATGACATGGCATTGCAAAATTGAGTGATAACCTTCCTTCTTCAAGATCCCTTTTACCCTGTACAAATCTCCCACTTTACCACCACCAAAGCACCCCCAGACCATCACATTGCCTCCACCATGCTTGACAGATGGCGTCAAACACTCCTCCAGCATCTTTTCATTTGGTCTGCGTCTCACGAATGTTCTTCTCTGTGATCCGAACACCTCAAACTCAGATTCGTCTATCCATAACACTTTTTTCCAATCTTCCTCTGTCCAGTGTCTGTGATATTTTTCCCATCATCATCTTTTGTTTTTATTGGCCAGTGTGAGATATGGCTTTTTCTTTGCAACTCTGCCTAGAAGGCCAGCATCCCGGAGTCGCCTCTTCACTGTTGACGTTGAGACTGGTGTTTTGCAGGTACTATTTAATGAAGCTGCCAGTTGAGGACCTGTGAGGTGTCTGTTTCTCAAACTAGACACTCTAATGTGTTTGTCCTCTTGCTCAGTTGTGCACCGGGGCCTCACACTCCTCTTTCTATTCTGGTTAGAGCCAGTTTGCGCTGTTCTGTGAAGGGAGTAGTACACAGCGTTGTACGAGATCTTCAGTTTCTTGGCAATTTCTTGCATGGAATAGGGTTCATTTCTCAGAACAAGAATAGACTGATGAGTTTCAGAAGAAAGTTCTTTGTTTCTAGCCAATTTGAGTCTGTAATCGAACCCACAATTGCTGATGCTCCAGATACTCAACTTGTCTAAAGAAGGCCAGTTTTATTGCTTCTTTAATCAGCACAACAGTTTTCAGCTGTGCTAACATAATTGCAAAAAGGTTTTCTAATGATCAATTAGCCTTTTAAAATGATAAACTTGGATTAGCAAACACAACGTGCCATTGGAACACAGGACTGATGTTTGCTGATAATGGGCCTCTGTACGCCTGTGTAGATAGTCCATTACAAATCAGCCATTTCCAGCTAAAATAGTCATTTAGAACATTAACAATGTCTACACTGTATTTCTGATCAATTTGATGTTATTTTAATGGACACAAAATGTGCTTTTCTTTCGAAAACAAGGACATTTCTAAGTGACCCCAAACTTTTGAACGGTAGTGTATCACTTTTCATTTTAACTGCCTGATGCTTGGTAAGATGCCATCTGAACTAATCTAACCACTGCCACTGATAGACACCTGTAAAATAAAATCTATCCACCCTGTATGAGAGCATCCGTCAGGATAAACTTCTGACAGCTGGTAATGGAAAATGGTTTTCTGAATGCTTCCATTTTCCTGGCACTTGGACCTGTAACTGGCCTTCTTACTCTAGTGGCGTTCAAACCATTCCTCCATTCTGACATACGTCTGGTCACCCAGACTTACTTGTTGTGTGGAATAATAATCTCTTAGCTATCCCCATGGAAAGGGTTTCACACAGTATAGGAGTAATGTAATTCTTAAAAAAAAAGTTGGTAATACTGCACTGTGTCTACTAACATGATCTTTCAGAGAGACAAGGTAGGTATATAAAGGTAGGTACATATATAGATATATATACATATACATACATACATACGATTTAGTAAAAGAAAGAAGTAACTTTATAACTTAAAAAACATCAAACGGGTGTAAACAAATACTAATTGAAAATATATATTAGAAATTAGAATACTACAGAGTACTAAAATAATTAATCAATAATTAAATTGATCTAAAATAATGTATTTATGTATTTATTATTATTATAAATGTGTGAATTGTGTACACTACTGAAGAGAGACTAATTATTTTGTACGTTTTAAAGTGCAGGCACCAATACAAGGCTGTATTCATCATGTATTAGTTTTTTAGACAGATTTATTTTAAGTGCACAAGCTGAAGTAAAGTAAATTATGGTTATTTTTTTCAATAGTTGTCTGCACTTCAGTAATGCAGCTTGCAATACACATTATCATGGCTGTGACTTATAGTGTCAGTGTCAAATTGCAAACCAATGGTTACTAGAAATATTCACAGAAAACATTTCACAATATCTGTTTTGAAATAATTGTAATGGCTAGGAGTGGTTTCTAGTCAGGACTCTGTGTCTTTATGAAGAGAGAATTCCAGATAATTGATGTTTGTGGCCCTTTCACCACTGATGCATATATGTATATATATGTGTGTATATATATATATATGGAATTACAACAAATCTAAAATCAAAAATATATATTTGTTTCATAATCTCAAACGCATCATGAAAATATGTAACGTAACTGATCTATAACGGCTCAGCGTTTGTTTTTTTTGTTTTTTTGTGCGTAATTTTGAAAACATAAGAATTGTGTGAAATAACACCGGCTCAGTTTTGGCTTAGTATAGACAAGGTTTATTGATGCTAATCTGGTATTTTATGTGGCTGGTGTTTTTATTCTGCACATTTTCTTGTCTCTCATTGTAATTGAAAAAGGACTGTTGGGAAAACAACTGCCTTCACTGCATGACTAGAAAATGAGGAAAGAGAAGATACGCCTTCCTGAGCAAGGCATTCATCGGAGAATAGTTTAACTTCTATTCTGAAATGAGCCTGTGTGTGCTTTAAGGCTCTGTCACTCAATTAATGTGTCTTTTTATCTGCCGTTAACATACCTGCAAGCCTCAGCTAAGCATTAAACTATAATCTGTACGAAAAAAAAAAAGTGTGGGGTGGATTAAACTTTGCCGTAATAACCTTTTAAAAATTCCTGCTCCCGTTCCTTGTCTTCCATAGTGACATTTTTTTTTCCCCATTCTCTCGGTAGTCACATGCATACTGAAAGGCTTTTTGTTTCACATAATTCCAATGTGTTAAATACAGTGCACTTTATGCATGGATCTGTCAAGCCCAAGTGAGGCTAATGCGACTCGACAAATGTGGGGTTAAAATGTAGGATTTGAAAATGCTGACATTTTGTGGCTGAATTTGCGTAGTTGCTGAACACTGACAAATCTGCATTTGTGAAGCTTGTGTGTGAAATCCATTTGAAATAGATGTGAGCTCAGAGGTTATCGTTGGTATTGGAATTCTGGTTTGAAATGGGTGCAAGACCTATAAGCATAATATATGTGCACCTTTTGTTTGGCACATTCTGAACTGAAAACACAGCCTCTTCCTTATCTTTTGTTACTGCTGAAGGGAACAACAATAGCTTTTCAATGTCACACCACTGCCAAGAAAAAGCCAGAAACTTTTATGAAACTACAACAAATTACTATAGAAAGAAACACTGCGGAGCGTGAATACCGACTTTGTTCAAAAACAACCCAAAAAAGGTACGCTTTTTAGTTATGATGATCATATTAAATAACAGAAGAGTATGACAACAGTGCATGCTTTGTTTAATGCCACACCACTCTCTTCCCTGGGATTATCAAAACGACAAAGGTGGGAACAAACAATGGTCTGCAATACTTAACACATCGCCTGCTTCAACACAGGCAGCTTTGTAATCTTTACACAAAAAACTGCCAATTAATATATTTTTCTTGTGTGTGCTTTGGTGAATGAAAGAAAGAACAATAAAATAAATAAATAAACTTGATTAGGCGTTGATAAATCAATGTGCATATGCCAAAGCTATATCGACTGTGATTATCAACTTTATTATCAAAAGTGTTATGGAATAATGTATTTATTCACAATCATTAACGCTGAATGCATGGCGAAAGTGCTCAGCAACTTCGATAGGTAACTTCAAGTGCTAAAGGACAAGAGACCTGGAGAATCTGCTCCAATTGTGCTAATTAAGCAAATAATTAGCCCAGTGCAGTAATTCACAGCTCAGTTGGCATGGAAATCAGAAGTCCCTCTGGTTTTCCAGGAGTAGGGTTGCAAACGTCTGTAGAGTGTTGATCACTCCAGACCTTCAAGCATTTCCCTGCAAGGGCGTCCCCAGTACTGAAAGATTGTGATTTCTACCTTAAACATTTTGAAATGGACCTCACTGCTGTAAAATATGTATTCATAATTACTGTATCTTACTTATGGTTACAGTGCACATAAATAAATAAAGCTTTAAATGGCAGAAATTAAGTACTACTACACACTGTACATGGCCCACCCAAAAGTCAAGAGAGAGCACGTGAAGCCTGAGGCGGATTAAGTTTATGTAGATCTATCTGATATAGCGCATAACTGGACTGTTACACTTGTAATGACATTTGAATGGGCTTTTGTGTGCGGCGCGTCTTTTAATCCTGCTTCCAAACACATACAGGCACAGTAAGATTGCTCCCCCTCTGGGCGTGTTCTGGGTATGTAGCAATTTCATGAGACTTTAGTTGGGGTTATGGAACAAACACTATGTTATAAGTGTATTGTCTTTGAAACCCTGACTCTTATACTGGCCATGGAATTATGTGACTGGTAGATATTGGACTGAAGGTGGGTTTAAACTCCTTTCAATTTGATTGGACTAGATAACTACAGGCATTTACTGGCACTAGTAAGTACATTTAAGACAAAATCCTTGGCTTATAAAATAGCCACATTTCCAATATTAAATCAGTTACTTTGCCTCCTACTTTTTAATCTAAGGAGCACCACTTAGAAATTATGATAAAGAATCTCAGCTCTTTGGCACCAGGATGGTTTGCTTTGGATGTCTAAAAACCCCTACCAATAGTTGTTTGACCATAGACAGTATTTGGGTTAAAATGTGTTAGATGTGATTAATTATTCAGTTATGAATGAATGAATAAAAAGGGGTCAAATAAAATAAAGATATAATAAGATCCATACATGTTGTCTTGTACTGAAATATATTTGTTAGTTTGTAAGCACATTTAGACAAATTTTCTACAAATTTACAAATTTTTTTCAGTTTCTGCCCCCCGTAAATGTAGCATCAGTAGTGTTTGAAACAGTACTCCCAGGTTTATATAGTATTCCTAAGTTGCTGTTTAATGTTGCTGTTTTCAATCAGAATTAATTTGGGGGAAATCAGGCCTTCTTTTTACACAAGAGTCCTAAATCAAAAGCTCCCAGTTTCCCTAAATGATCCAGTTAATTACATAAATAATTTACATTATCAGATTGCATAAATCCATACATTTTGCATTTCTAATTTTCCAGAATTGGGAATGGTCGCTTTGCTGTTTGATACCAAGGGTTTGAAGGGGCATAGCTCCCCTTCTCCTAGATAAACGTCCACGAGTGAGGAAAGGCTAATTAACATATTAATGATGCTGCAATCTTATGGCTTTGCTCGAGTAGTTAAAAAGCTTTGCATGATCTACTAATGAGGCGGGTGCTATCCTGAGCATAAATTAGTTCCAGCAGATGGCCGAGAACGGCGTACTTTGATAAATTGAGTCTATTGTACGTTAAGGGAAAAAATATAGTCTACATATTCAACAACAATGAAATTCAATTTATAAAGCTCTGGTCATGCCAAGACACCTTGAGAGAAAATTAAACGAGTAAACGAGCACAGCAAGTTTTTTGCATAGCGAAGCTTCTGCAATCTTATAAACCTGGTAAAAAAATATATATATATTTTAACGAAAGATCCCAATTATGACTGTGAATATGGTTGGTAACCAAAGAGTAGAACAATGAACCTGTTTTTGTTGCCCAGTTCCAGCTCACTGATATTGTATTCCTGAGTTTTCAAATGACCTAATGTAAGCGATTTGTGACTGTATGCTGCTGACCTCAAACTTTAGTTATGCAAGCATAGGGTTTGTTGTTTTCGTAGAGATAAGGTGTCACTGATGATGGTTCTTTTTATTCCCTTTCACTCCTATAATACATTATGAAAAACACTTTATCAGGACACTACTACTTTTGAAACCATCTAAATATGCCTTTTCATGAGTATTGCACCTAACAGCTGAAGGCACAGCGTCATCGCATACACAAACTAACAGGGCCCAGAACAAAAGTCGTGAAAGAGCAAGCAAATCTCAGGGTTGATTTCTGTTAGGATGTCGATCCACTAAAGGCAGCAATCATGTCAAATTCATAATGGGTTTCCAACTGGGTTGTGCTAGTTTAATCCTCCTTCAAAGCACTGACATAGTCAGTCAGAGGGTTTCAATCTGCCCTTCAGGAAGAATTTATTTGTCTGTGGAGACACTGTATAGAGACACATGACCCTACATACTGAAATTACCAATGTTTGCCATAGATATTACTGTCTACGAAATACCACATAAGGCAAAAAATCTAAAAAGCTACCTTCTTCAATTTACTGTAAAATACGTTATAGATTGTGTGAATAACTAAGGTAAAATCCAATGCTTTTGCAGTAATACTCAATGAGTGTAAAGGAGAAATTTCTAATGTTCAGTTACATTTTACAATATAAATGTATAGTTCTGCCAGATCTTATAACATTACAACAGTAAATACAGTTTATTCATCTGTGCTGTAAAACACATAAAAGCTTAACTTTTAATTTAATAAGAAAGAATTGATGATATATTGATACCAAAGCATTTTTAACTTGTAAACACACATACATTGAAACCTCTTAATCCTAATTTTGTCATAGCATAGAAATAAATCATTGTTGCAATCGAAAATTAGTTGCATATTTCTAAGATTTGGTTTTGTGTTTAACATTAGTGGTTTGAACCTATGACTTCCATGCTGTAATCTAGAACTAGTATATCTATTCAGTTTGTTCTGGGCAAATTAAATATGTCTTTAGCATAATTAATGTTACATTTACATAGATGGGGGCAATCAGAAAAGCTAAAAATGTATTAACCTCACAGTTCAGTGTGTTTAAAAATCATATCAGTGTTTAATGTTATTTTTTTCAAATAAAATCTCTTCATTCTATAATTTAAGCACATCCTTATAGGTACCGTAAGAAGAATTATTAATTCCAAAATAATAATACAAAAAAAGTGACAATGTTAAATACAAGCACTGAGAGGAGGGAAACGTAAGGCTACAAGACAGAGGATTATATAGAATTATGCTGCTGAGACTTGTTATTTAACGATGCTATAGAGTATAGCTGAATGGTAATAGTGGTGCTATAATTTTGATTTGATGCATATGTAGAACAGTTATATTTTCTAGAGAATACAGACCATAAGTATAATTGACTCCACAGTGATTTCTCATTTGAACACAGTTTTTTGAGATGACTGTGCTTTGCAAAGCACAAGGTGTTATTACTGTTTTACAAAGGCATTGCCCCCCCGCTTGGACAACTCAATGAGCCTATTTTAAAGCATGGCCAATAATATTGAAAACTCTGCAAATGGTTACATAAAAAATGAAACTGAAAAGCTGCTTAGTTTTAGCTTCTCCAAACTCTTCTTGCTACTTATAGACCATTACCATTGACCCTTCAACGGATGAGAATGTCTTCGTTTTGATACTGAACAACATTGTCTCAGGTACAAATGCTCTAAATGCAACAAACTGAACTTAAATAATTCACAAATTAAATCAACTGAAGACATGCATTGAAATTCTGCTTTGTGCTCTTTCATGCAAGTCATGCATTTCTGATACTCAGCTGTTATTCCCCAAACCTTCCAAGCTCTTAGCCTAGGGATATCACTCTTTTCAAGTGTATACTGAAGATTGACTTGTTTCCTCCAATCACAACACATCAGTGTAACAAGTTTTTTTGGTGGATTCATTTGAATTTTGATCGCTCTCTTTTTCTTGTGGGACGTCTCCTAGCAGGACGAGATCTTTAGGAATCTGACGTTATTGCTGTTTTTGAAGCTTCAACAAACACAACCCGCTCCCTCCTACAGTGTGCTGGGAAGCAGTGAGACTGGAGTCGTGTTCCCGGAAGGAAAAGGGCTCTGGCGAAATGAGCACAGGCCTGTTACGGGATTTACAACCTGCTGCCATTTCAAGTGACATTTGTTTATAACCTTCCCAGTGACTAGTTGTCAAACATAGTCAGTGGATTCCTACAAGACACATTAAGTATATAGGCTGCACTATTACGATGATGGCCTTAATCAACCTTTACAATTTTCCTGTGGGCACAATGGGAATTAGTATGCCGGTGGATGGCGGTTGCGATATTCAATTCAGCCAGCTGACATCACTGAACAACCTGGGAAACTGGCGTTGTTTTTCAAGTTCACTGAAGCTCAGATAAATAAAGACTAACTCAATGATCTAATGTCAAAAGGTATAATATAATTAGATGTATATAAATGCATTGAATTCAGTGGCACAACACCGACTCCAATCTCTCAGTTTCCCCTCGAGGGGGGTTATTTTCAGAGTTGGGTAACCTATTTTGATTAAATGGGCATTGTGAGAAATTTGGGATAAGATATCTAATTAGATTATATTGCTATCGGCAAGCCATAGTAAGGAATCCAGTTGCGGTATTATTTAATTTTATATTAGCCAGCAGAAAATTAAGTTAAACAATGTCAGGTGCCAGAGCTGTACAGAATGAAGTAAGACAATAGAATATCCAGACAGGTGATCCTAATTAAAATGGTGACATTTATCAGGAGATTTGTAAAAGATAACAGTGTTTGGCTGCATTTATTGCAAACATAATTATTATGAGGCCAATGCTTCTGAGCAACATTATATCATATAAATAATCTGCAGTTGGATGAAACAAATCTAAAAATAATCTTCTGAAAATCTGCAAGTTAAATTTTAACGAGAACCGATTCTGCCCTGCTGTACCACGGCAGTGTAATGCATTTCGGTGTGCGATCTCCCTAGAGTACATTGTGTTAGATGCAGAAAATTGACAGTTCAGATCACTGCTAAACTAATAGCTATATGGCTGGATTTGACAAAACGCTGCAGTTCTTGGCTCTCCATAATTTCACTTGGCAAACACTATGCAAATAACAGTGTCTTGTGTAAAAATAGAGTCAATCTCTATTCTGAAATGCCATTTCCTCTGTCACATAGTTGTCACTGAAGTGCTGCTGTGAGCTAATATTAGCCTCATCAAACTAATTATGGAGCACTTACAGTACTTAACGAGGCCTTTGGTAGGATTCCACCTTTGATATGGAAATAGACTGGTATACCGTCAAGTTGAGCATGGGCAAACAATAGAAAATTGTGTCAGAGTCTAATATTGTAACTATAACGTTTCTTTAAAATATGTTTTAAAATACGTTATCATTTACTAAATGATGATACTGTTATAATTTTGTTTAACATTTGTACAGCAGTACAGTAAGTAAGAAAGAAAGCTTTACCTGCTGCCAAATACAGAAATAGATGATTTTATTCATTGTTATTCTGTCCAAAAGCAGTATGCATGTTTTTAGCCCAGAAAGACACAAATAGAGATATATGTGGAAATGACCAATTAGTAGTCCATGTCTCTTAAGGCAGGTTGTCATTCTAACAGCTGGTGAAAGAGTTTTACATGACTGAAATTTTCTATAATTATGTGTTTATAAATGCACTGAAAGGTTGAAGTCATAATATATTCATGAACATACAGTTAAGATACAAGAATCTTAGCACATATTTGGCAGTGACAATACAACTGAAATCCAACACATGAAGTCAAGAATGAATTTCCATGTACTATTTAGTATAATTGGATAAAGCTACAA
This sequence comes from Amia ocellicauda, assembly GCF_036373705.1. Taxonomy (NCBI): domain Eukaryota; kingdom Metazoa; phylum Chordata; class Actinopteri; order Amiiformes; family Amiidae; genus Amia; species Amia ocellicauda. Next base: position 9,857,606 of record NC_089867.1, on the reverse strand, counting down.
TGCATTAAAAACAACACAAAAAGTAGCTTATTTGGACCTTACAGATTGCAATAATGTAAAAGTAAAATTCCTTGATAAAATATTTGACTAAAACACAAACGTGGTTATGTAAAACTTAAAATAATAATTATATATATATATATTCTTAACAAACACAAAATAAATGCATATCACAAAATTGAAAATGTATTGATATTTTCAGGATCACTGAGTCTTCCTACTTTTACCATAATGTATTAACAAAGGAGAAAATAAATATCGTTATAGCAGCCAGTTTAATTTAAGTATTGGTATATCCACCATGTCATAAAAAAACAAACAACTGATAGCAATTAAAGTTCAGTGGCCATTAAAGTTAATTAAATCTATGCAATGTTAAATCAACTGAAATCTTAAGACTTCCACAAATACATAGGAAATGGCACCTGCAATTATGAGAATATATATATTATGTATATATCTATCTATATCTATGTATACTCTGTAATACTATAAAACTGCATTACATATCACAATTGTTACATAAGTAATTATCATTAAATATCTCCTTGTCAACCAGCTAGTTTATTGCAGTGTTAGCCACAGTTAATTAATTAATTAATTAATTAATTAGGAATGCATAGGGCAAGATAGATTCCATGAGAGCCACAGTGCAACTAGTCAACGTAAAGACATGCTTACCTTCCTTCACTGTGCAGACACAGACACAGATAATGCAGGATCCATAAAACACCCGTCTCTGCCCACTCCTGCACTACACCCCCCTCGTTCCTGCTATGGATCAAATACGCAGGAGTAGCTGTGCTAGGAGAATCGGGTCTCCACCACAGAAGACTGTGTGAAGAATCCTTCCAGCGAGTCCCCTGTCTCTAGACTCATGACAATGTATGAACACTACAACAGCACCCCCCCACGCCCCCGCCTTTCCCTCTCTCCCAAACATCACAGCAGGCATCTGTAGCCAGGAGACAGAGGTGCTTAAATTAGAAAGCTGCTGCAAGAGGAAACAAACGGGAGCCTCAGCGACCCCCGACCCCGGCAGCCATCAAATCCAAAAAGATATAGTGCACATCTGTTTTACGAGCCCCCCAGGGAGCGCAGACTCCAGATACTTACCCTGTCTGCATTATTAATAGATGTTAATAGTTCCATTATATTGAATAGGAGCTGTTTCCCTTTTTTAATATGGAAAATAGTCGGATATCATGAGACAGCAATCAGGTCTGGCGGTTTCTGCTTACTGAAGAGATTTCATTCTTTCCCCTTTTATTTTTTCCTCTCGAGCATGCAGCCCCAATCAATTGTGAGGCAGTTAACATCTGCACTAAAGACAATAGGAAGGCAAGGACTTCACGTGTCTGCATTGTTGTTCCTGCCTTCAGTTTTATTTATTCGTATTTTTCTTTGTTTGTTGTAGTTGGATTGATTGTTTTGTTTTATAATATAAATTCCATTATTTAAGTCTTTCACATTTTTGTATTGTAGATATGACATGCTTACTACCACAGCTTTGACCTGTGCTTTTGAAAAGAATTTACTGAAAAATCAACCGCAATTGCGGCCCTGTGAAAAAAAGAGCAACGAAAGAGAAATAATTTTGACTTCAGCTAGAAGAAAATTGAGCTACTTGAGGTAATGCAATTTAAATAGTTTTAAAGTGACCTTTAAAGCAGCAGATTCACCACAGATCTTGAGAATTAAAATTTTAAATTGTGAAGTATGTTTTGGAAGGAGGAACATTAAATAAGTAAACAAACAAATATATAAATAAATCACCATCATTTTACAATGAGATACAGTATTGTACGAGCTTAAACAATGAATATATGTTATGTAGAATTATAATTATTTATTTTATTCATGTCTAATTAGCATGAACATAAAAATGTAAATTCAAAGGTTTTCTGTTATTTCCTTGTGAGAATCACTAGCTAGTGTACTGTTCCAGGTCCAACCAAAGGTAAAACCAATGTAACAATTTATTAACCTAACAACACACACAAACATACACATAAAAATAAATAAATAATCAAGATTATTATTATTAATATTACTACTACTTCTACTTCATAAGGATTAGTATTCTTTGATTGATTTTTCAAATTTGAATGCCCAGAAACTGTAATATACCTACACAATCGCAAAAGCTAAATAAAATGTGATCATGAATATGAAAGCTATACTTAAACCACTGGCTTATTCAAAACTGTAATTTCCAGTTCGAAATTATGCACAACAGTGGGTACATTTCGTTGTCATATACCTCGGACACGCCCATGAAACTGATTCCCCTTATAACAGAGTCTACCTCTCACTTTCATTTGGAAGAATAGAAGCAGCTTTCAAAACCTGAACTAATTAGGCCAATAGAGCCATGTGAAAATGTGAAACGTCTGCAGTCGATGGCCCAGTTCTTTTGCACTGGATGGTTTAAAGGGGTTGGAAGTGAGTGACCATGGCTCCAAAGAAGGAAATAAAATGTAGAAATCATGTATCTGTAAGTGTCCGTCACAAGGAAAAGTATTTTGTGAGGTTCAAAGTACACAATGAAGTCCAGAGCACTGTCAGCAGATACAGAAAAATGGTAGCTATGAAAACAAAAGTGACCGAGGTAGAAAAAGAGGGAAACTAAAGCGGTTAACCCCAGGCTGTTTGTTCGTTAAGAAGCACTCAGCTCACTTCTGAATTGTATGCCACACCAAATTGCACCAAGGGAAAATATAAAGAGATATGATACGCCTTCCAGAAGGTGGGATCATATGAGTTGCGAGTTAAAAACCTTTTATCAGATGAGGAAAATTTAATTAACAGAGAGAATGGCCACTTAACCATAAAGGCTAGTCAAGGGATCCCACTGCAGGCAAAAGGTGACTGGCTGTCAGAGTATTGTGTAGTTACTACCACATACTTTCACGTGAAGGAGATGCAGCAAAAAGAATAGAAACATTTCCATGAAGCTGATGCCTCAGTGGGTGTGTTACTGAAATGGCAATGACAAGAGAAAAGCTACAGATCTAAAATCAGAGAGGTGCAAAGTGCTGGCAACCCCACCACTTGGAAATGTTAAAGGATGAGCTGAAGAGTAGAGGGGGGAGAAAAGCATGAGTATCTTCTATGTAGATTGCCATGATCGAATGAAATAACACAATCTGCCATGTATTGCTTAGGTTCGGAAATAATGGTTAGAGTATGTGAAGCTATGATCGTTAACAATCGGAAATATTTTTAGTAGAACCGCAAGAAAACGCTCAGTTTGCCATTTGCTTTGAGAAGCTTAACCACTTTTTATGTTAATCAACGGCTTCCATCAGTTCCACCTTTGGTCACTGTACTTCAGTAAAAATGTCCCCATCACATAGATTACAAGTGTGTGTTTGTATATATATATATATATATATATATATATATATATATATAATTAGCAATGCTTCTGCATATTCAGTAATGAGCCTTATCATATTGCAGATGTTGAAGTTAACTGCTGACACTGTTTTGTCAGGTGACTAAAGATGTGTCATTAATTTTCCAAGAATAACCCAATCGATAGGATCTGTTGTTGCCTGTCTCTGCAGCTTGCTTTGCGCAGCCCAGCAAACATGACATAAATGAAGCCCAGACTCTGGATATAATAACCAAATTACCGGGAGCGCTGGTGTGATCGCCCTCCTATCTCTCTCTGTCTCTAATTATTTGCCAAGTTCTAGCCTGACTGCTGGAAAATTAGCTCCATTCAGCCACAGATTCAACTGAAAGGCTCTTTGCTAACCATATATGATAAACAAACATATGCACTGTCACTATAGAAATACTATGGAAGGAAATGCAGTGATTCACAGCAGCTGTTGTATGGCTGTACATGTAATGCATTTTCTCTTTCCAAGAAGCTGAAATATTATTTGGTGATTATTTAGATATCATTATGTAATAACACTAACAAGAAAAGGACAGAAAGGTTATTTAACATTACAAATAATAAACATGAATATGAAAATATTAGGTTTTGCTAGTATATAAATATTATGTTATATTATGTCCTTAACAGAGAAAACAAAACACACAAAAGACTGTATCATCCTTAATCCATCTATATATGGTGTTGAGAATTCTGGGCTAATATTGTTGTTTCCACAAGAATCCTACATTTTGTAGAAAGCTGCAGATTATTTCAGCAGTGTATATTCTGAATAAAATATATATATATTCTGAATAAAAAATAAATAAATATATATATATATATATATATATATATATATATATATATCCCATTATCAAACCTAAATATACAATATTGATATAGAAAGAACAAATCATGTATCAAATTTAAAATAAAAATGATCTTTATGTTATCATATTAGAAAATCACAGAGGAAAATACATCTGTAAACCACAACATTTAAATAATTTACCCTCACAGGATGTGTATAACAGAAACATGGTTTGCAGAAATATATCGTTTATGTTTAAATTTCACATAGTAGAACCTCTTGATTTCTTAAAATATATTTCCTTTTTTTATTGAGGACTTATTTGTTATAAGTAAATAAGTGAATGTACCATTAAAACATTATAGATGTTATTCTGTACAATGAAATATAAGCATGATATCATAATTTTTTTTAATGGATTTAAAGGAGAAAAATGTATATGTGTGTGTGTGTATATATATATATATATATATATATACAGACAATAATTGTCAGTCAAAAATAAATGTACAGCATTAGATAATAGCAATTCAATTGCATGTAATTCTCATTACGATTCACAACAATGCTTGCTTATTGTTCTTCTGAGCTTTATTGGAAGTTTAGGGTATTTGAAAGCGGTTGAAATAACAAGGACCACACCACTACACCATAATCTCAGTGCAGGGCCGAAACAAGCATAAATCTCATTCATTTATACCTAACTGCCTTTGTTCTACTGACACTTCAGCAGAGAACAAAGGACTTTTTACCCTTTTTCATGTGTTAATACCAGTCTTCATTCTTAGTTTTAAATTAATAATAATAAAATAATGATAATAATAATGTGTTGAATTTATTGTTTTAAGATTCCTGTAAGTATATATACATATTTACCGTTTTCATTAATATTAATTTAAAAAGGGCACTTAACCTTAATCATACATATTTTAATATGATCTAAGAACCTCACAGTGACAGCAACATAAGTTAAAAAACGTATTTAATTAGAAAATAGTTTTTAATTACGCACTTTATAGAAGACCATCTGTGTCTAAGAATATTATTACACACAAAAAAATAAGTGGTCAGCGAACAAATACATTTCCCAATCAATTCAACTGCTAAATTCATTGGAACACGGGGGGAAATACAATTATTTTTGTATGTCAAATTTTTAATTAAACATCACTATTAAAATAAATATTAAGTTTAAAAATATAATATTTGTCTACACCTGAATTAATTGAATTGTTTATTTTACAATAAAATGTCATACATACATACATACATATATGTATGTGTGTGTGTATATATATATATATGATTTTCATTTTTAGTGTCACATAATTATGGTACTGAGGAATATAACCAGTCACTCCCACTTCAGCTGATGTATATTTGCACACATAGTTTATGCCAAGTGTTTGTAGTATTCACATTTTGTACGAAGAAACGTATGTGGATATTTATATTTTATTTATTAATCTTGCTAAAATCTTATGTTTTCATTTACAAAATCATAATTTCACAATACACGCATAGATTTATTTTCCAAGTATAAAATATTTGAAAGGAAAGTAAATATTGAAAAAACAGCAAAAGTTTGATGCACATTCGATCTGTCTGTTCTCTAACTAACATGCTAGCTTAACCGAATGTAGCACATGCATGTAACATTACCATGTCAACAGACTGCCTGGTAATGATATGCCTGAACCGTATATACTGCGCTTTAAAAACCTATTATTCTGTAATGAGGCATTTTACAAACCTGATTTCCAATTGTGATTAAAAAAGAGCTTCTGCACAAAGTCAGATCTGTGAAATCTATAAAAGTCGCATAACAAAGATTGTTAAAGATACTAATATGAAGGACACACAATGTCTCACGGTGCCACGCCCTTAGTTTTGTTGATGTCAGTTTATATATATAATTGCTGGCTGCTCAAGAGACCATGCCAGGTAACCACTAGCCTAATCTGACATGTATGTGCCAAAATCTGAGACTGATTAGGTCTCTGTCTGCTACTGGAATGATAAAGAAATGATAGGGAAATCCAGATTTCTGTCGGGCTTGTTTAGCACGTTTGTATTTGTATTTAATATAGTATTTTAGTAAATATTTATAGCCCCTGTATGTTTAGTAATCAGGATTTAAAGAATGTCCTAAATTAATTCCTAGTTGTTTCTCCATTTATTTATTTAATAGTATGATTAGTGGAAAGGGGAAATAAAAAGGGGGGAAATATTATGAATATAGTGGCTCTTGCTGTCAGCTTTGTTTGAGAAAAAAAAATAGAATTGATTTTTACAACAAGTATGAAAATGTGTTGTTGACAAATTGAACTAAGTGCAGATGTTATATGTAATTTGATTCTATATTATTGTTGATACATTCTGATCAAATATACAACATATAGTTGACAATAAAATGTATAAAACCAAATTAACAAACCAAATAACTGGAAAAAATATGTAATCGGAAAATAATATATGTATGGGTGCAGGAATTGTTATTTCTTCACTATAAGTACCAAATAATTCAGCAACATTGTTGTTCAATAATGTAAGTACAGATAGTTCTCTTATTGAGTAAAATGGCGTGTGTGATGACATTCTGTTGTTGGTTAACACAAGCACCTATTCAGTTACAATCTGTGGTACTCCAGTCCTACTCCGAAGGCGCACGGCAAATGGCATTGAATAAAAGATCTGTCCTACACAATAGTGAGCAACGACAATGCTCAAATGAGTGGTGTGTTCCCTTAGACACTATGACTGTTGTAAACTAAGTCAATATCAGACTGGTGACCGTCTTTAAACAGTATCTACCGAAAGCAGGGAGGTTCAAACAGCCTGGTTGTTTAATCTTAAGGAATTTGGAACAGCTTTGCATGGAAGGTGTTAATGAAATCCTGAGGTAGGGAACAAGGTAGGCTGCTACCTACCTTTCTTTAAATATCATCTGAGTCCCATCAGTGATTTTGAATTGTGTGCCTCGTCTTGTGAATAGGTTAGTTATAGTGGTGGGCGGGGGTGGGGGGGTGGAATAGTGCTGAGGAATCCTTCTGTAGACGAGAGGTGTATTGACCCACCAAAAGATAAGGCTGGGTTTTCTGGAATATTCAATAATGCGGCATATAGGTTGTCATCACAGTGCCTGCAGCATCGATACTCTGCTGGACAAAATGGTCTCCAGAATCTTTTTCATTTCTGCTTCATGTCTCAAGTCGACCCTTTACCCCACGCCGCCAACCGCTAAATATCAAAATAAATCTCTTTTTCTTTCTATTCCCGGCTGTTCCAGACCCGATTGTAGAAATTGTGACAACTGTCGCTAGCACCATCGACGCGACCGTCGCATCTCTATGGCTTGCGAGCTCCAGACATTCATTTTGAATTCGGAAATCATTATTTAGCACTAAGCCATTGTTGATTTTCCTTCAGTATCCACCTCTGGTTAGATACGCATCGGAAATTAACTTTTTTCCTGAGCTTGACCCTGTTGTGTTACTGAGTTACAAAAACATTAAAGAAACTTCATCCAGTTAAAGAAAAATAATGCCTACACCCATTTTATCCAGGGTTCAATGTAAATTATACTTTCCATAGATGCTGTGATATCCCCCCCTTTAAAAAAACTGAAACGTATAATTTTCTTTACAGTACATTGAAAATAAAATCTATTGTTCTCTCTCAGGGTTAAAAAAAACAACAACCTCTGTAAATATGTGGAGTTGGTGTCAGATGAGAGCGAGAGAGGGGGAAGGGAAGGTTGGGAAGACGGGTGGGGGGTGGGGGGCCAGTGGTGCTAATGCTGGGAGTGCTGTGGAGGGTTAGAAATGGTTGGTTACACAAATGTCAAGCCTGGTACCCTCATGTCTGAATGTGTCGCCATTTATTCTCCAAGGTGAAACTGATGGTTTGCAGTTACTCCTGACACAAAAGACTGGTACTTTTTTTCTGAAGGGTTTTAATGAGAACCCCCTCTGACAGGCACACACAAACGTATGTGCGCATTTCTGTGTGTGTGTGTGTGTACAGATAAATCCTACAGGTATCTGGTGCTGTCAGGAAAGTCAGCTCCCCAGGCTATCCCTGTCCTCATCGCAGTCGGCAGACACTCAGTCCAGACAGGGTGGCCACGTGAGCAAACCACTATAAATGCTTCCCAAAGGTACACCCTGATTCCCCACGCTCCCTCTGCATAATTGCATACCTTTCCAGTACTGGCGCTAGGACTGTGATAAGAGGACCTTAGGAAGAGGCAAGAAAGCATACATATCTTCCCCTTAACTCAATCATCTTTATGTGCTCCCCTAATCTCGCTGGGTTAATTAAGCTTGATAAAGTGCATGTGTGTTTGTGCTCTGTGTGCATACACTCTGAGCTTCCTTTTTTTTTTTTTTTTTGCTGCATGATGTGCCATTGAAATTCACCTGTCTGCTACCCAGTCCAGAAAAGGATTCAATCTCCTGAAGTTTTGGCAGCATTGTGCATATGAACAATGGCATACATAGTTGAAAAAAACCCGCAAAAACATAAGGACATCATTTTAGAATTAGAGGCGTATTAAGTGGAATTAAATCAAATTGTGTGTCACAGACTTTTTTTTACATTCGTACTGGGAATAGACCTCACATTCCTTCAATGTAAAAGCAGCTCTTTGTCTAGGGAACTGCCGTAATAATTTTGAGATAGTAGATCACATTATTTAAAAATCATTTACACGCCGAAAGCAATTCCTTTTGATATATTTAGTACTGTATTTTGTCTTGTATTTGTTTCCCATGTTTGAAGGAGTGTTTATTGGATTATATTTGTTACAACAAAAAGCGCACATACACGCACACATACACACACATATATAAAATAAAACCCACTGACACACTGTGATGTATTAGGTTCTGACTTGAAACAACTTTAATTGCAATGATGTATAAATGAGTTTGGAGTTTCAGGTTAAGCTGAAGACACCTTTCTTTTTCCATTGGTCTTTACAATTCGGAGGTTATACAGCGATAATAGGGTACGCTGGACTTTGGTGTGTAGAGTCTATGTCATAAAAGCAACAATTCCTTGCGTGCCTGATTGCTAAGCTGTCACCCATTGTAAAGTCAGCATAAGGCATATATATTTAAATATCAAAAAATTGTACATCTTCAGGAAATTCTTAAAAAAAAAAAAAAAAAGATTTAGGAAAAAAGGCAGAGCAGAAAGGAGATGCAGACACTCCGCTTGTTCTGTCAGACTCACCTATAGTCTCTCCCTGAGCAGCGGAGGCAGCATGAGAAATTGTGCCGGATTCTTCTGCTCCTTCGCTATGCTGACACCTGAAGTCACTTGTACAGCTCACCAGCTGAAGAATCAGATCAGTTGCTACACCCTGGCACAGAGAACGGAGTGACACATGGGAGGGGATTTTGTAATCTGCCAGGCTGTACCATCCAGAGCAGAAAGACCAGGGGGATGCGTCAACTCTCGGCTGATGCCTCCCCTTACCCTCTGTCTGCCTTAATTTGGTCTCTCCCTATAGCTAGAAACTGATTGGAAGCTTGTGCTTTCCCTTCATTAAAATTCAAGGAATCCAGGAGAGGAAAAAAAAGAGAAAGGGATGTCCTGAAGCCTAAGAATTGATCCAGACTTCTTTTTTTTTTCTTTGCCATTCTTCTTCTCTTTTTTTTCCAGGAATGTAAAATTGTTCCTGCTTTTTTTTCCCCCCTTAAGAATGCTTTGGTGATATTACACCAAATCTGAGCATTTCTCACTGGCACAACTGACAGAGAGGTTGATTATGAATGGGTGGTGAATGTGAAGAGATCATTCTTTAGTTGAACAGCCATTGTGTCTGGAACAGTAAATCACAGAGAGATGAAGGTATTATCTCCTCTCTGTCATTGGAATTTAATGTAATACATATATAGTTACATAAATAGTTAATATTGTACTATATATTAAAATGTGTGTGTGTGTCTTTGTACTCTTATGGCATTTTCAGAGCATGCATGTTTGTGTGTGGTTTCATCACGGATTCCAGTGCATCCACAATCGTATTCATCCACCTGATACATGTATGAATAATTGTCTGTGAGGTGTTTTTTTTTTCTCCTTCTTAAAATAGAAGTATTGTTCAAGAGCTTTCCATTCACTGTCTTTGTAAAGCAGCTCCTGTAAATAGAATGTTCCGTGTTTAATGTAACGTGTGTGTGTAAGGGTTTGAACTCTAACTTTGGGCATATGCTAATGCATCCATTGTGGACAAGTGCTACTTGTTTTACACTGGTCTTGAATACAGAGGTATGTAAGCAGCCAGGTTTCATATTGAAAACCTCTCTGACTGACAGTGCCACGAAGGAGCATCCCCACTCACTTCTGTCGCTGTCCATGTGTCAGTCTTGACGTTCGTCATCTTGGTGGGTATCGCAGATTGTAGGCAATGATAAAATCCATTATCTTCTGAAACAGAGGCTCCTCCTGCTAAAAAAAAATTGCAAGCAGAGAGCTACAGTAGATGTTCTCTTTGTCTGCGGGTTTTTATTGGTATTCTGTTGTTTCTACTGGCAGTGTCTGCACGGACTGGGGATCTGCATACAGCAGAGCGCCATTATGCGTGTTTCCTGTTAGGGGCTGGATTCTCATCTCGGTCCCTTTGTCTTCATTAACATCAGTGTAGGCCTGGGAAGGAGATTCTTTGCAAGATGGATATGTTAGTTAAAAGAATCTAAACCAGAAGCTGTGCTGTCCTGTGATTACACATCTGAATCTAACAGTATACAACATATATATATATATATAAATAAATTAAATGAAGAGTTAGCTCTATAAAAATAAATGTTCTCTCTCTCTCTCTCTCTCTTTCTCTCTCTCTCTCTCTCTCTCTCTCTCTCTATATATATATATATATATATATATATATATATATATATATATGTGTGTGTGTTCACTCCTGCTAAGAAAATAATATTCCTTAAAGACGTGGCCATGACTGCTTCCATGTGCTGTAAATATCAAGTAAGGGTTTGTAGTTCAGGCTGTAGAGGAAGAAACAGAAATCCGAAGTAATCAGTAACCTGGCGATTGCAAAAGCTTTTTTTTTTTTAATTAGTTTACAGAGAAAGTAAATGAAACAGTGCCAAGGGCACTGGGTGCAATATCGAAGAATGCTGATTTTTGTGTTTGAATGCATACCAGAGATGTTTATATGACGCTTATATTGCACATAATCTGCATAAGCACTTCAATATAATTTAGTTTTTCTGCTCGTAGCATCATTTCTGAAAATGGCTCCACCCTGCCCAGTCTTAGATTAGAAGTACAGTACCATGCAGTGCCATGAGAAAAACCATGAAGGCATCAGTACGGACCCATGCATGTGACAGATATGTGGGTTTGGTCCCTCCACTGCAGAGAGTTGGCCGAAACTCTCGTTTAGGGTTATCTTCTCCTGCAGTGCCCCAGCTGGGTCTGTCCATTACAAAACTACGTGTCGGTCTCATATCCTGCTCAAATATCAGGGAAGGGGAAATTTGTTCTCGAGGTGATGGGTACTTTTGACAACAGCTTTAAATCAATCTGCAGAGGGGTCAGGCATTGGTTACAAGAGCACAGCAGGGGCACTATGCATCTCCCAGGGCTTCCCCCAGTGTTGTGTGTCAATCCAGCCCAGTTTCTGCAAAATGGAGTTGACTGACATCCCAAGACAGGATCACCCCACTGTACCCTCCACACCACAGCAGGATGGCTTTTAAGGCATTTTTAAAATGCAATGTGCAAATCTAGCAAGAGAAAACAAGACAATTGCCAAGACAACACACACATTATTATTATTAATTATTATTACTACATTTCTTAGCTCTTACCCAAGGTGGACAATTGTTACAATATATCACATTATATTTATATACAATTACCCATTTATACAGCTGTGATTTTAGTGGAGCACTGTAGGTGCTCAAGGGTATAACAGCAGTGTCCCCCAACTGGGATTGAACACACAACCCTCCAGAGTCCAGAGCCCTGACCACTCCACACAGCTGCCAATATATAAGTTAATTGGTACTAAGTGTAGTGCGCTATAATGACCATCATTAACTTTTCCTCATTGCCTTGTAATTGAGCTCAAATATGAAGGAAATGAAAGTCTATCCAATGAAGAAAAGCAAGGAAAACATTATAATAATGATAATACAAAATGTACTTAAAACATATTTCTGAAATACAGATAATCACACAAGAGACTGTATAAAATATATGTATATATCCTGTTTCTCTTATAAATTTTTCTTGTGGTCTCATTCTTGTGGTGCGTCTACTAGACTGTGCCAGACATTTTGTATCCTATTAATAGTATTCCTGAAATACCAAACACCATTAAGGAATTTAAGTACTCTTTAAAAGACAGAAAGCTCAGCGCAGTACATTGATTGCATGCCTGTACTTTATAATGTCTTGTTCAGACAACAGGAATTATTTATTTTTAAACCAACTCATATCTGTCTATTTGTGCAGTTATGTCAAATTATATTTTCTCTCGTTTTACTTCTCTGTGGGAGAGTGACCATAAAATGACGCACCCACGATGCAACACAATCGCAGAATATGTGAACAAAAATTTAAATATGAAAAAAACATTTTAAATTTGCCAACTCCTTCTATGTGTGAGAGAAATGTTGAAAAGAGGGAGCAATGAAACAAGGCCTGCCTGGTTCTGCACTGGTGCACAGACACCTGCAAAATAAGGCAAAAATAAACTACACCTAACGCAGAAGCCAAAATACCACATTTTATAAAAAGGTTAAATACCAGCATAGTGTTATCTGTACACTAGCATAATCAATATAACATTAAGAAACAACTGATACTGAAAGAGCATTCACACAGACAACAGTTTATATCAACAACTGAAGTAAAAACGCCAATTGAAATTTAAATTATACCAACATATTCTTATTTCTATTATTCTTAAGATAGAGACGAGAGAATATTTTACTGTATTTTATAAATGCAGAACCTAATGGTTTGTCATGTTCGTTAGTACAAAGCTGTTGTAATGAACGTGATGAATGATTGGGAAAGATCATTCCCTGCTGTACTGTACAGTCTCTCCTTTCTTCAATACTGTTCTAGAATTACCAAAAATGGATTATACCCAAAGGCACGAGCATCCTTCTCCTTTATATAAGACAGTGCTTCTCTTTAACTGTGTCCTTGTCTGGTACTGTAGCTGTATAATAGACACCACATATACACTCACCTAAAGGATTATTAGGAACACCTGTTCAATTTCTCATTAATGCAATTATCTAACCAACCAATCACATGGCAGTTGCTTCAATGCATTTAGGGGTGTGGTCCCGGTCAAGACAATCTCCTGAACTCCAAACTGAATGTCTGAATGGGAAAGAAAGGTGATTTAAGCCATTTTGAGCATGGCATGGTTGTTGGTGCCAGACGGGCCGGTCTGAGTATTTCACAATCTGTTCAGTTACTGGGATTTTCACACACAACCATTTCTAGGGTTTACAAAGAATGGTGTGAAAAGGGAAAAACATCCAGTATGCGGCAGTCCTGTGGGCGAAAATGCCTTGTTGATGCTAGAGGTCAGAGGAGAATGGGCCGACTGATTCAAGCTGATAGAAGAGCAACTTTGACTGAAATAACCACTCGTTACAACCGAGGTATGCAGCAAAGCATTTGTGAAGCCACAACACGTACAACCTTGAGGCGAATGGGCTACAACAGCAGAAGACCCCACCGGGTACCACTCATCTCCACTACAAATAGGAAAAAGAGGCTACAATTTGCACAAGCTCACCAAAATTGGACAGTTGAAGACTGGAAAAATGTTGCCTGGTCTGATGAGTCTCGATTTCTGTTGAGACATTTAGATGGTAGAGTCAGAATTTGGCGTAAACAGAATGAGAACATGGATCCATCATGCCTTGTTACCACTGTGCAGGCTGGTGGTGGTGGTGTAATGGTGTGGGGGATGTTTTCTTGGCACACTTTAGGCCCCTTAGTGCCAATTGGGCATCGTTTAAATGCCACGGCCTACCTGAGCATTGTTTCTGACCATGTCCATCCCTTTATGACCACCATGTACCCATCCTCTGATGGCTACTTCCAGCAGGATAATGCACCATGTCACAAAGGTCGAATCATTTCAAATTGGTTTCTTGAACATGACAATGAGTTCACTGTACTAAACTGGCCCCCACAGTCACCAGATCTCAACCCAATAGAGCATATTTGGGATGTGGTGGAACGGGAGCTTCGTGCCCTGGATGTGCATCCCACAAATCTCCATCAACTGCAAGATGCTATCCTATCAATATGGGCCAACATTTCTAAAGAATGCTTTCAGCACCTTGTTGAATCAATGCCACGTAGAATTAAGGCAGTTCTGAAGGCGAAAGGGGGTCAAACACAGTATTAGTATGGTGTTCCTAATAATCCTTTAGGTGAGTGTAGGTCCGATCATTCTGGATAAACAGAAACAATCAATCTCTGACTACACCTTTTAAAAAAGTATACATATATATATATATATATATATATATATATATATATATATAATTGCATAAACAACATGTTAGTGACTCCTATTTGTGTGTCATTAATGAATGTGTGTTAGCAAGACATTTCAAACCATGACACGTATTAGCACATGCATTACTGGATCCTACTGACCCAGAATTGCTGGGAAATGCATGATTCGATCAGTGATTGTACGTGAAGTCATGGAAATATGAATTTGTTTTTGTGTATTTATATGTATGTATTACTTTTTTGTTTTTTGCTTTGTCAATATTTATCTTAATTCCATCCAAACTCATTATTAATTACCTAAATGTAACTTGAATTGCCTCTAATCCACACAATTGGTTTATCCAGCTTTAAGAAGGTAATAAAATATATTTAATTAGTGTTAATATAATGAGATTCAGCATTCCATGTTAAAATTGATCTAATTATTGCCACAGTACTTTTCAACTAATTGAAATACCATTTATAATGCCCAAATCTCCGTGGCCAATTATTGAGGATTAAGACCAGTTTTAAGGCAATTATGAGTTATGCTGAGTTTATATAGGGAAGGTTTGGAAGTTAAATTATTATTTGCTTTCAATAGTTCAAAACATGAGATATTGATAGCTGTTGGTAATTCCTAGCTGTCTGACTCATGCTTCTTTACTGTAGATACCTGGCTAGTATTCCCTAATTCTTGTCTAAAGATTTAGACACTTGACTGACACGTTTCTATTCAGATTATTTAACGGTGCAGTGTTGGAGGTGATTCGTGCAATCCTTCTTTCTCAGTAAAACATTTTCCCCACTTCAAGGTTAATTGGGCCAATTTCGGGATTCATTTTGTTTGTTTGTTTTTTCCGTTCCACTTAAATGACACTGTTTTGGCCCGTAAACACCCAATTGGTTGGTCTTTCATGATTGCCGCATTGAGAACGGCCGCGGTGGCTGGCACGCTCTGATAGCTTTTCACATCAAAGAGTCTTTTATTTTGTCCACACAGACACAAAGCGCTCCTACAGTAAAAGACTCCTGCTCACTTTATCCCCGGCTTGTCTGAGACCATTCTGCTCACGCGGCTCAAAGACGAACTCACAGACAGAACGTGGCACCTACTGCCGCCGTGACAACAGTCATAATTGCCAGGTCATTCCTTCTGAGCACAGTTTTGGTGACAGGCAAGAAGGATGTTACGAACACCTGTTTATCACAGACATGATAAATACAAATACTTCCTGATGCAGCTTTTTTTTTAACTTAGGCCTCGTTACCTGAGAAACCTGCCATTGATGATAATGTGCAGGAAGCCCTGATGTTATTGTCAGTTACCTGTTTTGCCTTGCAAGCACCCAAGACGAACATCAGAAATTTGCAAACAAAACATGGCTACCATTGTGGAGGTTTCTACTGTCAGTTGCTCCCATTCAGACATAATTAAACATTTACTGATGCTTAAGGATTGAAGAATGTAACTGATATGTAATTAATGTATTTAAAAACAACGTAATCAAGGCACTGAAGAAGCTTAAATAGTAGATTTTATTTTTATTCTATAGAATAAATGATTATGGTACACAAACAATTTACATTTTGGGTTAGGGTGCAAATAAGTTGTCTAATAATCAAATTATTAACATTTGAATAGGTCTTATGTATTAGACAATTAGTGTCAATAATATGTAATTAAACCTTAGTAGAGACCTGTTATTAGCAGGTTATTTACATTATATCAGTACTCTATTAATACATTCAAAGCTCATAATTGCATTTTCCCTATCCTAATCTAAGGGGTTAATCTGATATAATTATTATTTACCTATTATTTAAATGGTGATTTCAAGAATATCTGAATTCAATCAGAGAATTGTTTTTATAATAAATAAATACATATTTTGTATTTATATATGTATCATAGAAATATGTATCATACAGTTATCTCACATTTGTTATAGGCTTATTTGTTTAGGTTACTAACAAGATGGCCATCAAAGGTTTTTGTTCCAGTGCAAAACCATACTCAATTTCCTAATGTTAGGTAAACTGAAGCCTGTTTTCAAAAATACAGTTTAAATTAAAACATAAAAGGTTTAATATCTATATTCCATTGCAGTATTTTATTTTTCTAACTGTGCACCTTTAATCCTTTTCAATTACTTTGAGAAAATGGGGTGCAGAGTGTGCTGTGAAGCAAACAGCTGCTAATGTTCTGATCAGCTGTATTGATTATTTTACACTGATTACTAAAACCCCTTGTAAACTATTAATCTCTGCATTACCGAATTTCTATTAACTTGATAATTTACCATTATCACTAGAGCACAGGGAGTGAGTTTACCGTTAACGGTTTTTGAAAAATGTCACTGCTAACATGGAGTCCGTTACAAGATATGCTAGCATTAACAATTCAACATGTACACACGTGTATTTTATTACAGTGTCATATTGTGTATATGTGTATTATAATAATATATTATATAGTGCTACTTCCTGTCTTCTACTAAAACACAGCCATAATTCTGTGCTTTTACTGAGGACCAGATAAGCTTCCTCTTAAAGCATCAAATTCTGATATAAGACTAAGCCATTACTGTCTGGTTGGCAGTCTTCTACAGGAATTCCTTTCAGAAACAATCTTGGCTCACTCCCCTCCCCTCTTGGCAGCAATACTGTAATACAGCAATGCTTTGATTAGATAGCAGCATTGGAGCCTGTGCCATGAAGAGTGGGGGGGGGGATAGAAAAGAAATGCAACAGCTTTCTTTATCACATAAAAGACCTTGTACCCAAAGCCATTGGCAATGGGGTTGTGCAGTGTAGTTATGCGGATTTACAGAGACTACTGGTTCTTTATTAATATGACTCCGAGTTTCACTTCAGATTGACACATTTCAGGGCAGAAATAAATTAAACGGAAGGTGCGAGGCTTTGGGGTGGCCCCTGGTGAATTCTGAACATTGTACAAAAGCATATGCGAAACATATCATACAGTATTAAACTGCACAGTTCATTTGATCATCTTGCTTCCTATCAAGCCCTTTTAAAAGGCTAGGTCCCTATCCCCCCCCTCCTCCCTCGATTCCCTACTGCTCTGAGCTGAGGAGAATGTAATGAGGTTTTAATGGTAATGTGTGGAATGGTGCTATTTAAAAACACCGGAGGTGGTTGATTTATCTGATCGTTGTAGGAACCTGACTCAAGGTGTTGGTCTTGCTAAATGTCAATTCATTCTCGAACAAGGCCTGAACTTTAAACTTTCAGATGCACCGTGCAGGGAAAATAACGGATACAGTCCTTCAGGGGGCGAAAATGATGAGCTGCAGAAGGAATATTATTTAAACATCTATTTCACTCCGAGATAATGCACTGATTGCTGAAGACTAGATAGCTCCTGCTGAAGAGAACGAGGTGACCAGCACTGCTGCATAGTGCCAGCAGATCTCACTGCTCTTTCTCCACTGAGCAAGATAACATCAAGGAAATTCACCCCCCCTTCCCACGGCCGGCATGGATTCAGAGTGGCTGACAAAAGCCTCTGCCCAGGTCTTAGCCGAAGTCTCGTAGCTCGGAGCGCGCAGGATCAATTTCAAGCTCTTCAGCTGGCGGACTGTCATTGTGCGCCTGCAGTTGAAGCACATAACGGGACATGGGCTATCAGGGTTTGGATGAGATGAGGTTTGCAGACCAATACTTGCCTAACCCTTTCACTGGCTAATGCCTTCTGCACCCAGCTTTTCTAAAGTGAATTGTACATGTCCCCTTGTTGGGACCGAAGCCAAACTCGCGTTCCAGATTCTCAGCATGATAACCTGCCCTTTCACACACCTCAGGGAATTTTTTTTAAACAAGAAATGTAAAAGCGCAATTGCTCATCTGTGGAGATTAAGAGAATACTTTCACTTCACTGTATTGTTTGGGAGCGGCCCTTTCTCCAGCAATCGGTTTCTTGTCATCATCTCCCATTAGGTTCAATTGGGAAATAGGGCGGGGAGCTTGTCTAGACCATACGATGGAACAACATCCATCTATCTATCATCTCCTCGATCAATAATCGGACAGAGAGCTGAGGGGGCACTTGAACTGGGCATTTCATTTTAAAACAGGAAGATGATGACTAGTATCCTTTCTTTTCCTTTTAAAGAAACACCCATATTGTTCACGAGCTATACAGCTTCCGCACACATTTGAGGTAATCAGTTTAGATGTAAATGTATCCATCATCCAGTCGCCAGAATGAGTGAAGGCCGATACAAGAGAAAGTTGAGGTGTTTTTTTGTTTGTTTGTTTGTTTTTTTATGATTTTTAAAAGCCTCCAGCAAAAGCTCAGGCCCTTTCAATGTAAACCTGCCCACTCACCATTTAACTCCATCCAGGTGCTAAAATCCTATTTTGCACGCTCCCAATCATGCACTTGCGGTAGATGCAGACAGTGCATTTTCAAGGCCTGGCTATTTAAAGCTAAATTTAACTGCAGGCTGCGAAAAAAATACCCTTTATATGAAATGTGAGTGGAATGTGGAACAGCGTGCAACGCTTCACGTGATCCCATCCCCGATCCACAGGCATTTATTTTTATCAGCTTCAAAAACGGATTGATCATCCAGACCAACAGAACAGCCCGTTATTCAGAGAGTACCTTCACCGCTGCTCGGAATCAAGGAAGCTGTAACAATTAAAATCATTTCACAATTAAAATGTATTTTCTAACTTTTTCCACATGTAGTAAATTATATTTTAATTTTGAATATTTTTTAAATATTTTCTAAACACATCAGATCACTATAGTATGGTAAGACAATGAAAAATGCCCTTAAGGTACACTGACATTCACTTTTACCAATGTAGAAAACTGTGAAGGAACACTCATGTACACTAGGATTCATAGAAGCTCATCAGCCAAGTGTTTCGGAAAAAAAAAAAATCTGCTTCCTTCTAGCAGAGTGACAAGGCAATAAGCAGGATCTAACGTAATTTTTAAATTCTGGTTGCCCAGCAGGGAAGGTGCCCTGGAATTTACTTGCCCCCCCAAAAATGTACCTGGCCGACTTTTTGTGTCAAGGTTATGCATGTTTATAAACGATGATGTAGTTGAAAGGGGGTGGGGCTTACAGATTGTCGACCGGTGGGGTGCTTACAGATTGTCAGGGGTGAAGGGCTGATAGGAGGAGGTGCAGACAGAAACTTGCCTAAACTGCCAAATGCCAAATATGGTCATCAGAAATTAATACTTTGTAGCTTGCATGTCCATTTCCGATGTAAACAAATTAGCCGCGATGACATAAAATGAAATTGTCACTTGGACCGTTGGGCATGTAGTCTAGTCCATCTAGTCTAGTGTAATTTAGACAGAACTTGACACCTGTGTCAGGCTGTCCCTTATGTCCAACCGTGCAGTAAGGGTACTATATTGTATAGAACAGGGTTCCTCATTTCTGGCTTTGGAGGGCTGTAGTCCAGAAGGTTTTTTCAGCTCTCCTGAAATCATGGACACTCTGAGGACTGAGACGAGTGTCTAAATTGGTCCAGTTAAGACAACATGCATAGGCAATCCCCGACTTAAGAAAGACCCTAAAATCCACCAATTTACATCTGTGGCTTGCATTTACGATGGCGTATGATGCATTATTTTAACTGTTGCTGCTGTTCACCATGTCTGAGGAAAGAAAAAGTGAATCCCCTCCCCTTCCGCTTTTCTTAGAAAATATTTTTAGTTAATACAAATATTATGTAAATTTGCTAAAATATGCTAATATTACTGTGTTATATCGTTTTCCTCTATTTCCGTCATCAAGTTCAGAATTTGTTGTTAGACGACTTTTCCAGGAACAGATCCGTCATTTATAACATTGTGCCTAAGTGAGATAAGGGCTCGACTTCTGATGGCTCTACTTACGAGGGCTCTCCAGGAACTAATTAGGTGCGGGGGTCACCTGTAGGGTAATTAGGTTGTAAAGTGTTCACGTGGAATGAAAACCTGAAGCCAGTGAGGCCCTGCAGAGCCAGGACTGGGGAGCCTTCATATGAATATTGCTTACGGAGATTCTCATGCTGTCTGTACATCCTCAGAGCTCTGACTGTCCGACCTCAGTGAACTTCACTTAAGACACTTGCAAAATCCAGGCGGCGATGTCAACTGTTTCTCCCAGCTCACACCCAGCACTGTGTACAGAGTGCTCTTGTCATTCTACGGGTGAGTCAGCATTTTTGCCTTCCACCCCCCCCTTAAGTCTCCAGAAATGTGACTCTGTTCCCAGACAAAGCATGGGCAGAGGTCTCAGTGGTGCAATCAAGCGGAAGCAGCGAAAATTGTCACTGGTCAGGAAGCCAGGTGCGTTTCAAAGTCACACTTCTTTGTAAGACTCAAAGACTGGATCAATTTGCGATGGGCAGTTATTTTTGTTTTGTGTACTAAGGTTGGCTTGTGTGCAGGGCAACACATATATCTTTGCATGAATCAAACACTGTTTAATAAGTAGGTATATTCCAAAGGTCTTTTACATCAGGTGAGGCAGAACAGTTTAGTGGGAAGTTATATGGCAAGACCTTAAACATATTAGAATTAACTACCAAGAAATGGCCGAATAAATTATACAGCTCATGAACCTATATGATCTCAAATTTTCTCTATTAGCCTAGTACACATATCCCTGCCCCCTTCCCCATATTTTGCAAATATACTGTTGCTGTATGTTAATTTTATGGGATGTCACTGAGAGGAGGAGAACGACTGGCTAGGGACTTTCTGAGTATTTCCAATAGCTTATAAGGCCGTTCAGATCCATCAATCAGTTGGCTCCAAGTGGTGTCGCATCTCTCTTCCGATGCCGTTGGTACCAACAAGCATCAGTCATCTATCTCATTGCTCTGCCAATTTCATATTGCTGTGCTTTAAAAATAGTCTCTTTGCTCATAGAAGAAGAGGGAACAATGTGAGCTGGTGGGAAGTTATTTGGTGGTTTTGTAGGGCTATAATGGAGCATGTGCTGGCTGGGAAAGTTAAAGGCAAAGGGGTTATGTAGTGCAGTGGGTCCCTTCACTCTTCTCTTAAACCTGTCTTTCTGAAGAGCTTCATCGTGGTTTCACATGCTGTGGGGGTGAGAGGTGCTGCTAATAACCAGAGCCTTCTTCACAGCACCTTAATACAACACTGTCACTCTCAGCTCCTAAGTAGGAGGTTGTGTTAACACACAGCTGGAGAAACTTACTGTGCATCTGCTGACACTGTGTATGCTTCGTGCGACTCCATTTTCAGTCACCTATCCACCCCCTTTAGCAAATACCCAAACGCAAAGTATTATGTGATTGTTGTGATTACATTTATTGTCTGCTGCTCATGATATTCTAGATATATCATCATTTTATGTAATATTTGCTGTGTAAAAATAAATATGTTTGAATGCAAAATCAATGGTTACTTAAACAATAGGAGACATTTATGCAAGTAACGGATGCAACAGAGGCATTGCAGTCGACTGTATGTGTGGTGTTGCTGAGCGTAGACTGCAATGAGTTAAGGGCTCGACTGTATGTGTTGTGTTGGGATTTCTGCAGCAAAACCTAACAGACGGAGGAAGAGTCAATGTCAAGTAAATACTTAAAAAAAGACAGCAGGTGCAGGCTGTCTCCAAGAAACTGGCAGCAGCACAGCGCCTGAACAAACAGGAGTGTGCAGCATTTTTATGTTGCGGGCTTAACACTTTAGTCCTCATGCTGCTTCAAAGAAAAATAAACTTAGCAATTAGAGGTATGCAATGCATTGTAGACATTTGTACCTGAATTGATCAATGTTATAAAACGTGATAAATTGTGTATATAATTGTGTGTGTGTGTATATACATACACACCGCTCAGCCATAACATTATGACCACCTGCCTAATATTGTGTAGGTCCCAAAACAGCCCTGACCCATCGAGACATGGACTCCACTAGACCTCTGAAGGTGTGCTGTGGTATCTGGCACCAAGACGTTAGCAGCAGATCCTTTAAGTCCTGTAAGTCGCGAGGTGGGTGCCTCCATGGATCGGACTTGTTTGTCCAGCACATCCCACAGATGCTCAATTGGATTGAGATCTGGGGAATTTGGAGACCAAGTCAACACCTTGAACTCGTGATTCATCAGACCAGGCCACCTTCTTCCATTGCTCTGTGGTCCAGTTCTGACACTCACATGCCCATTGTAGGTGCTTTCGGCAGTGGACAGGGGTCAGCATGGGCACCCTGACTGGTCTGTGGATACGCAGCCCCATACGCAACAAACTGCGATGCGTGTTCTGACACCTTTCTATCAGAACCAGCATTCACTTTTTCAGCAGTTTGAGCTACAGTAGCTCGTCTGTTGGATTGGACCACACAGGCCAGCCTTCGCTCCCCACGTGCATCAATGAGCCTTGGCCGCCCATGACCCTGTCCCCGGTTCACCACTTTTCCTTCCTTGGACCACTTTTGATAGGTACTGACCACTGCAGACCGGGAACACCCCACAAGAGCTGGAGTTTTGGAGATGCTCTGACCCAGTCGTCTAGCCATCACAATTTGGCCCTTGTCAAAGTCGCTCAGATCCTTACGCTGCCCATTTTTCCTGCTACTAACACATCAGCTTTGAGGACAAAATGTTCACTTACTGCCTAATATATCCCACCCACTGACAGGTGCCATGATAATGAGATTATCAGTGTTATTCACTTCACCTGTCAGTGGTCATAATGTTATGGCTGATCGGTGTATATATACGTTTGTATATATGTAATATATATATTTTTCACACAGTTTACTCCAAATGTATTATTACCCTCTATAAATTGTAATTAAGAACTGATATAGCTGAAGATATAGTGCTATAAATACTTTTAATTACATTGTATCAATCATACGAATAAATTAGTCATCTCTTCCAAATGTATTAAAAGCTTATGTATATATAGCTTATGTATTATGTAATATGTGTTTAATGTTTACTTATGCGCTGCAATCATTTAAAACAATGAATGCGTCTCTCATGGTTTCAGAAAGGTGTGTGTCAATGTGTATTACGTCTGAATACTAGAGAAACACTCTGGGTTTGAGAAAAAGACAACAATATAACTCATTAATAACTGCGTTTCTTAGAACAAGAAATGTAATGTCTATTTCTAATTGTATTTAATCTAATTGGGTTTAAACTCTTACTACATAAAAAAAAAAAACCGAGACAATACGTAATTAGCACTACGTATTTCTTGTTGGTCAGCATAACTGTTTCCTGTTTGACACCAAACCCATATATATAACTGCTTGTGCAACATTTGGAAAACTAATTAACAGTGAAGGGGCAGCTCAATAAAACTTAGTTTAACATTACATATTTAATTAATAACACTACAATCATGTAACATTGTTTAACCTTTTAATTAATCTTTGATTTCCACAATATTTAATACAATATTCTTGACAGATGCTGCTTGCTAACTAACTGCTTTGTAGTAGCATTTGCCCCTTCAAACAAAATTCAACTTATAAAGACAGCAGGACGCATCTGGTCCAATTATTACATTTTTAGTAAAAAAAAGTGTGTGGGATTCAGTCAGGCTGACTACAACAGTTACAGCAGGTTATTGCTCAGTGTTAAATAATGTCTTTTAATGTGGCGTATTGCAGCTCTCAAGTCCATTACACAAGCTGTTGACTGCACAAAGAGAAAATGCTCAGAAAGAAACCTTTTAACACCTCTGTCAGCGTGCTTGTGTTTTTGACTCTCTTCCATCTGGAGAAAAGCATATGTCTAGAGTATTTTTAGTGTTCAAAATACTGCCTCCACCCAGAAGAAACATAAATGCCACCTTTATTTAACTCATGCATTGTGTGTTCCCGCTGGCTGCAAATATGGCAGAGAAAGTGAGGAGAGAGATGTGAGTTTTGTGCTGCACTAGCCTCTCTTAGTGTCCCCCTTGCACCGTAAAAAAACAGCCCAATACCTCATAATAAAAGGAGGCTGCATTCCCTCACACTAATAAATTGTCGCATCTGCTTCTTTTGCTTTAAAATGCAGCAGAATGAGTCTGAAAATTGCATTCAGACTTCATTCATGACAAGAAGAATGCAAACTTCAGGCTGTGGTGATATAAACTATTGCAAAAAGATTCGTCCTCTTTTGCTGAAAAACAACAAAACAGATTATTTGTATTCAATACAATGATACTGCTTTTATATTTGACTTTGCTTCACCTCTGTTGTATCATTCCAAATGTACTGTGCTGAACAATTTGTTTAATTGTATATGAATTGCACTATTTGCAAATTTCAAATGTTGGCTGGGATTAAATCAAAACTTTGACCCACCCACTAATAGAAAACTACAGAACTGTACTCAGTTGTATCTTCATTTTTAGTAAGATGCCACTTTCTTCTAATCATAAATGTAACCACTATGATGTACAGGTTTGTAGTTTTCTATTAGTGGGTGGGTCAAAGTTTTGATTTAATCGGACCCATTGTCTTAATGTGGGCAATGATGGATACAAACCTCATAAAACCATAAAAAAGAATTTATAAATATGTAAATTCCCAGAGTAGAAGGAATAGAGTATTTTTCCATTGAAATAACTTGTAACATAATCTGAAAATTATATGATTATATATATATATATATATATAGCTGGCATTGGGGTTTTCTTGTCTTGAAAGGTGAATAAGTAGACAGCACTTCAAAACAAAAGGAATGTGTTATTGACAGCATACCATTACAGAGAGGATGTCTGCTAAGCATTTCCTGAAGAACAGCTAATGTTTTAACCTTGTAATTCAGCCCAGTTAGAGTATTCTCAGGATACTGCCTATGGATATTTATAAAGAAGTCTGCAAGTTAACTGCATTTTGAACACATTTCTACATATTATAGAAGCAACTTGAAAGGAAAAAAAGAAGAACCAAAACTGTATTGGGCTTTGTATTTTCTACTGGCAAAATCAAATCCCATCAAATGTTTATTTAATTTATTGCAGCTAGTCCTATGTGATTTGTTTTCAGTTACACCTCTTTGGTGTTAATAGAAAAGGTGGCACCAAGTTTACCTAATAACCTAATATTCACACACACTTATCCAGTTGTATTATATTCTACTGCCAAATGGAGCTTTTAGAATTTGAA
This sequence comes from Amia ocellicauda, assembly GCF_036373705.1. Lineage (NCBI taxonomy): Eukaryota > Metazoa > Chordata > Actinopteri > Amiiformes > Amiidae > Amia > Amia ocellicauda. The sequence goes on along the minus strand of NC_089867.1, from coordinate 9,831,773 downwards.
ATAAATCTACAGTAGGTTCTCTAAAATTACACAAAATAAGCACTTAAAACCTTCAAAGTATCAAAAGGTACCATAACATATTTTTTAAGGCTGAATCAAATAGAATGAAATACATACATTTTAAAAATTGAGACATTATTTATCATCAGTTTGGGCCTAGATATGTGCCTTTTTGGAGTGATCAGATGTTCAGGGTACTGCAAGGTCTGCCTGCCTGCCTGCCTGCCTCCCTCAGACCGGACAGTCATTTTCTCTGCAAACCTGACAAATTGCATTCTTCAAAGGACACAGAAAAAGCTGAATCACCATCCACTGACTCCGTATGGCTGACTGGGGTAGGCCTGCTCAGGCAGTGCTTGACTGGGCACGGGCTGGAGCTGAAGGCAGCTGCAGAGCTTTCTGTCTCGCCACATCCAGAATGCTTTGCTGTAGGAAGAAGGGGATGAAGGGACAAAAACTGCCCATCCCATTAACTCCTTCTTCAGGAGGACCTCAATTCTGCAGCAAGCTGACTGTTTCTCAAGCTCTTCTGTGCCTGAATATATGTGATGACTGCCAAATCTAAATCTGATCGGCTTAATTAAAAAAAAAAAAAAAATCATTTCCCAAAACTCCACTGACTTTCATTTAACCGTGTATATTGCATTAACAATCAAGCCTTCATAAATGTCTGTTGTACACTTATGATAATTCATTTTTATTGTCATGTACCTTACCAATCTCATTGCTGGGGGTAACTGAGCCTTGACCAATTGGAAGGTTTGTCACATACAACCCCACCCCCATTTTCAGCTTTCTGGTGTAGATATTACAAATAGTAATTAGTCAATCCTAGATACCAGCAATTCTAATTATATATCATGTGCACCAGGTTGCTACAGAAAGTGTTTTTCAAGATTAACTGATTTCACTCATTCTCTCAGTGAGAGAACCACACAGAAATACGGAAACTGGAACAATACGAAAGCACTGTAAATAGCAAGGGTTTTTATATGCAGAACATGGACTCTTCTCCTGGTTTCTGTTTTCTTTCTTCCAGACCAGATTTAATTACTTGCTATATTTATCTGGGTTGCGCCAGCTATTTTAAGCATAAAGGCTTTGTCATTGATATTGGAAAACCACATTAATCTGTATCTATTGGAACATTAAGCCTATGAAAGACACAGCTTAAAAACCCCAACAATCCCCCAGGCAAAATGGAAACTAGTTAAGAAAATTAGGATTTTGAGTAACTGAAAAAGTGCATGTTCGTGTTTAGGTTTTATGTTTAATTTCCATCCATCCATCAATCTTTATTTATTCATACATTTTCTAGTAGAAAAATAATGGAAGATGTTAATAAATGTTTTTTATTTCATAATCAATTAAATTCGACAACTAATTTTAATATTGTTTCCATCTTACATTACTTTTTCTTTTGGTATCACTGTTAAAACAAACCTCTTTTTGAAATGAACAGCACCTGTTCATAAAAATATATATATTTCTGTGCATACTACATAGTTCCACCCATTTTGTCTGGAATTTATAGTCAGAGCCTGCTAATATGTATTCATTATTTCACATACATGTTTCCATTTACAGCATTGTGCATCAAAGTATTATTTTCTTTTTAAAAGATTTAATACAGAAAGTTAATTCAGTCTGACAAGAATCTGCTAATTAATATGCATAAGTCTTCTGCTTCCAATAGACATTGGTACACAATGACTTTACAGTAGTCGGCCTAGGGAACAGAATGGCAAATCACACAAATCAATTTAATAGGGAAACGATTATCATTTTGTGACCTCTAAATAAGATGTTGATGAGGCACATATGAAATGCATATATATGTACATATGAATGTGTATGTGTGTGTGTCTCAGACAATGAAGGGGAGAGAAAGTGGAATAACCCATTGCTTTCAATAGCAGTAATATAGACTCTTGATCACTATTCATACATCCCTGCTGGTAATTTATATGCAGCAATGACATGCACTTCATTTCTTTCTCAGTGGGTACATTAACCAGTTGACAACCTGAAACTCATTCAGACACTCAAATAACTTTCAGCTTAGAACAGCTGGCTCTATTGGGGGTGGGGAATGTGTGCAGAATTACGCACCATAAAACCTTGAACCCAGGCAACCCAATACACCTAATTCAGTAGCGTCCAACGATGTAACAGCAACATTACACGTTCTATGTTACAAATTAGAATAAATAGAATACAAGTACATACTAAAGAATTATGAGTCATCTGCAGGATTTATTCTTGTAGACATTAAGAATAATCAGTTTCAGACGTTTTCTGGACACCTTTTTAGGGTGTCTGGGTGGAAGTCGGTTACAAAATATTATTCATGATTGTAAGTTACTTTATGCTATATATATTATATTATTTTATATTCATTTCCCATTCAGTTTGGGACATAGATAAAGGTTATTTCCCACATTATTTATGTCAGTGACCCATTTTACAAAAAGCTATTACATTAATGGTAGTTTACATTAATTATATAGTTATCGTTGTATACATCCGAATGGCTTACTGAAGGCATGCTCAAGAGGCTAAAGAAATTATCAGTAACAAGCTACGCCAACATGCTCTGGGTTCTAGATGAAATAAAAACAAGTAATGGGTTCCTGTTAGTTATGGTGATTCCTTTTATGTGTCAAAGGATCGAAAGACTCTAATGTGTACAACACATCTAGATACCCAATCTCGCCCTGTTGCATATTAGCATACATCTGCCTATCATAAGGTATTTCCTTTCTCAGCTTTAATGACTGCCTTCCCTTTGCAGACACACGAGAAAACAAAAAACATACTAATGATAGAATATAAAAGATATCTAGGAAAATAAATGAAATAGTGTATATTAGTTTGGAAATTATAAAGGCATTCATTGAACTTGGGCCTAAATCCTTTCAACAAAGGTTACTTATATCTGGATATAGTCCTAATTAAAGTCAGAAGAGATATTCTGAGTTTATGTATGTAACAGCCTGTATGTGTTTAATGCAATTGTAGCGAAGTTTTAAAAACAGAAAAATTGCTTTTTAGATGTCTGGCAGGTCAGGGAAAGAAATATTGGGTTTTTAAACCTTTTGATTTAAATATTTTACAAGGTTCAGCTTTATTCTGTTGGCCTGTAAACTGTTCGACCCTCAAACAGATTTGAAAGCCATGGTGAGTCTCGGCCTGAATTCTCCTCACATGACGTTGGTCTATTTCAGATGCCCTGTGTTCCACAGTGTCAAAGGATTTTTGTATCGAGCCCTGGCAGCCTGGGATTCTTTCCTATAATCAATTGGACATGCAGTATTTATCCGAGTTTCTAAATCTTGTTTGCAAATGTGACTCCTTGAGAAAAAAAAAGTCAATTCTGATTCATCAGTGATCTCGAGATGGTTTACACAGAGCCCGAGAGTGAATTGGGCTGAGATGATTTTTTTCCGTGAATCCAACTTCAAAGACATTTTGATATTTGCATCTGAGACTGTTCTTCATATAAACCTCCCCGGTGATCTGTGTATTTAATCCCTTTGGAAGTCATTATTTTTCTTCTATTTTATAAATGTGTGTAAAGATGCATTTGAAAACTATTTGTTTTTGTGTTGTCATAACATGACCAATAATAGACTGCCACTCATTTTCAGTGCATCTGTTCAGTAACACCGGTGCTACTCCAAGATTTAACCGAAAAAAAATACTCTTCTTGTGACCCTTATTTCTCCCTAATAAAATTCACCATTTATTCACCATGCAGCTCAGTATCTTTCCCTGTAGGAAACCTATTGTAATCCAGTCTTTCTGCCTTGTAGACAGCTATGAAACATACCGGATACTGTATGGTCAATCCCTTACCTATTCTTCCCAAAATAGGGAAACTCCAAGGTGATAGAGGGGTTGGAGTGACATACATCCATTCATGTCTCTGAGAAATGAACATATAAACCTGTTAATTATCAGGAAATGGACTCCTGGCAGTCTTAGACAGGGCATAAATCCATCACTCTATTTAAAGCAGAGACGCAAGCTTAGCTAGATTTGTTTTTCTTTATCAGAAAAGAAGGTGTCCGCATTTCTCTGCATGTGTTTTTTTATATACATTTTTCTCGTCCTCGGGATCACTCACATTTGCATATAACTGGGAGGATTTGATGAAATTTTAATCTTTAATGTCATGTAAATGAGTCTTGCACATGCGAAAGGCTATTGTTATCCAGCTGTTAAAGATCGCAACCCAAAACAGCTCGTTTCACGGCAGTATAAAGACACAATTGATCCTCTGCCTGCCTCAGCCAGCTAGCTTTATGTACTCGTGATTTATGACCATTTTTCAATAGAAACCACAGTAATTTTGTGAAATGATGGTGCTATTGATTCTAGAAACAGTTTCGTTTTACTGGAACCATCAGACCACAGCAACAATCCTGGAGTGAATAATACAGCTTTCCACTTCATCAATTTACCCCACCTCTATTTTTTCACCCCTACTTATTATATAATTTTACCCTTATTTTACTATATGATTAATTTGTGCTTTCATAAAAGGTTCCAGACTATTGTGCATCCTATGCATGTTGCAGGAACCTTGGTCTGAACTCTCTTTAGTAACATACTATTCTTGCTTATGCTCTTTTCTTTTCTTTATAATTCCAACTGGAAATTGTGTCCAAATTGTGTTTTAATTGATTTGAAATCTAAGAAAAATTACCCTTATATATTGGTATAAGTCTGGCTTAATGTCATGTTTTTTTCATACTCTTACCTTTTGTTTCATGTATACTATAAATAAGGAAAGAAAACAAATGTTATCTCAAAAGCAGGTAAACGCAACAGTCGTAGAACAACATTCAACTGTCGTGCATTTGACCGATTCAAATATGTGCCATCAGAGTTCTGTGCCACATGCCTAGCAAACCGAAAAATGTCTCCAGGGATCAGGGTTGAACATTATTTTCTAAGGCATTTTCACCTGAGCGTGTATTTTGTGTTTAAAACCTGGTGAAGCCACCCAAGTAAATCATAGCTTTTAGTGTGTGTGTGTGTGTGTGTGTGTGTGTGTGTGTGTGTGTGTGTGTGTGTGTGTTTGTGTGTGTGTGTATTAAATGTAACACAAAACAAGTCGCCAACAGGACTGAGTTTATACAGTTGGTATAAATAAGTGAGAGCAAAATGAATGCAGTCAGTGAATGAGGTACTGAGGCACAACTTAACAAATGACTCAGGACTGGGATGACTATAATAGAGCATATTTGTCAACACTTAAGAAAAAATACGAGCGCTGCACAAGTATTGATCATCAGTGTGATTTTGTATGTATGTCTGTTTGTGTGTTCAGATTCTCTTTTTATTAAATGTCAACGTTAAACCTTTCTGACGCTTTAAAAATGTTTTTATCTAGAGCATTTAGAAGGGGACAAGCTGATCGCAGCAATTTTCTCTTATATTTCACACTTGTATCTGTTCTGCTTCCGGTGTAGTTGTTTTATTTTAACAGCTTTAAATCACGATGTGAAAAGTTGCATTTATGCATTTAGCATCAGTAGTGAATAAACTACGAGACTTTGATGAAAATGGATTGGACTGTCTAGTGGTTTAATCAGAAGCAGCAAATTCATCACAGACTGGGCTGTCACCTACGCAGTCCATTTCAGGACAGTCATTAACATATGTTTTGCTGAATTTATAAAATGTGTTACACTAACATGTATGAGGGATGTGGAAGACTGTGAGTTGGGGACGTCGTGTCCAGACCAGATTTATATGAATACAAATGTTTTACAAAAACGAATACATTTTTTGTTTGTGCAATATGTAAGCAATGGGTTTTAAAAAATGCTTCTTTATCAAAGTTGTTAATAAAAAACGCGAATTCTAAGTAGTATATAAATAAATAAATCTTGTCAGTATGTGACAAAGAAATTGTTTGAGATGTATTTTCCTACCAATCATTTGTATTCTAAGCATCATATTTTATTTATGGCATTTTAAGAATTTATATATCTATGTAATTGATATAAATACTACTAAAAATAAGTTGACTTCTACTATGAATAATAATAATAATAATAATAATAATAATAATAATAATAATAATAATGTTTTTTTCCAAAATAATTGTTGAAAGTGCAAGCAGTTTCATTCATAAACCCATGATATTACATAAACTATTTATTTATTTGTGGGTGGGTTTGTTTATTTATTTATTGACTGATTGTCGTGCCTATTTCCTTCTCCCGTCTTGATATGGTGTCGGCCTGGAGTGCTGGAGGACGCCCATCCACAGAGCTTCTCCCTCATCAATCCTACATCTTCCTGAAAATGTACTTTTAAGCACCTTAATTGCATTTCAGAGATAACCCTGTGGGCTAGTGACAGGAAGCAAGCCCATATAGAGCAGCTTGGCGGTCAGGCTCTTTGTTTTAAATCAATCAAACATCCCCAGCTAATGCAGCTCTGGGCTGCTCCTCAGGAAGCATTAGGCCTATTAGTCGAAGGGCTGGCAGGAACACAAAATAATATATTTATGGGCGTCGAAGTGCACGTGCATTACTGCCGGATAGCAGGGAGAAGGGGCCTGCTCAGCAGAACTCCAGTTCCAGAGGGGTCAGCAGTTGGAGTCCAAACGAGGAATCATTTAAGTGTCTACCCATGATCTCCCAATTCGTACGGCTCTAAAATTAACCTCCATTCACTAGGAAGACAGGCAGGAGATAGGACAGCTGCTTAGCCTTTTTTTTTATACCGTGAGCAGTTTCTTCACTTTGTTTGTTGGCATGGACAGGGGGCTGGGTTTGCACTGCAGTGGTGCCAGTAAAGCCCTGATATCATCGACACGCGTTCTGAAGATCTGCAGTCCTGATACCTGGACTCATGCACACAGTCACCCATCTCTACACTAGCTGAATACAAAAGAGAAACCTATATCCAAAAAAACGGTAGTTTGGCATTTTCCTGACTTAATTCCAGACTGGATCTGACAGAGAGAGGGCAGACAGATCAAGGGCAACACTAACATTTTATTTACAGGATATTTATAATCATGTATAATTGTTGTTGTTATTATTATTTGGTTTATATTATTAACTGATTTAATCTTAACAGGTTGAGAAGGGTACAACATAATTAATATACTATAGTATATTTATATCAGACATATATACATATACAGTATGCATGTGCTTTTGTGAGGGGAACGTTAACTGGATGTTACTTTAGGCATGGCAGACTGAAGGATATCCTGCAAACAAACAATGCTTTTACTTAAACTGAGTCATAATAATAATAATACAATATAATTATATACATCTTAAATCAATACCCTTATCCAGGGCAAGAAAAAGAAGAAACTAATATATACAATGTAAAGCCTTAAGCAGATACTTGAACCATTTAAACCACTAAATTAGTCAATTAGCTAATCACACTCGAGTCTGTAGAATGAAGTTCAATGCCATCTTCCCCATATATTCGTGTAGCTGCCAAGCCCAGATAATAAAAGTATTACCAGGGCACCCATTCTGTCTCACAGACATATTTCATGTTGAGTTTGAATAGCTTGAAAGAGGAGATGACTAATTGAAATAATTTATTGAGGTGACCAATTGGACTTTTAATGTGATTAAAAGTGACAGGTCTCTATCCATCACCATTGCTTTATCACAGTAGTGTTTCAGTTCTTTGAGGTGCTGGGTTAAAACTCTGGTGTCATTTTTCTATTCAGCACTAAATGTTTTTGCTCACTGTTTTCCGCTCCACATTTGCCATACTATAATAATCAGTTTCTTGGAGCAATCTCAGCATTATGACGGTGTTTGAGACTAAACCTTGCATTATATGAACACCTGGTACTGTGACCCATATACTTCAATTGCTGATCTGTTCTTTTCTGGACCCACGGCAGGTAGATTGTTTGAGATCCACATACTTTTATTCTGTTACAGGGACCACAGCCTGTTACCACATCACGTGCTCAATCAAACTCGCATATCCTGTAAGAATAAGATCTAACCACATCTAGTACTATAGTTAGATCATTATAAAGTGTCAGCAAGATCTCTATAAAGACAGAGACCTTTAATGTATTGTTTGTGATTGTCAAGCCATTCAGATATATCAAGTCGTATATATACTTTGAAAATAGTTTTCCACTACTGAATTAATTTCATCATTATCATCATCATCATCATCATCATCATACTATTAAGATGATTATTGGTTTGCTGCGGTTTAACACTGCTCTGAAATTTCTCACCAAATTGTGAGATATGCAGGGATTGATTTTCCCCTTTTCTGCAAGCACATCAAGATGAACACAAAAATGTCATTTGACTAAAGATCGTGACTGGTATTGTTAGTGCTGGGATAATCTGCTGTTCAAGTCCACCTCTCTTCAGTGGGGGGTATTGCCTTGGCCTTCAGTAGTTTTCCATGGGCACTGAGACTTTCGTTTTTTTTTAATACTAATTGCTGACTCAGATTCCATTTAGTTGCATTTATGTCCTGATTACAAGTACTGGGATTTAACGGCATCGTACATCTTGGTTGTGTTTCCTTTTCATTTATTTATTTTTAAACAATTACATTTTCTTCTGCACTGAATATAATATCCAAAAACTATTTGTAAATGCATGTAGATTAAGGATATGAGCAGATGATATAGAACCACCTCCAATATATTGTTTGGATGAAAACAATAGCCCTCACTAGACACCAAAGAATTCAGTTGTATTGCATTAATCATTGAGGAAATTAGGCACCTTTTTGTATATCAGACTAAATTATAGCATAGGTTTTATATTATTATTATTATTATTATTATTATTATCATTTAACATACACATTTCATTTCAAGTGACATTTGTGGTATTTCAATACTTAAACGTACAATGTACCATATATACACAACATTGCAAGCGTTAAAACATCACATATTCAGCTGCAATTATTGAAAATCAAGGTTTCCACCTACTTGATTGCACAGGCTGCATCCCAGATTGACTCGTCCCAGGCCCGTGTGGGTTGTTAGGAGAAGCACTAGGCCTATTTTTATTTTGTTTTAAATTCCCTGAGCCGTTTATAAATGCTAAAGTGTGAGGATCAGGAGCATTCCTCAGAGTTTCCTGTGAACACAGAAATGCTGATGTCGTGCGATGACACCTGCAGCCTGCCACGCTCTGACACTGAGTCACCCAGCGTGAGGATCCACGGGGTAGCGGGAGCTCCTGGATTACACGCTGTCTGTGAAGCTACTAATTACTGCTGAACAACTCTGATAATTAATTGCATTTCTAATCGTACCCTCCCTAAAATGTTGCCATTGGATGCTAACCAACCTAAAGACACATTCTTTCCCAGACTGGCAATGCTTCTGGAGGTGGAGGAGGAGAAAAAGATGAAGAATGATGACAAAAATCACAAAGAGTGTCAACAAGTCAGTCAATATTACTACACTGATCCAAAAGAGACTAATAATAAGTTTGTAATCAGTAATCTTGCATTTACAAAACAGAAACATTTGTGACAAGAACGTTTCTGAACGTTATTCTGATCTGTTCAATATATCGTAACGTATCTTACCAAAATATGTCAGTGTTTACGTGACCAAACGTTTCAGGAAATGGGCCGTTCTGCAGTTCTGATTGAGCTGGAATTTCCAAAACAAAAATCCAATACACCACTCCTTTAATCTACATAGGAACATCAATTATTCAGCCCCCTGTAAGACATCTGTAATTCCGTATCGCTCAACCGCTCGACAAAAACAATATTAGAAACTTCGGCTGATAAAACATGGAGTGCCTATTATCATACAGTTACCGTGCGTTTGAGTAATGGATGGATCATACCTAAAATTGATCATCCAGTCAAGCAGATGTCCTCAACAAAGCAAAATCACTCATTTTTCAGTCCGATATGGATATAAAAACATACGTGAGATTCAGTTACCATCACCTGATGAACCATTGCGATGCATTCAGTAAACAATAATGCAAGATAAATCTACATTTCCTAGGCCACTGTAAACAGCTATTGATTTATTGATCAGATATTTACGTATTTAATGAAATAATGGCTTGCAATGAAACTACTTGAAAAAGAGGCCAGTTATAAATAAGACCAAGAATTCACAGTAGAATTCTCCACAGACGTTTGTTTCTATATATTCTCATGGATCGCTGCCAACCAGCAAACCTGTAGCAGCTCAGCTTTTGCCAGGGGAAAGATTGTATTTTATAAATTAGAACCAATATAAGAACCAGGTTGGTATCCTAGCAACCCCAGAGAACTGTGCTTGCCCAGAGGGTTGACAGGCCTCATCAGTAGCCTTCCCAGCCCCTGCGCACAGCGCTGAAATCACCTCCAGTGTACTGCGTTTCACCCTCATTCCCTAACCCTTGTACAACACTGGGCAGGGAGCATGTCTTTTTATATACGTGTACATCAATAACACTGCAATCTTCATCATGGCATCATACCGAAGATTCTTCTTCTCGAAATGAACTTTGAAAGCCGTTGCAGGTGATCACGTTTACTTCAGATGTGGTGCAGCGTAAGCAAAGGATTAACCCGACTGGTAAAAAGGGGATACGGCCACAGATATGCGAACACTAACGCCAGGTGTCGGGCAGCTTGATGCGGTTGAAACGGGGCCATTTTCCCCGTATGTTTGCCATCAAACACTGTTACTGGGAATTCCGCCTCCCTACAATACGAGAGACATGAACATCTGTACGTCTTTTTTGATTCCCAGTAACACTGTATGATGACATCAAAACCTTAGACTACAAACTCCATTAGAATTGAGGATAATACGCCGATGTTTAAAGTATTTGTCAGATTTCCGCGGGGATAAGATGCCCGTGAAGTGGCTTGGTCTGTAACATTGACACCAAAACGTTCGTCACTGGGATACATGTGAAAAGTGACCTAAATGCACGCTCTTCCTTAGAAATTTGGTCTGGCATACTGCATACTTTCGGGTCCACTGATATTTCTACAATAACATCTACTACTACTACTACTGTAAACCCTGCCAGTCATCGATCACGCTCCGTTAAAACATCTCGGTAGCTTAAAATGAAATCGGGATACTAAAAGCTAGGCCTCTTCAAAGTATTGTGTGTATCATCACTCTTTAGAGTTATTAAACCATAGATTAAGCTTTTATCACAATGCAGTGCACCATGTGAGCCAATTGACTGATGTCTCGGTTGTTTTGTTTTTTGAGGTAAAAGCTCATGTCCATGGGCATACACTTAAAAACCTTAGTCAAGTCACTAGTATTAGGTAATTATTTGGACAAAAAAAATATATATTCCAGGTCTACTCACAGATTTGAAGGTTTTACCACTTCAGACAAAATCAGTTTGAAATGCTTTCCTTTTACATTAATAATAATAATCACCCATGGGTTTGTTTAGGGCATTTTAGTTGATCTGTAGTACACAGTGATGATGCAAATGTAGGAATCTTGATTTGATTTTTCAGTAAAGCTGGTCTAGAGCGATTGTTTTACATTTGTGCACCCTCTAGTGGATAACAATGGACACAACATGTAAATCAAGTAAGGCAAAGGTTTTCAATCCTTTTCCTGGAAATCACATCACCTACCGTTCAGCTATTACATCTATAAAACTTGTTCAACCTTTACGTTCTACTTTATTCTCTTTTTTCCATATTTTCTTAGCTTGTGCACTCAGTCCTTGGTTTGTGAAATCGGTATCAAGACAATTCTGAGAGAGCTGTTCAAATTGTTCCCAACCGGTTTTAAACATTCTTGTGTGAACATAGAGCTCTAAAGAGGTCAACAGTTAATGCAGCACAAACACCCATGTCTAATAATAAATATTACTGGTTTTGTAAGAGTTCAGTTTATGTATTTGGAATCACATCTGTCCTATATGTGCAACTTTCTTCATATGACAACATATTCTATTATATTCAGTCTCCTTATGGATAATTAACCTTCACAACACTTGGAATTAAGACTGCCTAACATTTCAACTTTGCTCCAGCACTCTTTGTGCTCGATTCCCATTCCTTATATTACTCAATAATTCTTTGTTTTTGTACATTATTTCAAAATCCTTCCAGGAAGAATTCACCATAGTGCTCCCTTCCCTTTGGCTCTCGGGTCAGAGTGCCCTTACTGAGTGTGCTCAGGACTAAACTAACTATTTCGTGAGCTGCTATTAACAGAATCCAGCTTTAAAACGCAGGCTATCTGTCTCCAACGAAAATCGCCTATGTTGACCCAGTGCACATTTCCCACTTATAATGATTTATCAGTTCAGTGTTTTAGATGGAGTACACTCCCCCAAGGAGAGGATGTTCAACTGATTACACACACTGCTATGATAGGCTGAAGATACCGAGGCAACAAAATAGACAAAAATAAAACAAATGTTTTTTAGTGTACGAGCCGAACTGAAGATTTTATTTTTATGTTAACTCTAAAGCACCCTCACTGAGGGTCAAAAGTCTACCTTGATTTAGACTGAGCAAGCTTGTAGTCAGTCAGGGTGTTTTTTGGTTATTTTTTTTTATGACACTTATATTTCTATGCCATCAAACAGGAAAAGCCAAAAAAAAAAGACTTCAGAATTGAAAAGATGAAATATTGTATTTATTTACAGGTCATTCATACAACTTCCTGATTGTTCTGCAGTGACTGAGGAATACAGAAAGAGTAAACTGTTAAACAGTACCCGGAGAGAAAACGTTTCTGGGAAACTAAGCAATGCTCTGCACAGAGTTTCAACATCATGAGAGGGTTAAAAAGGAAGAGAGCATTAAATTGCTTGGCTAGAAGATGACAGAAGTTTCACATATTTACAGAGAAAACCTTATGACACACAATTATGCAGTAATAGCAGTTTTGAAAAACAAAAAAGACAGTTGTTTGTTCCCAGCTTTTCTATTTGGTACACTTAACATGTATACTTGTACAGTGATGTATTGCTTTACATTCACTCAGTGTATTTAAATACATAATAGTAATAATAAAAACCAATAAATATTCTGAGGTCTGAAGCTATATTGCCCACTATTGTGCACACATGCTTAGTTTTTGCATAAATGATTCTTATGGCTTCCTCTGTGCGTGTTTGATTAGAATAGGACTAAAATGTGCCAAACAACCTAATGATATCCTGGCTTAACCACAGTCCAATCCAAAGGGACCACTTAAGGCCGACAACTCCTCTACAGGGACTCAAGTTTCGATCACCCACACAATAGCAAAGTCACATCAAATAAAGAGACTGCTTGGAATTGTGCTTGCCTTGTTTCTATCTACTTCGGGCAGGGGAGGACAGGTCTGAAAGTGTCCAGAAAACTGCCCCTTCTGCTTCCTTGGATCTCAGACTGACACGAAAGTCTCTCCCTACTGTAACTGATGGTAAATAAAAAGACAAGAGGAGCCAAAGGAAGACGCATGATTCACAGTGGTGGTTGGTAACGTACATCATATGAGGTATATACTACAATACAAAAAAAATGTAGAATAATCTCACTGAAAGTATTCAGGGCAGATTGTTTTTTTCATAAATACAAATATGATCTAAAATAAAAACGACAAGACCTGTTGCTAGAGCAAGTAGATGGTGAATTAAACTGAAAGAGAACCATTCATGTTTCCTTCGGCAGAACTCTAAGCAATCCCTTCAGTGATCTTACACAGCAAGCTGCTTTGTGCAGATCATCTACTCCTATCTATACTAACCTTTACTATTGGCAGCAACACTTGAGAAAATGAACACTTCAAAACTAAAGCTTACATTTGCCTCAAGGTCTACATAATATTATTCTGTGGAGAATTTAAGTGCTAATGTATGAACTCTCTCCTCTAATCCAGACTCAATTCTAACCAAAATATATTAAGTGTAGAAATTTTAAAATAATTTACAAAACAAAAGTCCTAAAATATCTTGATTAGTTTTGCTCACAGTACCAACAGTGTCTAACTTTATATTGTAAAACTAAATGAATAAGTTACAATGTGTTGCATTGAAAACAGGGAGTCTCACACTATACAATAGATTTTAGAGGATGCACATTATTATGAATTAAATATTTCTACAAAGGATGTTACCCAGTAGCATAATGTTATACACAAGACATACATGTTAGTCCAGTTTACATATACGTTAGATGTAGAAAATGTATATGCTATGAACTGAATTGAGAGATGTTCATCAACTGCTTGGATCGTGCAGAACAGGTGATGTGCTATTTTGATGATATTCTGATGAAATACGTCTTGGAGCATACTAGATTGACTTTGAAAGGAGGTCATTGTGACGGCTGGGGCCTCACATTCAAACCGGAACTACTACTCTTCAAGTCAATGTGTTCCCCTCTGTGTTCTCCTGAGAAAAGAAATTGAGTGACTATAATGAAGATGAAGAAAGCATTTTATTCCTGTTCCAGTAAAGTCGGTCATAAATTGACAAAAATGTGCCGAATGCCAAAATGAGATATTTATGTCAGTGTATTGATATGCAAGGCTAGTTGTAATCAAAATGTTAGGATAGGACTTTTTCCATCCTTTTTACAAAAGGAGGAGAACAATTTCACAGTATTTGAAGGGGATTAATACTTTTTTTTTAAAAATCTTTACATTCGTTGATTATCATTAGTATGGTCCAGGGCATTATGAGCGCACAAATAATAGTTAAATAAATGAAAGGATAATATAAACATTTCTTTGTTAATAAACATCTTCTATTAGTACAAAATGGAGTAAACTGACATTTTAAAGATAAAATCTGAATAAAATAAGGGGAAATAGTCAGTCACAGACCAAAAAAACCCAACCTATAATCATATATATACTATATACAGAAAGAGAAGGAAAAAGTCAGAAGCCAATAGTAAAAGCAAGAGAATTAAAACAAAATACACATAAAAAATGTATTCTCTTCTGAGGATCTGTACTATGGTTTCTAGTGGTAACATCAGAAAAATTTCCATCAAGGTATGAGATGAATATTTTTCTCTTTTCAAGTTCCTACTCACCCCCTTCCTTTTCTTTCAATTTAAAAAACACCACAAAAATCTACCTATGTCATCAATGTGTGTTAATGGAATAAAAAAATACTGTATAATGAAGGCACTATCGAGCGGTGTAGCCATAGAAAGTCCCCGGGTGCGAGTGCAAAATATGAGGGATTTGGAGGTTTTCTTGTGGCTAATTTCCAAAGGAGTGCCTTTCATAGGTTAACGTTGACTTCCACCCTGGTGTGAAAGCGGCGATTATTGCATGTTTCAACGGAGAGGCCGTCTCCTTCACTCCACATTGCTACAGATCTGTAAGACTCTTTGATTGAAATCTTCAGGCTGATCGGCATAGACGTAGTGGCCTGCACCTCGTATTGCCTAGAGGAGGAGGTGGAGGTAGAAGATTTCAGTTACACTAAACCTTAAACTACACTCCTGTTCAAAAGTTTGGGGTCACTTAGAAATGTCCTTGTTTTCCATGAAAATTTACATTAAATGAGCTTGAATAGGAAATATAGCAAAATGAATAGGAAATAGTAACTGACAAGGTTAGAAATAATGATTTTTAATTTAAATAATAATTGTGTCCTTCAAACTTTGCTTTCATCAAAAACAATTCAGCAATTACAGCCTTGCGGACGTTTGGCATTCTAGCTGTCAATTTGTTGAGGTAATCTGAACAGATTTCACCCCATGCTTCCTGAAGCACCTGCCACAAGTTGGATTGGCTTGATGGGCACTTCTTACATAGCATACAGTCAAGCTGCTCCCACAACAGCTCAATAGGGTTGAGCTCCGGTGACTGTGCTGGCCACTCCATTATAGACAGAATGCCAGCTGACTGCTTCTTCCCTAAATAGTTATTGCATAGTTTGGAGCTGTGCTTTGAGTCATTGTCCTGTTGTAGGAGGAAACTGGCTCCAATCAAGCGGCATCCAGAGGGTATGACATGGCATTGCAAAATGGAGTGATAACCTTCCTTCTTCAAGATCCCTTTTACCCTGAACAAATCTCCCACTTTACCACCACCAAAGCACCCCCAGACCATCACATTGCCTCCACCATGCTTGACAGATGGCGTCAAACACTCCTCCAGCATCTTTTCATTTGGTCTGCGTCTCACGAATGTTCTTCTCTGTGATCCGAACACCTCAAACTCAGATTCGTCTGTCCATAACACTTTTTTCCAATCTTCCTCTGTCCAGTGTCTGTTCTTTTGCCCATCTTCATCTTTTGTTTTTATTGGTCAGTCTGAGATATGGCTTTTTCTTTGCAACTCTGCCTAGAAGGCCAGCATCCCGGAGTCGCCTCTTCACTGTTGACGTTGAGACTGGTGTTTTGCAGGTACTATTTAATGAAGCTGCCAGTTGAGGACCTGTGAGGCGTCTGTTTCTCAAACTAGACACTCTAATGTGTTTGTCCTCTTGCTCAGTTGTGCACCGGGGCCTCACACTCCTCTTTCTATTCTGGTTAGAGCCAGTTTGCGCTGTTCTGTGAAGGGAGTAGTACACAGCGTTGTACGAGATCTTCAGTTTCTTGGCAATTTCTTGCATGGAATAGGGTTCATTTCTCAGAACAAGAATAGACTGATGAGTTTCAGAAGAAAGTTCTTTGTTTCTAGCCAATTTGAGTCTGTAATCGAACCCACAATTGCTAATGCTCCAGATACTCAACTAGTCTAAAGAAGGCCAGTTTTATTGCTTCTTTAATCAGCACAACAGTTTTCAGCTGTGCTAACATAATTGCAAAAAGGTTTTCTAATAATCAATTAGCCTTTTAAAATGATAAACTTGGATTAGCAAACACAACGTGCCCTTGGAACACAGGACTGATGGTTGCTGATAATGGGCCTTTTCTTTTGAAAAGCAATTTTGAAGTGACCCCAAACTTTTGAGCGGTAGTGTACATCCAACTACTGATGAAAAGGCATACATTCACACTAGCCAGTTGTGTCAAAAAATAAGTAAGAACATTCAAACAATCTACAAAACTATTATAATTTAAAATTAGACACTTCCTTTTAATAAAATGTGGCATAATCACAATCTTCAATCATGACTTCATAATTGTAACCAGGCACAGATATCCTCAGTTGTGTGTGGATCTGCGCGGCTCACCGATCACCAATGGGATCAATGGGATTCTGCAGATCTGCGCAGAACTGCAGACATCTGTGCTACACGAACAAAGTCAAATGGACATGACTGCGACAGTTTACTTCATGATTATGAGCATTATTACTATATCGTGACAGTAATGTACCATTTTGTTTTTTGGTTTGTTCATTCTATCAGACTATGTACATCGGCAACAACTTACGATTGTCTCCACATGCGAGTTCTGCCTTATTTCTTTGACTGAACTGCCAGAGTTGCCATCTATACAGGAGCGAGCCCCATAAATCACCGTAATGGGGATGTCATCTTGAATCAGGGCCACTCGCTGCAGCATTGGCCTCTTCGCCCACCCATATGGAATGGTCATATTCTTAAAAGCCGTTTCTCCACTGCAAAAGGGGGAAAGGCACTCATATAAGCAGGATGTACACATGTATACATTTCCAGCACATAAAGACCGAAAGTGAGGGGGGAGAATTAAAACACACACACAAGCTTGATATTCCACTTCAGGGCAGAGATGCATGAATTAAACCAAAGGATATTATTATTAATACTTATTTCTTACCCATGGCAACATACGTATTTACACAACAAACATTACAAAGTGCAGTCATAGGCACAAAATACAATATGCATACATCCTAGTACACCCTGTAGAAAGTGCAGACAGTTTGTTCCTCAGTTTGTACTGATAGAAGTGCTAACAATACAGACGCAATCAGGAGCGTAAAGAAGCACAGTTTAATAAGAACATGCACAGCAAAGGACATCAGATAAAGCAAGAGCTCACTGGTATTTATATTTCTGTCGTCACGTTAACAGATCATTTTCTGCTATTTACTTTGCGGTTTTGGAAAATAAGATCAAATAAAGCACAGTGAGTCGATGGCGACCCTCTCTGGGATGAGAATCGAGAATAAGAACAGGAAGTAGGGTCACCCTTACTTGTTGCTGAAACATCATGAGGGTCACTGCAGCACCAACATGAAGCAGACACTCACCTGGGTATCTGAACATTGCAGTGATAAATGTATTCTGTCACGGTGTTGTCATCAAATAAGGAGGCGTATTTCCTTTTGAAGTCTGGTCTGAGTCGCTGAACCAGTATAGGTCCTGAGTGGAGAAGAATTACGACAGAATGATCTTCCACAGACTAGATTCAATCTGACAAATGGATATCACAGATCTGAATAACTTTTTGGCAGCAAACATCACCAAATATATCTATTCATCTATAATATATATATATATATATTGACCAGTTTAGGAAACGCATAACATTCCAAACAATTCCCTTCGATGCACAGAAAAGCAACACAGTAATAACAACCTCCTGAAAAGTAATTACCACGCATCTCTGTGAAGAAGCTTGAGACACATTATCTTTATACGCCGATCTTTACCTAAAGGTCCAGCCAACCGCAGCCCAGCCAGCGGGTTGAAGGGGCTCAGCATTGCTCCCAGTGCTTTGATCCAGCCGGGAATCGGCCTGTCTTGCTCAGGGGTGTTGGGTCTCTCGGGAAAACCCCACGGCTCCACCAGGATAAGGTGCTTAATCCTGGGAGAAATTAAAATACAACCCCCGTTACTGACCTTTCAGTTCAGCACCATACAAACTGTGCATGTAAGGAGAAAGTGCAGGAGGTCTAGGTATTAGGATGTCTTCATGTATGCTATGGTCTACTTGCAATGCAGAATTGCTTGGAACAGCCAGCTGCTTCTTAATTGCAGTGATATTGCAGAAGTAATCAATTTTGTAAGACTGGAGGATTTAAGGCCAATTTAACTTCATTTAATTACAAGTGTTTTGTGGACAGATAATTACTCCTCTTCTGAAACATTGACGTTTAAACGGGAGGCACCACAGCACAGTTAAATCATAAGATGCTTGGAATGCTGGTAGACTTTTGTTTCATACAGTGCACAATTTTACTTTTATTTGTAACCACACAATATATCAATATTCAATCCCCCTTACACAACTCCTAAAAATGCTAAGGAGAAAACAACTTAATCGTGAAAAAGGGTAACACATTGTCCACCTTCCAAATGTCTAATCATTCACTTATCCATCTTGGCATTCAAGCTCTTCTAACCTAGTTCACACTCTTGTAAGGAACCAGTGGGTTCAGGCAGCTACAGGAAACTGATAGATTTCACTTCTGTAATGGAAGCCAATGTATCTGGAGTTCACACCCAGTTAAAACAACCCACCAGAGATCCAATCCAGAGCGACACAATCTCAAAAGAGAGAGCAGGCCATCACATTCACCTATTACTGATCCCGCCCCGGCGATCTGCTCATCCAAAACTTTGATTTATGAACACGGATGAAGAAAGAAGCATGTTTTCACAAGAAATAGACAAGTGAAACGCTCTGATAAGATAAGACTCCATGAATACAGTAGCAGGAAATTGATTACAATGCAATCACCCAGTTTTCAGAAGGTTGTTCTTATGGAGATAGAAACTCTCTCTTATGCCAAGAAAAGCCTCTTATCTTTGATCACTCTGATGTCAGCAGTGGCCTTCAATGAATGGCTTCTTTCAGTCTCAGCCACAAGGAGCATTGGAAGAGGAGACACAGTTCACATCTAGTACCTTAAATAATACTGTGGCATGAGAAATCTGAATGTTCTGATCTTTTGAACGCTTGATTTTGAACCCATTAAAACAGAATAAACAGTGTTATACAACAGTGCTAGAAACTGGTAACTCAGCAGCTAATTTATGACAATATATTTGTATTTTGTCACAATATATAGCAAACTGATTAAATGAAACCTTTTTTTCGTGGCACAGACTATCAAATATGAAAATAGGGAATATTTTAGCAGCAAGAGCAGCTGTAGTCCTATAGCACTGATTAATAAAAACTGTCGATTGTTTCGGGTTCATGTGAATTGCACAGGAATATACTAACCTTGATGGGTATCTGAGTGTATAAGCAGCTGCCAAATAACCACCCAGATTGTGTCCCAGCAAAATCATGGTCTCCACGCCCACTTTTACCCTCCACTCTTCTATTGATTCCACAAACTGGTTTTCCACCTTCTCCGCTTCGCTGCTGAATTGGGGCCGACTGCTCCTCCCGAACCCCAGCAGGTCAAACGCGTATACAGTTCGTTGCTGGGACAGGGCTTCCAGGTTGAGCGCCCACATTGCTACTCCTCCACCGAAGCCATGGATCAGAACCAGGGGGATCTTACTGGCAGTGTTGCTCTTAAAGGAAAGCGTCCATATCATGTTTCCATTGGATATCGGAATATTCTGCTTGGAAAACGTTGCTGTAATTGCTGGAAAATGAATGAATTATTAAATATTAAAAATAAGGAAAGGGTAACTTATTAAATAAATAAATAAATAAATAAATAAATAAATGAAATGATGTGGTGCCAGATGTTTTAACAGCTTCTCTGTAACACTGGTGCTTTCTGAGTGGTACACTATGTTTGTTGATTTAATTCATAATTATATCTGACGAGTCAACATCCTCACACAGGAGTGCATCATGTGTGTGCGAGAACACTGCACAACCTTGTCCTTCTGGTCTTTTTTTTGCATATTCCTTGCATATCCTCTTATGCATGAAGAACAGATACAGAATTTGACATGCGGCTCACTGTTCAAATTGCAGTTATACATAATTTTCATTTGGTAATTTACATAAAGAGAAAAAATATTGCCACCACCTCACAAAACTAAAAAAAAAAAAACTTACACTGTAGCATCTTCTCCTCTGCATTTTTTAACTGTGATAGAGATGTTGGGTTCCATGACGGAAGCCAACTGGTTATCCACCATGACCTGTAACACAAAGCTCCAGTGAAATGGACGCAAGACAACCACACAGGCTACACCTGACCAAATAGCTAGTTAGATCATATATTATTAATAAGCAAACATTTATAACACCGACAAACTACCCAGAAGTAAGAACAGCATAGATTGTGCATCAGTTATTTAAAAGCAGAATCGCTTGGATAAAGAGGGAAGAGTAGCACCTGGGGAAATTAAGGATGCCATGACATTACAATCAAAAACTTACTCGCTTCCTATTGTCTGACCGATTCTTTGATCTGGGTCTGTGTTGGCTGTAATCCCCTTCCAACAACTCAATATAACTAACTGCTAGCCTGTTCATGCTAGGCACAATACTGTTGTTTGGCACAATTTACAGTTGTAAATACTTTTTCAGATCCTCAGTTGTGATACATTATCACAGTACATTGCTCTCCACAGTGGGGCTAGGCTTGTACGTCTACATGAAGCTTAATAGTCCTTTTTCTTTTGCTAGAGATTTTATTAATCAGTCACTGCTACATGTCAACAACCTTCATGTCAGCCACAGGACTCTCTTCATCTCAGTTGCCAACAAGAGAGAACATGCATTTGGTCATATACTGTGGCCTTCTGACTCATATGACATGAAACAAAATGATCTAAACAATTTTTGATGTGAGCAATGCTGAGCCCCTTTAAATGTTTGAACTTTATGATATACTCCACAGGAGGTACAGAAATAGAAAATACCGGGAAATTAGACGTTTCTATACTTTAGGCAACATATGACTGGGAAGCCTCGTTAACTTTTCACACTGGAGTCACAGGGGGACTAACCAGCTGAACGGCATCGCTTCTTTCCTAGAAAACCAAGAGCGTCCTGTTCTGGCTTTATCTACAGTACACAGAAAATCACAGAGCAGGGATCATGGGTGTAGCTCGCTCTTATGTAATGCTATCAGCTCCCCGACAAGCAATGTGGAACTGACTTTTTATTTTTA
Source organism: Amia ocellicauda (assembly GCF_036373705.1). Lineage (NCBI taxonomy): Eukaryota > Metazoa > Chordata > Actinopteri > Amiiformes > Amiidae > Amia > Amia ocellicauda. The sequence continues at coordinate 9,809,866 of NC_089867.1, read as the reverse complement.
TGCCCTTCAAAAGATAAACCCAACATGCAAAATTATATTGTCTTAACAACAAACACCCCTGGTCTTTCAGAAAGTGGTTTAACTTTTTTAGTAACCGACCTGCATAAATTAAATTTGATTGCCACAGAGACTACCTTAAGCCCAAAAAGATATGTCCCTTTTCACTTCATAATACTGAATTAGATCCGATTTTATTTTCTAAACCTCTAAAAGCCACAGTTATTCTTACAAGTATATAATCAAATGGAGAATTTAAATGGAAAATGTCCAGATAATGGTTTCAGACTCTATACTGCTCAGACAGGTATGATATTGAATGGCAAACAGAAACCGCAGAATATAATTTCCCCCTGTGTGATGATCGTATTTGTTCTTCTATTATTTTGTTTGCTGGGAAGAGCTTCTTCATACTGCTGGATATTTTCAACAAATGATACGGGGCGCCTCATATTGATTTTTTTTTTTCCTCTTTCTTTCTTCTTCCACAAATCATAAATGTAGTCCTGGGAATAGAGACCTGTGATGGAACTGGAGGACGGAGATTACCTCTCCAACCCTCTAAATCAACGGTCACTCCAGGGAAGAGACGACACACACGGCAGACCCAGAATGGGGAATCTCTCCGTCTGTACTAAACTGTTTCCTGCAGACACAGAGTACTTCAACCCCCCAGAACAAATCTGACTTCTAGAACCTCCAAAAATCCAACACAAACATCTAACTGGCTAACTTTTTTTTTTTTGTCTACACTGTGTAAGCCTACACCTATATTGAAGAGAGGTTGTCAGTTTCACTATCTTTGTAATAATAAGAAAAATATAGATTATTATTTAAATGTAACAACCACAATATGCCAATGCAATTTCAATGTAGCATTTGGCAAATCATGCTTGCCTTTGTTTATGCATTTATTTATTGTATTCCAACTGCATTGTATTCCAACTGAGATTTATCTTTATGTAACATGTAGACAAAAGGTCTCTGTTAGATCCTGATCATCAGTTATGATCCTGAAAACTTGACACTTGAATGAAGACGGGGTTGTTTATGCGGGGATGGTCTGCGTTTTTTTAGTTAAATACTCTCGTAATATTAGTCAACGCAGCAGATTTACTCTGCCAAGACTGCTTCAGTACATTTCTCAGACTGGATTTTCTCATATGGTATTGTGTAACACTGTATCCATATCAGAGAACATGCATGATCTTAAGTTTGTCTATACATGTTTAAATAAACCACGAAGGTACACATTTTTATTCAATTAAATGTCTTGTGAACAAAACCAGAACAACCACCCATACAGAGATGTACAGCTGAAATGTTTGGATAATCAAATGATCTCATGAAATTGTATAATATAGCCTAGTCAATGAAGAAAGGCAAAGTCCAGAGGAAAGAATTCCCTATACTGTACATGGAAGGTGATCAATACACTTTGGTCAGTGAGTCACAAACCTGCGACAAGCCAAGCCAATAAACACTAGATCATGCTTTATAAGATTAACTAGAAGTGCACAGCGATTACAACAATAAGCACTGTAGTCATTCGATAAATGTTGAACATAATCCAGGTTATAGCTCATATTAAATCTTTAGCATTTAATGTCTTCAATTGCTGCAAGCCTGTTTTGCTTGGAAGGCTACAGCATGAATATTAATGGAGTTAATGTTACCATGTTGCCAATTTCATTATAATTATTATTATTCAAATTTAATTGAAGTCAGAGTAAATTGTGTCCCTTTATTAAGACGGTAATCCCTAAGTGGGTGTTTATTGTGACTAAAGCTTTACTACATTTGAGGACAAACAGTAAAGCAAAGTGTCCAAAAAAACACCATTTGCTGTGTTTATAATATACTTAAAAGGAAAACCGGAGCGAGCCTGTGGAGGTTTCAGAACCACAACACTTATTTAAGATTCTTCTAGAGCTTCGTGAAAGAAAGCGACTCCAAGGAATTGTCAATACTATCAAACAACAACACGTTTGATACCTTTCTAAATTCAATAGACCTTGCTTTCCCTTTTTCACACCACAGTGAGACCAGCGCATGTATTCACTAGGGGTTACAGAAGTCCTTTACCTTTGGGTGTTCTAAGGTAATGCAGTCGCCAGCGAACAGATAAAATTAGTCACCAGGCCTCAAGTAATAGTAACTATGACCCACATTCTATATCCTGAAATACGTTCAAATCAGGGCCATTTGATTCAAACTGACAATGGTTTAAACTGTGTTTGATTAAATACGACTTGAGAAAGCAAGTTGATTTCTTGCATTATTTCAACACGACAGATTTTGTAATTAATACAGTGATCCACGGCCTCAGAAGACCTTTGAATGTTTATGATGTATGCATTAGAAGACAACAAAGAATTAGACTTGCTTTTGGAATGTTTGTTTGATAGACACGAAGGAAGAAATTACCACTAATTAGGGCAACAAAAGAGGTGACAAAAAGATTGGTTTAGGGGGTGCAGTTTAAGGTCAGGATAATTTGTGCTTTTTCCTATTTGGTAATATTACAGACTAATACAGATATCTTCAAGTGCTTCTGTTGTTTTTCCTATTCGATTAAGTGCAAGGAAGCAGCAAGAGTGCACAAATTGCAGTGTGCAAAATGTCAAGTTAATAGTTCACTATGTTTAAGTACTGACAGCATTATGCTTTCACACAGCAAGACACGGTAGAGCATATAATTAGAATATATCTCTGTAGGGAACTTTTTGGCGCGCTCTGATTGGTTGTTGAAACAGGACACAATACTATAATTTGCTCCTTTCTCCCTATTCCTTTTTGAATAGCCTGCTTCAAAGCACATTTCCATGAGCTCTTCCAGGCTTTTCTGGAATGATCCAGTTCACCCTAACAGTCCGAAGGCCCTTTGGTGTTTTGGAAAGGAGGGAGAGGTGGACTTTCTAAATTCACTGCTGTCAGACCCTTCACCTTGGAGGAAGGCTCACAGAAAACAATCTCAGTTATCATTCCAAACTTCAGAAAGGCATATTTACTTTTGTATTGACATGTTTCAAAGTCTCCCCTGCAGGAAGAGTGCAGCATCCTTGTGACTAATCCTCCATACTTATCAAGTCAGCTACAGAAGGACATCCTGTGCAATCATTTAAATATAGTTGGGCAGACATTTATTTAGTTCAAGAGAATCAATGCTCCCCTGACATGTAATCTATACATTGATAACACATGAGGTTAAAGGAAGGGCAAAAACAAAACAACAGTATTAAGCTTCTTGACTCATGTCTTTCCTATTTGAACTGTTTTATAATATATATATATATATATATATATATATATATACACAGCTCTGGAAAAAAGTAAGAGACCACTTAACATTGATTTCTGAACTTGGAGTGGTCTCTTAATTTTAAGGGTAGCAGAAAATACAGAAACAAGCAGACAATGTGCACTTGTCTTTATAACATTTTAAATGCTAAAGATGTTTAAGTACTACAGTGCTTCTAAAAAAATATAACATTATATTATCCTGCACACTGCTACGACTACTTAGGTATATGTCCAAATTTATTTATTCACATTTTGAAGTCCACCACACTCAATTTCATATCTCAAAGCAACAACAGTACTGACCCTAGGTCTCTAAGCCAATACCCAAAGAAGCAGCATCACATCAGGGTCTGAGGAAAAAGTATTTCTGAAGAGGTTGCGAGTAACACATAGCAACATGTGTTTAATAAAGCGGTAAAAAAAAAGCATCCATCGAGCACTCACCTATACAGTGACCTGCAGTTCTATGGAAGTCATTTTGAATATAAGACCAGTGGACTTTACAGTTAGGCTATAAGTTGAAAAACATGTCAGGATGAGATATTTACAACTGTAGCAACATGTGAGGATGTATAATGCTTTCCCACAACAAATATTTAACATTCAGAACCTCTGTGAATACCAGATAAACTGACTGTGCCAATTTAATTTTTGTATCTATTATTTACAAAATAAAATGTTTATAGTTGAGTTCTCTAGAATTAGAGATTACGGGTACATTCATCTAAATGGAGATAATATACTCTCATAAAACGTTGCCCAATGATAAAATAAGTAAAATTTGCTCTGACGCTAGGACCACACAATTGTTGCACCCCATTTGAAAATTAAATACATTTCCACATTGGCCACCATCAGTTTATCTTGGTATCATCTGTGTAAAGCAGCCAGTTACAAGGTTATGGGCTTCATTAGTACTGTTAATCACAAGACAGAGATCATGCAAAGTGGACATGAGTGGGTTACCTTGAGGTAGAGTCCAGGAACCTCAAGAATTTGTGGTACAGAACATGTATACCAAGAATCATCACAATTCGATGAACCGCTCTGAAGCCAGGAAAAAAGGAAGAAAGGGATTTCTAAATGTCAATCATACAAACAGCATTGTTTTTATTAAAGAAGTGCAAGGAGATTTTAATTATTCAAATAAATATAGACTTATATGTAACTAGCTGTAGCCAAACTTATACAATACAAGGACACAATATCTTCAGCAATTACACACACACAACATGCATCAGTTTTTCAGATACAAGTCAAATCCAGGTGAGTAATTCGTCAGTATAGTAAGGTATGGCTATAGAGAAAGCTGCTGTATTTATTTCACATTTTAAAAGTGTTAACAATGCAGCTTCAATCACACTCTGCTGCCTGACACTGACAGTCAATAACTGAACTACGTGTTTCTAATTAAGTAGTAAGAAAGACAGTCAATAAACAAAGTGGGTGAGTAAAATGCCATTGCAATACACGCTTCCCAAGCAGAATACAGATGTTTTAGTCGCCTACCTCATAAAATACAAGCATGCACTTAGCTAGTGTGACTTGCTCCTTCATGCATCGGTGCGCTAACATGTTGCATAGGTCATGGGTGTTTGCGTTATTGCTATTAAAACGGTGCGACGTTAAGTCTCGTAACAAGTGGCTATGCGGCAGCACTTTCACTTACTGCCCGAACAAGTTGCAAAGTACAGAAAACGACGGCGGCACGACATGTCACACACTTTTCGGCTGTTTCCCGCCTGGTGTCCATTCGTCTCTGTGTTATTCCTGCGATGTATTTCTTCAAGTGAAATTCAAAGCAGCCCAATCTGTTCACAAAATAAAACAGGCACTCTTACCCTCTTTCCGTTGCCACAGTCTCCTCGGCCATGTTTCTCACGAATGAACCTGCACTGACGTCATATCCAGCAACTCCTAACAGAGGGCGGGGTTAAGAGACGTTACACACGCTGGGGTAACAGGACAAAACCGCATTCAATAGACAGTGCCGCCTTTGTTGAAGTAGTGCCCGGATTAATTTCATGTATTTCAGAAGTTATTTTAATATTTATTTTCCACCACATGTGACTATTGCTTATGTTTACACTCATACTCGTATAAATAATACACTTTTCGACAAGCATTAGATCCATCAACTTTCTTTTGATATATAATTCATTACTACATATAAAGGCACAGCTAAGTATTGACACCCTTCATTTGAAGCAAGTTTTATACTAATTAAACGTACCACTAAATGCATATTAAATAACTGCACACCACAGCATTAACGTTGGGCAGGATTAAAGTGCTTGGGGGTATACAACATGAATATTGATGTAGTTATAATTGTTTTATTAGTGTTAAATTGTTGTGTTAAATGACAGGAGAAAAAACAACAACTCATGTGACATTGCCACCTCCAAAAACAACTAAAAACTTTACTGAAAATCAAACACCCTGTAAAAATATCCAATAGAATAGGCTATATTTTTCCAATGTTAATCATTCCTATATGAATGAGACTCGCAGAGGGCACAATACACTTTAACCAAATATGTATAGCATGTCATGTTTGCAACAATCTTATTTTTATTCTAATGCTGCAACATTTGAATGCAAAGACACAATAACATAAAGATACAGATTTTAAAGCGACTAGTTATACCCTTACAACATATCCAGATGTTTTAATGCATTAGGCCTACTAATAATTTAATTTTCAAATTACCTGCTGAATCCAAAAATATTTCTAGTCTACATACAATTGTAAATAATTGACATCCTCTTTATTCATACATATCCATATTGCAACATAAGATTGAAACATATTGTTACATAATAACATGTTTCCTGTGTCAATTATGCGCAATATTGCTGTTTGTAAGGAAACTATATCCACATCAGACCGCAGACGCGCTGTCATAAAGGAACTGGACTTTGATTATACACCAAATCCAAAGAACAAAGAGACACAAAAACTGTCAATGCAAAATCAAAACAAAGTATTCCCCCAAAAATGCACAGCCGCATTAAAACGCCTTGTGGCGCTGGTGTCCGCAGAACTGCGCTGCTCCGCCAATGGGATCGGCGGAATTCTGCATATCTGCGCAGAACTGCGGACATCTGCGCAACACGAACGCGAGCAGCCCACTTCTGCTGCGCCTCCTTATCGGTCCATTCCGCGGTGACGTGGAGAAGCAGCACCGTGCACTCCGCCAAGCAAGCGGCCCCAGAGCCCCGCATTCAGCTCATTCAGCTCATTCAAGGTGTTTGAAGCAGGGCAGCTGATAGGTCTGCACAGCTGCTTCACACAGGGATCCCGACATTTGTCCTGCCATTCATTTGAGCACAAACAGGAAGAGAAACCGGGGATAGGGTGAGTGAGTAGCAATGTCAAATTGATCATTTACTTCAGCTAGGGCCTGTGCTTTTCCTGTCACGGTGTGCTTGCATGATGAAATATTATCCACGCCGTATATTATACTGCTTAATACTGCAAACAGACATCTAATCTTTATTTCTCTTACGGCATTTTAAACAAAATACAGTATGTGTTGCCTCTTAAGTTTCAAGGTACGTAGCCTTAGCTCCGCCCTAAAAATAGTTGACTCAGCTGTAGTTGCAGACTCTGGTAGATGTTATGCTTTTTGAAGATTATTGTATAGTCCGTTTTTGAAGCGGTGCACATTTGGCACGACTCAAAATGTGATATGCAATCCCCACTACCCACATTTAGCCTGTTTCTTCTGTTTGTATTGAATATTTCCATGTATCCAACCCCAAAACAGGAATTCGTTTGAGCAAATGTTTAATTGTTATACTTTTTTTCTACAAAGTGTTTATATACCAAAAGGATGTTAGGAATGTCCCTAAAAATCTTCACAGCAAGCCGTTTTAGCATCACATAAGGTCATCAAATTAGTGATATAAACAATTTAATTCTAGATATGTGTATATATATATATATACAAATATTTGTTAGTATCAAAAATGAGTGACAATGTACTTCCAATAGGAATTATTGATGCCAAAAAATGTATTTACGATATCAAGATTGTACATGCTGATATAAAGAAAATTAACTATTTATCTAATATCGAATTGCTGCATCAAAATATGTTCAGTTGATTTGTGATATCAGAAATTGAATTTGTATCAGCAATTCAGTTTGTGAAACTTCAGTCAAAGAAACATTCATTAATTATTGAGCTCAGCAACTCAATTGCTGATATAAAAAAATCAAATGTTGATATCACTAATTTTATGATTATATGGCTTGTCATACCAACTTAGCTCTAATGTAGCTGTGATTTAGCAGGCAAAACATATAAGATATGTTATCAGTGCAATGTTACTATATGCTGAAAATGATACGCCTTCATACAATATAGGGTTTCCATCTCTTTAGGTAGAATGTACATCTGAACCACTAAGAATATGACATTTTGAAATATTTACAGTATTTGCAGTATATTTTCACTGTTGCACCTCTCATGTTTTCATGCAGGGAACTTAGAAATGAAAAGGGGCCTGTCAAATCTTGACAATGGCGGACTCTCGTTCACTCCATTGGTGGTCATTGAACTGGCCAAGGACACCAAAGAAGAAGCTGTATCGTGGTTATTAAAGAGGGTGAAAGACAAGCAGCGGGATGGAGGTACATTTGACTGTGATGATGCATGTTCTTAAGCTTGGAAATGCAAGTTAAATGTATTGATGTTTGATTTTATATATAACAGATAGTAGAAGGCTAGTTTAATTCTTTGGTCACATTTGATATGTTCATAGCTTCAGAAACTATTCAGGTCTTACGTTTCCAAGACTGTTGTAAGAACCCATAAAAGGGTTTCTGTTTTACAGTTTTCATGGTCATTCTATCACTGTTGTCTGTAAGGGGCTGATCTGTTTGTGGAGCAACTGCCAAAGGACGTCTGGGACAGTGCTAATGAAAACCCTAATTTGTTTATCGTGAGCGCCTCCAGAGAACGACTGCTATTCGGGGCTGAGGACGTCGGCCTGGTAAAGGAATGTGAAGACGGGTCGATGCGAGGGTTTACACGAGCGAACGGGCACCACTTTAAAGACTACAAAGGTAAAGACAGTGGATGGAAATGAGAATTCCATTGCATCGCCGTTTTTATCCATTCCACATGTATATGGAGCAGACTCTTAAACCAATCTTTCAGATGAAGCAGAATAGCAAAATTATTTAATTTTGTTTTAAAGCCACATATGATTGTGACTCAGAGCTAATTTATTTGGTAACGAATGGCAATGTCAGGCAGCTGGAGTTGGCTCATAAACAGGGGCTTGGGTTTATTATATATACAATGCATTGGGTGTTTTACTTCCATTCCTGTAACACCAGCACCAGTCAACCACTAGGTAAAACACAATCTTGTTTGTAAGTTTATAGCTGAAGTTGACAGTTTAGAAGAGTGGATGTCAATTAGATCAGAGCTATGCCATGATATTCAGAAATATGTATTTGTTATGGTCGTTGTTGTTTTTTGTCCTATATTTTGCAAGTAAAACAATTAAATTATGTTTATTTGACATTGTGTATTTCGAATTATAGTTGTTGTTTTCTGGGAGTTCTGAGTGGGTGTTTTTTTACTTTCCTCCAGGTGATGGTGATGAGTTTCTCAGCATGGCAGAGTGTCAGTACATTATTAAGTACGGGTTGGATACCCTGAGGGCCAGGGAGGAGACTAGCATCCCGGGTTATCCGCAAGTTAAGCTGTACCCAGGAAAATCCATCTGTAAGTTTTTTTAATGTTGTTCTCTGGCAAAATGCAAGAGTGAAATTAACCATGTACATCTCAAGAAATTATGTTTTGGAAAAAGATATCTATGATGTGTCTGTTCACCAGAACTAATTTCGAAATGGAGAAAAGTAATTTTTAATTATTTAAATGGCTTCAGAATCGGGGTCAATTAAGTAATTAAGAATGCATTTAATTAATAAAGTGAAATAGAAATGCCAAGGTGAGCTACCTACTCCTGATACACATCAGGCCCCAATGGGCCAAAAACAATTGTTCAATTATATATACATTTAATTATGTATTTAATTATATATTTGTATACAATTTGTATAAATTTGTATTGTAGGCAAGCTATCTACTAATTCTCTGGCACTACAACACACTGTGTGATTGTCTAACACAAATGAAATGACAGTCTTTCTTTTTCAATAAGTGCGCAGGATGCAGTCCAAGGGGATTTTGTCCCAGGTTTTCCCACTACATGACAAAGAAGAACTGAAAAGGCTTTCCCACTCGTGGTATGGCAAGCTGAGGTTATCATATCAACCTCTCGGTATGTATCCAGTGCATTCAAGAAATGTTTCCTACACACACCTGATTTTTGGGCCACATCCATACAGTTTGTCATTAAAAGTAACCATGCAAACTTATTTAGAACTATAAATGGTGATACAGACCATAAGAAGTGAACAGGGTTAAAAACTCGAGTGAATAGTTTGATATATACAGTGAGGGAAAAAAGTATTTGATCCCCTGCTGATTTTGTACGTTTTCCCACTGACAAAGAAATGATCAGTCTATAATTTTAATGGTAGGTGTATTTTAACAGTGAGAGACAGAATAACAACAAAAAAATCCAGAAAAACGCATTTAAAAAAAGTTATAAATTGATTTGCATGTTAATGAGGGAAATAAGTATTTGATCCCCTATCAATCAGCAAGATTTCCGGCTCCCAGGTGTCTTTTAATACAGGTAACGAGCTGAGATTAGGAGCACTCTCTTAAAGGGAGTGCTCCTAATCTCAGCTCGTTACCTGTATAAAAGACACCTGTCCACAGAAGCAATCAATCAATCAGATTCCAAACTCTCCACCATGGCCAAGACCAAAGAGCTGTCCAAGGATGTCAGGGACAAGATTGTAGACCTACACAAGGCTGGAATGGGCTACAAGACCATCGCCAAGCAGCTTGGTGAGAAGGTGACAACAGTTGGTGCGATTATTCGCAAATGGAAGAAACACAAAATAACTGTCAGTCTCCCTCAGTCTGGGGCTCCATGCAAGATCTCACCTCGTGGAGTTTCAATGATCATGAGAACGGTGAGGAATCAGCCCAGAACTACACGGGAGGATCTTGTTAATGATCTCAAGGCAACTGGGACCATAGTCACCAAGAAAACAATTGGTAACACACTACGCCGTGAAGGACTGAAATTCTGCAGCGCCCGCAAGGTTCCCCTGCTCAAGAAAGCACATGTACAGGCCCGTCTGAAGTTTGCCAATGAACATCTGAATGATTCAGAGGAGAACTGGGTGAAAGGTTTGTGGTCAGATGAGACCAAAATGGAGCTCTTTGGCATCAACTCAACTCGCCGTGTTTGGAGGAGGAGGAATGACCCCAAGAACACCATCCCCACCGTCAAACATGGAGGTGGAAACATTATGCTTTGGGGGTGTTTTTCTGCTAAGGGGACAGGACAACTGCACCGCATCAAAGGGACGATGGACGGGACCATGTACCGTCAAATCTTGGGTGAGAACCTCCTTCCCTCAGCCAGGGCATTGAAAATGGGTCGTGGATGGGTATTCCAGCATGACAATGACCCAAAACACACAGCCAAGGCAACAAAGGAGTGGCTCAAGAAGAAGCACATTAAGGTCCTGGAGTGGCCTAGCCCGTCTCCAGACCTTAATCCCATAGAAAATCTGTGGAGGGAGCTGAAGGTTCGAGTTGCCAAACGTCAGCCTCGAAACCTTAATGACTTGGAGAGGATCTGCAAAGAGGAGTGGGACAAAATCCCTCCTGAGATGTGTGCAAACCTGGTGGCCAACTACAAGAAACGTCTGACCTCTGTGATTGCCAACAAGGGTTTTGCCACCAAGTACTAAGTTGAAGGGGTCAAATACTTATTTCCCTCATTAACATGCAAATCAATGTATAACTTTTTTGAAATGCGTTTTTCTGGATTTTTTTGTTGTTATTCTGTCTCTCACTGTTAAAATACACCTACCATTAAAATTATAGACTGATCATTTCTTTGTCAGTGGGCAAACGTACAAAATCAGCAGGGGATCAAATACTTTTTTCCCTCACTGTATGGTGAAATATAAAGTCTCAACTGACTGTAGAAATCTTTCTTTCTTAAGGAAAAGTCAGTGGAAACGGGTTCCTTGTGACATATATGATGCCAAGTATGAGAAAGAAAACACTAATAAGTCTTTCAGGTTTTTTCCACTATCGTTAAAACAGTGTCTTACAGTTAACTAAATTCAGTGTCCAACCACATGACATTAAATAACACCCTGGGATTTGGTTAGATATGGCGTGTGTTTCAGAATTGGGTGGAGGTTGACTCCAAAAGCTCAGATTCACCTAATGTAATTTACTGTGCCACCATCCTCATGTGATAGCACAGTTCCTGCTCTCTTCTTTCAGGGATTTCATGGAGGTCTAGGATTTGTTTACTGGTAATCCCTCCAAACTACATAATGCATATTTTGGAGTTAGTCCAAAGCTGTTTTATGTAGCCTGCCTAAAAAGAAACTGCAGATTCAAAGAGAAGTCTGAATTTCACGGAAATATTTGATCATTCTTTAAATCGTATTTTAAAAGAGAATTTTGAAAAGCATGAGGAGAAGTTGAAACGCAGGCTATTGCTATTTTGGTTATTTATGTATTTACTTGGCTGACACATGTATTGATTCAGTACTAAACCTCAACCCCATCTGCAGCAATATCATCGAAACAAATGATGACATAACTCTTTCCCTGCATTCCTTATCCCCGTCAAAGATGAAAAAATAAACCGTGTGGGCACATGAAGGGGATTTAACTTCCTGTACAAGAATAGGGCTCCATGCTTGGCGAGATGTACTCAGCTAATCAATTGTGAACTGATCCATGTGCGTCTGACACGTTTATTCAAATCAAAATGGTTTACCATCCGCAACTGTTTTAGGCCAAGCTGACTACAGCCTAACCAGTCGCAGACCTCACTGGCTCTGCAGCAGCCGCTCCATGCGTGTCTTCTGTGTTGTCATTATGCTCTAGTTAACGTGCAATCCCCATGTCTACACTGCAGTCTGACACCCTAAAGACTCGATTGTCCCAAACTAGAAATTTGGTACCCTGGGCCTTTTGCGTAGATGCTGCTAACTCTTTATTTGTTCCCCCTCAGACAAAATCCGCCTCTACTTCGGCGAAGCCATTGCCATATACTTTGGTTTCCTGGAGTACTTCACCTTTGCCTTGTTGCCTATGGCCTTGATTGGAATCCCATACTACCTGTTTGCCTGGGAGGATTACGACAAATACGTGCTCTTTGCCTCGTTCAACCTGGTGTGGTCCACTGTCATTCTGGAGGTGTGGAAGAGATCCTGTGCCTGGCTGGCCTACAATTGGGGCACCCTCATCAGAAAGAAGGACTTTGAGGAGCCAAGACCTGGTTTCCATGGCGTTTTGGGCCTGAACCCCGTTACAGGGCGTGAGGAGCCCACCTACTCCAGCATGAAGAGGCAGCTGCGCATCTACTTGGTGTCAGTCCCCTTCGTCTTGTTGTGCCTTTACTTCTCCCTGTACGTCATGATGATCTACTTCTCCTTGGAGAACTGGGCTCTGAACCTGCACGAGGAAGAGCAGTCCTTTTGGACTAGCCTGTTGCTGTTTGTGCCCAGTATCATCTATGCCATCGTCATCGAAATCATGAACAGGCTGTACCGCTACGCTGCTGAGTTCTTAACCGGCTGGGGTGAGTGTGTCCGCTCGGCTCTGGTTCCTTTCGCCTGACCTGGTTGTTAAGTTAACGGGTATCGCTTGACTTTAAGGCCCCCAAATGGCTGAATTCCAATGATGTTAAATGAGTAACGTGACACTTTTATGAATACGGCTTTTTATTTACTGCTGTTTAAGAAAAGACTGTTAAGATGACTGGTTTTGTTTTTCCTGTAGAAAACCACAGACTGGAATCAGCATACCAAAATCATTTGATCCTGAAGGTTCTGGTGGTGAGTAATGACAACTTTGTCAACACTTTTTTTCACAGAATCTGAACCGTTCTCATCAATACATGACTCTTCTGTCAGCAACCCAAGTGTATGAGCTGTGTAATGAAGCAACACAACATTGCACAACAACTATAAATAGGTTTATCATAACTGCTGGAGTTTCCTCTCTTAACCTACCTATAGTCTTTGATTGATTTTTTGGGGGGCAAAAGTATACAACGTTTGTCTGTATTTTGTGGAGCTTATAAACTGGGCTTGAATGTTCCATTTTGATTTTTACACTTTAAAACTTTTTGCTGCTTAAAGTTAAATTCCTTTTGTAAATCTTCTGGATTAAATAGTCTTGTTTACCTTTATTCAGCTGTTGCTTCCAGTTGTCCACTCTCATTAATGTGTACTTACCTGCTTTTTAAAGAAGCCCACACTACATGGTTTCTTAATGCATGGATGATATTGCGATCTGATTCGGAGCTTAACAAATAAAGATAAACTTGTTTTACTTATACATTATTTAAAAGGCTAAAAACACAATAAAGTCACTACTGTATTTGAAGCGTGCTATTAGCAGGCAAGTAAAACATTTGTTTTGCACATGATCTTGGAGGTCGGTCCTTTCAGTATCAGCATTAGTAAAAGGGCTCATTCAAAGTAGGCCTTGGAGCAAATGCAAATTGAACTGAACTACAAATGGCTTTTATCAGCTTAACATGTTTTAAGTTTATCAGGCTTGTTTAAGCTCTGAATGGGATGACATTGTACTTCACATAAGTCCAAAACAGAAACTGTCATGTGAAAATACTTTAAAGGCAGGTAGGTAAACCCAAAATGACCAGCCCTCGCTCTGGGGTCTCTGGGAGGGCTTTCGAATGAGGTGATTGACACTTTCCAGTTGGTATTGATTGATCGTCACTGCTTGGGAAGAAAATAAGGAAACATTCCCCTTGCCAGAGAGGAGAGAAATTTGTCAAATGACTACCTTATCTGACTCTCTGCAGGTGATTCTGTTTCCCTCATTTCTTCACACAGTGGTGGTGAATCAATACCGACTCTTGAAGCTGTTCTTCAGTTTTGTGCCATTGATCATAGTCAGTGTTATTCTAAACTCCGTCCAGAAAATACCTTCCTAATAGTCAAATAATAATTTTGCGCAGACGTTCCTACAGACTACTTCTCTTCAGAATGCAATAATCTGTATTCATCCCTAATGGACATGCTATAGAATACATGTCCCCCTGTTAAATGTGTTTTTCTTTATTTGCAGTTCAACTTTCTCAATTGCTTTGCATCTCTGTTCTACATTGCGTTTGTGCTTCATGACATGAAACTTCTAAGACAGGTGAGTTAAATTGTTTTAGATGCCATTTGAACTGTATTTCTATACAATATATACATATACATTTTGTATGCAATTATCACTATTGGCGTACATGTAAGTTGCTTAGTAATGAAGGTCAGTCATCTGAAAATTAAATCTTGATAGATGTTGGACAAGCTTGTTTTCGTGTGGCATGTGATTTATTTCCTCTATAACATAGAGGTGAGTCTATTCCTTAATAGACCTTAAATGTCCTCTCTGTAACTCGTTGATCACCTGCTTGTATGTTTTGGCTCCAGAGTCTTGCTACGCTGCTCATAACATCACAAATCCTCAACCAAATTATGGAATCCATCCTTCCGTTCTGGTTGCAAAAGAGACGCAACAAAATGGTGCAGAAGAAAATTGGAAACATCACGGTGGACAAGGAACTGCCCTGGACCGAGCAAGTGAAGCTGGAAGTGGATATGAGCACTTACTTAGTGAGTTGGAGGACTGAATGTGTGAAAACCAAACCTATTATCTTCATGACATACGGAATATTATTATATTGATGTGCGTTTTTTGGTCAGATTTGTAACAGGATTTAAACACATTTAAATACAATGATGTAGCACTAGTATGGTATTTATTTTCATTTGGTTCTGTTTGTCGATTCCAGGGCACGTTTGATGACTACTTGGAGCTTTTCCTGCAGTTTGGCTATGTCAGCCTTTTCTCCTGTGTCTACCCTCTAGCAGCTGTGCTGGCGGTTTTGAATAATGTCACGGAAATCTATTCAGATGCCTTAAAAATGTGCCAAGTCTTCAAAAGACCCTTTTCAGAGCCTGCAGCCAACATCGGAGTCTGGCAGGTAAACTATACTTCATTCCACCTATCTGCATTGCACATTGATTACTCTATTATATTTTAGATGCACAAAATAAAAAAATTGTGTGAATCAAGTCACCTTTGACTCACCTGCGTGGACTGAGAGACAGGATTCCTTCTTCATCCTGCACATGTACACCATATAAGCAGGCTGACTATGTGTAATATGTCAAATATTTACTAATTTTCCTGCGCTTGTAATGACTGTTGGAAATGCAAAGGTTCAGTGTCTGTATTAATGATACCCCCTGGTGTAGATCAGATACCAACACTAACCTGGCATTTTGCAATAACAGTGGCCACCGCCTGCGTTTGTTTATTTATGTTTGCGGTCTTATTTTGACAAAGACATTCGTTATTCTACCAAGACTGCAGCTGGGAATTGTGCATAGCACTGGCACTGCTTAAGCAAAGCCCTGCCTCAGTATCACACTCAAGGTGAATTAAATCAGGTTTGAAGCAGGAGAGTTAACCCTGGCTTACCCACGAGTTCCCATTAAAACAGTACGGTCTTATAGCAGAACAGCCAGCTATTTATTTGAAGTTAACATTTTGTAATTGTTTTTTGTAGTAATTCTAAACTTGTTTGTTTTTTTGTTTTATTTTAATTGCCCCTAGCGAGACTGGGTTGTTACATTTAATTATGATTAAGAGAAGATTTCTTACTCACTGCCTCTAAAATCAGGCAGTTAGCAAAACCTCTTCTGTCTGTGGTGATCACTTGGCATGAATACAAATTATTCAAATATTTTTTTTAACTTGCAGTTTTCATCTTAATTGACTTTAGTCTTAGCTGTATTGAAACTTAATTTTTGTGTTTACATTTAAGAACTGCACCATAACATCTATACACATTGTATATAGATTTATTTTTATTTTTTAATACCTTTGTTGAAATGTTTTTTCCTTTAGTAATATACAATGTACTGGGATGCACATCTAATTGATTAACAAATCTGTAAATGCTCCTTTCTTGAGAATCACAACCAAGCTGGTTAATGTGGAAAGTATTGTACTTCTGACCTTCCTAATATCCGAGGGGAAGAATTGGACCATGTCAAGTTTTGAAGTCTCCTTCATGGCCATTGTTCAGTCATGGAACTTATGTGCAACATGTTTTCTTCTTCACAGTTGGCATTCGAGACGATGAGTGTTATTGCGGTCATCACCAACTGTGCCTTGATCGGTATGTCGCCCCAAGTCAAGTCGTTCTTCCCCGACTCGGAGACGCACCTCATCATGCTAATAGTGGCCGCAGAGGTAAGTCTGAACACTGTAGCTCGCTGACACTGCGGCAGCGAGGCGTCCATAACAGGCTTCATCCCATGCAGTTTGAGGGAGGCGATGTTTTTAAGAATTGCAGCTTTTGAACAGAGCTGTAAAAAAAGGGTAGGTAAGATTACAAAAAAATGAAACCCTAAACCATAACAATATCTATATAGGATTAGGATCATACCTGTTTTGTATTTGAATATTCTTACAAATGGGCTAAATATTTGTCTATATGTTAACCGAGACAAGTATTCAATAACTTGTAGATTATAATTGTTACAGTACTTTGTGAGGGTGCAATTTCTACATTGATTTCTATATCCATTATTTATTCTAAAATCAAACTTTGCCATGAGCTGTGAAACTAAATGTGTGTGTGTGTGTGTATGTGCGTATACATTATGTAGAAGCTTCCCTGTATTCCTCTGTGGAATAAACAGGACAAGAAAATTGAAGTGTCACATCCCTGGGGAGAAATGAAATTGAATGGCTGCTTTGTAATTCTTCCAGGCGCTTTTCTTAAAGGGCTAGTGGTTTGAAAATGGGAAGATGAATAACAACAGCAGACAGCTGACGCATGAATGTTACCATGCTTCATATTGCAAGAGTAACATTAATCAGGCACTCTCTTTAGGCCTGCGAGAGTCCATACAAAGATCGTTTTGCTCAAGGGTAGATAGATCAATTGTTGTGAGTATGTGCCCTTCAGCATTTACTATTGTCTGTTCGTGTTTTGCATTTAAATCTACTTGGGATTGTGCTCTTTTCTTCCCCCTTTTTAAAATTTAGAGTTTTTAAGACACTGGACAATAATTAAGAATCTGTGTGGCATTGGTAAACATTATTGCATCATATTTAGTGTATGTTATGTATATTTATATTTAATTATTTGTTATACTAATCATTTGTTTGGCTGACGTTAGAACCAACTAACAGGTTTAAGAAGAGTAAAAGTAGTTTTTATTAACCTCTCAGGTACCTTCTATGATGGAACATAATCTTATAAAAAAAAAAAATCTGTTGTGTATTTTTTTTTTTTACTAAAGTACCAATTACATAATCAAAATAACTGTACTTTTTAATCCCCAAAACCAAACAAACAATCCTTTATGGGCCTAAATTAAATGGAACATATTATTTATAAATGTATGTGCTTGTGTTCCCCAGCAGATGGTGCTAGAGATTTATTTGACACTTTCCATAGCATACATGGTATAAATGTGAAATGTATTTGTAGTAGAGGCATTGCTTTTTATTGCTTTGCCTGCTTGTTTGTTTTCTCAATAATGCACAAACAAAGCTTGAAATAATATAAATCAAGCATCCCAAGAAGCTGCAGTATGGTTTATCCATGCTTCTATTGAAAAATGGACCCCAGTCAGTTTCTGTTAGCATCAGAATTATTTACATTTCACACAATTTGCACAGAATATTCCATTTGCCTCAAGAGATCCTGCAAGTAGCAACAAAAAGGCTGAGTCAGGAGTAAGTATTGACGTGTCAATATGTTCAAGAGCAAGTATAATTGCTATTCGGGGGAAATTACATTTTTATCGGGCCATTTATTAATCTTGATTAACCAGCCTTTGATTTATCTTGTTTAATAGCAGCACTCCCTAATAATTATACTGGTCATATTTTGTAATTCCTTAATGTGTTTCAGTTCAAAATAAGGTTGCGGTGCTCTCTTTCCCCAAAAAAATGTAATACATTTGAAAACTTGCTTAGCTTATTATCAACTATTATCAACTTTGAAAAGAAATCGAGGGACAAATCAAAGCATTTTCAAAGTATTTTTTTGTTTTTGTTTAATCTGCATAAATGTACAATTTGTATCTGTATTCTAGATTATCATAATGGGTTTCTCAAATTTAAGTAAAATAATAGTCCTCACTCTGCATAAGAAGCATCATCAATGCCTGTAGTCTAATGTAACCGATGCATGACTCCACTTGTTATTTATTTTTCTTAATACAAGGCTGACCCCTTCATAAAAGCTATCATGGACAAATCATACACATTTATACAGTTTACACAAGATTAAGTTCTGCATTTCATTCCAGCATTCTAATTTCATGGACTTCCTGCATTCCTTTTCTCTATTACTGTATTTGTTATGGTTTCTTGAAACAACATTATAAATATCACTCAAGTCAAATTTAAGCACAAATCTACCACAGATTATTTGAAACGTTGCTGTGTGAAAACTTCCCTGTGAGGTATTTCTTGTAAAAAGCTTACAATGAGTGTTCCTGTCATTTGCTCTCTATTCACCTAGGGTTATGTGAAGAACGCAAGCTCTGTATTTATGTAATATTGTATTATTTTCCAGCGTCACAGGCAGCTCTCAATATGCTGTATTTATACCCCCCTGGGGGAGATCTACAATGACTTTGAGAAGTACTGATGACCTCACGTTGTTTTGATCACCTTAAATGACTGAAGCATTGCTTTACAAGAGACCTCATGCAAGATTTTAAATGAGTATTGTGACCTCTTAAACTGCTCTTTTGCACCTACTTCCCTTTCAGTGTTGAATAGTGCTCTCTCTTTGGTTTCTCCCATGCAAGAAGCATTTGACCTAGTTCTGCATGTGGCTCTTCTTTTGAATGGTTTAACAGCTGTACCTTCAGCAATACATTAATTCAATTTTAGGTTGCATTGATTTATTAAGAAAAAAGGGGATATTTAAAGATGAAACCGTTTCTGAAAGTGTCGATACTGGTATTGTTGCACCTTCACAGTGTTCAGTTGTTTTTAATAAAATAACTACCTTGGCTTCCAATTTAAAATCAATTTGGGAGGGTGCAATGGAGTAATTCTTGAGACTGTCACCTGAAGATATCTGGATTGAGGTGCTGTTTGTCACGGATTCTAGTTTAACTCCAGATTGACCTTTGTCTACAATAATGCATCAACATACACTCTTTGACAGACTAAGAATTAAACTGACTATTTTAGAAAGGGTGAATGTCATTGTATGTTCTAGATAAAGCTGTCTCCAATCAATATCAATACAAACATGTCCCAAAAACATCACAGTACATCACAAAGCATGCCCTACAGCAAACAAGTAGGCTGTGTATCTCAGGATGTCGCTTTGGAATGGTCGTAAACCAAATTACAGATAAATGAACAAGGAGATGTGTGCCAGTTTCTCAGTAAGCACTGTGTTTGGCAGCTCTTAATTTGTTTCAGTTGAATTTATTCTGAGCCATTCAATAATCTGAAATGTATGAGACACGTTTTTTCAGTGTTCTAATAATAATAACAATAATAATGTGGATTGTGTCCCACTTCACTCAGAAGCAATAAGCCTAAAAATTACTAATCTGAGTGTCCTTTATTAAAAATAAATGATAGAAGAAAAAAAAAATGTGGGTTGTGTATTTGCACTTGTTGTTCTATACCAACAGACCTCCAGTTCCAGGAACGCCCGCAGCTCCTCATAATTGTACCTATAGACTGGAATGTACAATCCTTCTTGCTGCTGTGGGCTCCTAACATTCATTATTGTTTTGATGCTCCAATGGCTGAGACAGAATGAGGTCTGATTATAGAAGCACATGCGTCATTACTGCTTTGGGCAATAGGGACACGTACTGTATGGATTAAAAACACACACAAATATAACACAACAATAACTATATGGTCCTTTTCCAGTCCAGCATTGACCTATTTCTGTGTCCTTGATGCACCACAGTCCTTGCTTATGACTTTACCTGTAAGCAGGTTTATAAAATATTAGTATACAAAATTAACCATCATAGCTTTTAAAAACTGGGATAGGCTGACTCTTCCTAAAAGCAGTACTTATGCTGACTTCAAGTCTCACTCAGCTCACCAGTACCATTAGAAAGAGAACTGGAGGATTATATTATAATGAGTTTTTAATGGGCATTAGCAGTACGTTAGATGAGCTGTTACCTGCTGTCCTCTCAGTACCCACCTGCCACTGGAGTGCTCTGAAGATGTCGTTTTGACTGTCTTGGGTGTTTTCTGAATGTGATTTCATATCAAATCTCATGCATAAGGAAATGACCACCAAGAGGTTTGTAGCATTCCGTTTAATAAGAAATCTGACTTATTGAAGGTACTGATCAATAGGGCCGTCAATTAATTTTGTTCCCACCATGTACAGGAAATTGCAGGATGCACTGAACATTTTCCCATTAAAGCTTGATTGCAGGAATATACTGTAATTATGTTAGATACTCAACTGCAATTACCTATATGGACAAATCGGTATATGCACGAACCCATTCTGAAGAGGCCTCGAAACCTTTCCAATACTCTTGTTTGACTAAGACTCTACCAATGCTCCTTAGCTGGCATATGATACCCAGGTAATTACATTACAGAGAGCTTCAGAGAGCAGTATCCAAGCAACAGGGTAGTCACGGAGACTGAAGAAGTCTTGGGAACATGAGTAATAGCAGCAGTTGATGGCTCTCATTCTAGCCTTGGCCTTCTACTTATGGCAATATTTCTGCTTAAAGCAGTCACCTACTATCTGGCAGACAACTCTATAATATTTATACACAGGTACTGTTGTATAACATGCTGACACATTTACAGTCTACTGCAGCCGTGTTAGAAAAATGACGTAAAATTAGGAATCAATTGAGAGCAATTTGTTCTCCCTTTTATCACTGTGCCCGTCAAACATTATACTTTGCAAACAAACACTCTCTGATTTACACAGAATGGATGTAGTTGCATTGCTTGTGCACAGTGAGCTTTTGTAAGATCAAGGTACCAATTAAAATGCAAATCACAATCGCAGTAGTTGGCTGTTGGGTGAAGTTTTAATCCAGGCCTTAGACTTGAGTTTGGATGAAGGTAATGACATTACAAAAATGTAAATATTAAATTAATCACACATTATATAGTATTTCACAGCAAAGGGAAGTTGTCAGTCTTCTTTCTCGAGTTTGATTATAATCTGTTTATATTTGCATTTTTTTCAGCTGACTATTGTATGCATCCATTTTAATTGTTCTGTCTTTGATATGCAGATTTGACTGTTAATTAAGCCTAGTTGTACTGGGAAGGCAGGAAAGGCATTTAATAGTAGAGGTAGATTCATGAATGTGCAAGCAAATGCTTTACCTCTAATATATAATATTCTCATAAAGTAAAAGCCAACAAACCAGAATGATTCAGGCGAATTAATGTAATTCACTTAATGAAACATTGCAGGTATTATTTTGAAATTTTTAAGCCCAGACTACATTACAAAACCCAACATTACATTAGTTCCTATAAAGCTTCCATGCTACCATTGTAATGTATTAAGTGTTATATCAGCTGTCAGATACGATTAGTTTGGTTACAGATGTTAATTATACAGAGCACCATTTAGTCAATAACCTTCCCAAAACACCTATATACTGTTACATTAAAATGCCAAAATATGCAGTTCAGCTCTGGCACTAACATATTTTGCATCCCAATAAATGGGATATTACAAGTTTCCAAATCCTACATCTCCTTCCAATAATGGAATCACTGCCTATCAGGAAATTTATTGAAAAAGTTAAGTGGCCGCTTAAACATAAACACTTCAGAATTAGGTGTTTAATTGCAAGGAGTCAATTATGAAAACAGCAGTGATTGTTTGGCACCTTGTGTGTTATGCCAGCTAATTCTGTGCAGGTCAGAGTTAGGTGGCAGGGAGGGGAGAGATGTAGGGGGTTAGCATTATTAATGCATGATTGCTCTTCTTTTGAACCCAAATGAATGTAAAGATAATCTTTTTGTGAATCATTTTGCTGTGCCTTGTGTGTTTTGAATCTTAATTCCTTGCTTTCATTTTCAAAGTGCTCATTGTTACATTGGAGTCAGATTTGTATTCCGTAGTGTGTGGTGTATCCTAGAGGAACTATGAATACTGTAACAATGGTTTGAAATGAGGCCTTAAAGGTTTCTCTGTGCTGGGCCTGGAGTAACCTAGATCACAGGTAGCTCAGCAATTCAAAGCGCTTTGTGGTTTAGGCAGCATAAATCCGCTCAGTAGAGGCACCAGGCAGACGCAATCATTGCAAGTTTTTAATGGTTCAAAGATTTTTAACCCATTTCAAGGAATTAAAGCACTCCCCCGAAATACCCAGAAACCAGCAGGGTTTTGAAACTATTTTCTTGAAGTGCTTAACGTTATACCAAGTTTTTTAAAACGTACTTTAACATCTATAGAATTTCATACAATTTCCCTTGATAGTACATTAATACCACCTCACAGTCTTTATCAATTGCCATAAACAAATATGCTCATGTCAGGTAGGGTTAGAAGTTATTTTATCAGCCAGTATCTTCTGCATATCAAGCTTGTCCTGGATTTCACCTCATTTATATGTAACTGTGGGTTGATAAATCATTTTTCTCATTTCCATTATTAGTCCCAAATTATTTATTTTTTTGTCAAATAAAAAAAAGCTCTACGATACTGGAAAAGGCATGTGGCCAGCTGGTGTTTTACTAAAGAGAAACAGAGCAACCCTGGGTTTCTCTGCTTAACTTCATCACACTTGAAAGAAACACTTAGCTATTAAGACTTTAGCTATCAGCTATCAATAGGTGGCTATCAAATGGTGTTTTCTGTGAGCAATGCTTCCCAGCATGCATTCTCAGAGTGATGGAGGGCAGATTATTAGAGAGCTTTTTATATATGAACACTAATAATATGTACTTGAGGGTGGCATTTAGTATTTTTAGCTGAAGAAAAGTAGTTTTGAGTGTGAAAAATACAATTCAAAGCCAAGGATTAGTCTGTAAGCATCATTTGCTAATCTTTGGAAAGTCTGCAATTCTCTTCTTATAACACAAACTGGGAGGAACAAGTGAGAGCTCCATTTTGTGTGATTTGTACATTGCCGACGCAAACCTGCATGGGTGAGCAGGAGTTAGCTACTTAATGCAGTGACAGATATCAGTGGGGAAAACTGCTTTTACCTATATAACTGTCTAGTGTGGAAGATGAATTAAAGACATTTAATGCCTTTTGAGCAATTTCATTTTATATACAGTGCTTACAGGAAGTATTCACCCCACTTTTTGCATTTTGCTTTACAGTCTCAAATCTTAAATGGGATTTTTTTTTTTTCTGATCTACCCAACCTACTCCACACTTTCAAGGTGAGAAAATGTATCTGCACATCCTACCCCACAGCTTCCAGATGAAAAACATATTCTAGAAATTTATAAAATTCTATTATAAATAAAAACTAAAATTATAATGAATCCTATGATTTCAGGATAAATAGGTTTCCTCTGCTGGGAAAACAAAGACCATGTGCATTAAGGAGCTTTCAAAAGAAATCTGGGACAAAGTTGTTGAAAAGCACAGATCAGGGGGTGGGTATTACAAAATGTGAAAGGCCTTGAGTATCCCTTGGAGCACAGTCAAGACAATTATCAGGAACTGGAAGGTGGTACCACTAAGACCCTGCCTAGATCAGGCTGTCCCTCCAAACTGGATGACCGAGCAAAAAGGAGACTGATCTAAGAGGCTACCAAGAGGCCAATGTCCACTTTGCAAGAGTAAAGACTTTAATGGCCAAGACTGGTCATAGTGTGCATGGGACAACAATATCCCAAGCACTCCACAAGTCTGGCCTGTATGGTAGAGTGGCAAGAAGGAAGCCATTACTCAAAAAATCCCCCCAAGAAAACACTTTGGAGATTCTGTAGACATGTAGCATACAGTTTTGTGGTCTGACGAAACTAAAATTGAACTTTTTGGCCTAAATGCAAAGCACAAACCCAGCACAATGCATCACTCAAAGAACACCATCCCTACTGTGAAGCATGTTGGGCCAGCATCATGTTATGGGGATTTTTCTCATTGGCAGAGACTGGGTCAGGATAGAAGGGGAAATTAATGGAGCAAAGTATAGAAAGGTATACCATTCTTGCAGAGGGTGGCAGGAAGTTCACCTTTCAACATGACAACAACCTGAAGCACACAGCCAAAGCTACACTGGAGTGGCTAAGGAACAAAAAGGTAATTTTCTTTGAGGGGCCCTGTCAGAGCCACAACCTAAATTCAATCAAAAATGTGTGGCATGACTTGAAGATTGCTCCCCAAAAGAACTTGACAGAACTTAGTTTTGTAAAGAAGAATGTACAAATATTAACAAATCTAGGTGTACAAATGTAGTAGCAACCTACAGAATCACAGCTGTAATTTCTGCCAAAGGTGCTTCAACCAAGTATTAACCAAGGGGTGGAGTCATATGCAATTATAATATTTCAGCTACATATCTTTAATATATATATATTTTCACAATAAATACTTTTCCCTTAACAGTGTGGAGTATGGTGTGTGGATAAGTGGGGGGAAAAAAATCCAAATTTAAAAGCTTGAGGCACTAACACAACAAAATGTGAGAAAAGTTCAAGTGGGTGTAGTCTTTCTGTAGGCACTGTGTATATGTATGTATATATAAAACATGATGTGTGTCAGTTTTTTTCAATCTTGTATAAAAGGCCCTCTGGAATACATTAGATCTTGTTCCACTTAGTCGTAATGTGTTGTTTTTAGATCATCTGTGTTCATTAATTTATTTTATGAGGGCACGGCTTTGAGTATGTGGGTCTGTCTTAGTGATTTTAAAAGTCAGTGAATCAGTTCTTATCTGTCCTGGCAGTCTGACCTTTTAAAAAAATCGTGCTTCTGTTTCAGTGAAGTGGAAAGTGGACAAACTAGTCTGGAAGCAGTCATTAGGTAATCATGTTACAGGTGTTATTTTTGTCCTTGGGGGCTGAACTGTCTGCAGTAATTGGCAGATTTGTGGAGCAATTTGGGTTCTTATTTAGGGGATGGCCTGGAAAAACAAGGGTTATGGTCTTGACCTGAAGAGGTGCCATTAGAGATCAAACGGCAACATTAATGTTCCTTCCATTAAACATTTTATGTTTTTCCGCCTCATCTTTTGTGCATTGGAAATTAGCATAATAATCCTCTGTCACGCACAGTTTCTTATTTCAGCCCAGTGTGGAATATTACAATATTCAGCTCTTCTGCCATCATTTTAGACTTTTAGCTCTTATAGTGTTAATCATTTAGAAATCTATTCTAGTCAAAATATCAATTGGAGGAAATGCAATCTAACATGAAGTGACGTATTTCTCCCAAATAGTTCTTCTGTGTAAAGCTGTCAATGAGCAGTTTAAAATCTTTATACCAATATACTGTATGATGTGTTATTCCTAATTGTGCTTTTTAATATTTCAAATGAAAGCTCTATATTAGAAAGTATTTGTTAACTTTGTGCCGAGAATAAAAACTGAATTGTCTAAATATAGTCAAGACCTTGGAAACGTATAGCTAGACAGTGCTTCAAGTGGATGCCTATTATTTCATTGTGTGGTTTGGTTTCAAGTCACTGCTAAAATCTTACTTCCATTAATACCGATTTTCTTTTCACATCACAGAGCTGCAATGAGATACAGGGTTGTTGTCATTTGTTTAGTTGCAGGCAGGTTTAGGTATGTAGATTAATTTGGCCACTGTTTTGTCAAAAAAGAGTACAGGTGGTTGTTTAGAACACTTCATAAGACAATGTGATGAATGCTGCCAACTGCTTAATTATCTGTACCTGGGAAGGCTGATTAATGAGAGGCAGTAGTGATGACAAACAAGATGAGCATACTTCCCAAAAAGTATTTTTTCACGTCATGACAAACACTTTATGAATATCCATCTGGAGAGTTTCATTTGTATGAAAGCAGTGTTGCTGCTTTTTCTCCTGTAGAGACGGAAAAGTACCAGGTGTATTGCCACAGATATGTGGAGTTAAAACAAAACACACAAAACGGATGCATTATTTCATTTTTACCTTTCTATTTTGAGAAGAACCATTGAATAAACAAATAAATTTTGCTCGCATGATTCCAGTGGAAACAAAGATGTGTGGTTTATTAACTCATTGATTTATTAAGTATTTTTTTGTCGTCTTCTGCCTGTTAATCAATTTACTCACCCATCTTAGCACAAGTTTAGCATTGTTACAGCTGTGCTTGGGGTTTGTTTAAATATGTTGCAAAATTATAGGCATGTAAACATGCAAACACTGTGTGTCTGGTGTGTGTGCTTTGCAGTCACGGTTGCCATGGAAATTCTAATCAGGTGATTGGCAAGCAGCACTTTTCAATGATGTATGCATAATTAATCTCACAAGACAGGATTAGTGACAACCCATTTCAAAATGTGCTCTGGAAGATTTATACCACTTTATAGATTTAAGATTGGGTATTATTATTATTATTATTATTATTATTGTGATGATGATGTAGGCCACTTTATTTTTTGTCTCATCTTCGTCAGCTCTGGTGTTGTCAAGGCTGCAAATCAAACTAAGAACTGCCATATATCAAGGTTTGTTATGACTAAATTATGTGTGCATTAGTGGTTTCAAATGGAAGAAGAATGAGTCTGAAAAGAGCATTTACTGACAGAGAGAAAGGCACTGGAGATAGAACTGAAAATAGAACATAAATGGATAGACTTGGCACAAAATATGTTCTTATTTTTTATATTTTTTTTATCCAAATTTGTCCCGTCAAATTAAATTATAAATTATAATTTGTTATAGAGTGGAAACACATTGTGGACAACTCAGACAGCATGAATGAAGTGGTAACCTTTAAACTGGAGAGTGCAAATTGGGCTGAAATACATAATAAGTTAGAAGTATCATTCATTTTAGTAACAGACTTATTGTATTTTAAGTAAACTAATCCTCAGGGGAGAAGCAAATTCTGTCATCATCCACTTGAAGTGAACTGGTTCTGTAATTAAAAACTGGAGTGCTAGCTAATGCCGTTAATAGATTTCTCATATGATCTCAATTTCAAGGCACACTGTTATCAAATCTTTATATAGAAGTTTGGCATCTACGTAACTGAGACCAAAAATGAAGCATTGGATGCAAGGAATTACAGCTGACAATGACAAAGGTTATTAAATGAGGTGTTGAACCTGGTGTAAAATGGGGGGAAACTACTTGGGGAACTAAATATATTTTGCTCCAAGTTAAAAAAATATTAATCTGAGAGAAATAATAGATAATGCATACAGTGCATTGTATCACAAATAAGAAATAGAACAACAAAAATAGACAAACTGCCTTTAAATGCATGAATGTGCAATATATATAATCATTTAATGTGAAAGCATAATACCATCTTTAGTAAGAGCTCTCACTGTCAGCTGTATTGCCTCAAATCTCTGCTCCCTGGAGCTGATGATTCATCTGTTGGAATTCATGTCTGCTTGACTTGTCTGAGTCCTATCAGGATGGGGAAAAGGTCAATAACATCTATATTGCATGTTGTATTATCCTATATATGTGTATGTTATACACTGAAGGTCACAATTATGGAGCTGCTGAGAAACATATATCAATTAAACTAGAATAAATACATATGAATTTGTTTGAAAAATTGATTAACCATGACAAGAGGCTTTTTTACTGTCATGTTTTAATATACAATTTGATTGTCTTGAAGAGTTAAAGAGTAAACAGTAAATCACTAGTTGAGCATAGATTCATGCTTAATAAAATATTCAAGTGTTGATGTTTTTTTTTGATTATTATAAATATTACATCCAGGCTCTTCATGCAAATGGAAAGTATTTATCCCAGTTTAATATCTGGTCTAGTCTGACAGCACATTTATTTTGTGTTGCCATTCATTTATAAGGGAACCAGAGTAGTTACTTATTTTAATGGATTTCAATAAGGCTTAGTGGTTAATTTTTTTTCTGGTATGATTTACTTAGCAGTAACTGTCAAAACATTGCTTGAAAGCTGCTTCATTTGCAAGTGCAGTAGTTAATACTTACATGATTAATTTAAACGTTGGCCACTTCCTAAATGCATGCTGGTCCTGGGTTCACGCCCAGTGAAAATAGTTCCAGTTAGTGTTTGTTGAATGACACAGATCTCTAGGCTTGTGTTTAACTGTTACCTAATATAACAGTATTTGATTTGTTCAGCCTTGTGCTAAATTTGCTTTGGTGAATTTTCCTTTTTCAGTTTAAGACACTCATTCAGACTTTTCATTCAGACATGAAGCGAACTGCCTATTCCTGAATGAGGATGCACTACTAGGAGATAAAACCAGTGGGAAAACATGTTGTTGTCCCACTTAACTTTTTTGCACAAGGGGAGAAGAAGAATGATTGTCTTAGTAAGCAATTCCCTTTGCTCTTATATTGGCTTTTGGGATTCATTCATCCTCCCAGAAACAAATAGCAAAAGACCAGGATTCAAGCAATAGTGCTCACTATTACTGCCATTTTTCTAAATCTTGCCTCATTTTCTTAATTAATAATCTGTTTACTTTTAATGTTTCTTTGCTCATTTTGAGTATCCGTTTTTTTGTTTTGTTTGTTTTTTAAATGCAGTTTCAGTCTTAACAGAGCAAATAAGTACAGCGTTAATGAATGTGTAAAGCTGAGCCCATTCCCAATAGGATGTTTTCCAGCTTGTGTTCAGTCCTTGTCTTGCAAATGCACGGCTGAGAGAGTTTGACACACTTTTGGTTTCAGCCATTGTTTGACTCTCATTGCTTAGGCAGCCAATGGGTACATTTTTTTCCCCCCTCTCAAATTCAAAGGTGGATTGCAGGGCAGACATGCCTCATGTGATCAGTGAAGGAACACATTGTAGTCCGTACAG
The DNA here is from genome assembly GCF_036373705.1 of Amia ocellicauda. Lineage (NCBI taxonomy): Eukaryota > Metazoa > Chordata > Actinopteri > Amiiformes > Amiidae > Amia > Amia ocellicauda. Next base: position 9,780,447 of record NC_089867.1, on the reverse strand, counting down.
TGGCCATTATTACTAGACACCACTGTCCCCAGCCTGGTCTATAATCAGTGCTTTGAAGTGGAATTAGAAGAAATGGCTACAGGCAAACGTTGAATGATTTAGGATGTAAATATGTTTCATAGGTTAGTTCCCTTACAAAATGTGCTTTCAGCAACAGTGAAGCATACAGAATCTTAATGAAAAGAAAAGGAATGAATTATGACCGCTGTCTCTGGACCCTCTGACAAAGGGGCTAACGAAATTTAAGTTAGATCAAGATGTATTGAGCAACTGCCATGGATATACAAAGGGAAGTGAACTGGCAGAAAATATTGCGAGGCGCAGCAATTACTTCTCCCAGGTTGGCATTTTCTCAGAAGTAGCTCCCATATTGATTTTAAATAATAATGTTGGAGGGATATGGCTATTTTTTTTTAATTAGATTTTTTATCTAAAACCCAAAGCATTTTAATTATATAAAAATTCAGCACTACTACTTAAATATATACACATGCACATATATATACACAGGCAAAAGCTTTGAATATACATTGAATATGTCTAGTTCTCAATAGTGCTTGGGTGATGTTTTTAATTAGTTTTTTTATTTTATTTCTCTCTCCCATTCCTTACTATGTAAGCACCTGAAAAACCAAGATTATGATGTTTTTGTGAAAGGAAGGTTATTGTTGGAGCTGTAAGCTTCCTGACTGGTTAGCCCCTAACTCATTGCACATTAAAATGGGTGAATAAATTATATTTCTAATTTATATTACTGAAAAATGTGCTTCCCCTAAGCTGGTTAGTCTACTAAGGCTAGAGTATCTCTTCCAAATGCAAGCACAATCTCCTTTTTATGCCAAAAATAAATAAATAAATAAATAAATATCCAATCAAAATTTTACTTTCAGCGTTTTGGAATAATCCCAACCGCAGCCCCTTCTCCCATTATCTCTGCTGTACTAACCAACCGAGATCCTTGCTAGGAATCATTTGTAGGCAGCAGTATTGTAATGTATGTCTCCTTTTTTGCTGTATATTACCTCATGTCTTTGTTTGGTAACTAGACTAGGCAATCTCCATTGGTAGCCTGAGGGCTGCATAGTGCCTGCTGGGTGACAATATGCAACTCCTATCCAGTCTGTGCCTCTCACTGACAGTCCATTAAATCTCCAGAAAAAAAAAGAGAAAAGGAAAAAAGTTCTGGTGATCTAAGTGCACAACTACTGTAATATTAATTAAGTTATTACACCTTATCAGGCAATCCAAGTAGCCCTGAAGGTTTTCTTTTCTTTTTTCTCTCCATTGAGTTCATTTACAGTGGCCCAGTTTCAAAGGCAAAAAATAATCAAATCCAGTCATGAAGTTAATCTTTTCATCCTGGTTCCAGAAATTCATTAATATTCAAATACAGCAGGCATGCCCTACAGGATTCTAGTCCCATTTGTTTTGTGTGTTTTTTGTCTCTTGTAAACCCTGATTGCTTTGTAAAACAACCATGCTTGCAAGTAAGGGGCTGTGGACAAACGCTGATTTGGGCCATTTAAAGCCAAAGTGGTTTGCTTGGAGTGTGAATCATTAGTTGTTGTAGAATGTTAAAATAAACTTGATATTTGGATGAAGGACTACTTTACTGTTCCTTTTCAACATTGAAACATATCAAGCAATTGCAATCTTCAAAGCGTGTTATTTTTTAAGGTTTACATTTGACTTCAATTCGTTGGTTTCTTCCGATTAAGAGAGGTTGCCTGCAGCACTGCAATATTCCTTCAGATTATTTGGAAATTAAAGCAATGTTTTACTATGATTACAAGATTAAAAGACATAAGCACATCACCTCATTTTGTTTTTCTTAGCTTTTTCTCCACTTCTCTTGAGTCATGACCTATCTTCTTCAGTTCGTAATGGTTCATGTACCCACCGTAAAGCTATTAAAATGAAATTAAAAATATTAAACCTCAGGATATCCATCACCATATGAGAAAAGTCATGTAAGGGATTCTAGTCTCATCTCAAATGGACACACTGGAGCAATGGATTTGTTTGATAATGATCCATTCCCTGATATAACAAGTTCATTTTTAAAGAAAATAATAACAGAGCTGCCACTAGCAGGTCCTTTAAGGCTACCAATGCATTACACTTGAGAAGCTGTGACTAATATATTGTGTTGTAAAGCACAGTCTCTGGGGCCTGCCACCAGAAATATATGTTGGAAGATTTGTAGCTTCCCTAATTCCTGGCATGTTCCTTAAGCAGTCAACTATTCGCTGTGATTCATGTAGGAACATATGCAAGATCAGTCTTTTACTTTCAAAGATGTGTTCAATAGGTTTTTAATGGATGAATTTAAAATGCATTTATATCTGTTATTTGGCATTATACCTTTAATAAAAGTTGCTTTGTATTTCATAATTACAAAAAGTTGAATAAAAATAATCTCTTGCAATGATTATATTATATTCAGTTAAAATGCAAGTTTTATGTATCACATTTTAACTATTTAACTGAATTAGAGCAATTTCAACACTTATGTTAGTGTCTTGTTTTTCAGGCAAATACATGTTTTTTAATTAAAGAGTTTTATTAAAAATAAAATTTAAATGACCACAATACAGCAAATACTTTGTTTAATTTTAGATTGTATATTGTTAAGCTTGCAAATAATTAGATTTATGAGTCCAGTACATTTCAGTTTATTAGGCCATATAGATGAGCTTACAAAACTTTTTTTCCCTTCTACTTCTTCATATTTCTGCCGGCACCCCCCCCCCAATCTCTCAAATGTATGTGAATGCAGAATCTGTAATGATAGCGTAGCAATCAGCTAAGAGGCACTCTGCAGTGCTTGATATTAATCACAGTGTCAAATCCAATTCCACAGCTAGATCCCCCCCCCAAACACCTTTCAATCAGAAACGGTTCCTCAGCACAGCGGCTGCTTTACTCTTCATTAGCCACAGCATTAGCTAATTCCAAATCTGTCACGTCTTCAAAGGCTTTGTAATACCAGCCTCATGGCAGGAAAGTGCTCGGGCCTACTAGGCTGGAGTGAACTGGCCATTTTCACCAGAAAAAAAACTATACATCAATCAATAAATAAATAAAAAGAATGGCCTAAATAATTATAAAAATACATTTAGAAAATGGCAAGAGGCTCATTGGTTTTCTCAGAAATTAATGATTGACTAAAGAAAGTTGCTCACAAAGACATGTCTGTTGTTGAAGACTGTCTTTGTTAGATCATTAAAACCATAGTTTAGTTGTTATCTATCTATCTATCTATCTATCTATCTATCTATCTATGATAACTATTTCTGAGGGAGGGATCAAGGCTTTGGAGCAGCTGTGCCACACTACTTTCACTGTGATCATTTGGATGATCACTCTCAACCGAATACCAAATAATAGGTCAGAGATCATGAACTAAGAGGAAATTGTAAACGTCTGTAAACTCCTCCTTAAATAGTAAACCCAGTACATCCAGCATATTTCCAATGTCTGTGCATTCATCTCATGTCATTCTGGATTATAATAAGAAAGCTTATTTAGTAGTCTCATTAAAAATGTCAAAATAAAAGTATAATCTTCAGCTAATGTTCATAAACGGTCCTGAATGAATCCGTTAAGCCGTTGAGGCACCCAAAGACTTCATTCAGACTCAGTTGAGGCCAGACAGAGGGAAGATAAAGACTCCAGCACAGGGTTGATAGAAGCCTCTCTTACACCTTTTTGGTCCTAAAATCCCAAACTCTCCTTTGGTTTACTGTCATCTTAAGTAGTCCTTCATCTTATTTTCAGTCCTGTCACTAGACTTCTGGTGGCTGACCTACAATTTATGTGATTAGGATTGTGGAACGTCATTGTGTGTCGGGATACGACGGGTTAAATCACAAGCGTTTTAATCACTGATGGAAGTTTGTGTGACTATGCCAGGAGTGAAATAAAACTGGTGACTTTTAACCTGCATTGAAATCCAACTCCACAGTCAATCTACATGATGAGAAGTCAGATCTTGGCTGATCTGGCAAGGCAGTGCGACTGACTTGGGGCGGGGGGGGGGGGCTAAAGAGCCAAACAGGTAAAACATATAAGTTGCAGTATTTTTTCCTAGTGCTGTGTAATTCATTACTGCCTTTATGTGCTCTTGTATTAATTCTGATATGACTTGGCCAAGCCTTTTACATAGATTACACTGGTGCTTGTAATGCTAAATCAAATCATGATCTCATATAAAATGTTGTTTGTGTTGGATCATATTATCGTGACAGCTGGAGCTCTCACAGGATTCTTATACCAGCCTTAGTCTTTATTTCTGGTAATACGGTTATATTGAGCATATCACTGTGAAATGAAGTTTATGAACCCCTCCGCCCCCCCCGTCCTCTATTTAAATTAACTAGAAGCCTCTGTGTTCGCTTTCTCTCAGCTGTCTGGTTTCCTTCATGCTTGCTAATGTACATGTATTTGATGTGAGGTGTCAGGTGTGTTTCTGTTGTGATGGAAAACAAAGCCCAATTTTTCCTGTCAGTTTTAATAACTATCCTGTGCCGAAGGGACGGACACATCCGAGTGTGACTTCTAATTCCTGTGACGGAGAAGGATAAACTCGTTTTTAAAAAGCGTCTGCAGTGCATTGTTGCTTTGGTCAGAGAACCTAATATCCATTATAACAAAAAATACATCTCTCTGAAGGGTACACCCTCACACAGTGACATATGCTAATCTAACAATGGGCCCTGCTTACATTATCTTGCGATGACATTTAATTAAGCATAGAGCCCTAGTTTACTGGCAACACAGACATCTACAGGGACAAAGTTCAGAGCTTTTTAAGAATGTTTCTTGGCTATCTTTGGCTGATCCCTCCAACAGGGTCCCATTAAACTCCCTAGCCAGTACTCCTTAATATAGATTTTGTGCCAGGAATGGGCTTTAACCAGGATTGATGCTCTCATTTATATAATGGGTAAGCACTGAATTATATTTTTACATTATATTGTATAAACCCCACAATGCACTACTTCCACTCTGCCAGCTGTACATATGGTCCCATAAGCTGGTGTTCTTTACACAAGTCTACTTACTTATTTGTATTCCCTGTACAGGTGGCTGAACCCTCACCTCAGATTAGGTCTATATGTATTGATATCAGGCAGAGATCTCTCTTCACATAATTTTAAAACATTTCTAATGAAAGAATAGAAGGAAAACCTGTCTTTGTTAGTTGTATCTATTATCATCACAATCTACATATAATTTGCATTGCATCTGTTAATGTCATAGACAGTTGACCCTTGCAATGATTTCAGTGCTGGATATACAACAAAAGATTTCCACTTTGTGTCTACTGTATGCCCTGTCAAATTATTTTCATCAGCAAAATCCAGTCAGTGCCATGGTTTGCTAATCCAATGCGACATTACATTCCTTGTGAGGATTTAATTCTTTTAACTCTCTGACCTGTTTTGAATAGCAAATGAAGGTAACTGTGTGTGTTTAGATAGTCATACAAACTGGAATTAATAATAAAAGACACCATTGCTAGTCTCAGCTGTGGGCCATTCTTCAGACTGATGTTGTGCCCTGATTGCTGTGGCGAGGGTATGCTGAACACTGTGGGGCTGGGGGAAACATTATTGGTTGGCATGCATTAGACATCAAACCTCTTCCAACACATTCATGTTCTGATTAGGGAAACAAACACAAAATTATTTTGAATGTTATTTGTCACACTGACTGCCTGAACTGCAATACCAGCAGGGGACAGGGTTGACACAGAGCAGAGCTTACATCAGTGCCTGGATGTATAATGCTACTGCCGATGCATGGCTCATGTGTGAACTGACTAGTAGCTTGAAACATTCCTAGTTCAGACTGTTACATACTTTGATTACATTTACACATTACAGTACAATGTGCTGAATTTTTATTTATTTATTTAATTTTGTGCCATGTTCAGAGGCCTGTTTAATCAAAGAACTAACAACTCAGTCAGGCGTCCATTAACTATTACAGCATTTATGTACTAAACAGGAATATCATGTTCATCTCATGGCACAGTGACAGAAACCCTCATGGTTTTACAAGAAACACTGAGATGACAAATGTGCCGAGTTCGGTCTCCACTACAGCCTCCTGAAAAGCCTGTTGCCCTGGAAACCTGCTACTGGGGGAGTTTAAACTTATTTGGCTTGGGGACAGAAAGCTAGGTCAGGTTTGTGTCATATGAAAGTGACTTTGTTACATAAGAGTTCTTTTAAAGCTAGAGCTGCATTAACAACAAAACTAAACAACTGAAACAATGCAGATAAAAAATACAAACATTCTTAACCAAATTTTCCTTCTCTCCCCCCCCACCCTCATAAAATTAGACCTTTCACTGTCTATTTTTCTCAGAACCTGCCTAGGGATGTAACACTGTTCTCTTGTGTATGTGAACGGAGTTATGACAGACGTTATGTATCAAGGTCAGAGATAATTGCTGCTAGCTGTTTACACTTGCTTCCTGGCATCTCATCGTCAATCAAGCAACAAAATGGCGAAGCTGCCTTTTGAGAAGGGGGCTAGAGGCCGTGCTTTGGCGCGAGACGGGAGATTGATCTGATATCTATAGGGCAGGACACATACCTAACCTGCGTTTCATCAGAACATACACGAGTACTAAGGACTACACTGGCTCTGGTTTCGAGGGAGCAAATGTCACCAATGGGAGAGAATGAGAGAAATGTAGTGCAGCTCTTATATCAGGCGTCCTTCACATTACAAGAGTAGGAGGCAAGTCACGTCTTCTGTGACTCCTTCCACTGAGGGTCACTGGGTATAAGACTTCTGTTCCACTTGAACTCCCTGTTCCTTAACATTATTATTGATTTAATTGTAAGCATTGTATCCAGGTCTCAGGTCACTTTCCCATAGGCCATGTATTCTGAAGTGTTCTTGTAAGGTTAGTCTACTTAATAATCTGGGGAACCTCCTTGCAGTCAAAACTACCCAGTGACTCGCTGTGGTCTTCAAAATCTAATGAAATAATTATTTGTATAGTCATTGTAGCAGCCTTCTGTTCTGACTAACGCAGGTGGCAACCTACATCCTTCTGTTCAGATGTGTCTTTTACCTCCTTTGGTATGCATGACCGTCTCCTAAACAGGTTGTAGTGCAGAGATTTGTGCAATGATTTTACCCTGCACTCACCCACTCTTAGGTTACAGACAGAATGCAGTTCTTCAGTCGATTGACTTGAAATGAACAGATTGCTCTGCCCATACTGAAATAATTTCTTAATTAATTGAGATGTGCTTACATGTGCATAAAGAGCAGAAGCCTTCCTCCATGACAGTGAAAAGTTGCTCGTATTTCCCATGGCTGGTGGTCTTTAAGGGAGTTGAGTTGTACATTAAATACAGTAAATATGCTGGAGTGGATGTAGCATCTTTGCTAAGACTGCAGTTTAATGCTAAAGAATCTTAATCTTAAGAATCTTTTGTACAGTTGTGTGAAGATGTAGGCATTGACTGGTAATACACACACACACATTGCCTTACCTAGTATATATCAGTTGTCATTTGTTGTTTGTTTGCCAGTATTGCCCTGTGATGAAGCTCCACCCATTCCTATTGATTGGTCAAGTGTTATTGTGTAAGGCCCTCGTGCTGCAGTCAGTCAAGGTCACTATTGGATCTGCATTTCAAGATCACCACAGCAATTCCCAGAAGGGCAATTATAATTGACCAGTCTGACTAATTAGTAGGAAATGCTTTTCCTATAAATGCACAACACGGGGTGACTGAATCTAACTGTAACCCAGCATTGCTGGTGCACAGGGGGGTGTAGTTTTGGATGTCTATAAATGTACTCTTTAAACCATTAACTCCAAATGTTCAGAACATAGGCACTGCTAAACAACAGCAGTCAAGCTCAATCAATGTCCATGGCCCTCCTCCCAACTCACAGAAAGTAAAAAATTATGTAAGCAGGAAGGTGCAGCTGCAATTTTAGAACTGCAGATAGATTAATGTTCTTTTGATTCTAGGAAAATTAAACTATACTGAATTTATTGTAATGTTTCTGGGTGTTTTTCCCCTTCTTAGTTTTCCAATGCCATTAGCCACATATTCAACTGTTTGGTAGTGTCTGTTGAGACTGCTTCGATGGCAGAACTGTCAGGGCATAAGCATCCTTTGCAACGTGGCTTTCGTGACGGCTCGCCTGGATGTCTGCCATTATTCCTTAACATGTTTCCTTCCCCCCCTCCTTTCTTTTCCTATTGCAGCACGTTCTCTTGGGATTCAAGTTCATCTTGGCTTTCGTTATTCCCGACATTCCCAAAGAGGTTCAACTCAAACTCTCCAAGCTGGAATACGAGTCCATGGAGGCCCTCAAGAAAAAAGTAAGTACCTTTAATACAATTTCAAAGCTCTATCAAATGTTTATAGCGATCAAGATTAATAAAATCACAGGGAACGTTTTGCTTGAATTTAGCTAAAAAATAAGTCATGAAATTGTTTTTATTTTACTATATTTGTTTTGTTATGTCTGTATAACACTTAGACTTTCATTAGTATAGGTATTGTGGCATACATCATCCTTGTTTAACTTTCCATTTCAATTTCAGGGATCTGCATACAATTTAGTTTAAGTCATCCAGAGTTAATATTACACTGTGTTTCACAAGCTCCTTTCACAGATACAGGGTGAGATGTATGCATATTGAGAGAAATGTGCCGGTTTAATTAGCCACTGCTATTTCGGCGGAGGTTTATCACCTTGCATTCAGTTCTCTCTCCATAATTTGAAGCAAAAGTAGGTCACCCTTTCCCGAACAGCAGTATGGTAGGGAAACTCATGTGGCACTGATGGTTTCAAGCCCTTTGGTGTCCACAGTAAGGTCTGATATTTTGTGACTATAAATAGAAATCAGAATGACTGAGTTCATGCAAATTGACTGCTGTTTTAAATGCAGACACAGGTGTACAGCATTGTGCAATTAAAGTGGAAGAGGTTTGCTTAAAACATCGCCATTTGAACAACAGAATATGATTGTGGAAAGTGGATTACTGCTCAGACAACCAGTAATAATTGAATGCTGAATTACTGCAACAACATTACTGAAAATATAAAAATAATATAAACTGTTTCTGTACAGAAAGTCTATAAATGCCTTGTCTGTATTGTAAGGACAGAGAGGCAAAACATGATGTGCTAAATAACAGGTACAATTGTCAGTTTTACAGTTGTCAGTTTTGTTGTTGTAGTTCTGTTTCCTTCCCAGGCTACAATTTGTATCTGGTTGTATTGTTGGTGAATTTTAAGATTGATGCTATTACATAAATTATTGCTGGTTGTTACGCAATTCCCATTGCTATTTTTTCAATTATTTTGGCACAGAAACACCCTTAAACCCTTCTAACAGATAAAACTGAGTATAATGGAAACTGCTGGGCCATGCCATGACAGATGTTTCCAACATAGTTGAAACATCACTGCGTTTTCTCAAAAGGACACCTGCTAAAGCACAGTTTACCAGCCACAACCCTTGGGTGGGATGGGAAATGAGAAAAAGTTAACATGCTTGTGATCTGCTCTCCAAATAACAGGATCTCTGAAGCTCCTTTTAAAGGTTGTTTTTGATTTCCGACAACTGCGTACTCGCAAATACCCAGACTTTCTAAGATGTTATCTTGAAAAGTAATAAAGATAAAAGTGTCGGCCATGGCTTCCTTTAAAATCTCGTTAACGCTTTCTCGAGGTGAATAAATTAGCCAGGTATGGAGAGAATGAGTCTGATTGGCCATCTATATCAAATCTGAAGGAAATTTGCCTCACTGCATTAGGCTACAATACCCAGTTTCCTGAAAAACTGAATTATAGAATACATTAGAAGAGCTGTGATTAATAACCTTGGCCTGACCATTCCCAACTGAAATATTGTGAAAGTTGGGAGCAGGGCTTGTTTGTAAATAATAGAAACTTATCATAATTATGCGTGTCTGAAGTACAGAGCAGCTTTCAGACTGTCACTTGTCATTACAATCCTCAAGTCGTCAAGTGCAAGAAACAGCCAGAATCATCAGTCTCTGTCCGTTTATGGTGGTATGACTGAAACTTCGAATTCACGCACTGTTCAGTAGTTTTGAACTGAAGAGACAATGCTAATGAGCATTCTGAATGAACTTGATCCAATCTCAGGCGAGGCACTTGGGTTAAAAGAAGAAAAACAAAAACTAACGCCCACGTTGAAGGCCTCATCAATTCAGCTAAGTTTCAACGGCTGAGCACTTTCACTATTCAGCAAATTTAGCATCTGACCCTGTCAATCAAGCACTGCTCCGAGGACCAAGAATGTATTTTTCCACACGTCCAGCACAACAGCCCCCCGAAAAAGAAAAAAAATACCCCCCAACATCCTGCCTTAGTATAAAAACATCAAGCAAGCTAGGTTTTCCATCACTGGCATTTAAGGGCACAGGCAGGTGTTAACAACCATTCACTTTTGGAAATCCCCTGTCATCGCTGGCGGCTGCCCTCCATTTGATATTTAACTGACAAGTTTAAGGATTGATAGTTGGCCATGAAAGGCACACCCGATTTCAGTGGAGGAGAGCGCAAGGATAAGCTCACTTGTGACCATGGATATAAAGTGGCAGGTTCCCACTGAGCTTCAAAGTGTTAAATAGTAACTCCCATTCAGGACTAAGTACTGTTGGAGGCTCCTGTGGAGAGCCCAGTATGGGGTAGTTCCCATGAAGAATATGCCGTACAGGATTAGACCGAAGACAGACTGGTTTGCTTACTTATTCACTTAATTGATCCTGTCAGGCAAGGGGACTGTGGGGCTTGTGAAGTGAAGTGGGTCGGGATGAGCCAAAACTGCAGTGTAGTACAGGAGCGACTGGTTCTCTGCTCTTTATCTTATACTGGCAGAACAGGGTCAGCCCCAATAGGTTTTCCTCTTATATTTATTGCAGATCTAACTTAAATTCTCTCTGCAGTAATGTACACCCTTAGCCACTCTGTGTTTTTAACTTCTGCCTTGACAGCTGTGTGAGGTCATTTCGGTCTAAATAGTTTCTCTGAGCATGTTGGGTAAAATAATATTTTCACAATAAATTCCTTATTTACACTTCATAATATGTCACTTCAGTGGGTAGTATTGGTGTATCTGTGCCTAGTGGACATGTAAAATGGACATGTTATTAACAATAGGTAGTTACCTACTCAGATATGTGTAGTGATATTACAATAACCTATATTTAGGAGCTACAATGACCTTGAAGGTTATGTCCCAAATTAGAACTGAAGAAATAAAACAATATGGCAAAACATATATTGCTCCCTTTAGCACTTTATTTATTATTAGTTATCAAAGCCCTGTACAATATCATGTAATGGCACAGTATTCAGTGTTTGATTCTGGATTGTCTCCAGTACCTTACTATACAGGTTTAATTGTTCACAACAAACCAAGAACACACACGGCTAAATAATTTAAATCATAAACAAGTGTGATTGTTTTCAGCATAATTTGAATGGAAATAGTGGGACATTCTTTCCCCATTTGCATTGATGCAAGACCTTGGCAAATAGGCTCTCAGTGCGCCCTGTGTATAATCTGTGCGACTAGACTTTGGTACCCAGCGGAAGAATTTGTGGGAGATAATAACCAACCCCAGGAGCCTTCATTCTATGGAGCTAAGAGCCAGTTCATTGGAAATTCGGATTCACAATTGTCTTCAGGAGATAGTTCGGCCAATAGGAGTAAGATATTATAGCCGGTCTTCCTCTGAGCTTCTGTAAAATCCAGAACACACCGTGGCTCATGTTCACAGCTACGCACAAAGCCGGCAATTTTTTCAACCAGCTTCCCAATTTACAGCCTAATCTCTTCTTCATCTCGGTTGCCCCTGAGCAGCGTGAACTCTTCCTCATCCAGTATAAGCTGAATGCATTAAATATCCAAGCATTTGTTGTACTACCTCAGCACCATAATAGGAAAAAGAAGAAAACTTGGAAGTAGCTATATCTGAACTTTTTTCTAATACCTCATTCTATCAGATGCAGCAGGTGAGATGTCTCAGTTGCTTGTGTGAGACTTCACTTTTGTTGAAGTGAAATACATTGGGATATATGCTTGTGTCACTGGTGATTGAGGTTGGTTTGGAGTCTAATATAGCCAGTGCATCTCATGTGTCCTCTTAAAGGTCTGCACTAATCACTGCTTTCTGTACTTTCTCTGTACTAAGAAATGCTCCAAGGATGGATTGTGGCAGGGGTTGTATAAATGGGGAGTTTGATGCTAGGTTAAGGAGAGAGGACAGTTTTGTACTTAAATAGATAACTAATTATCAGGTCAAAATTAAAAATATGAAATCTACAGTATTCCCTATCTTGATAATGATCTATTTTGAGAAACTTGTCTTCATTATTCAATATATTGTTTATGGAACTTTGTATGCTATGAGTGTGTAGATACAGTATGGACAGTGCAGTATAGTCAGAGTTTAATTTGCTCTCAAGATCCTTTTATAATCCTAACGTAAGTCCATTCATAGGAAAACTGTGACAGTTACTGACTGGGAAGAGAGCAAGGCTTTTGTTTTTATACTTGTTGAGCAGACACAATGAGGGACTCAACTGCGTTTGTAGAAGGGCGTTTTCCTTTCTTACTTGAAAAGATGCATTCATATAAAAGTTCATCTTGATAAAATCTCTGCTGACAGCTGCTTCCCTCAACAAGATCTTCCTTTCTTCAGACCTGTAGCAGCATGTGCAACAGGAAGAGACGTGGCAGATTGTTGGCATGTAAAACAAACTGCACGTCCAAAGTTAACATCTGAAGAAAGGCACAACTTTCTGTTGTGCCATTTCTGTCTGTCATCTTAACCCCTTTATCTGGTGCTACCTCAAAAAGATAACAACTTCAGTGTAAGAGCTAGTGGCATCGAGCCAGATCTGAAAGCTCAAGTGTGGATTCCTGGGTTTGGAGTCCAGTCGCACACAGGTACAGGTTGCCAGAGCTGGTTGTAGGCTGAAGACTGTAGGAGGAACAAAATCCACCCAGATAATAATTCGAGGAATTCAAGAGGCAGGGTTACACTGGAGGTGTGCAAATGCCTGCCATATCTCAGGCCCATGTCGCAATCAGATACCCTGAGCTCAGCAACAACAGCGCAGGGCATCAGATTTAAATGTATTTGACCTCATTCACCCCTGTAACTGTCTTATTCTTCTGCATTTACATAGAGATTGCAAACTTTAGTGAAATACTGTACATGGCAGCCCATGCACCATACATGTTTTGTCATTGAATCAATTTTCTCTCTGTTTGGGTGTGAAATTTAAAATGCAGAGCTGTGGTTTGCTGTTGAAATCTGTGAAAAATAACAAAGAGTTACACACTATAAAGATATGAAGATTAGAAGGCAGAATGAGGGTGAAGGGGAGTGTTTGTTTTGGGTCGTATTGTGTAATGGGAAGTGGTTTGGAAACATTTCATAAGGTTTAAATGGATTTTAGATTGAATTGTTTATATTCTATCTATTTTGGTCAATTGTTTTGGGTAATGTCTTTGTTCCAGAGATTACATGGATCAAGCAAGTATTTGTGTTGGCTTTTTGTTGAACCTCAGAATGGGAAAGACACTTAAACTTAGAATTTCTCTGATAATTTAAATTAAAAAAAAAAGACTGTACAAGCAATTTAATTTTGTGTATAGACCCATCCCGGACCAGTTTACAAAAATCATTACCAGTAAAGAAAGCCGCAATAGAAGACAATGCCACTGCCCTTGATTAACATTTAAGTTTAAAGGGATTTCTTTTAAAATGCCGTTACTGTTTTCCTGCTCTCAGTGGCCTGTGATCAAATACATTAACAGCCACAAAATAGCAGATTACTGCAGTCTGCCATAGCCTTACCGAACCATTGCAGATGAAAGCAAGGTCGCTCTGAGAGATTCAAAATAACATTTATGTAAATTCTGCTGACAGGGACTGGAGGTTGGGGTTGGCTTGTGAGATAATGAGCAAAACGAAAATGGAAACAGTACAGCTATATTAGACGTCAGCAGGGATTCACCTTGGATGCGACTTTATCCGGGTCTCAGACAGCACATTAAATTTGAGCCTGGTAATCTGATACTTAGGAACAAGCTGCCAGGGGTTTCGGGTGAAGGCTTAAGGCACCTCACCGGGCGAGAATGACCTGAGCCTGCGCCAGAGTACAAGCCTGGCTCAGGAAACTTCTGAAGATGTCCTTCGAAGAAAACATGAAACCAGAGCCCTGCCGGCTCTATGTACCGTCATCTTTTCATATTTCCAGTTCAAGACAAGATTAATTCATTTTCTAAAGTGAGCTCATTTGCCAATCCCTGCGTTACTGTGATCGGGGGTTAGAGAGAGCAGTTACTCGGTTATTAACTTCAACCTACAGGGTGGTGGTCACATGATTGCTCCGGCCAAAGAACAACTATCATCTCAGACGAACCAGCAAAGAGCAGAGAGTGATTTGTATGATTATTATTGGCCTATTATTATTACTGTCCTTATGATCGTACACATGGATACTTCAGTATATACTTGCGATTAACTTCCAGAAGGCCAGTTCACCACCCTTTTATCTTGAATGCTGACCCTTTTACCTCACAATATCACGTACATCAAGGAAGCCATGACAAAGACCACGTAAAAGTGCTCATGTTACTTTCACGAGCAGGTTCCTGAAAGTTTGGTTTCTGCAAACGGGAAAGGTTTCCATGAGAAAGTCGAACAAGGAAACCTGTTCGCTGTAAGGTGCCTTTTTCAGGTGCAGTCCTCGTATTCTCTCGGCCACTGAGACTAACAAGATCTCAGATGACTGCTTGCAGGTGCCTGTGATGTACAGGAGATGTGAGTGTCTCTGCAGTGGGAACAAATCATGCCCAGCCATTTCGGCAATGTATACAAGCGACTCCTCGAAAGCCATTTGTCAGCTTGAGTAGCACTGAAATGGCAGATGTATACACCCTTCCGAAAGAAACCAAAAAAAAAAAGAAGCCGCTCAAAGATTGCTCAAAGAGACTGTATTTATACCCTCTGTGATTATACTGTAGCGGAGACCGACATGACAAGAAAGGGCGTGTGATGAGCCCAGTTTTAGACTTGTCCGGTGTCAGCCCTTCATTTTCACTGCAAAAACCTGCCATTTCTTCCCCGGCAGCATGCTAGCTTTGATCACAGCAATCCCGCAGGTGCCAGCCCCATGCCGTAATCCAGTGATTTCCATTTCTTCAGGGTTCATTGTGTCGGGCAGATTACGTCCTTAGAATAACAGGATTGATTTTGTGTCCTCTCTGGGATTTGAAACGCCACCGAGCACGGATAGATGTCACGTTTGAGGAATTGATGAACCCCTATTCTAAATACTGGGTTTTTCTTTTTTTAATGGTAGAAATAGGTGTGGATAATTAACCACTGGAATGATGGAAGGTGGCACATTTGAAAACGTCAGCTAGCAGATGGGGTAGCTGCTCTTCTGTTGATCCAAGCCCTGATCTATTTGAATGCAGCCTTGTGTTCCTCCATACATGATCAATAATTGTCCTGTACTTTACAAAGGTAATTAGCTAAACATGACCAAACCTGCCCCCCACCCGTGGTGAGTGTGCACCAGTTAAGCAGTGACTGAAATAGTTTGTGTTTGTGTAGCTCTGGGAAAGCGGTGTATGTGTTGATTTGTTTTCCGGTGCAGGATATCGATGGCGCTGCGTGTGCTGCTCTGATAGTTTGGGGAAGAGAGGGCACAGGAGAGAATCCCGAGAGACAGAACACAGAGTGAAACCCTGGCTCTTAACAGTGCTGGTAGTATCTGCTAACATATTAAAGGCAGAGCACAGATAATAAAAGGAGAAGATGCTTATCTAATCTTACAATCCTGTATTTTTCTCCTCTTGTGACCATCGCTCCCCAAAGCAGAGCCAACAGTTCTGTCTAATGTGTTTTTCGAGTATGGCCTTATAAAGTCACATTGTTTCCAGGTTATACATTTATGAGAAAGCAGATTACATCTAATTTATTTCAGCTTAATATCTGTGTTCCCTCCATCTGCTTTCTGGCTGTAGAACACGCTTCCTAACTCTTCCAGCAGAAGTAGCTTGTGAAGGAGTATATCTGTGTGGTTTTCTTTGGCACTGACAATTTTGTGTACAAAGCCCGAAGCAGAAAGCACTTTGATGACCTTTCTCTGCCCTCTGCTCTGGCCAGTGTCAGCGATGGGATTTATGTCATCAAAACTGGGAAGTTTGGATCATATTCTGCCATGTACCTTGTAAACTGATTCTTCGGGATTTAGAACCGATCGCAAAATTATTTATTAGTAATGAGAAACTGGATCCATGTTTACCTACCCCGTCCTCTCTTCCCATTGCCTCTGGCGTGGCGTGGTGGGTTTTAATGACAGCCGCAGCCCGTCCTGGAGGTGACTGCACCCTGAGGTTGCCCGATCGGGTGTTGTTGAGAAGCACTTTGGAATTCTGTTTGGATGAAAGCTTTGTCAGTTCATTGAATTTTATTTCATTTTCCCTTACTCGGTATATCAAACTCTTGAAGGAATATTCTCTTAAGGATTTGTAGTACATGATTTATATGGTTTATAGATATGGTTGGACATCCTATTTGTTACTGATACTTTATTGATGAGAGGCATTTGGTTGCTATTTAGAGATGAATTCTGATGGATTGTTTTAAACGTTTCAACTTCGTATGCACACTCATTTTGGAAGCAAGAAGAAAATCTGAATAAAAAAAAATAAGTTGGCACTGATTTGCTGAAACTAATCTTTCAAAACAACCCAATTTTTGTATGCTTAGAGTCTGAAGAGTGATTTTCCATAGAAATATAAAAAATCTAACCATACATGAAAATCCATTCACTGCAGGTTGCAATCTATTTCTGAAGATTTTGCTGAAAGCATTCCTAGTTTAAACCCTTCAGTATTTCTTTATTTCACTATACCATCCTTTCAAGAGCTACAGATGTTTCGGGAATTGGATAATATACCGTTTTTTTGTAGCTTATGCATACAGAATAAGAAATGCTAATGCAACCTGTAAATACTTCAACATACTAATAAAACATTTGTAGTCTAGTGAATATTATGATGCAGTATATTACCCTTGGCTCTCTGCAGTATATCTAAAATATCATAGATGAGGCTTGTCATTATAAATTGAATGTGTTCCTTAATGCACCACTGCTGCTGCTATTTCTTGTATTTAACTGTTTGTACACTAGCAAGAGACTTTTATTACAGGCAAGAAAATGAAACTACACAAAGTACCCTCCTCAAGATAGAGGGATTCAGTTCTCTTATCCAATAACCAGACTTTTTCTTTTTGAAATTGAAAAAGGATGATCTGTGTTTTTTAGGGAAGCAGCAATTTCATTTAATTTTCATTTCCATGTGTTAAGAGTGTGTTTCGTCCTGATGTTGGAATAAGACTAGTCTAAAAATAATAAATAGTTACAAAACTTGTATCTTTCTGTGCCTTAAAGAGAAAGCACTGTTTATCGCCTTGTTTCTTTAATTATTTTGTCCTTTTTTCAGAAAATTCAAGAAGCTTCTGAACCTCTGAAGTCCCTTCTTCCATGAAGACATCACGCCCAACATGGAAGCTCCTTAAAGGAAAGGAAACCAGGAATACCAAGTTTACCAACGTTTACAGTATTTGCACTGCAAGAAACGGTTTTTGAAACCAGCGCTTGTCTCTGGCGATGGCCCAGTGTCTATTTGTACCATTTGTTTGTTTGTCTTCCACTATTATAATACTGTACCACTAAGCATTAGCCTAGCCTAGCCTGGTGTATTGATATTGCAACTCCCTCTCTTTTTTTGTTTCAAGGTCTGTGTGTATTACCTGATTTGTTATGTTGGGCACGCTTCATTATGTTATCATTGACCCAGGGATGAGCTGATAGCGCAGGAGCGAATGATAACTAGACTCTGGTTTCATTAGACATTCATTTTCATTACCCGACCCAGAATGCAATGTCACCTGTGCAGACGCAATGCAATATGAACAGGAGTTTGCATTTTCAATATAACCATGCTGGGTTTTTTTCACATTTGTTTGATGCTTTGATCTGAAATTGGGGTTTTGTGGCGTTGTCTGCTGTGTGGTGAGATGCTGCTGTGGGTATGTTATTAAAAATAAGCATGATTTAACAGATTGGGAACGGAGGAGTTGCAGCATGAAATTCAGATTAGGAAAGTCGCTTTTTTTCTGAATGGTTTTAGGGGGGAGGGCGCTCTGATCAGATCTCCTTCTATAGACCCCAGAGCACTGAGGTGTTACTGTAATCTGTTCTTTATTAAAGATGTAATACAGGAATATTTTCACAGCAATTCCAGATTTAACACACCTCACAGAATTCACATTTACCAGAAAGATGGATTTAAAATCGATAATATAGATGGCCTGCAAGTATATTAAATCCAAGAAAGTCCTATGTACAGTAAAATACATCCATCCTGAACAATGAGAAGCTCCTACTTCAATCAAATCTCTGGCTTAATCCTCGCAAAACTAGAATTATAAATAGACCTTTATGAAAGTAAATCTTTATCTGCCATGAAAATAATCCTCCTTGGAGGTGATGGTATGCATCTGAAGCATGACATATAAAGGTCAATAATTAGACCAGAGCTGGACACGAGCGAGAGGGAATCAGTTTCCATACATCTCCTTTAAGACAGGCGTTCAAGTTTTTATACACAGCAGCACTTTACTGACACTCCTGACAGGGGCTGTGTCTTTTAACAGCATGGCCTCACAGGTTTTTGTTTTTCTTAGGTTTGTCTATCTTTCTATGTATACTCTATCCACTCATGCGTTAACTGTCTTGTCCCGTCTCCCCAAAGTAGTGTAAATCAATCGTTCGACTTCAAAACTGTACCGTTATTTATTGATTCTGGCACCAAGACCCTTAATCGCTGTCTTTATAGCGCCACTTAGGGGTTCCCATGCACATTTATGAAGCTGAAATTGAGAAAGGTTATATAGCTAATGGCTTGTTTTGTTTTCTGCTGGTTTCTCTTCATAATCCCAGGCCAAAGACAAGAGTATTTTAGGGTATCAAAGGGCTGGAGGCCTGTGGAGTAATCTTGGAGATATTTTAAACTCCCGCTGTTAATGAGGTGCTTTACGATTGTAATCCTGCTGTAACATTTAAGGGTAGAAGGGTGTTCTCCAAAATGGTATTATGAATTGTTTCTTGTTTCCTTACTGTGTATTATTTGCATGTACAGTAAATAAAAGCATCATTCCAAAATATGCTGGATTGAGTAGATATTAGAGCACCGATTGCTTTTCAACACTTGACACCCTCCCTTCTCTGAGGGGAAAAAGTGGTTTTGTTGTTTTTCACCAATTTAATTGTTCACTAATACAGGTTACCTTTCTCAACCAAGGTGAGCTCCATTAGGGTCCATCCCAACCGCCCCATGTTCTCACCCGAGCCCAACATCACCGCGTTCCTCCTCTTCCGCTTGGTAATGACAGCCCACACAAAGCAGATCCGAGCCACTTAAAACAAACCCCTGTTTAGTTTACCCATCTGCGACAGCTGCTTCCTTATTTAGGCAACTCTGAAGTAAACAATGCCTTCAGAGGATAGACCGCTTGCCGGGGAAATCGGCACATGCGCCGGCAGCAGCCAATCGGGACAGGACTTCAGCTGTCACCCAATCCTTATTATACTTGAACTAGATAAGTGGATCTGCATGCAGCTGGGGTCTTCGATGCCGGCCTTGGCCACGGACCGAGACAGCTGTGCAACGGACTCCCACCGGGGAGGACTGGAAGATTAAGCTCTGTTCATTTTCATGGGTGGCATAATTGTGTCACCCCTCCCATACGATTTGAAAGCACCGTGCCATTTCCTCAAGAGAATGATTCCGGCTCAAGCCAGCGCCACGGAAAATGTCAACTGGGGAGCTAGTTAGGCGAGAGGCTCGGTCCTGCAGAGCCTTTCAGACGACTGACTCCGGCAGTTGTTGGAGACGTGCACTTAGCAAGCGGGAGAGAAATCCACAGGGCTGCTCTACAGCCAGCTGGAAGTTTTTGTTGGAGATGCATATAAATAGGGACGTTTTTCCGTTGTATTTTTTTGCAAATGCATTTACACTGAATTGTGCATGCTGGGTAGAAGAAGTTGTGCACTCTCAGAAATGCTTCTTGAGGTGTTAAAATATGTACACTGGTTTCAGTTAAGGTGAATGAAGTCAATAATATTTAAGGTGCAATCCATTCTGTTGCATCTTAACTACAGTTGGCCAGTCCTTAGAGTCTAAGGGAATGAGGAATCGCCCAAAATCGCAGTTACGCAGTAGTGTGAATTCACCTCTGACTCAAAAATACAAGCTTTCAAAATGCCTCGTAGTGGGGATTAGAGCCAGCAATCAAAAGCAAATATTACCAGATTGTGCAGAGGAGAGACCCGTGAATCACTTCCTCTTGCTGATTAAAAGCGACAGTTGAAACCGAGAGTGAGCGGATGAGTAGAACCCTACTTCCACAGCCCCCTTAACGACTGGGCTGGTTTCACATCCCCATTGACACTATCTATAAAAAAAAAGAGAAAGCAGACAGCGCTCCAATTTCCCTTCAGGGTTTCATCCTGCAAGGCGTCTACCCACCAATTAAACGGTGCGTGTTGATTTTGGACGCCCACGCTGCGGCGGAATGTAAATTTAGGTTAATAAAATAGCAACCTGCAGCAGACCATAATAGACTGTGCAGGTGGCTTGGATCTTTTACCAGCGCAGCTTGGTGTCCCTTCTCAGCTCGGCAGCTCTTCACACCATATTTCCGCTTTGCGTTGAGTAACTGAACACCCAAATTTGAAGGACTCATCAATAGCTGCTCTCAGAGAAAATTGCTTTTTTGTTCCCCTATTGAGAATGGAAAATGTAAGCCTTCACTGTTTTTGCATTGTGTTGCTTAAACATTCAAGAGGCTTTTCTGGTATTACAGTAAAGGTTACAGATCTTTCTTGGGAATTTAAAGCCATTTATCAGCCAAAGACACCTTATAACTCGTCTGTGATTCTCTCTGCAGGATCAAACTTGTTGTAATGGCAGCTAAATGTCACGTTTTGTTTTTTTAGTGCACAACTTAGCAGTGCGAACATGCAGTGGAGAGCATAAACCATCCATACATTTCCAATCTTAAAACATGACATTTGTTGGCTATACGTTAACTGGGTAGAAAAATAATAACCTTCAACATAACACCTAGTCACACTGCTGCACAGCCAGGGCAAAGGAAAGAGCCGAGTCATTCATTACGATGGGATTAAGAAGTGCTTCTAAATGTTAGAAAATGCTAATGTGACACCCGTTCCTGTACCAAGGATGATGCCTGGACTCCTGAATAACCCAGACTCGACCCTCCCAGAAAGCATAGAAAAAATAACCGCAGTTTGTAAGAAGGCTTTTTTCACAACATTTAATTTTTGGACATTACCATAGCTATATGTAACTTTGAGGACAAGTTTTGGTACAGAATAATACATTTATTTCTTTATTCATTTATTCTGTTGGGTTTTGCTTTATGCCAGTACATTTGTTTGGTCCAATAACATGTTTTAAAGTAGTGGTTGTTCTCTCCTTTACTGTACCTATATTGAGAATGTAAAACATACAACACATGCACAGTCATTCACCTGTTAACAGCTGGATAAGACAACAGTCAGACAGACCAATATTATTGTTGTTCTGTTTCGTTTCTTTTTTTGTGGTCGTTTCGGTTTTTTGTTTACACTCATTTCTCTAATAAGGCTATATTACAGCTATGCACCAAATGGTCAACACTGCTGTTCTAAATGTAAAGCACCATATTTACATCTGTATTTACAGACCTTTTCTTTTGAAAACAAACAAAAATACACAGGGATTTTTGTTAAAGGTGCCATCCAAGGGCTGTACATGTCAAAATATAAAACAAAAAAATATATATATTTACAGATAGCTGCAACATATAGCTTATTGCCAATGCCCTTTCAAAATGTTTATTCCCTATTTGTTTTAGTTTTTATTAGATTTTTTTTTTTTTTTTTAAGTCAGATTCACTAAAGCTGCGAGTCACCCATTATTCTCCGGTTGCAAACAAACCTCAACAAACAACGGATCGATGCCTTTTCACTGAAAGGTCAGACCCTTCACACCCAGGTTCATCTTTGAGGCTATTTGAGGTTACACTGCACGTAACCACCTTATAATTAGAGACCATGTTATTGTAGGACACTGAAACAGTCTGCCAGTGATCGATTCGGTACAGTTTGCACCCCACACTGACGGAGGGCCCAGTGGGACAGAGCATTACAAAGCAGTCGTCACCAAACAAAGAATGGATTTTAAGTTACTTACACAGCATCACACCATAAAAGTATTGAGAAATACTGTATTATAAAAACAAAGAACAACATCAACAAATAAAAATGGTGCAAATGACTGGAATAAAAAGACTAAAAGAAATCAAATGGGGGAAGTTGAAAGAACACACAGTGTATTATTTCTCTATATATCCAGATTGGTCCTAGTTGACAGGAGCAGGGCTAAAGAGGCTATAGATCCCTACATAAGACTGTGCCTTACCAGTACATCAACACTGAGAAAGCAAGCAGTGTGTCTATATGTTCCCATTTTACTTGGTTCGCTTAAAATGGATTGATCTGGAAACCCCTAGTGGCTTCCAGACAGGAAAGACAATCCGGTGTCAGTTTTTTCTTTCCCCAATATTAAAAAAGGTTTGGGTTGATAAGTGTCCTTCTACAAACAATGAGAGTGAACAGAGCTACGATGAACGGAGTGAAACGGAGGCAAGGCTTTCCAAACAAGGGCACCAAGCAATCATCCGATCCCCCTAATGGTGTGAAGATCTCACTGTGAGAAGAGCCAAAGTGTTCCTGAGATAAATTAGTACAACCTACTCAAAACGTCAGTTTTGTTCAAACCAAGCAGACACCCGAGGATGCATGATTTTCATAGTGGCTTCTATACCCCCTCCCCAAATAAACTCTGGATTAGTGGCCTTACACACACGCCCTACCTCCCTGCAGATACAGATATCTAGAGAGAACTTTTGTTTCCTCCCTTGGCCTTGCTCGACCTCTTTCTCTCAAAGCATTGCTCCTTAAAATCCAAGCACATGGACATCAATCAAGAGTGTCTATGGGTTTACCATTCAATCTCACTGGGCCTTTTTTGCTACATTATCCAAGTCTGTCTTCCAGAGAAATATCCGCTGTGTGAGATCAAACGTCAGACCCGCTGAACTACATCAAAGTAGTTGCTACTGTTGTGGTTTTGCAGAAGGTGGCTTTTAGCACACAAAGAAAAGCAGCGACCCGCAGCCCACAGCGACACACCAGGAGAGCAGTGTCAGGAGAGGAAGGGATTTCAAAAGATGTATGGTTTAAAAGTGGGGGGGAGGATTTCTTGTTTTAGTCATATAAATTCAGAATACAATAAAAATAAATTTAAAATGAGTTTCCAATGTTTCCAGCTTGATTCTCTCTTTACGATAAGACTGAATAAATTCAATTTGAATTGCACGATTGGTAATATCTCATACATCTCATAAAACAGTAGTCTACACCGCGGACCTTTAGCTCTTATCTGTTCGGATTGATAACAGGTATGTTGATACCTTACGACTGTGATTACCGTAAGATTTCGAACAGCCGACACAGACGTTATTTCCAATTCTCTATCGTGACGAATGCATTTTCTTTTAAAAAACCATCAAATAAAACAAACCTAAAGCACACTAAAATACAACTCTGCATTCCCACAAACAACGTCTGCAAAAAATCTGGAATTCTCCACCACAGTGAGGATACCCTGTCTAGTTATATGAAATAAAGGCAGACTATTTGACCCAGTTAATTTGAGTTTTTATTTGGTTACCTGTTGGCTTTAGCACGACATTGGAGATTGATGCTACTTCGTAAAATGGAAAAATAAAAACAAGTAA
The DNA here is from genome assembly GCF_036373705.1 of Amia ocellicauda. Taxonomy (NCBI): domain Eukaryota; kingdom Metazoa; phylum Chordata; class Actinopteri; order Amiiformes; family Amiidae; genus Amia; species Amia ocellicauda. Next base: position 9,756,457 of record NC_089867.1, on the reverse strand, counting down.
ATAAGGCTTGGATTGTAAGGTAGCTATCACTGTAAGCCCTGAATTTCATATAAACTGTGATCTACTGTGAATGAATTTACACTGAATCCAATATTTTTTGATGGGGGGGAGGGGGTTATTCGGGATTTTCACATTAAAAAGCAAACTTTAATTTCAAGATTTAAAACAAAGATTGTCTGTGTGCAATTTCAAGTAACAGCACCTTTTCAGACTTAAGTCTCACCTGTATTTTAGTTTAGAGGTGTGTAGTTTTCAATATTGGTCATCGGTGCGAAAACGAGAAGTTAAGACTAAACAGTGTTGGGGCTCAAATTGAGATTAAGATTCCGGATGTTCAGTGCATCTGTTTGTCTTTGAATATCTGGTGCCCTTTTCAGAGCTTTTTCAAGGTTACTCTTTTATTGCTTTGGTTCTCGATCATAAACTGCACTGCCAACCATATACATTCCACCGATAATGGACTGCCCTTCCAGGCCTCGGTTAGATTAGCATCTCCGCAAGCCTAAGTGCTCCTCAAGAAGCTTGCAGCTGCCTCTCGGATTTTCCATTTCAAGTGTGGTCATTTTTTTTCTTCCGGATTTCGTTCAGTTTTACAACTCGGGTTAATTGAATTCTAGACCCAGATCCCATCCTGTTCGATGTTCTGCGCAGAAGGAGGAAAATGAAAAAAAAAACTAAACAAAAACAAAACAAAAAAGGTCTTAAAAAAATAAAAAATAAAAAAAAAAAAACGGATAAGCTAAAAAAATAAAAATAAAAAAAAGCTAGCAGCATGCACTTCTTCATGCATTGTCAACCGACTAAGGAAACTTAAAATTCACAATAAATAACTCTCAAAGTGTCTGAAAAATATTAAGACAGCAGAAGAGGGGTGTGTACAGAGATTATTCACAGCTACTGGAAGAATGGTATTGTCAAGTAAGAATATGCTACAGGTGTGAGGAGAGAGGGGCGGCCGCCATCATATGACTTGACAGCAGCTGGTCTGACTGGAGGTGCAGAGCAGCCCTTCCTTGGCGTTGCGCTGGATGTTCACAGAGATGGTCTTTTCACACAGAGGTAGCTGCAGAACATTGTTTTTCAGGTTCATGTTGTTCTCCTTGGCCAAGTCCAGCTCGTTGAGGGTGGCTGCCGTCGGGTCGGGGAAGGCCTTGGGGAGGCCCAGGCCGGAGCTGAGGGCCGTGCTAAGGGGCAGCGGGGCCTTGTCCAGGCTGCCGTTGGAGCCGATGCACATCTTCCACGAGGACTTCTCCTGGACTTTGACGCTGGAGAAGGTCAGGTTGTTCTGGGGGTCGATGATGTACTTGCCCACGCCCCCGCCGTTCCCCACGCCGCCCACGCCCAGGTGGAACTGGGAGCTCAAGCAGAGGCCCATGAGCTTCAGGCTCTCCACCAGCTCTCCCGCAGTCTTGGCTGAGGGGGACGAGTGTGAGCAGCTTCGGGTGGAGCCTGAAGTGTTATTGGTGCTGCCGTTAGAGCTGCTGGAAGGACTGCCTTCTCCTTTATTTCCTCCACCCCCTCCCCCACCCCCACCTCCGCCACCACCCCCTCCACCTCCGCCCCCACCTCCTCCAGGCGGACTTCCTCTGTCCGGACCAGGGTTGCCCTCTCCCGGAGGCTTGCTCTGCCCACCTCCTCCACTCCCGCCTCCGTTCCCGCCCGGGTTGCCCGGCGGCCCCTCACTGCTGTCCCTGCGGTTCCATGAGTAGGCGAACCCCGTCTCCTTGTCCAACCGACGGCGGTGGCTCTCCGAGTCGTCATCGCTGGTCTCCGAGCTGCTGCAGCTGGAGCCCCGGCCCTGGCTTTTCCGGCGGTGGTAGCGTTTGTGCACGGTGCCCGGCGAGGCGATGTTCATCTTCAGCCGGCTCAGCTTGGGCGGCAGGCTCTCATCCATGTCGAAGTCGTCGTCCGACTCGCCCTCCTCCTCGAAGATCTGGTTGAGCACCGGGGCGCTCTTGCGAGATGTCAGCCGGTTGGTGATGGAGGGCTTGCGCCGCAGCACCACCTGGGTGGGCAGCAGTGACGGCCGCGGCTCTTCCTCCTCCTCCTCCTCGTCCTCCTCCACCCTGAACAGACACGTGCGGTTCTTGCTGGCAGCCGCAGCGGCCGCGCCCGGTTTCAGGGAGCTGGTGGCGGTGAGAGAAGGAGGCAGCAGGGACGAGCAGCTCGGGGGGGCCAGGGACAGAAGAGACGAGTCCGTGAGATCCTCCCGCCGCCCCAGCTCCAGCAGCCCTTTGCTCCGATGCCCATTGAGCAGGTTCTCCGCACTACGAGCCGGAGACTGGGGGCCCCCGGCGTGGGAGATGGAGGAAGCTGCCAGACTGTCCTCAATGTCCTGGTGCATGTCGATCTTCGTAGGCCACGACTGCCTATAGGAGGAGAAGACACAGAAAAGACAGTGAACAAGAGAAACAAACAAATCTCACTATTCAAGAACGTGATCTTAAATTTGTTCTGATAATAAATAAGGTATTTATAAAACAATTTTAACACCAGAAGCCTCACTTAAAAACCATATGACAAGGATCACAAGAACAAATCTATAGCTGTGGAAAAAAGATAGTCAGTGATAAAATGTGTGAAAGGTAGAAACAGCCTGGAGCCGTTGGATGGGAACAACCCAAAGGTACACTTAAATCTATACAAGTGCTTAGAAAACTACAGCTAAGCATCATAAAGCAGCAGTAGATTCTAAGGTCTGTAAATATCTGAAAGGGTATTATGATATCATTTTCTTCTTAAAAGAGGTGTACAGAGAATGCAGGGAGAGTAAGAGCATTAATAAGGAAATAAATAAATGCAATTAATGGGGTCAACCTGCACCTTTGGAAAAAAACCTACTAAAATTACAAGGCAAATACCTAAATCCAAATAAATGTTCCCACACTAATGAGCTGAAGGGAACTGCACAATTAGCTTTTAATTCCTAAACTGAACATGCATACAAGTTAACAAGTGTTATGCAATTAGCCTTTACATTGAACTTCATGCATTGTAAATTAATACCACCCCAGTGGCGACAGTGTAAAATGAGCTGCAATGAGACAAATAAAAGTATTTGTAATATTTGTTAGCTTTTGATTTATTTATTTGAACTAGATGCTCATTTTCAATTGTTCAGACCACAGTAGAAATGGTTGTTGTGGAATTGCAGAAAATAAATGTAAAAATCATCAGGAGACCCTCATTCTATCAGCCCTGCACAAACAGGCCAAATCATAATGGGACTGCTGACTGAATTAATCTAGCGCTTCCATTATAACCACCCGTTTCCTTGGACCAGCACAATAGCTGTCACATTGCCGGCTTTGTCCTGCTGCTATCCAAATTAATTCAGCCAGACTTTACAGCTTAGCAGCTTGCGTATTTTGAACAAAAAGCCCATAAAAGCATGACACAATCCTTTTTATTTACACATCCTTTCCAATCCCAAAAAGGATCCAATTGTAGAACCTATAAATGCTTAAATTTAAAGCTAAATTAGACTGAAAGGCGAGCATCTATTATTGTGTGTGTGAAAATAAAGCCTGCAGCGCGACATTGCGATTCACATGCGTTCAGAGCACCATCATGTTACGCAAGTCCTGTCTGCATGCGGAGCCTATCAATGAGGTCCTGTACGCAAGGGTTGAAAACCACGCACCCTTTTTTCCCTCTCTTCCATTTTATTATAAATTTAATTAAGGAGAGTGAAAGAGCCACCATCGATGTACAGATTGAGGCTCATAAACAGCACTCGCCCATTAACCGGCAAGACTTGTTGAAGTATGTGTGTATAAATGCTTACGTCAGGATGACAGAGACATTAATAAGTCATTTCATTAAACTGTGTGTCCCAAGGCTGCCCTTGACATCACGCAAAATGCAAATAATCAGTGAACTATAGACTTGAATGTGAAATTGCCTCCGTCTCAGACCACTCCCAAGACTGGTAGACTGTCAGACTCATGGCTAATCTATTGCTATTGTGGATCTCGTGAACTGTTAAAGGTTCATTTTCAACAGACATGATTTATGTCACATCTCCTACCAAGTGAAAGGCATTTATTCGGATCATGCTTCTTCAGCCACTGATGATCCACTGGCTTTTGGACCCATTCTATTTCCTGAGTGGGTTAATAGGGGAAACGGTGTGGAATTTAAAAATTGAAATCTTGTAGAAAAGGAGGGGCACACAAGCCTGCAGACTCTGTTTAAGTCGAATAATGTCAGTCTGGAGCTGACCTGAAACATCCTACAAGAAGACTGAATGCCTAAACCCATTCAAGAATAGGGATCTGAGCAACGTAGATTCAATTAGGGCCTGGGGCCACCTTGATCAGAGGCCATGCACAACCCTAGTTCTCCCCCAGAAGGAAAAAAGTAGCTTTGCATCTCAAGACATCAGTCCGTCTCACTCTCTCAGGGCTGAGCTGCCTTTCTTTCCTGCTGTCAAAGTGTGCCGGAGAACAGTTGGGGGGGCAAAAAAAATAAAATGAAAAAAAGTCCTTGCCTTGCAAATTCACACCAACAACAAATCAACAAACCAAAAAGCTGTTGAGAATTGAATGGATTTCACAGCTTTTTCAGCGCTTTCACTCAATTGTTCCCCTTGTATTTGATGGGAGTTCGTGTTGAATTGCCCTATTTGCTACTGTGCAAGTCTGAGAGCTGTCCTGGAAGTCCCTCGGGAGTCTGTCTCTCTCAGCACAATGAAAGTCTTCATGCAGCGTAAACAAAATGTGCTGCCATTAACGCACAAACCATCAGAATTTTGTGTTTCGTTCAGTAAAATAACATGGGTAATATACTGAAGGAATTACTAATCCTACAAATCCAGACATTGTGTAATAGTGTATATTTTCATACAGGAATTACATTTAATTACTGCACACACTGTATTAATAAAGCCATGTTGGTTAATGAGAAGTGCATTTACACTCGTTTTCTAATTTGGACTGATTTTGACGGTGGCAAGAAGAAGTGTGAAAGTCTGTTGGATCAGTTGAGCTTCCATGCACAGAAATTCAAGGTTTCCACATGTATCGCCCACTGCAATAAAAGTAATGATATAGTTATGTATGAAGGAGTCATTAACTCAAATCTAAATCGGTGCCTCTCTTTTGAAGTATCTTATCGCTGCTCTTTGGGACTGGGCAAGTGGGATACAAGGATCAAGTGGAAAGGGGAGGCACTTCTAAATCATATTTGTCTGCTCAGTTTGTCAAGGAAGGCTGTTTCCTTCTACCAATGCCTGCATGGTGCTCGATCTTCCTGAAGCGGCAGAACATACCTGAACTGGGCTTTGATATTGCTGGGGCTGGAGGAGCGGTTCTGGATCTCCTTCTCCTGCTTCTCTCTCAGGATCCTCTCGGCCAGTAGGAAGTAGGTGGCAGTGATGTGATTGTACTTGTTCGTTTCCAAAGCCCTCAGGAGAGAAAGGAGGGTAGAGCCATTAATGACAGGTGGTTTCTCAATAATTTAGAATATCCCAACTACAGGGACAGTCTGCTTGGCGGCCTTTGCAGCAAGTCACTGTTTATCACATCACCTTCCAACCCACCAACAATGCTTACAGTCCTTAACAAATCTCAAGAGACCATACAAGGCAAGTGTCCAAAAGCCACAAGGGGGAAAACCTTTCCTTCCTCTCGAATTATATAAGTGAACAAACAGAGCTGTTTCTCAAGTGTTCAAGTTTTGTTGTGATAAAAAAAAAGACTCCTAGGTGTTGAAGAGAATCATTTCTAACAGTTTCTCAGAACCAACTGTTAATCTAACAATCCAAATTTACTCTTGTGAAGATTTCTCTCAGGTGTGACAAACTTAATATGACAAAAAGGTGGCAATACTACCAGCAATGTCTATAAAGCTCAATTCAACAGGATACTGCTGAGAAAGTGTTAAGAACATGTTTTCCACTTTTACTTGGGGTCTGAAAGAAACTATCAGTCACAGAACAATTAGACCCAGTTTGTTTTAATTTGACTCTCCTTTGCTGCCTCAGTGAGGAATCTTACTTCCAGTGACAGAGAAATACAGTCACCCCAGAGAATAAATGACCATGGCCAAATAACAGGAAATGGTCCAGAAAAGAACATCCTTCACCAATGGGCTTTTATTTCCGCCTTATCTAGTTTGGAAAGTCTCATCAGAATTACTCTAACTCTGTAAGTTAGCATGCCAAACTGACAATGATAAAAAGGAGCAATGCTGCAGACAGACAAGACCGATGAAAAAGAAAAAGTAAAGAAAATAATAAAGTTAAGAATAATATTAATACTGGTTGAAGTGTGTTCCCAGGTGTTGGGTCCTTACTCGATAATGGTTTCCCGGTCTGCAATGTCTCCCAGGACCATGCGCTGGATGATGCTGTTGTGCTCCTCCTCCGAGAGGTTCTTGTGGGACACCAAGGGGATGTTGTACTTGGTGGCGGGCGATGGGTCCACCCCCTGCAACCAGGCGTGGTTCTCAATCTCGTCCAGGGAGGCTCTCCGCTTGGGGTCTCGCTGCAGCATCCGGTTGATCAGACTGAAGACGGGGGAGAAGAACAGCGTCACACTCCAGAATTTACCTGGGCCTTAGTGTCGAGCCCTAAACTGCCCCTTACTGTTGTTCAGCTGCTACTGAAGGCACAACTGTTTAGATTACACCTGTAGATCATCCTACCTTGACTGAAAATGATGTTGGCATCTGCGAAATAATAACACCACCACCTAGACCATAACCTTGTCCCTAGCCTTTGCCCTAACTCGACTCCTGCAATAGCATGGATGTGAACCGCCTAACAGGAGTACTGGACATTTCAATACTCCTGGAGTGTTTTACACCAACAGATGGGCAACCTACATTTCAGCTGCCCACTGGGATGTCAAACTGACAGTGCCAGTGCATCGGCATGTTTACACACCAGCTCCCACCGAGAAGAGTAACTAGAGCAGGTGAGCCCCCGTGCGAAAAGACCACCCCATGGTTCACATACTTTGAAGCAGCGCTGTAGATGATGGTCGGCCCAATACGCCGATAGTATACAAACACGATTTTTACCGTATGATTACAGAGTGTTTCCATGTGCCGTCAAACAGGACAATTCCTCTGTGATTCGTGCACAGTATTCAGTATGACAGAGTCCTCACTATTTGCTGGCACTAATCACACACTACTGCAATCTCTCCATCTTGGTTTATTTTTAAACTAGAAATACAGCTATACTGGTGCACAAAGACCCTGTGATTTACTGCACTGTCTACAAGAAGCTTCTTGTAGATCCTTTTTCTAAAATAACATTACAGATATGACAAAAGATACTAACCAGTGGAGGCATATTTAGTACTTTAGTCTAGCTTATGAATCTGTATCAAAAGTTATTGACTATTAATTGGCATGTAGGTCTAAAGTCTATGTAAGATGATGGCCATCTATATTGTAATTCCAGGTAGTTTATATTGAGATGTTTATAATATGGCTGAAGGTCTCCAAGATGCCAAAGTCGCTTAAGGGCCACCCTGAGTTGACTAATTTAACTTATTATTCACATAATTGGTCCTAATAACCATCTTTCTCAGTCTTTAGAGAGTGATAGATTAGAGAAATAAAGGATATTGTTCCAAGGCAAGATTGTAATGCATCCATACAAAAACCCCTCCTTTAATTTAGCTAGAGCACAACCGGTAGGTGCAAGGAGAACCTTATAGAGATGAGGGCTGTGATCTAAATGAAATTTCATTAATGTTTACACCTTCCTAAATAAAATATTCATGGTCTGCAAAGAGCCTTTCATTTCCAAGCTAAAGAAAAAGACAATCCACCAATCCCTGTGGATAAAAGCATTTCTAATGTATTTTTTTCTTTCTAGTGAAAGCTCTCACAGTCTCAGAGATGTCACCGATTCACAGAGTGCAACTGGATGTTTTCTATCAGTTTACTTGACAGGAGTATTCATCTCTGGAGAAAAACTTAAACTGTTTGTGACTTCCATGGTTTAATAAGATGGCTCTAGAGAGAGAGAGCTCCCGTGGATCAGAGGAAACCTTGACGACGTTTAGAGAGGATGCATTAAAAAACCTTTTTCCTGGAGAGATTACATTTCTGCTTAGTACTGAAACTTCAGAATAAAAAATGATGCAGCAGGGTGTGTGTGTGTGCGCGTGTGTGTGTTTGTGTGCATGCATTGCGTGCAAGTGTGAGTGAAAGTGTGAGTGGGGGGATGATGATTAGGAAGGATTTACAAGTTGCCATAGACAGGACAGTACAGGTGAGACGCAGCCATCTTGTTGAGTTCCTAGTTTCAGACAGTCTTGGCATTCTTGATTTTGTTTTATCTGACCTTAACTGAAGTTAATCTTGTAGTTTGCCTTAATTTAAGTCAATTCAGTACAGCTGCTGAGTTGGTGAAAGTAAATAGGTTGAAGGAAAGGTGATTTAGTCAAGGACTAGCACGATTTCAGTGAAGTGAGTTGTGCCAGGTGGATCCAGTTGGAGCCAGTTAGGTGTGAACTGGGGGCAGGTAGACAAAACGGTACTTAAAGCTGCTATTGACAAAAAAAAGTTCTGCAAGACAAATTTAGTTAGGAAAGAAACTAACAAACAGAACCTCCACAATAGTTTATCCGAAATACTTCGGACAGGTTAGACAGTTTAACACATGGTTGAAATCTTGGTGTAGGTAAGAGGCTTTTAGATGTATGGTGCATTGGTCTTTCTTCTGAGTTAGATGGGACCTGAACAAACTGGATGGTTTACATCTACACAGAAGGGGGGCTAATGCATTGGGAGAGCGTATGTGCAGAGTAATTGAGAATCTTTTAAACTAGGGACCAGGGGGGCAGGGAGCTCTGACAATGGGAGATGTTCCACTAAAGAAAGAAAAAAAGGGAAACTGCTAGTAGGAAAGTCCTGAAATGTTTGTACCTCAATGCCAGGAGTATAAGGAACAAGATGTTAGACCTAGAAGCCACAGTGCTGGCGTATGACTATGATGTTGTAGGAGTGACAGAAACATGGCTTACAGAAAATGATGTGGATGAATACAAGTTGAAAGGATACACACAGTTTAGGAGGGACAGGCAAAATCGAAGAGGTAGTGGGGTAGCATTATATGTCAAAAATGAAATTACATAAAATTTAAGTTTCACACCAAAGACTGATCCTCAAATTGGAAGCTGTAGGCATTCAGGTTAATGTAAGTAGATGGATTATGAACTGGTTGACATATAGGAAACAGAGGGAGTCGCTTCTAACTGGAGTGAGGTTGTTAGTGGAGTTCCACAGGGATCAGTACTAGGGCCTGTGCTTTTTCTAATCTACAGTGGCAAGAACAAGTTTGTGAACCTGGATTTCTGCATAAATTGGTCATAAAATGTGATCTGATCTTCATCTAAGTCACAACAACAGACAAACACAGTCTGCTTAAACTAATACCACACAAACAATTATATGTTTTCATGTTTTTATTGAACACACCGTGTAAATATTCACAGTGCAGGGTGGAAAAAGTATGTGAACCCCTAGGCTAATGACTTCTCCAAAAGCTAATTAGAGTCAGGAGTCAGCTAACCTGGAGTCCAATCAATGAGACGAGATTGGAGGTGTTGGTTAGAGCTGCCCTGCCCTATAAAAAACACACAAACATTTTGAACTTGCTATTCTCAAGAAGCATTGCCTGATGTGAACCATGCCTCAAACAAAAGAGCTCTCAGAAGACTTAAGATTAGGAATTGTTGACTTGCATAAAGCTGGAAAGGGTTACAAAAGTATCTCTAAAAGCCTTGATGTTCATCAGTCCACGGTAAGACAAATTGTTTATAAATGGAGAAAGTTCAGCACTGTTGCTACTCTCCCTAGGAGTGGCCATCCTGCAAAGATGACTGAAAGAGCACAGCGCAGAATGCTCAATGAGGTTAAGAAGAATCCTAGAGTGTCAGCTAAAGACTTACAGAAATCTCTGGAACATGCTAACATGCTCTGTTGATGAGTCTATGATACGTAAAACACTAAACAAGAATGGAGTTCATGGGAGGACACCACGGAGGAAGCCACTGCTGTCCAAAAAAAACATTGCTGCACGTCTGAAGCTTGCAAAAGAGCACCTGGATGTTCCACAGCACTACTGTCAAAATATTCTGTGGACAGATTAAACCAAAGTTGAGTTGTTTGGAAGGAACACACAACACTACGTGTGGAGAAAAAAAGGCACAGCAGACCTACATCAAAACCTCATCCCAACTGTGAAGTATGATGGAGGGGGCATCATGGTTTGGGGCTGCTTTGCTGCCTCAGGGCCTGGACAGGTTGATATCATCGATGGAAAAATGAATTCCCAAGTTTATCAAGAAATTTTGCAGGAGAATGTAAGGTCATCTGTCTGCCAACTGAAGCTCAACAGAAGATGGGTGATGCAACAGGACAACGACCCAAAGCACAGAAATAAACCAACAGAATGGCTTCAACAGAAGAAAATACGCCTTCTGGAGTGGCCCAGTCAGAGTCCTGACCTCCACCCGATTGAGATGCTGTGGCATGACCTCAAGAGCGCGATTCACACGGGACATCCCAAGAATATTGCTGAACTGAAACAGTTTTATAAAGAGGAATGGTCCAAAATTCCTCCTGACCGCTATGCTGGTCTGATCTGCAACTACAGGAAACGATTGGTTGAGGTTATTGCTGCCAAAGGAGGGTCAACCAGTTATTAAATCCAAGGGTTCACATACTTTTTCCACCCTGCACTGTGAATGTTTACACGGTGTGTTCAATAAAAAAATTGAAAACATATAATTGTTTGTGTGGTATTAGTTTAAGCAGACTGTGTTTGTCTGTTGTTGTGACTTAGATGAAGATCAGATCACATTTTATGACCAATTTATGCAGAAATCCAGGTAATTCCAAAGGGTTCACATACTTGTTCTTGCCACTATATATTAATGATCTGGACTCTGGGATAGTTAGCAAACTTGTCAAATTTGCAGATGATACTAAAATAGGTGGCTCAGCAGATACAATCTCGGCAGCACAGGTTAATCAAAGGGACTTAGATAATATTCAGTTGTGGGCCGACACCTGGCAGATGAAATTCAATGTGGACAAGTGCAAGGTATTACATGCAGGTAACAGAAATGTCCACTATAATTACACTATGGGAGGAATAGAACTGGATGAAGTAACACATGAGAAAGACCTAGGACTCTATGTCGACTCCTCACTTTCTCCATCCAAACAATGTGGGGAAGAATTAAAAAAGGCAAATAGGATGTTAGGGTATATTGTCAAAAGTGTAGAATTGAGAACAAGGGCAGTAATGTTCAGACTGTACAATGCACTCGTTAGAGCTCATCTGGATACTGTGTACAGTTCTGGGCTCCACACTTCAAGAAAGATATCACTGCTCTAAAGAGCAACCAGACTTATTCCAGGTCTGAAGGGAATGTCCTACTGAGAGACTGAGGAACTGAACCTTTTCACCCTGGAACAGAGGAGACTACATGGGGACTTGATTCAAGTCTTCAAAATCATGAAAGGCATCGACATCATCAAACCAGAGGACCTTTTCCAGATCAGCAGGGACACACGCACCCGGGGACACAAATGGAAATTGGGCTTCAAGGCATTCAAGATTGGAAACAGGAGACACTTCTTCACACAGAGAGTTGTCACAATCTGAACAAACTCCCCAGCGATGTGGTTGAAGCTGAAAATTTGGGAACATTTAAAAATAGACTGGATAGGATCCTTGGATCACTCGGTTATTAATTGACACCAAACGAGCACGATGGGTAGAATGGCCTCCTCTCATTTGTAAACTTTCTTATGTTCTTTAAATTATAATTTTTGTCTGTATGCTGCAAGACTTGAGTTTTCAAACAATTGCCATATGTTCCTAAAACTTCCCGCTAAGAAACAAATAAGACATTTGACATCTGTCTGGGCACTTTTAAGACCCTGCTGCAACTCAGCGTGACACCCGCACCAGTCCCCGCTCCCCTCCGTCGGCACGCTGCCCTCCAGAGGTTGGAAGGCTGTCTAACTACAAGAGACAAGCCTCCATCTCCTGTCACCTCTTATCTAGACAGTCCTCAGCAGGCGATTGGAAAATCTCATCAGGATGAGAGAAAGTGCACACAGACTTTCTGCTTGTCTGCATCCTAATACATACCTGAAGCCAGGGTTCTGAAACCTAACAAAACCCCCTAAATGAAGCTACCCTTTAAGACAGTACAATCTAAGACAGTTATTGGTAGAGACAGATGACCAACAGGATTCCAGAAACAGATTTGTTTTATACCTATATGACTTACAGCACACATTTAGCAAGATATCTTGCCATTAAAAAGACCTGCACAAACGCCTCGTGTAGAAGAGTTCAGCAGTGGAAGGAAAAGAGGTTTAAGCTATAAACCCTATTGCGACGCAATTCAAATCTTTTTTGTGTGTGTATATATATATATATATATATATATATATATATATAAAGCTTTAAAATACCTAATATAGTAGCAATGCCTACTTCAAAAACATGATTCTCTGTAACTTAATGTCTACCCACACAACCTGTGCCTTTTGAATTCAGAAAGAAAAAAGAAAAACACAGAAAAAGCAAATGTTGCCAAGTGCCTGGTGGTTTTCTTAGGCTACTGGAGGGTTCCTACAAAATACATTTCACTTGTTAGAAGAGAGGACTTAACCCTACTGCCTGAGTCATTTTATTTCTCCCTCCCACTGTACAGACCTCAGGGAACTAACCGTTGGTCTTTGACACTTAAGTTACAACACAAGCAAGCATAGCAATTTTCTGATTTGTATCAGTACAGTACAGTGTATATTGTATATTGTATATTGTATTATATTTATATATATACAGTGAGGGAAAAAAGTATTTGATCCCCTGCTGATTTTGTACGTTTGCCCACTGACAAAGAAATGATCCGTCTATAATTTTAATGGTAGGTGTATTTTAACAGTGAGAGACAGAATAACAACAAAAAAATCCAGAAAAGCGCATTTCAAAAAAGTTATAAATTGATTTGCATGTTAATGAGGGAAATAAGTATTTGATCCCATATCAAACAGCAAGATTTCTGGCTCCCAGGTGTCTTTTATACAGGTAACGAGCTGAGATTAGGAGCACTCCCTTTAAGAGAGTCTCGGCTCGTTACCTGTATAAAAGACACCTGGGAGCCAGAAATCTTGCTGATTGATAGGGGATCAAATACTTATTTCCCTCATTAACATGCAAATCAATGTATAACTTTTTTGAAATGCGCTTTTCTGGATTTTTTTGTTGTTATTCTGTCTCTCACTGTTAAAATACACCTACCATTAAAATTATAGACTGATCATTTCTTTGTCAGTGGGAAAACGTACAAAATCAGCAGGGGATCAAATACTTTTTTCCCCCACTGTATATATATATATATATATATATATATATATATATATATATATAGGCAGCAGTGTGGAGTACCAGTTAGGGCTCTGGACTCCCAAGGGGAAGGTTGTGGGTTCAATAGCTCTTGCACACTTGAGCGAGGTACTTTACCTAAATTGTTCCAGTAAAAACCCTGCTGTATAAATGGGAAATTGTATGTAAAAAATAATATACACCGCTCAGCCATAACATTATGACCACCTGCCTAATATTGTGTAGGTCCCCCTTTTGCCGCCAAAACAGCCCTGACCCATCGAGGCATGGACTCCACTAGACCTCTGAAGGTGTGCTGTGGTATCTGGCACCAAGACATTAGCAGCAGATCCTTTAAGTCCTGTAAGTTGCGAGGTGGGGCCTCCATGAATCGGACCTGTTTGGCCAGCACATCCCAAAGATGCTCGACTGGATTCAGATGCGCATGCTTTAAAAGTGCTCTTTAAAAACTACTTTACGGGCAGTTATGATACATGATAATTACAAATATTGATTATTGTATCCCCCATTGCATACTGCAGAAGAATGCCTGTGAAAAGAAATACCATTTAATATTGATACTTCAGTTCTCTTAAATGTAAATGAAAATGCCCCCCACGAGTGCCACGATCACACGCTTCTTGTTCAACAGTAAAAAATAAATAAAAACATCTGTTGCGGAGAATTAACACTGACAAATGTGTTCTACCACTAACCTTTCTGTCATCAATACTGAACTGAAGTTAACCCGATGCAATATGATCTCACACACACACACACACACAAAAACCAAGACAAAACAGCCAATTCAAAGAGACCTGCTAGACGTATACCTTGTTATGAAAGAGCTCAGACACAGCCTTCGTTGCACGTCCATCACCAGCATGGCCTATTTGTCTTACACAATCATCCCTCAGTTTGTCTCTTTACAGAAATCAGCCTTGTCAGGAAAAGCAGCCCCACAGGACTCAGATTTCATGCATATCTACAAAATGGCACCGGCTGATAAGAATGCGCTACATTTTTTTAATAACGACACAGTCATTTCTCATTATGTCTGATACACCACCAACCGAGGAGGAACAGCCTCCACACACACTCGGGAGAAGCTAGGACCAACTGTGTAGGTAAACTTTATTTTAATTAGTTTTAAAATATTCAATTAATTATAATATTGAATTATTCAAATGTATAAACACACTTTCAATTAATTAAATGTTTGATTTTGATCTATAGTTCAGTCAAGAAAGTGCCGGCAATCCCTACACGTTGGTCAAAAGGATCTGCAGGTTGTTGGTCCTACATAATTAAATACTTTCCGCCAGAGTGCATGGAAATTCATATCGAACACAACAACCTCGGGCAATGGCACATTCAATCAAAGTCTACTCCTCTTATGTAACAGAACTGCCATGTCGTCTCCTCATTGAGGTTTCTCTCGGTTACTGCCAGTGTCGTGGCAGAAAGAGGTGAGAGGCAGATGTCACTGTGTCTCCATGCCCATGCTTCTTGTATTTTGATTATATCTCTTGGGTGAGGACAGCGACCCGGCAACAGATAATTATAGCTCACTTCTTGGAATGCCAAACCCCTTCCTGACGCACGGATTTATAATAAATAAATAATTAAATAAGAATAACACGGGAGAACTTTCCACCCTTCTCGGTTTATTTTTTCAGTTTTCACAGATGACCCCAGCATTAACATGTTGGTGGTGACATCCTTTTCCTGACAAAACTGTGAGAACAAAAAAATAATAGTTTCAAAATCTGGCTGCAGGTCAAGATCATTACAACCCTTCCGTATACCTAAACACTCGTTTCCCCAACAAATTCTTCAGATTAACACTTCACTGCAGTTAATAAAAGCATCTTGATGTGAATGCTGTGATTGCCTATCATATGAATGTGTCCTGCTGGTGCCAATTTATCACATTTCAATATACAGAAATATACAAATCCAGAGGAATTATCTTATGGGTGGAAAAAACAGTCTTAAATAGTAATCACTCCTTTATTATGGACTGTTGTTTAAAACCACACAGAAATATGTGTCAGGGTTATAGTAAATGGGACCCTTACGTAACAAAGTGGTACATGGACAACACCTAAGTAAAGAAAGTCAATATCCTAAACCACACTCCTCCCTTGTGACTCTATAATCCGACCTCAAGAAGTCACACAACTGACTCAAAGCAAAACATCTCGCCTAGGCCTATACTGTGTGGCAATTAAGTGACATTAAAGCTCTGTGGTGATGTGTGCAGAGGGGGGAGGCACGCTCACTTAGTGACCTGCAGCAGATGTTTGATTTTAACAGCAATATGACTGGAGCCACTGAAAATCATAGAGAAAAAAACAACAACAACTGCACACTGATATCTTTTTAAAAGTCTGCAAAAAAAAAAAAAAAAAAAGTTTTCTCTTGGGGCAAGCTTTATATTCAAAGCTTTCTCATAAACATGTACATGCATAATGAATGAACGCCAATCAGCCCCTGACTCAGTCAAAGAGCCCTTTCCCTAATCTGAAGCTTGATGGCAGTATAATTTGCATGTAATTACACAGGAGTGGGAGCTGGAAAAAAAGAAAAACATTTCTATTTCTGAACTAGGGGTGGAAACAAAAGGTACTTTGGGTCCTTCTCGACTTAATGCTAATAATTAAAAAGTGAATTACTGGAAAAATAATAATAAAAGGAAGCTTTGCCCTGAATTGGTTGTTTATTTAATTATGATGGCAGTGATGTTAATTTATAACAGACTTGACAACTGCTTCAGTCTTCATCAGCTTGACATTTCATTTGCCATCTATCAAGACACAATATCTTGTTTGCCGGCCACATTTCTTATCTGTTCTCCATCACTGTCATGAGAAAGAAGAAATGTGCTGGTCTGTTGGAAGAAATCACAAATACGGGCACTTTATCAAACATGTGCACTTGTTTCTAAGAAGGACAGACATCATGCTGTTATCTTGGTTGTTCAACGCCATCGATCTTCATGCATTTCAATCAGAAAATGAAGTGAGTGGAAAAAACAACACTTCTCATGTTTCAATCACTGTGCTACAAAACAAACAAATATACAGTTCAGTGCTTAGTTCCTGTTAACACAAGTCCAATTAAGCTTCACTTTTTCAGTTTCGCTTGAAAATTACTTCAAACACACACGTACAGCCCTGATGGTATTTAGAACAACACTGAACTCACAGAAACCAAATCCTCTATGGAACAGCTACAGTCTACATGCTAAGCAAACATTATTTTAAATTTGCACTGTATTAAATTAACATGCTTATAAAAAAATAAAAAAAAAACATTAGAATGTCCCAGGGAAGTCACAAAAAATAAACATTATTTTGGATTATTCGGGTTTGAAAGTAAATCCACTTAATAAAGAGAACAGGCAGTGGGGAGTATTAGCATATTATAATGACGGGAATGTAAATTTAACTCAGCAGCTGCACCCAGGTGTTGAAAATACAGTGTGTTATATCTGCAATTATACAGATTGCTATTTCACTAGCAGCATTTATATACCTTTCTTTACATTTAGGTGTGTTGTTGCCTGCAAGCAGCTGAAGTGCACAATGACTACCCTTTCTTACACAAAGCAGTATTTGTTGCCCCAGTCAGAGAATATGAACGAACACAAGCCTAGCTTAGCACTGCATTAATGAAAATGTAATCAATATTTCAGCAGTAGCAAAAATGAACCTGGAGGGCTTTAAGTTTGCTTCAACATTTTAAATTCGATAACTTCACACAATAGACAGGCTTACCTCACCACAAATGAAAAGATCTATGTGCCATGCAAATATTTGGCCATAATGTTATTTATATATATCTCCTACAGAAATTAATTTCCATATTGCCTTTTATCTGTGCTGTCAAGATAGGTTGTTGCGTGGTGAGACAGGTCTAAAGGTTTGTGAGGCTTCCCCACCCAGTTTGAAGTCAAAGTGTAAAATACATAATGAAACGTAAAACTGTATACTTCAGATTGTGGCCCAGCACGCATCCAGTCCATCCACAAAGCTGTGCAACAACATGAAAATGAGTGAAATGAATTGCACCTCAGATGGAATCTTTGTCGGAACAACAGAGGAGAAGAAATGTGAAAAATGAAGTAATCTCAGATTCTTCTTACGTTTTGAGAAAGCTCTTATCAGATATTATCTAGAACAGTAGGGCAGTAGACTATTAAAACAGTACGGATATCAAACATTTAGCTAGGATGGTTTACATTAGGTCCTCAACAACCAGATCAAACACAGAGTGATCACAGCAGACGGCTCATAAAAGCAGAGTACAACAAACCCGAACAATTCACCCCCCCACTCGCTGCTCCTCGAGAAACATCATTCAAAAAGGTCAAACGGCAGCCAAAAGCCAATTAGCCGGATACTAATCCTCCAACCTGTGCCTGGTCGTTAACATTTCAAAACTTGTTTAGTAGATCTCCAAATTGTCTAAATATAACCTGGGATAATTATCACCCTGTTATGAAAACACTGAAGCAAGCCATGCGTTTGTTGTTATTACCAGCAAGGACAGTTTCATTGCTTCATTAATAGAATTTACAGTCCATATACATTCTATGGGACATCACCTCTAGGTCTTCAAATTAATTGGAAACCAGTTTTGATCATTAAAAACCCTTAAACCAGTCTGAAAATGTGGCAAGCAGACTGCTGGCATTTTAGCACACCTGGGGTTGAATATTAATTCAACTTGTAAATGTCCTGTGTGAAGTAAATATATAAATGACAGGGCTGCCTTATAAATACCCAGGAAGGAGAGATATGAAAGGCATCTGCTACAGGAGTACAGGTAATCAATCCTCTGCTAAAAATAATTTCAAGGCACCTGTAATAAAGCTACACAATAAAAGAGCAAAGAACATTTTGTAATGCATTAAATTAATCTGAAAGTTATAATGACCCTGAATCTGATCACGTCCACTATGCTGTGCTGTAAACGAATGCCTGTGCAGCTCCCAGTTAATCCTGACAGTGAAGTCTTCACTATTACTGTATGGCTTCATATATTCAGCGATCAAGACACAGGCAGACCTTTTTGAATTTAGTTGGAAACTGTTCCATTCTTAATTTAACTCAATATATAAAACAAAAACATTAACCCTTCGCTAAACAAGCTATCAATATATGAGATTCCAGTTATACGAGACAAATTAATATCCGTTTTTCCATAAAGCAGTCATATTTTCGCTCTTACAAGATGGGAATTCGCAAACCAGTTGATTGTATTGCATCTGCGCAAGACGTACGTCACAAATTACAAAGTCTCCACCTTTCTTGGTGCCTGTTGTTACTTTAGGATTAAGACATTGTTCATCAATTAAAGATGTGCCATCAGGAGTTGTAACCTTTTCTCTTCTGCGATCTCCTTTTATTTGAAATGATGTGTTAATGTCTTTTATATTTAATATTCTCTTCATTTTCTTTTTCATAAGTGTGTTATTAATTGTTAGCATTTTTACAATTTCATTAATATAATGTACATTTTCGAATACCATGATAGGTGTGGGGGACTCATGCATAGAGATTTAGGGCCTACTTTATGCAAATTTCTTTCATAATTCACACAAGAATTTCAATTATTTAATTTTTAGATACCATTCTGTCCTTTATTATGGGGAACTTTAGGTGTTTAAACCATGGAAATCAATGGGGATTTCATTTCTGTTATACAAGATTCACATAACGAACAGTTTTCAAAGAAAGTTACGCTCGTATAATGAGGGATTACAGTACATGCATTTATAAAACTACTCTAGAGTCCATCATGTTATAACATGGTATACTGGGCAGATATTAGTCAAGCAAAACAAGCTATCGTATCCAATGAAGGGCAGAATGAAGACCTCCATTGGGACCCTGGGTCGGTTTGAAAAATAACTCATCTAGACTGACGAAATGCAATCGCTTGCTGTCAACAACCTGTAGCAGAAAACTGCATCCTGCAAAGTCTCACACTGTGCAAAGCAGCACAACCTTGTCAGGAAAGCGTCTGTTTTGCATTAGCTCCAAAATTCAGTGTGGCAGGGGAACACTGCGCCTGACATTATCCAGTTACTCCTGTCAAAACCCCAGCACAGTATAGAGCATAGACAGACAAACTGGAAAGAAGGAGGAAAAAGAGCTAGGCTAAACATTTAATTTTTAATTTCATGCTAAATTTTTGTACAATCTAGTACTCAAATACAATTTATATATCACCCCCCAGAGTAAATATGGCTTATCAATCTTGAGTAAGTAAGGAAGTGCTGGGTCTGTGCTAGTCACCACTCGTCACATTAAGAACTGGGATATATGATTTGCAACATTGACAATTGACAGGAGTGGAGAACTTTGTCAGCAATCACATCAGCTGTGGAGAGTATATTTCCAGGGCAGCAGTCAGCCAGCCCTGAAGCAATGAGCACTGGTCTGACTTTTTCTTTTTATACTGAGCTAAAATTAAAATCTGCAGAGATTACAAATATCTAACAGTAAGGCTCTGATTTGAGCAACTTTAAAGGCCAGACAAAATTGACTGGATATAAATAAAGATTTGATGGCTGCCTTCCAGCACTCATGAGTTAGATGATGTACAAACAGACGTCTAAACAGCATTTGTGAGGGAAAAGAAAAACTGCCTCACTACTCTAATTTCACACGCTCCTTAAAAATACAACACAATCTGGTGCACAATAACCTTCCCCTCTAAAATATGGATGAGAATCTTAAATACACTCACCTGCTCCTGGCTTTTATGGATTACACGACTTGCGATTTCCATCGAATGAATCACTTGATGCATGATTCTCAGTTCGCACATGCCATATACAGGCAGCTGTAGCCGGTGTTATAAAAGAATCGTACCTCAAGAATAGCTGTAAACTTCCAGTCTGGATCATAAATCTTTACCTTTTTTGCAGCAGCAAATGCAAACAGAAGCCATAGAGCAAGCCATTCATTACGTAGTGATTGATTCAATCCTTTTACAGTTAATGGCTGCAACATGTAATAACTCCATACATTCAGTCTTCTGAACTTCAGGCCACTAATGCAAGGACGGGATGAGGCCCAGAATTTGAAATAGGCAATTGTGTATGACTTTTAGGTAGCTGAGACTACAACTGTGTTAACTGTTCACCAAAAAGTGCCCACAGCATCACAACACAACATCCGTTCAATGTGTATTTACAAATGTTAAGTCTCCTAGTGGTATATAAAATTGGTCTGCTATTAGGAGTGCTTGTGTGCAATAAAACAGGCTTTCAATAAAGTTTAGAAAACTTGACTATTCCACAGATAATTTAAAATACAATTATTTTTTTTCCAGTCAATTGGGATAGTGTCACAGGACTGTGCAGATGTTACCAAATCCAATGATAAGTTTTAACTACTGCTATCATAATGACATATTCCCAGTAAGATATCAGACATCCTACTTTTAAACTGTATTCTCTTAGGGAAGTTAGAAAGGAACAATTAAAGCAACTTAACATTTCACTTTCTAGATGGGATTTTTTTCAAATATTTTGTGAATTCCCTCGAGAGGTTTATTATTTCAGTACATAATTAAAACGTTGAATCCCTTTTGTATAGTAGTGGTAAATATATATAAGAGGCAATGCAAATTAAATCTGCAGTTTTGTCCCACAAGGACAAACTGAGAAGACATAATAGAAAACCTCGCCCCTCCTGGCACTTACTCTTTGCAGTCGTTGGAGACGTGGGATGGCACAGTGTATTTGCAATCCATGATCATGGTGAGGGTCTCGCTGTCGTTGGCTTCCTGGAATGGAGGCTGCCCGCATACTAGCATGAACAGAATCACTCCCAAGCTCCATATATCTGTAGAAAGACCAAACAAAGGACAAAGATTTTAGTCTGCAGTTTTAGAATGTTAAGGATTACCCAGCATTCCGAGCAAGATAATGGCTGCTGCTATTGCAGGGGTGTGCATTGTCAGTGGTCTCAATTTTAATATTGCACAAGTGAAAATTAAAGCAAACAATGCCTGGCTGAATCAAACAAAACAGAGGCATGAAGTGACTGATTACAACTACTGTGGAGTTAGCATTGAGCAGCACTGATAGTGCATGTGTTCAAAGGGAACAGTAAATGTACCGTAAAGGGGTGAAATGCCTTAAAGTGACACATGAAAGAAGCCAACTAGACCTTACATTAGGCAGAGACATGAACCTTGTTTATCTGATCTAGAAGGATTTGAAAAATTGCAAGAATCTCTCTTGGCACGAGGCAAAGGGTTGCATAATTGTGTTGCCATTGTGAGACAACTTCAATATCTACAGAAAGAAAGACAAACCATTTGTGAAAAGATGTTTCACCACAGTGGATTTACTGTCAGACTGTAAGGGATGTTATTTTAATCCCGATGGGCTCAGAGTCTCATGTGCTTAACTGCACAAAACCACAAAAAAGTAAATATGTAATTAAATAAATGCATAATTAGGCAGACACAAAATAAATTCTTCCACTGCATCGATCAGTCATCACACATTTAGATGAGTGGTCTACCATTTCATTCTGAAACAGTGCACCTTAGTGAAGTTAGGCTACAACTTGACAAAAAAAAAAATTCTAAAAAAGAAAAGGAGTACATTTGAATATAGCCTGAAAAGCATTCAAAGAACAATTAATTCTAACACATCACAAGTAAAGCCTGAAGCCACATTATTCACAGAGCTAGAAACACACAGTCACAACAGAAACTGACATGCTACACTTTAACCAAAGAGAATGTCATCTAAGCTAAATAAATAGCGTTGTCTTGTTAGAAAACAGCACAGTACATTATGTTTTATCATAGTACCATCCTTCCAAAGGTTCGATTCCTTTAATAACACAATTGTCTCATATCTCCTTGAAGAAAACTTTGACCACAAATAAATTACTAATGCTTATAGAAAGCTTTTTCCACACACTTAGCTTCTTATAAGTCTCAATCAACAGCCAACAATGACCTTCTCCGCATGGGCTCAGTCTGCTATAATGACCTCAAAGGTTGGCTTCTGAAATATGTCAAGATCATGAATTGCAACATGCACAATCACTTTATACAGCTGGAGGAAGAATACTTTATCAGCAGGGCACTACAGCTGCAAGTGCTACCTGTGGTTCGATAGCCCCCGATCTTTCCAGTTCTACAGCGCATATCCAGAAACATTAGCACCACTTAAGAGGCGAATTTCTTTAGCATCCATGGTATGAAAGCTTCCATCTGCTGAGTATTCAAGTTACCCTTGCTTAGGAATCCCTATTTACATGATTAAAAGCCCAGTTGGAATGTAAAAAAAATAAGAAACTGGTCTCCTAAACATTAGGTGTGGGGGGAAAACAGCTTGGTATGTTATTGCGGCTTCGTCAGCTTTTACATCACAACAGACTCCTGGACCGTCAGCAACTCAAGTAAGTCAACTCCACCCTGTGCAGCTGCATCCCACATCCTCATTGCCGACTGCAGCAAATACCTTTCCCCTATATATCTCCGAGCCAGGACACTAAATCAGATGGCGAGCTACAATCTCCGCTCTGCAGCTGCAGCGGTACAAGCAAAGATTCAGACTGCCTGCTGGGAAATGCCTGAAAGAGGCTAGAAAGAACACAGGGGAGTGCCTGCCCTATCCTCTCCAGTATATCAGAGCTGGAGGCCGAGGAAGACAGTGGCGAGAAGCAGTATAGCTCTCCATGCCCACTGTGGTACCTACCCGGCCAGTGTTGCTCCAGGAGACAGTGTTGCTATTTCAAATGCACCACCGCAGGCCTGCTGTGAGACACAATGGTGTTCATGCACAATCTGATTACTTTAATCAACGGATGAACCCTGGAAGTATACTTTAGCTTCCCTTCCCCCACAATTCGAATGCTGAAAAATTAAACATGCCTGTTAAAAGTCTTCCAGCTTTAAGCTATGACACTTCGTAAACTATGTAAGTTGCAGGTGCTGCTACAGATCAGCCATTTTAGAGCTTAAACCAAAATATCCCAAAGAAGAGGACCTCCTTTTGCAGATATATTGATTTTCACTACTCTAATGAAATGAGAGGCTGGATTTAATTGTTCACAAATTTACATTTATATAATTTCTGCAAAGGAAAAACACACGTTTTTGTATTTTGGCATTTTAACCAGATGTCTTACTCAACCGGAGTCACATAAATTTGAATTTTTCATTTCGTTAGCTTAGCACAATTGCTGGAAGTCAATGGTCGCAAAACGCTGACTCTCAAAAGACGGCTAACAGATCTTTTGAGTTACCAATCCCTTTCTAACAAACGCATCCTTGTTTGTTGCAATGTGTTGTCATTCACAAAGGCATACTTTCCAAAACAAAAAAAATCCGGAAAATTCTGTCTATTTTCCACAGCCAGTAGCCTCTGTTGTGAAATCAAACGTGCCTCGCTTTGACACTGAGTGAGAGCAACTGCAAAAGGGCCTGTTATTCACACAGTGTTCTGCTATGTCAGCAGACAGACAGAGAACACTGCAAAAAGAAAACTTTGGAAGAATAAAAGCTGCACCAGAACTATGGCACATTTTATATTTTCATCTCATTTAAACTGCTGCAGGCATTACATACGCTACAGCAGGGAAAAGAAAAATAATCTGCAGAGAGCTCAACCCCTATAACAGTGTGTTGCAAAGCCATTTCTTTTTTTCATTTTCATGGGCAGCTTCAGCAATGCCCATTTTCCTCAACCTCTCCCAGCAGGTTTTTTTGCTTCATAAATGCACTCGGTAAAAGCTCAGGACAAGCTCCTGGTACTTGCTTGCTGCAATTGGTAAAATGTTAAATTTGAAGCTTACTTGTATATCTGGGGGGAGGTTTTTGGAGATGTGCAAAGTCTCGTCTATTTCTGTCTATATCCTTTGCTGCTAAAGACACAGTTTGCGTTCAATAAGCAGCGCCTGGATTATAGCAGCAAGTTTGTTATACTGGTGACAAATTGTACTTTCAACCCTTTCACTATCTATGTGCTTTCAATCCGTTTCCAATGTATAAGCTCTGTATCCAGCCTACTGGTGGGCACTTGTAATTAGCCATTTAAAATAGGTACTCCCGCTCAGGCCTCTACAGCAGACGTGGGTCATGATGAATGTCGATTGACCGCTATGCCCTGAACCACGCACACAGCAATTAACTGATTAGCGCTATAAGGCAGCTCTGCTTCTCAGATCTCTTCCCTTCCAGCTCCAAATGGCAGCGAGACTCCTTCACAAGATGAACCTGCACTTCTGTAGTTACTCATTAGCGGTCGCCTGGCACAGCAATCCACTAACGTGCCGTGCTGGGATGGGCATAGTGCCAGACATGTACTCTCACCGTGCTCTTTGTGGCTCTTTCTTTCTGTGTTACACTGCTGCTGAGTCCCACCCCAAAAGCGCTCTAATGTTGGACAAACTGAAGGAGCAAAGTCAGTCAAACTGAACAAAGCCCTACCTGTTGTGTGCTAATATAAAACAAAGGAACCACACCATTTAATTCATATCTATTGAAGAGTTGCATCATGCGCTCATGTCATGTGACTTTACTGTGACCTTAATTGTTAAATTAATTATAAGGATTGAATGAGACTTTAAAAAAATGACACTCTCCCCAATGTACCACTTCTACTAAATGCAGTTTGTCTTGGGAAGATCACAAACACATTAATCAAAGTCTTCACATTTGCAGTGTCAATGCACATGCAGCATATGCATTCAGTCACAGGATTCAAATGGCTGTATACCTGTAATGCACTCACATGTACTACTAGCCCTGTTACTCCAAAATGGATCGTAAGTGCATCTACAACTGAACTTTGCAGTAATGGGTGACATCTGCAGAACCACTGAGCCTTCAGGTTGCATTTTAAGCATTACTGAAAATGAATACACAAATTCAGCTTATTTTCATCTCAACCCATGGATCTATTTTTTCTTTTTCTTTTTTTTTTTTTTTACTTCTCCGCTTTTCATTGCACTTCATATCTGAATACCCTTTTCATTGTGGCAGCACAGTCCGCAGCAGGAGACAATTCAAGTGTTATTTACTCCTTTGTCTGACAGGCTCTATTGAGAGGAGCACGTAGTGACCCATTTTACCCGCCAACTGACCTCAAGTACCAGTGTCCGTCTGACACTAAGAGGCAGGGATATCAACTCCAGATGTGCCCCAGCTGCATGTTCTTAATTTAAGCCCTTGTGTTATGAAGTACCCTTTTAAAAAGAGGCACTCATTTAAACTCACCCCCGCCGGGATTAACAGCAATTTAAAGACGTGTGTTTAAAGATCCAGCCATCGATCTTGGCCCTCCCCAAAGAATTCCAAGTGGGCCCGCAATCAGGCCTGCTGTCTACACTGTGCGGAGCTGGCGTCTGTACCTCTATCTAAACAAGCGCACGGGGGTGTTCTTTTTGTTGTGTCTGCATGGCGCTCACACAGTCCAATGCTTTGTATTTTACAAGAACTTCCACTTCAATTTCTACAGCAGGACAGCTATTTTGTCACACAGAGTACCATTTCTCATGCTGAGATTCAAACTATAGTAAAAGACGGAAAAAAACATTCTGACAATGTGTTCATCCAAGAAAGTTTTCCCAGCCTTCTTGTTCTGTCTTTCAGGAGTTTATGATGACGACGACAATAACAATAAAGGCTGGAGTTAGCAAATAAGAAAAAAAAGTGGAAAAGCTGGTTTACCGATTTATTTTCATATTAGAGCATGGATTGTATACTTTTTAGAGAAGTGTGATCTTGGCAAACAGAGGGAAACCAAACCGCAAAGTATTCAAGGTAAGTAATTAGTGAGTGACTAACCTAAACTCAACACCACACCACTCCTTTATAGTATTTGTGAGGAATGTGTGTAAGCCCTATTAAAAAAAAATGTATCAAGATGCATCACCTTGGCCCTTGATGCCAGGATATGAAAGACATGTTAATGCAAAATGAATCATGTCCAGGGATTTATCAGCATTCCTGTGAACCCTATAGCGAGAGATGACTGATTAATTATTGAGCCCTCTGGAAAACGAGAGAACATTCAAAGCAGATTGAGTCACGTGAAGGAGGAAAATCAGGATTGCACATGAGTGAATGGGGGTGGGAACCAAATGAAACGATTGACAATTTCTCCGGCTTAAAACGTGTCTTAAAAAAAAAAAAAAAAAAAGTGCTTTACCTACTGATCAAGTCCACAGATTTTGCACAAGTTTTTACAGGCGCGATTCCATCTCAGATGCACAAAAGAAGCATCACCTTTTGCAAGCAAAGAAACCTCAAGCCCTGCTGCCCCCACAGTTACGGTACTCTTAAGAAACATGAAATTGCATCTTTAACGTGCATCAATCAAACGCCAAAGCACAGGAAGTAAAAATGGAGGCTGGGTTTTGCAAAAGGAAATTCTGAGAATATGTTACCGCACTGTATTTATTACATGCTGAATTAAGAGGTGAGGAAAAAAAAAAAAAAAAAAAAACCTGAAAAAACAAGCACAGCTGTCATTCTGTTAAACTCATTATACTGGGTTTCACTGTACTTCCTTGCTCAACCACCTGAAAGTACAAGGCAATAATCTAGCCATTGTGATCTGAAAGGATTTGAACGTGTCATTTATCAAAATAAATTGGTTTCTAAGTGTAGCAAAAATGTAGCTCTGCAGTGCTTTGCTACGGTTTTGTGTCAAAGAAAAATATGTCGAAAGAAATGGAATCGGTTGCGTGATTGTCAAGGATCTGACCAGACAATTTGAAGGAAACTCTGAGAGTCTGCCCTTTTCCCTAGTCGAGTGACATGAAAGGTACAGATGTCGAGAGTAAAGGCCAGTCGAAAAAATTCCGTTCTTTACTGCTGACATCAGGGTTTGATTTTGACACAGAACATGAAAACCAAGCTGACGGGGGCTTGACGCTCTTTGATTACCATTGCAGGCTACGTATGAACGATGCCGTGTATGATGCATGCGTAATGCGTCACCGTGGAGGAATGAAGTTCTTGCTGCAAGACATGAGGGCCATCACATCTGTCAATTAGTGCAGGTAGCGCTACTCACTTCTGGCTTGTGTAATGGCGTTGTGCACTGATGCCTACCACTGTGACACAACCCTCCAACATGCGAAAGCGCTCGGAAGGGAAGAAACTAAATGAAATAACCCTGTCTCATTTCTACCTCATAGCACCAAATAATGTATTCTCTGGTTAACCGATCACACCCAGTTACACATGTCATTGCATGTATTTCATGGAGCTATAATACCAGAGCTATATTACAGGCATTAGGAGACATCCTCAAAATATCCGAGACGCTCGACTACACTTCAGCAGGATTTTCTATTGTCTAGATGTTCAAAGAGTCATCACAGCTTTAAATGTAGTGAACTAAAATAAAGGACGCCTTATAATCCTTTATTTTAAGAATGGATTGTGTTGACAAAAAAAAAAAAAAAGACTATTGAAAGTGTTAGATCATTACTATAAAAATAAAATAAACTCCTACAATACAGCCCTGGAATTATATATAGAAGTAGAAACGCAGTTGGGAGGGTAGGCTGTGTTTCCAGGCGATGATGCACTTCACATGATGACAATGAGCAGAATATAATTTTACTTTGCAACGCAGAACACCCGGCAGAGATGAATGGGCCCTATTCTTGCCTACAGAACTGTGCGTCTGCTTTATGATCTATTATAGAACATTACTGATGAAGCTACAAAGAGCACCAGGGGAGCCCTGCTCCACAGCCGGCTGCAGCGATTCAGGGCCTGCCAGCCAGGTGAGGAGCATGCATGTAGTGTATGTAGTGTCCAACTGGTTAGGCTACACAGTTGTGGAAACATGGTCCCTATGTCTGCAAAGAAGAAAATAATGATAAATTGTGAAGACGCTTACTCGGGTTCCCAGGTGACTCGGGGAAAGAAAGGCTACACCTTATACAAAGGTTGCACTGTTTGTGGGGAAAAAAAAACAAAAAACAAAAATAAAACGTTGGTTTTATTTAGTCTTCTTGCATGTGTTTGTGTTGTCATATTTCCTAATTTGTGTCCAAAACATACCATTCCATAAACATATCTGAGGCCTCACAGTTATGCACTCTGCATGGCATAACCGGAGTGATGGATTGCCATAAGTTTAACATTGAAGTGCAGCGCCACATCGTAAACAGTGGACGGGAATTAGTCTAGTCACTCGCAGGAAACAAAACAATCAACCTCTACAGCACCCTGCTGGGAAGAATTTATTTTTAGGGACAACTACAAATATCTACGATGCCTTTAGCGGTACAGGATGTTTTCTGTTATGTAGTTATTACAGCAGCTGCAGAATACATTAAAAACCTGTTGTTAGAACACTAATTGTACAAACCCCTCCATGCATTATTTGTGAATATATTTTATTTACAGTAATTTCATGTACACAAGAAGATTCATATGATAATGACAGGTAAAGCGAAAGTCAATAGCAGCGGTTTCCATTTCTTATCTACACCTTTTCTATTCCTTTTAAAAAAGAAACCGCATCCATGAATGTCTATAGGTAGTAGAGAGAGTCTGCCTTATTCTTTATTTGCATTCAAAGGGAGTCTCTAGCACTATTATCAGATCATATTTCTGTGCCGTATTTGTCGTCGAACTGTACATTCAGGTTTTGACATGGAAAAAGAAGACATAGGCTATTATGGCCATAACAGTTAAATATATATATATATACATACAACCATAAAAGAAAGATGTATATATCCCCTTTATTACATTTTTTGTGTAGCCTATAATGTTAAAAGAATGTAACTCAGTTTTGATACCACTGGCCTGATCCCTGTAAGTAAAATGTATATCTCTTGCTTTATAATAGAAAAAAAGTGCTTGCTTTCAAACTGCAGTTAATCATCCAACACAATGTCTGCAGTAAAGTCAAACTGACTAATAGCCCGGAGGAAGAGAAGCTTTGCAAAGCTGTCTAAAGCTGGAAATGATAAAGTCCAGGCTCTAAGCAGAAGCCCCACAGTAGCTTTATTTTATCCCACCAATTCTTTCTCGTGATACAGACCTGCACTTAAGAAACTTCCATCCTAATCCTTAATCAGCTTAATAGAGGAGTGAAGAAAGCTGCCACATTTCCCTAAAAAACAGGCCCTGGACTTAGCCGGCTGTGGGAACTTGATAACCGAGCACGGGAGTAACTTAACCATGCTTGTTAAAGTCCTAAAGTTCATTCAGGTAAGTGGATAGACAGAGAGGGCACAAAGTCCAAACAATCTCTCTCCTCCAGCTACTCCCACATGTCAGAAAAATATAGGGCTGTTGTTGATAACACGTAAGGTTTGGTAAGTCTGGAATCAAATAAGAAGAGAGAATGACACAGGTTGTTTTTATCCACATTTGTCCCAAGGCTAGATCTGAATTTAGGAGTTTGCAATGGGGACATAATGGTGACTTGGATACTCTAAAGAAGTTGCAGGTTGAATCTGTCCTCTTAGTGCAAACTGCAGTCAAGTTGCTACCGAAAAGAAGTCAATGGAAAAAAAAGGTTGGAAAAGACACAAGATACATTACACTGCCTACTGAGAACCAAAAATCACTCTGGATTCAAAGTGCAGTATTGCTGTCAAGCATCGTGGTTAGAGTGCAATTTCCAGCACTCATACCAAATCTCATACAAGCTTTATCGCATACTGTAACAGGTTTTAGAAGCCATAATATTAAGCCAATGTCTATGACTCATAACTGTGCTATGTTTTATGAATCAAACCCAATTGAAGAAGAATAAATGCATGAAAGGGGATAGAGGCTTTCCAAAATATTTTAATTCCTTAAGAAAAACTCAGTTGACTTGGTAATAACGCAGTCAGATCAGCCTTCACATTTGTTTTATTCTTCGCATGGTTTACTTGGGGACAGGGGTGTCTGTCACTTTCAATTTATTTGAATAACAATGGGCAAATATTAAAATCTCCCTCTCGTCACAAATTAATCTGAGTACATATGATCAGTGACCAATGAATTATGAAATATCAAAATGCTTCTAGGCTAATACTTGTGTACAAGGCTGATGTTTAGCCTCAAATAACCTTGTAATGCTCCGTTTTAACAATCATTTGGAAATTGTATTATGAATTCAAATCCCTTTTATATGATCTCTATTTCCATGTCTATATTGGCTCTATTTGTTTATTATTTATTAGGCTATAACACAGCTTTGCTCACTCCCGCCTCAGAAAGCAACCTGGACATCAGAAGACTGCTTATGAAAACCGCCAAGCTATTTTATATCAACTCGAGACCCGATGTTATGGGATCAAGCTGTTCTCACAGGCACACTTTGTGAAAGGAAGGTATGGGCAGAATAATTCCACAGCTGACATGACTGGATTCTCCATCAACAGAAGGCTTTACCTCACTCTGTGCATCATGCATTTCCCCCGGCTCATTACAAATCCCTGGGCCTTGACCAATTCCAACAACTGATGTTTACCTCCTTTGATATCGGGCATCTGGGGAAACATGCATTACTTGCTGTAAGTACTACATTTTCTGCCTGTTTTCCAGAAAAATGTCACGTATTGAAACTTATATAATCTTTATTCCAGTCAGCAGCCTGTCTATAACCGACACATATGGCAGGAACAAAGCCCTGATTACGTAGTTAAGTTGTTGTTTTTTCCAATGTGCATGTAAACAACATTGGTTAATGGTAGTTTTTAAAGCAAAGTAGTTGTACGCGATTTAGGGGTATTTTCAATAATATTAAAAATAAATACTAATAAGCTCTCAATCATTAAACACTGGCGAAACAAAAAGGGATCAGTCAAGCACACAATATATCCGTTTTTCCCCCCTGAGGTCAGCAAGAGAGATAAGGTTAGCACTGTGGCTGCCAAAGCAAAAAGGAGGAATCAAATATTCCTGGCGTAAACTAGCTCCATCTAACATCTTGGGATGTGACATATGGCATCCTCTTCCTTCAGTGCAGCAAGAGGGTCTCCA
The DNA here is from genome assembly GCF_036373705.1 of Amia ocellicauda. Classification (NCBI taxonomy): domain Eukaryota; kingdom Metazoa; phylum Chordata; class Actinopteri; order Amiiformes; family Amiidae; genus Amia; species Amia ocellicauda. The sequence continues at coordinate 9,725,085 of NC_089867.1, read as the reverse complement.
AGGGCCTGTGTCTATTAAACAGAGTGGTCTTTGGAGTTTAATAGAAAATAAAACTTATGGATGCTTGTATTTCATTGCAAAGTAAATATGGTAAACGCATACCATTATACTTAGAAAATATATAAATAGAGAAAGACTGAACCTCTGTAGTTCCTTAAGAAATAGTACATCCCGGAAGTATGTTCTGAATACATTCTTGTAGATAAAGGAACTATTTCAATTAGTTTGTTCATTTGCCACTTTCTTGCTTTCAGAAATGATGACCACATTATAATAAGTTGTTACTTGAGCTCATCAATAATTGAGCTTGCTAATTATTTAAAGATAACCAGACAAGCAATGGGAAAACAGCTACAGTCTTTTAAAAGTAAGAGTAGCTTAGCAACAAGGATCTGGCCTCTCAATTACTCCATGAAATGCTATTAGCTCGACTAATGTTGGCAGAGCGCAGGACCAAGAACACTGTGTTAGTGCATATGACACCTCTGTGAACAGCGTTACATCAAATTTGTTATACTTGGTATTGTTAATATAACACTTCCTGTTTTGCAAAGAAATTTGTTGGGAAGGAACATTGCTATGGTTGTAAAAATCAAGCTCATCAAATAACTGGGGTGGGGGGGAAAAGCAAGAAAATGAATGTAAAATGTCGTTCCAGACAACACAATGTTTACTTATATTTACAAATATAACTTCTTATAATATAACATCAGACAGACACAAATGTTACAGCTGTGTGATGTCAATTTCTGGTTCTTCAAATAATGCATAATTTAAGACTATGTGTTTGTACGTCACTGCTACTTAAGTTTTCCATATCTCTGTATACGAGTGTGTGTTTGTTATTTTTCTTCATTTAAAACCATTGATAAATACCTTACTGTAGAAAATGATCTATTTCCTGCCTTAATGTGCTGCTCAGACCTGATTATGTTTCTCTTCATGTAGCCTAAGTATTTATGGTAGACTTTGCAGGCCGTGGTTATTATGGTTTTCCGTGCTCTTGTACGACCTGCCAAGCCCAGCATCGACTACGCTTATTGAGAAACGCTTTCTTTGTACAGGGGGAAGATTTCCGCAGTCGTACATTTCCTGCTGTAGCATCCGGTTAGTTGCGATTCCGCCAGGGGGGAAATGTTACGACGTCATGAATTTCAAAATGCTTAGTTTTCTCTGAATCAGTAGGGTTGTTTTTGCTCATCAACAAAATAATGTATGTAGTATGGATACGATTCTTTATGTTATTCCATATGGAGCTCACACAGCCAGGACTGTAACCCTGCACAAGTCTTGCAAGGAGTTCAGGCATAAGGAGGCCTGCATCTTTAAATATCAGATGATTGTCCTGTGCCACAGATGACTTAATGGTTAATCTAATCAAGAGCTGGAGGGGCGTCATGTCGGCTTACACAGAGCCAGGTCAGAGGATGCCTTGGAACTAGGGCGACCAAAAAATGTGGGGCAAGAATTAGGACAAAACGAACTTAAGAGCATCAGGAATTTACACACACGGTTGCGGCTCATTCACAATGGACTTCAGAGAATCTGGCACTCGCCAAAGGTTACCCTGGACACATTATCCCGCTATCCATTAATCGGTTCAGGAATTCTGCCATGTGTGGACTGCATACTCTGGGTGCCGTTTCCTAGTGCAGCTACCGTGGGATCACCTGCTGTCATAGGAATTGCGAGTCTGATTTTGTTACTATAGTGACATGGCGTATCATTTCGCCTTCCACAAAGGTTCCGCTGGCAGTCTGCGTTTGTTCCGATCCAGAATCAAACGGCATTGTTCTAAATAAAACTCCCCTTTCAACAGTGAGGTATAAATCATAGAAAAGAGAAGGAAAAAAAAAAAAAAAAAAAAAAAACAAACAACAACAACAAACTAACAGATGAAGTCGGATACATAGAGTAAAGATGTTCTCCTCCCTACCCCACTCTACCCAGGGGAAGGAATGCCAGGATGCACTCTTGCATTGCACTGTGTGATAGCATACGCATCACAGCAGTGGCTTAATTAGTATTTTTGGGATTTGTCACTTGGCAACTACTCCGGTGTAATGCACTACACTCACTAAGTATGCGAATATAGCATTCACCCTCTTCTTTACTTTATTTTATGCTGAATGAACTACTTGGTTTGAGAGTATTCTGCAGGAAAACAATGTTAAATACTACATGATGCTTTGGGAAGCACCAATAAATGCAAAAGAAGAAAAGTGGAAAGCAATCTGATTGGCTGCAGGGTGCTTGCATACATCATAGGTGTATTGGGTGTTTTAAATTCCTAAAGAAAAATGTGGTCTAGAATGCGAAACAAAAACATGCATATGAAGTCTCTCCCCGACATGAAATACCTAAAGGACAGTTCACCACCAGTGTGTACAACTTCCTTACATAACAAAGTTTCCATCACCATAGCAACCAAACTGCGTCACCATGTCTGCAACAAACAATGGTCTAAATAACAGCAGCCCATTCAACATGAAATCAGTCATGTATATATAGCACTGTGCGTGTGTAGGAAGAATTTATTCTTTTCACCAGGTGAGATTTACTTTATCGTGTTCACAGGAGATGTTACAGAAACGTTGTTTATTTTTCCCCTGTCCCCCAGCAACACAACACCTCGGCAGAAAAACACTGTAGCTTAGAGGCTTAGGCTATGTATTCTGTCTGCTACCAATAAAACATTTTCATCCACGCTTGTATATTCACAATAAACTAAACTACAACTGCTTAATTTCAAAATCATTGTGAATTTTCAAAATTTCCATACAGATGCAATGTTCTCCTCTGTACATTGGTAAACCACACAGATACTGCCACATAAAAAGGGATGGTAAAATTTGTCAAAGTTGCAAACTTCGATCCTCTGCCTTTTCCATTATTTTTAATATACACACTTTCAGAACCAATCAATGGCACCAAGAGTGTCCTAATGCAACCTGAATTAGCTAATGTCTCCACACACAGGCTACGGCTAAGTTGTTGATCAGATGGTGTGTTTTCAATTCAACAGGATAGGCCGAGACATGGATTAAGCTACATTCTTATAATAAGGTAAATTAACTTGTACTGCTTTTCTGATCAATTGCATGCTGGCACTTGGTTACAGTAAACTACATCACTAAGTGCATGCATTTGTAGATGTAAAAGGCTTCTGAAATAAATGAAAATTGTATTTTCCCATTAACCTTCAAACAAGCACACATTAACCTTCACATAATTGTTTCATATTCCTGTTCTTTGTTTATGGAACTATGCAGGAAAGTGGTGTGTGATGCTTTCTCCTCATCACAGATGAGAAAACATTGTGGGAAATGAAAAAAAAATCTCAACGTGCAATTAACATTTTCCTTCACAAATTCCAATACAATTCCAGTACCAGTTAAAGGTAAAGAAATCTGACATTTGAGAACAGTGTCTGATGGGAGCAATGGCAGACAAATACCAAAGCCAAGCCCTGATGCATGAATTGCTACAGCCCTTATCTTACCAGGCGCAATGTATTATTCATGCCCTGCATTAGGGAGTTTCAAAACATCAGCACAGTCTAACGGTTTAGGGACAGGGATTTCAGGGGAAAAAAAAAAAACATTGTTATTTCTACTGGGACCACATAAGGAATCGAAACAGATTCAAGACTGAAAAGATTATGTAATGGGAAGCATTGGGCACAATGTGCAAGGAAAGCACGAGCCAAGTTTTGGTTTGCTTGCTTTATGAAAACTATGAAAGAACATCCAAAATATTTTCCTATTCAAATTAGATATTCTTGATAATGAAACACAGGCCACAGACAGAAAATAACAGCAATACATTTCAATACCTCACATTGTTGAAGCCCACACACTCTGTAAAACTATATTTAACCCATCTGGACAGAAGCACTAAGCTGGCTTGCACTACAACCTAAGGCTGATTGGTTTTTTGTATATCTTGACAGATGTACATATAATTTATTTAACTACTTACATGCAAACATGATGTTTCATGCCATATTTATTTATTTACTCTGACCTGAACTACAATGCTTGGAGCCAAGGCTTGCAATCTTGTGTTATGGGCTTGTTTATTGTTACTGTGAAAAAAGTTAAAAAGCCCTCAATACCAATTGCTACTAGTATTCCCACAAGCAAAAGCTTATAATAGCTTATTTATTCTCTCATCTCTTTCCAGTGCATTGAAGGCAGAGCTGCCAAGATGCCCTGTGGAAAAGAGATAAAATGCTTAGATTGAGGTGCTGTCAGTACACCAATTGTAATATCTAAAATTACTTATCCTCAGCTTCCCTGTTGTGCACCCCAGGAAAAGAATACTTCATCCGCCAAGTGTGAACTTTGCAGAGTGAAATTGTGCAATGGACCCCTTGCATTATTTATCACATACCTAGCAGAAAATTATAGGTAAAAGAAATCGAAAGCGAAACCAATCAAACAGCTTCCCTATGTTATGCCTTGAAGGAGATGCACCCCATGATCAATCCATTATGCCTATTATAAAATCTTACAGCAGACAAATTCACTAAGTGAGACTTCTATAAATCAGCTAATTAGATAAGATATTTAAATCTGCAGTTTAGGATCGACCCCTTTATAAGTTTAAACTTTGTAAGAATAAATGAATGGGTTAAAGAGATGAGCTATGTTTTATAAGAGAAAGCAAGAGTTTTAGTTTTGTCCAATTTTCAATTATTTTGCACACCACAGATCCTGTACATATAGAAGCAATGTAAAAAATCAAAGAATGTGAATACTAGTGTATTTGTTGATTCTACTTAATGGGTCACTCAGCAATTCAATAGACCTACATACCTCAAACTTAAATAAATAGGCCTACATAAACACAGAAATAAATTTATGTTATGACTTCCGTTATATAATTGGCATGGGATATCATTCTGCAACCTAATTCTTCAAACTAAGCCAGCCCTTCATGTTCAAAAGCATGTCATTCTAACTTCTTGAAACATTCAATGGATGCATCTTATATGATAATCAGCATCCAAAATGGATTAATCACTACCATGCATACTTCATCCTTTCTGGAAGAGCATCTGTCAGGTAAAGAAAGCTAAGCAATTATATTGGATAGTCAATGTCTGTCCCAAGAGAGAATCCAAATGAGATCGAAACATTATGAGAACCCTTCCACTGTACCTGCCTTCAGTTAAACTCGACAATTTACCCCTGACGTAGTACAAGCCCTGCAGTCTGTGTTGCCATTAATGTTTGAACAGTCCCACATATGTTTATTTATAGCGCTCCTACAACACAGAAATGTCATTTCCAGTAAGAAGTGAGTCTTGACTTGTCTGCAGGAGTGCAGGGCCACAACAGCAGGAGAGCTCTTACAATCACAGATGCTCTTTCTCAGCCAAAATTAAACTGGACTTATGTTTTTTCCACAAGTCTTTAGAGTATCTACCATTTCATTTTTGTGTGGAGAACTCAAATTCATGATGTAAAAAGACATGAATACAAGCCAGTGAGGAATACTGCTGGCACACGTAGCATATGAAGAGCTGGACAACAGAAGTTCAATCCAGGACAGCTTTTAGGATATGTAGGCCTATATAATACACTGCAAAGGTCCTACACTGAAACAAGAGAACGGTCAGAAACTGCAGACCTGTGCTGACAGTTTTTATGCAAATCAGACCATGTCACACCAGCCACAACAACTTTACAATTCAACACTGTTGTGAAAATAAAAGTACCTTACATAGTGGACACGTACTGGCTACTGAACTGAAATTAACTTAATTTCACCCTTTGGATACATTCCACTTGTTGTTGTTGTTTTGCTGGTCTATTTTAACATTTGATCCCCCAGCTATAAGTGTAGCCTAATCCATGTATATGATATTAAAAATACTGCTGTTATCTTGCCTACTTCTTTGTCAACACACATCCCCTACAGAACCTGGTAACTGTATTTATTATAGAAAACCACAGGTAAAATATTTCATGTGAATTGTAGTTTTTGTAAAATTATATCCAGGTGCGTTTGGAATCCTGCAGTCTAAAGATTACACATACATGAAAGAGAAATCTGTTTTCTTTACAGTGGCGTGGCAGTGAAGTTACAAGTTATCTCTTACAAGATAACGTACAGATTGTTGTACCAGGGTGGTATGAGATGCATCACCTAGAACATTAGGATTCAGTGGTCTGTATTATTGCCCTGGGTGACTTTCAATAAATGCATCGAAGAGACGACTTCCACAACAGCTACACAAGCATTCGCAAAAAAAAAAAAAAAAAATCTTCATGCAAAACAGACGTGACTAACAAGAAAACATGACAGGAATGGAGGCGACACATTGCATAGCCTCTATCAATTTGAGTACAGAAAGAGGTTATTGTAGCACCTTATGTACTAGAATGTCAAGAATCAGTCCCAATTTAAATATTGTGTTTAAATAACACAAATGAAAAGATAACATTTTGCACTTTTAATCTAAATATTAGCATTCATTTTACATTACTGTACAGCAAGAAAAATGGAATAGGTTACTCCCAAAGCTATGTTGGTGTAACATCCCATCACAGTTTCAATAATTTCGATTTTAATAGGATTTGGTCTACTGCAACTTTGCATTGTCAAGCTGCTTCCTAACAGGAACAGTGAGTAATGAAAACTATAATGACAACTTAGTACATTTCAGCTGGGGAAATTAAGCAAGCAGAAATAAGCATCAATAAAACATTATAAAACTAGTACTTTATGAAATCCAATTTCTAATTTCAATGGATGATTTCTTTTTCTTGTTAAGTCTTAGTTTTCAGTAGGCCTACTAGTTCATTTGTTCTGTGTAGATTTTTGTCCCTTTGAGTACAAATTTACACTGAGTTCAGCATCATTCACTTGGATTATTTTATAACCACCTAAGATTTTTCAAACAATATGATTGGCTTGCATTCATATATTAATTAAATACATAAGAGGAGATGTGCACAGCCTTTTCTAACCAGATCTGCCACCTTTAAGCTTGTTCACTTTACAGAAACGAAAGCACAAGTCACCAGTTGAAGCCCTTGAAGTCAGGTATTCTCCTATCGCTTCATCAACACAGCCCAGCCTCGTCTTTTTGCTGTTGGTATGTACACTTTTATTGCAAAACCTACCCTGGGGTGCAAAATGTACTTTGTTGAAAGAATGAATACCACCAGCAGCACCTTCTCCAGTCACATTCCTCAAAACGTGTTGCTGACAAGCCCTGCGAACTAAGTGCCCCCGCCCATCCCGTCAGGAGCGCGCTGTACCAGTCTTCGCACCGGCCCGTTCCTACGTGACTGCATATCTTTAGGAAGGAAACTGAGACTTTTTAGAATTGCCCAGACAGCTCTCATTCATTCACCACGTAGCTGAACAACACACATTCCTCTAACCACCACCCTAGCCCAGGTGTTACAAATGACTAGTGCGTGAGACCAAAAGAACAGCGTTGGATGTTACACAAAGAGTTGTAGAAGAGGCCTGGAAATGAGTCCCGTTACTGTCTGCCAAGCGACACACCGCAAAACCTAACAGAACAAAAAGAACATTGTTATGGTTTTTATAGGCTGCGGCTCGATACAGGATCTCTGGAATAGTGATTCAATCCATCCTACCAAAGCACATAGCAACTTGACTTCATGAGATGTTAAGGTTAACAACATATGTAGGCTTGCTTCCGCTTTAATCTATTGGAAAAGAGCAATGCAGACACCGGTGTGTGTGTGTGTGTGTGTGTGTGTGTGTGTGTGAGGGGGGGGAGGATTACAATTTTAAAAAGAGGAATTTGCAGTTACCAAGGCCTTCACTATGTGATCCCTGCTGATTAAACAACTCCATATATCCTCTGATTAAATATTGAGCACACTATATTTAATTACCTTCTAATTTTTCAAACATCAATCTTCAACAGAACACTAGTCTAATACTTTCTCTTGGAGTGCACAGCCAGGTGAATGGTTTCAGGCTACAGAGCAGTTACAAGGTTACATATAGAGTGTACATTTTGTATCAAGATCTCAAACATTTCTTCCAGTCAAAAAAAATGAATAAAGGGTGGTTAAATTGGGGGGGAAAAACAAAACAAAAAAACATCCAGCTCAGAAGTCTAGTGAACCATACTGATACCTTTCCCACGCTCACCACTTATAGATGTTAATATCTGCCAGAAAGACACTCAGATTACATCATAACCCCATAACAGACTATGATTGCAACCATCAGGAGTACTCAATCCTGATGAAGCTTGACATTGTGAGGAACAGAAAGTGCCACTATGCCCAGCTTGAGCTGACACAATTGACAGAGAGGACATATTACAACACTTTAAAGATAACTAATATTCCCCAAACATAATGCATGTAGTGCAGCAGGTGTTTTAACAGTAATAGTGCTCGAGAGATTATATCTGCCCGACCTTGTTGTAAGTGGGAGCTGGTTTTACTAGACCCCAAAAAAGCCTTCTCTCCAAAATGGGTCTCCCACCCTATCAATAGATAGGCCTACAAAATTAAATTAAACCTTTTAATGCTGCAGGTCATTTTTTTAAAACACACTCTTAAGATATAAACCTCCAAGGAGTGACCCTTGGAAGTTTATATCTTAAGAGTGTGTTTTAAAATCATACATTTTCTCACAAAAGAAGAAAACATGAATTATCTCTTCCGTGAAATCGACACAACATACTTCAAACAAAATGTATTTAATTAAACTAAATTACTACTGAGTGCAACATGACTCAACACTCTTCTGATGGCAGTGTATAATAACTAAACCTGGTTGGAGAGAGGAAGGTGTTTCACAACTCATGCAAAGATCTTCACGCATGAATACTATAGAGAACAAACAACAACAAAAAGGAAGTAGTACTACATGCAAATACAGTGTATATCCTCTAACAGAAAACAGCATCGCACCTAATAAAACACACAATGGCTATTTGCTTTTAAAAACAGGCACAGATAATATGTTTGTGCAGCAAACCACCTGCAATTCACATTGCTCGGCCAATCGCAGACATTTTACAAGCCTGGCACACACTGTACTTGGCTTTATTTTAAAAGCCAGTTCTATATATGGCGTTGTACAGGCCACAAAAAGTGTATCACATTTTAGTTTCCATTCTAAAAATAAAAACAGCTTTCCTCACAAAAATCCACTGTGAACAACATCAAATAAAAATGAGTGTAACAAATTAGATCAACTGCTGACAAAGATCATGAACAAATGAACTATGAGGACCTTCACTTTAAAAAGACTTTAAAAAGCTGCGTAATTAAGAGCTCAGGTTAACACAACAGTACTTCCCCTAACCACAACTATTTTCAGAACCGGAAGAGGTGTGAACATGCTTTACATTCATTTTACAATACATGCTTTAACATGATAAAAAGTGTTAGAAAAAAAAGTTATTAAAAAAAAAAAAAAAATTAATAAATTTAGCGCTCATAGACTCTGCCGGAAGATACCTGGCAGCCTTTACAGCAGTGACATGAACTGTCCAGTTTCAAACTACTGCACAATCCAGTGGTTTATTTAGAAACAAAATCAATCCACAGAAACCAGACTACCCCAACAACGCTCGTTTGCCAAGAGCTTTCCAAGAATGAAAAACAAAATAAAATACAATATTTCCTAAACAAGTGAAGCAAACATGGGTAGAAACAATTAAAAATAAATATATATATATTCTTCTTTTGTTTAATTTGCAGAATGGCAAGGGAGTAAACCCATTCACTGTCCTTTAATCAGGTACTTACCGACTGCCGGAGCATCGTACTCGTCTCCCAACAGGATCTCCGGGGCCGAATATGCCAGAGACCCACAGCTAGTGGTCAGCTTCTTGCCCGGCTGGAACTTGTTACTGAAGCCAAAATCGGTGAGCTTGACCAACCCCTGCTTCTCGAAGAACACCACGTTCTCGGGCTTCAAGTCCCTGTGCACCACATGCAGTCGATGGCAGTAGGAGATGGCGTGGACTATCTGGGCAAAGTACTTCTTGGCCAGCTCCTCGCTCAGCCCTTCCTCGTGCTTCATGATGTAGTCGAACATGTCTCCGCCATCGCCCAGTTCCAGGATCAGGTAGAGCTTGGTCTGGGTGTCGATGACCTCGTACAGCCTAACGATGTTGGGGTGCTGCACCAGCTTCATGCAGCGGACCTCCTGGAAGAGGTGACCCGTGGCCACCGAGTCCAGCTTGGTCTTGTCGATGACTTTCACCGCCACCTTCTCTCCCGTGAAGACATGGCGGGCGAGCTTGACCACGGCGAAGTGGCCCCGGCCCAGCGTTTTATCCAGGTCGTACAGTCCCGCAATCTTGCCATCGTACCCTCGTTTGAAACCTGCCATGCCCGCCGTCTCCCCCTCCGATGAGCGACCAGACGAAGGGGCTGAGGAATCGTTTTAAAGCACTGGGAGTCTCACGGATTACTTCAACACGTCCATTATATGTGTGTAGCCCATGATGCCAGCCTTTAAACAGCCCTTTGAAGGAGAAGAACACAAAAAACTGTTAGATCTTCTAGCAACACAAATATGTTGCAGAGACGGCACAAGCAACTCAATACCCCTGTCTGGTCACTTCAAGAAATCCAAAGAAGCACCTAACTCATGTAAAAATAATGATCCACTTCAATCCATTCCATTCATTTTGTAAGTTAATGATGCATAATAATGATATCTTAAACATTTTGCCCCAAACCTTTTTTTCTCCTCCCTTCCTAACCACATCGTATTATTCTATTAAGGATTACAAGGCATGGAATTTACTTCAAATTCAGCTCTAAAAACAAAGACAAATGCAAGAAGTCATTTCCCGCTGCCGGAGGAACAAACACAAACAGGTCTGTACTTCAGTTGAACTAGGTTCGTAGGAAAATAGAATCAATACCTAGTAAAAGAAATGTCAAGGTTATGGCATGGGAGTACTGTGTCCTCACCTAGGAGTCTCATTCACCCAAGGAATTACACAAGTGTGAACATGTAAACTGCATGCTACAGCATATCAACTGGGGGGGGGGGGGAATGCCTTACTGGGTAGGACCTGTACAATTAGTTTGGATATAAATCATCTTGAAGGAATTCTCAGTTCATCCCACTGTTCTCAGGTAATGAGTAAGAAGCTCAGCAACTAGTTAAGAAAAAAATTGAACAGTTTAAATTTCTCAATAATCCTTCGCTCGTGTCAACGCCATGAATCATACTACTGCAGACAAGAAGAAACTAGGGCTAGATTAAATCAAATCTTTGACCACCCCCTCGCCACCGTACAAGGAAAAAGTTGTATGGTGAACTGTAGGCGTTACAGATGTAACTATGCACTGCCATAAGATTTAGGACTCTTATTATAATATAATTTGGGGTGCTTCTATTATATTTTGACAACTGGAGTGAAGAGAAAGTCTCCACATCTTCCATTCAATAAAAATGACAAACAGCTGTGTGTAATAATTATAGCTAATACAAAGCATTTTGAAAAAATACATTAACAACTTGATATTTTAGTGCTGGTTAGTTGACACACCTTTCAAAGTTAAGATCTCTCTACGTATACAGAATTTAAGATTTAATTTTGTCTTGTAAATCAATATTCTTCTCTCAATCACCTCATAATTCTGCCAGAATGAACAGATGTATAGAATACATGATGTACACATAGGTATACTCACATTATTTTATTTATGGCGTAATATGAAATCCTACCGGTCACCTACAACAAACGTGTGATAATTTCCGCTTCACTTAGTTTTGTTTTTGTTTTTTACTTCGCTGCCGTCGAAAATGGTCTCCTCAAGTGGAAAGAATTGTGTAACGTTAGTAAGCCACAGAAACCCCTTTCAGAGTCACTGATGCTGTACTCTAAGATAATTCATTCTGTTGACAGAGCTGCAGGATTTCATTGACTTGAACACAATCATGTCAAATTTAAACAGGAACAGGTTGTGGTTCATTATATAGTACAGCATACTAAGTTTAATTTTTTAGCCACGGTGATGAATGACTGCAAGATTCAAGTTTAAGTCCTTTATACAAGACCTATGCATTTGTATAATTATAACCTATAATATAAGGCCATGTCCTTCTTTAACAATCACCTTTAAAATATAGCCTAGTTTGCACATGTTTAAATACTTTTAGATTATGTTTTTGAACAGTGTGTGAATATAACAGCACACACAGGGGAAATTACAATTCACAAGAAATGCTAAATAACAAAATACATAAATAAGAAGTTACAATTTATTGTCCAATCTCTCCAATGGAGATTGTGCAAAAGATATACCTTCCAAAACATATGATACATTAACCAAGTTTGACTGAGCTGCCCAAGTTACATTGGGTTATCGTGCATCAACCTTAAAACACAGAACAGCTGCCTGAATTTGTATTGATTTCCCATCCAGAGTGAATTAAAGCTATGGGCCACACTTTGCTGTGAGTGCAAGGCCAAAGTCCCATTTTAAATGGTTTAATTCAATTTTTAGAATATGAAACTACAGTATCAGAATAGTAACTTGATTGCAGAATGACAGAGTTGTGTTCGTATTGGACTCTCTTAGATTGGCATTGTAAACAATGATGATAATAATAATATTCACTATTATTATTATTATTACATCCTATCAGAAAATTAACCTTAACCACTAAATACTGCTGGAAATTTAAACCTGTAAATTCACTGAATCAACAGTGCTCATTTAGCCCATGGCACAAATTATTTGGCCCAGATGAAGTTCAATACCCTATTAAGTCTAGCTGTACATTTAATATATCCACAATGTTATTGCTGAAAATGGGCTAACCACTTCAAACAAACAATGTAAACATACCTCATTTTATATGCATATAACTAGTTCATAAAGTTGAATAAAATTGGAAATATCCAGAATACAAGACAAATGAACCAAGATAATCTCAGAATACAATATTCAACAATTTAAAGTAGGCTACACTCAAGCAATGCATACTAGTAGCACCAGAAGGGGCAGATTGATACTGCCATTGTATTTATTTAGCTATGTAAAGCAACTTGGAAGTTTTTTTTATTATTATTAATATTAATAATAATGTAATGCTGCTGTCTCTATTATACAGAGGAAGTATTGGGCCCTAAACATAACATTCTTGTTTGACAACAGTAAGTTCAACTTTCAGTCTATTCTTTTGAAAAAATACTGGATGGGCAATGGATCCATAAAATATGCTTGTACATGTGCACCGTGACTCTTGGGCTTGGTCAATATGAGACTGATGCTTTGAGATCAGTGGGAAGACATTACAGACAGCTAAGGTGCTTCCAAACCAAATTCCCATCAGACCCTGTTCACTATGGTGAGGGGAAGCGCAATACTGTAGCCTATGCTTTCCATTACAGATGATCAAAGAGACTGAGTGTTTATAACTCAGTGGTCAGCAAGAGATGCAATTCCTTCATCTTAATGACATATCGAACTGAACCAGGCGCAGACCTTTCACTGTCGTTTAGCCGCCGATTGATAAAAGACACCAAGAAATTATTCTGCACTGTTGTAGGGAAGGACTGAAGCCCCCCCACTGTTAACGTCTTAACATCCCCGTCTCTAAAAACTGGCTTTAAATATTCTGCATCATCTGCTCCACTTTCTATGTCCTTCTGAGGCGAAGAATGCAGTCTGTTTACACCAAACAATTTCCCCGTTCCTTACTTTTCAAACACCAGCCAATTCTTTACAGGTTCAAGAATACCGCTGATAAATATATATATAGCTTTTTGCATCTTTGCCACATTCTCTTTTGTTTTCTAGAATGAAAACTAAACCATAATTCCATGACCTCCTTCTCCAAGGCAAGTCGTAATACTGACTGCCTGTCTGCTGGCAGATTAAGCATTACAGTACAGATTCAAACAGTCTTAAGGAGATGCTGGAAAACCAACAGAGCTGGCTTGTTGGTGAATTATTCAGAGAGTTGGGCTGCTGTTGCTGGAGCATGCCATTTTGAGATATCCACTGTGGTGCGGAGACACGGTTATAATATAATAACACAGGCGCAGATGTTGTATGAACCGTAAGGTCAAATAGGCCTATATCATGCTCTTCGACTTTGTAAAGAGTTTCATGATTTTATTTTCTATATTAATTCTGATCTTCATTGATCTGTACTTTATTTAAAAATAGTATGTATCTGCAAATAAGCTGTGATACAGAATGATGTATTAAAATTGTGCATTTGTAATATTTCACAGTTGCAAGAATAATGTTGCAGTTTGTTTATTGTTTTTAATACTACACAACTAAAACATACAAATATAGTGTGCCTGTGTGAATAACTGTACATCAAGAGCATTTTTTGTCATGGCGTATTGAGTCTACCCATCTACAGAGAATGTGGGTATCACAGTAAGGTGCATGGCTCTGTCCAGAGAAAACAAGACAGAAAAATCATCTATTGCATCTGGATCCTGAGTTGAGGTCTGATAGCGGCTCTGATGTGCAAAATGTTCTACTTTTTGGGGGGGAAGGGCAGCTGTTGTCAAATAAGTGTCCTTTCAATTGTAACCACTGGCCCAGTGCAGCGCGCATCTGACATGATCCTCTAAAGACAAAAACCCGGGCGTGTTGACTTGCTATTTCAAGGACCTGTCAACCCAAACAAATGGTTAGAGCTGCAGGGTGCATTTCGGCCATCGCCATGCCGCCGAGATCACATTTTGTGAATGGACACAAGGGTCAGCTTTTCCCCGTTTTCTGATTTGATTAAGAAATGTATGATTCCTATCCAATTGCCATTGCAGTTCTCACGTACGTCCTGTAACGCAAGAGCACTATGCTGGAATTAGAGCACATGGTACAGCTCAGCTCGTCTCTACAAGAATATGAATACACTACCCGTCTTCATTCACAGAAAGGGACATAATCAGACTGGCTGACAGCGGCTGCACCGCCATTGTGAATGCATAATGTGTGTGAGACAGTATTTGGAATAAACATGGGTCATGATTTTACATTTTAATATTGATATTGACAGGAGAGAGGTTATTTCCCAGGGACTCATTGCAAAGCCCCGGCTAGCATTATAACAAATACCTAACCTACATTATATTCCGTAAGGTTAACTAGGTATCCCTTGATTGTTATTTTCTGTTATTTAAAGTCTGCATTTAATGTCAATGGGACCTGATAAGAAATCATGCTTTATATTATCAAAGCAGTCGGTATGCATTGGATTTAGTGGTCTAGCTGGATGCTGGACTGGAAAGGCAATTCATGCAAAGCAGCGAATAACAACACCTCGGTAATAATATTGCTGCCATCCAGTTCCCTGCGAAATATAATTGCACACAAATAACTGGCCTTTGAAGTTTGCTAGCGTATCTGGAACAAAGCGATGCCCGTGAATGCTGGATGTCATGTCTGAGTGGTGACTAAAGTCGCAGTCTGTGGGATGCACATGAAGTACACATATACAGCCAACTTCTGTCCGTGGCGTGAGGACCATTTTCCACAGGGATGGGGATCCTCAGAGGCCCAGGCAAGAGCGGCACACAGAGCCTCCAGTCGCCGCGCTTCAACTCGACATCCACAGCAACATGAAATGGCGAAGAGATCACTTACCCCTCGCTGCAGAAACGCCAACATTGAACCCGTAAAACCAACGTGAAAACCAGCTCCTTCTGCAAGTCAGGCTAGCGTCTCTGGCCTCGACCGGAGTTGTATATATTTAAAAGCAACAGAGGGCGGTGCGATAGGTCTTCCGTGTGAAAGTGCGCTGTGTGTCTCCGGAGCTCTCTCTGTTCCCAGGCAGCGCATTGCTGAACTGCAGCTCCGCCGAAGCGCCCTCCTCCCTCACGCCACTGCGCCTGCGCGGCGGGGCTCAGCCGCATCCACTGCTGACGTCGCCACTGACGTCGGGCCGTGAAAAATGTAGTGGGCAAAATTGTCAATCGTTTGTCTGTTTGTTTATTAGTCAGTGTTTGCAAAGTAGTTGGCTTAACATATTTGATATGTTGATTATGCAATGCAAATAATGATGATTATGGTTATGCGTGGTTGAATCATTGGTAGCTGTGTCGGTTTGTCATGCATGACCTGTAAAGTTTTAGTTCCAGTTTTAGTTTGTAAGCCTGCATTTAATTATACTAGTATTAAATAAACCTCTAGATGTATAGATACTTTGACAGACAGATGGATGTTTGTGGTGGCATATTTTTTACATTACCAATATTTGGGAATAGAATGATTTACCTAAATAATGTAATATTACAGATTCTTGAGAAAGTCTCAGTCTTCAGCTATATTATGAATGTAGTCAAACTGGCCAAAATATAAACATATAACTAGAAATAGATATATCATAGTTATTTGTTTAATCTGCCGTAGCTTTTATTTTATAATACAGTGTCGGGGTGATGCCAGATTAACATGATTCTGACAACTCCCTTAGTGACGCAAGACCAATTTGCCCTGGCATCCAGGTGGGTCTCTGACAGCTGCTGCTTGAATGAAGGGATTGTATCATCACAGGATTAGTGTTTGAAGACAGAAGTGGTTGATGCCTTGAGGTATGAGACATATATGCTGGCTGTCGAAAGAAGTTGTACTACTGACTTACTGAAAGGTTTACAGTCACCTCTCCTCTCAGTCACTTTCAGACTTTCAGATCCTTAAGTAATTGAGATGGTCGTAAATCTGGGTCTGCCGAAAGGTTTATTCTGTTAAACGACAAGCCTCAAGTAGGGTAGAGCAGGACTATACAGAGACATACCATGGCAATGTATTTGTTATTCCAATTGAGATATTCTGTATCCACTGACCTGTTGCAATGTTAGTCTGTGAGGGAAGCTGTAAAACAAGTCAATATGTTTTCCTCTTAAGTATTATGGGGAGATTCAACAATGTGTGAATGATGAAAAGATTAAAATGGGGCAGAGATTATTACTACTTATTTTAAATAGATGTATCAAGGTAGGAGGGACAAGAGTTTCAGTCTAATCGCCCCCAATAAAGTAATGTTTTGCTAATTAAGAAATGTGGTGGAGAGAGAATTGCTCTGTAGGATTTGGGGGAGTTTGTTTAAAAAAAAAAATGTCAGTTTTGAGTGAGTTTTAGTTGTCCTTGCGAGACCTTTCATCGTAACCCAAGTAAAATGTTGAGAATTGAACTGATTATTTATTTTTCACTCTGATGGAACAATTTATAATGCAGAATGAAGCATCTTGGTAAAATCATTAAATTGTGTCAAATGCTAGTTTCAAATGCTAAAAACTATAAAGCAGATTGGAAGGAGCATGTTTTAAAATAATTCCTGAATGGGAACTTTCATCAGACTACAGCAAAAGACTGTAGTGGTGTGCCCAGAAGGCCAACTAGACCATCCCATTAACTCAACAGTACAAAGGGACAAACTGAACTTCAAAGTCATCAGAATAGACTGGCTAAATAAAAATAACCTTTTTCGACTCTGACCTTTAATGCTATTTTTTTTTTTCTGTAACAGTCTCTTGAAAATTCTCAGCTGAATATCAGCCTCCTAACTTTGTTGAACACATTAACTATTGGCAACATATGATGGCACAAAAGTTCAAGAATTACTTGCTGTGCCTTTAACAGTCAGGTATTTCATAGTGATATTTAACCAATTATTATGCAATATGTACAAAGATCATAAACTGTATATGAAGACTCTGAGGATTGCACATGTGGGCCAACTGCTTTAAGTAAGTTATGCACATAACTATTGGGAAATCAAACAAAAGGCCACTGTGTTATAGAAATAGATAATGAATCATTCAGAAGAGTAATATAAATCCATAATGCACATCCAAGCAGATTTAAATGAGTACTTAATTTGGTATTTTTTTCTGAGAATATTCTATTCTCAGCAGTATAATATGGCCCTGTGGATTTTGAACTCACACCAAAAATAGCACTTGTGGCAGGAAGTGACAGAGAATGTAACCGAAGACATGTTCAATGACTAAAAAAGAATTGTGGCAAAATAAACTATAATTTTAACACTCTGGTGGTCCTTAATATTTTGATTACTTGAAATGTGAGTTGGTTTTAACTTGGCCTATATTATAACAACTATAACCTAAATATTAGCACTGTTAAATTCCTCTCTGTCTTATGACAGTAAAACAATTATGTGCCTTAGTGGCAAGTATGTAAGCAGAGGATGCCACAGGGATTAAAACCCCTGTTCGGCATTTAGTTATTCAATCATTATAGGTTTATTTATTTCTGTATGGATTACTTGCTTAGTCACCAGATGTTTAGAAAGAGAACATATTTTACAGTGGCAATAAAGTAATAATTGGGAGGGTATGTCATACTAAATTACTTTTCTTGGCATGTTGTTATTTTATATATATCTAAAAAAAATAGGCAATTATACAGTAGGAATAATCGATAACTTGGTTTGGGGATGGTGGGGAACATGAGTCAGTCGACAGTATATAAAAGGTAGAATTGTAGGTGTTGTGTGTACTTCTATCGTGTTTGAAGGAAGGCAAGAAATTAGTCAGTCAGTCTGTTCAAATTCACAGTATGTATACTCATAAGCGGAGTCCGTATGGTGACACTTGGTATAAAAGTATTTTTTCCACATTAATATTTACATGAATGACCATATTAATTGAAACAAATACAGAATAAATATAATAATCTGGGTTCAACATTGACTACTGGGTTCGACTACAGTCTACAACCGACTTCGACTACAACCTAGTTACAAAGAAATATAGTAAGAGTGGCTTCTTTAAAAAGACTTATGAAATCCATTTGTAGTTGTATTCACAACCTTACTAGTTACACTATAAAGAAGATGGGCTGAATCATTTCCTCTCTCATAGCATGTTTCAGAAATATACTCAGCTCCTGGTTGCTTAAAGTGTTCAAACTATACCGTCAATGAGGCTAAAACCCCAACAATAAAATATGAGTAGGTACTAAAGTCCCATCAATGAAGTTGCACATTCACATTTTTGGGGGATTTTAACATGGAAACTTTAAAGATTAGGTTTCCTATCTATTTAGACAATTTAGTTTTTAAAAGTGTTCCTACGCCTTTGTTTTCATAATGTATCATCGGAAATATGAAACTTAACCCACTCTGTGTTTATTCGATTTTTTTCCCATGAATAGACAGTATTTGTGTTAAACAAAAAAAAAATCTTACTGCCTGCATTGGTGCTTTGTGACTCATGATCATTCGTGTTGATTGACTCATGTTGAAACGGCTGTTTGATTTGTGACGGTATTGTTTTTCTCTTTTCTTTTTTTAGCATAAATTCAAACGCAAGTTGGATGCTGAACATCAACATGGAATACTATCCATGTAATCTACAGTTTAGTTTCTTAGATTTCTAAATCAATATTAAACTTGGTTCATTCCAAATCTGTAGAGTAGATTCAGTTTCTTATAATCCAAAATTGTATGGGCAGAGTATCTCCTGGTTTCTATTCCACTTGAGCCCTTTATTAGATAAGTGAACTCCTTAGTCCCTTTCTGAAGTTTTGTTCCCTTGCAATTTATCAGTTGTCGCAGCAATACAATACCTAGTCATATACAGAGTCAGCACAACCTCAGTCTAATCTGTGCAGCAGAGGACATGTGATGTCCAAAAGGGATTGACAAATATCCTTGTTTGTGACATCACCATGGATACCAGACACAGTATAGCAGTTGCAAACACTTTTCAGTCACTTCAGGGTTTAAAAATAAATAATTTGGAAACTGAATGTCTTAGTGGGATGTTTCTTATTGTATAAATTACCTTTAAAACCTTAACCTTTCTAATACTAGAGTATATCATTGGAGGTACTTTTGTACTTATTTTGAGACAATTCATCTTATGGACATAAGCACTATATTGCCAACCAAGAGAGTTAAAAGACCAATTCAGTGTTTCTTGGCACAATATAAACCTTGAGATTTATTTTATGAATACATGTGAAAGTGAAAATAAGTCAGCTTAGTTCTATTCCAGTTTGTGACAGCAATAACATTATTTAATATGAAGGTACTCCAAAACTAGATTGAATTATATTAAGGAGAAAAGCCTTACAGGCATGTACAAAAACATAAAAAGAAATACAATTAGACTGCCGCTATTAAAGCAAGCATAATATGTTTATGTCCTCCAGTCTCTAATCTCATTTTACACTGCACTAAATTTAAAACTTGAAACATAGGGGAGGAAGACCACTAGTGATGAACAGTGGTATTACATAAGACTTTCAACCTCTGATATGTCGAAGTGTAAAGCTTCTAACATTAATATACATTTAAATATATATTTCATATGGTTGCTTCATAGCAGCATTTGTGGGAAAAGTATCTGGATCTCTAAACATTCTTAAATGTAGGATTTATTTATACGCACTAATAATCAGTTTTCCTTCTTTACACCAGGATGAAGTGGTCTGGTTGATTTTTCATGTGGCGTCCAATGTTGAGGCTTACAATTAAGTGAGATATACATTGTTAAGTAGACACTAACAAACAAATATGGCATATCCACAACAGTAGTAGGCGCTAATACCAGTTAGCTTGCTTAAAACAAGACCTAATTAAATGACCTCACCAATATTATCCACTGCCATGGTCTTCGTCCATGTCTGATTTGCAACAAACAATACTTCGATTGTAGGATTGTGTAGAATTATGCTTGATGAAAACAAAAACATAGAGATTTGTGCACACCTTCAATCTAACAGTGCATTGTGCAGTTTTTGAACACTAACAAAGTTAGGGCCTCATACTGGATAACAAAAGCAAACCTTTTACATTTGTAAGTAATGTAAGAAAATCATAAGACAGGAGAGAGAAAAAAAAACATACAGGTAAAGTAAAGCATCACTCGTGAAGAAGAGACAATCTATCTTAAACTTTAGCCATACTTTCATTAATTTATACAGTATATTAAAACTCTCTAGTCTTGAAACCCTAGTTTTCCTAATGTATAATTTACCATATCTGTCAACACAGTTCTCCCGTCCATTTAATGGGCTGTAGAATCTTTGCCAGGAATAAACTCTCCATTTATGAATCCCCATCAAATGAGGCCCTCTGGTGGCAGGCTTAAAAAGTAATGTGGATGCGTAAACAGTCCATAATAACGTTTTCAGATCATGAAGATGTAATAGATGTTAATGATGTAGTCACTTTAGGACATTGTTTTGTGTGTGTGTCATTTACAGAACACAATGCCCTAAGTGAGAATAATGAACCAGAGATGTTGTATCTAATTAATGTAAACATGAGAGAATGTTCATAACCCTTGAAGACTTTTTTTTTTTCTTTTAACAATTTTAATATGTTTTGCCTTGACCATTTAGTATGGTACTGCAACTCAGACAAGACTTTTGTTTTTTCTTTCATCTGCAAAACCAGCCAAAGAATAAAGGCTGTCCTAGTGATTTCAAAAAAGTCAAGTGCTGTGTACATTGGAAAGGATTGCTTCCCTTAATACTGAGGCCAGAATCTGAATTAAAAACAAATTATCTCCCATGGGAACTTAAAATTACAAGCCTGGTCCCTTTCGTTTGGCAGAGGCTTTTCACTTCAACACAATGGAAACCTGAAATTTGTAATTGGTTGGCAGGTCAGTCTTCATTTAATTCGAGCCCGTCTCCTACTTTCAGTTTGCATCACACAACAAGACACAAGGAGCTGCTCCATCTGGTGTAATCAATTTCTCAAAGGTCTTGTATTTCAGTTGAAGTTGATTACCTAGAAATTAGTCGCTTAAATATATTCACCATTGTCTGTTAAACATAACTACAATTAATTTAGATTTGAAGAGGTCAGACAAGAGCCAAACTTACTCTGCAACTTTCCCTTGACATAAATTGAAGCGGTAATGGAAAATGGGCGTAGAAAAATAATTAGAACGTTCTGAATGCCAAAGTTGACCATTTCCTGGCTGCCCTGTCAAACTATCCGATATTTTCCCCCTGTGAGTAATGCAGACCTTGATCTTGATAGTTTTCATTTTCTTTTCTCAGACTAAATTGGATGTGTGGCACATTTAATCAACATAACCTTTACTTTATACCGTGATCCCAATTTACTTAATAGCTTTTCGTGCCAATTTTGTTTTTATATATCTCAATAGCTGTATCCAAAGGCGGATTGAAAATGACAAAGTAGATGCTTTGATGAAGGAAAAAGTCAAAGTCAAAATCCTCCCGTGGATTCTTTTTAGGACTGTAATAAATTGCATCTTGCTGGGTAAGTAATGCAGAAGACCAGGCTGTGCTCACTGCAACCCTGAAACAATGTATTACCCTTTCCACCCTGATGAATAATTTTCATTTTACCTGGGCTGTTAGTAGATGTGCAGACACATGAAAATGTAACAGGATTTTTGATGGCGTCACAGTCTGAGGTCTGAGACCCATAAAGGCTATTTTCTTCTGTTCCTTTCTCTTATTTGTCTATTGAACTTGACACACGCTCTGCCCATAAAGATAAAAATGCCAGTTCCCCAGCTAAACACCCTTTTATATCGGATGCATCTTCCTGTGGTGGAAATCATTTCCATGGTAACTGAAAAGAACAACAACTCTCAGACATGACAAAAGAGATGACACTTTGTATTGTGTGAAATTCCAGTGTTGATGGTAATAAAAGCTCATTTGAATTGAAATTATATATCCTTTTGTTGTTTGTTGCTCAGATGGTCTTGTTTTTCATCTTGAGAATGATTGTCTGTGTAGTACAAATGCATCAAAAGCTGCATTTTGCTGCGTCAACCTGCTGTTTATTAGAAACCAATTTTAGATCTTACTTACCCTCTTGTGTTTCTTCAAAGTTTTATCAGCTTTAATGCCTAATGAGCCAATTAAGAATATAAATATTAAAGTAATGGTACATCATGTGTTTTCCAGCCTCCATTTTCCTTCCCCATTCTACAACCAAACCCAATCCTTCATGCAAGCTAATTTTGTAATGCAATGACCTGGAAATACAACTAAGATATGCTCAATATTGTATATAAACAGCAATAACAACTTAAAGAAAGATTTCAGTGAAGGGCAACAATATTAGCTGGGGGTTATGTTAAATGTAATGTTGAATTAAACAAGCTATAAATACAGTACAGTATTCTATGATCTTTGAATGCACATATGTGTGTGTATGTGTGTATATCTGTCTTGATTTAAAATGGTAAATATATTCTACAACCACTGACTTCTGTCTATCTATATATCTATCTGTCAGTCTGTATATGTTCGCAGTATTCATGGCAATATACCGAACATGATTATTGCTAGAAGAAACACCTCCACCTTTGCTGTCAGCAAGCACTAAGCAGTGATTAATGAAATGCCACTAGAAATATGAAGTCATGTAGAAAGAGGGGCAGAATTAAAACACATCACCTGGAGTCCTCTACAATGTATTACATCTGAGAGTGTACGCTACAGATACCTACCCAAACAATAATTCATTATGAAGTGTACTGTAAATTAAACAGAACTCATTTGTAATGACACTAATACACATGTCTAGTCTGAAATGAGCATTTGATCAAAATAAAATGAATTACTATTTTAGCAAATTGCAAGGTTAGTCAGTTCCTACACTGATCTTTGGCATTCAATAATTTACTTTTCAAAACAAACAAACCTTGAAAGGAAAGACAAGTTTTGAACAAAATGAAATACGACGAAGAGATTGATTGATTTATATTAAATGACCATTGCACAGTAACCCACCATTATGGAAAACACTTGGGAGATTTGACAAAGAAAAACTACAACAAAATGAATCCACAGACAGAAGGGTATGTGAGTATGATAAAAATCTGTATTTTTAAAAACACGTCCCATTGCTTTATACTGTTCAATTCTTTATATTTCTGCAGAAAAGTTAGCCTGGTTTATTCCACAGTCCTCGGGAGCTGCACAATTTGCAATTAATAATATCAGAGCATCCTCTAACCATGCTCCAGGCTGTTTTGTAAGAATAGTTCGTGTTTTTCTACAGGAATAAAACAACTAAAATCTTTATGGGGGGGGGGGATTAAACCATTTTATAAACATCAAACACGCCTTACAGGACACAGAAATAAACATTATTCAAATATGCGGTCATTTGTTGCAATTCACGCCGCATTTGGCTACAGGGGGCACCAGCTCCGTGGGAAAGACAACACGAGTTCTCGCGAGGTTTGCACATGAGCGTGAGAGGCGTTCCTGGAGCGCAGATGTCCGCAGTCCTGCGTGGGTCTGCGCCGCTCCACCAATGGCATGGGCGGAAACCGGCACGTCTGCGCAGAACAGCGGACATCCGCGGTACAAGAACGCGGCCCACACGGCGACAACCGCCGGCGGTGGGCGGAGATAGGAAAGCAAGCTTGCTTGAGTTTTGCAGGAGCCGACGCGATGGAAGCGATTATGCCGACACGTAATACCCACAAAACCCCGGCTCACTCGCAGACACTTACCTGATGAATGGACGCGGGGGTGAAATGAGCCCCACGACGCGAGGGCGGACTGTGGACAAGTGACCATTGAGGCGTTTGACACAGATGCAACTGTACTTGCAGACAATAATATTGAAACAACTCCGCTGCAGTCATAGACACAGGGCATTAACCCCCTTAAACCGAAACACTAGGTAAGAGCACTTTGGCGGATCTTTGTTTTGAATGGGAATAAAAAACGTGCTGGCATGTGTTTTGCTATGCGGTTTATTTGACTTTTTTTTTCCGCAAAAGTTTGCATATGCTCTTGCAGCAGCAGCCTAGTAGTAGTAGAGAATTGTTAATCATTCAAAGAAGGAAAGTGTCTTAAATGTGCTCACTGATGTATCACTTTGGAGTAGCATTATGGTTATTCAAATGCATGGGTGTACACTGATTTAATTTGAGATCCGTTGTGCTCCATACCAATGGCTTTTGCATTTTGACAGTGTGTCATATTTGTCAAAGTGCTGTCACCCAGCACGGTGGCAGCTGAATGGAGAGACTAACATTTAAAGGACATTGATGCATTTAAAACAATTTGCCTCGTACATATTTAAATCCTTGTCTATTTAATTCACAACATGTTAGTTGCACTGTATTGTCATTTATTTATTTATTTATTTATTATTGGATTGCATTCGGTCTGATTGATATTGATGTTTTAATCTTTTCCAGGCTGGTAAAGATATGTAATATGATGTCCTTGAACCGCTCTGGAGTGGTTTCATGTCAAGATTAATCTCAGTGTAGCAGATAATATATGTCTGGATTGCATGCTCGCCTGCTTCTTATCTTGCATTTTCCAAGTTAAAAAAAAGTAGTTTAATTTTCGTAAGAATAGCGTTTCTAAAAATCAATGCTGATCGTGTTCATTTTAGTCATTCTGGGGAATAGAAACTAATCTACTAAGATAGACCTTTGGGTGAGAAGACAACGGATTGACCACTCAACCAAGTGCTGGACCTTGACCTGTCATTCATTTCTGTCTGCTTAGTATTTGTAGACCAAACCCAAGGGGATTTTATTTGGAAATCTTCAGTCAGTAATCCCAGAGTTTCCACTTGACTGCTAAATATCTCCAGGATTATTATTGTGGGTCTTGCAGTAAGTGAAATCCGAAAGGCATCAGATACATTAAAAAGGGAATGGTTTTATGAAAAAAGAAACATGTGGGAGTCAGGAACGATGCTGATGAAGGTGGCTGTGCTATATGAGTTTTTTGGACACGCATTCAACACTCAAGAAAATCCCAAATGTGTTAAAAACAGGATCAGCTCAAAGAGTGGGTTCTTTTGACACTTTCATGTGAATGGCATTAAAGTACACTTCAAGATTCTTAGAGGGCTTTTTATCTATAAATATATACTTTAAATAGATATAGCTCTGTTATTACTAGCATCAAGTGTTTATTTCCTTTTAATTGATTCATTCTGCATTGTCAGACCTCTCTAAAGTACAGATGATATATGCATGGTCAATTAAACTCGTATAGTAAGATAAAACAGAGGAGGTGGCGTCTGAAAGTAAATGCTACATATCGAGTAGCTCTGTAAAATAAAAATGTAATGTATTTGGCAGCTAATTCTAGCCGTGGATACTGTTACTAGGCCTAATGCCTGTTCCTTTAGCTTACCAAGGAAAACAGAGTAGGGTTTTATATTGTGGTTTGGTGATTTATTTCACCTCCCCATGAGACATTTCCACAAAATAAAATGGCTACATAGATAAAAAGCCCTCTAAGATCCAAAATAATCTCTTTTTGACCAAACAGATGTGACTGCAGGTTCAGAAATTCATTCTCATTCCAAAGACTGGCGTGCTTTCATCTCATCTCTCCATTCATAAAATGGAATAGATCTATATTTTTGTTTGAATTATATTTGGTCAGTCTGTGGGGAGGTTTTAGATTGTCCATACTTTAATTTAAGATCTGTGAAGCAATCAGGGTACAAATTATGTTACTAAATGTTTGCTTTATAGATGTACAAAACAAAGAGTCCCGAAAACCTTGTCAGATAAGTGCTTGACTGTTCGTAATCCTGCTTGGCAGAATCAAGATCACAGTAAATGCATCTTTAAATGCCTTTGTTGTTTGGCTTTGAATCTTCAGAGCACTTTACCAACTGTGATTTGGCTTGGCAAGAGATAGGGCCTATATGTTCTGGAACAAATTGCAATGGTAACTAGTTTCAGAGTCTGATTTATTAGGCTGTTTATTTCTGTAAAAAGCAACATCCGTCTTTTGTGTGATAATATAGGTTATATTTAATCATCTGGAAAATAAGATGATTGGAAATTGAGAAAATTGAAACAAAATCAAGCTAGCTGAAAATATCTGTGCCGTATCTTTATGACATCATTGCGTAAATCTGTACAGCTGATTACACAGGGTATTTCTGTCAGGGCAAAGAGGGTTTTGCTTTCTCAGTCCACTCAGGCATGCAATCAGTTGCCTGTGTAGCATCACAGCAAAATGCCATCATCTGGTTTGAGAAGATCTCTTGGTTTCAACTAAATATGTGGAAAGACCTATTTGAAAGAATTCAACATGAAGTTTGACACTAGCTAGGCTCTATAGTAACACATCAGTCTTTCATTATGGTGTTCAGGGAAGGAAAATACAGCTCCACCATTGATCAATATTTTATTAAGTGATTGACTATATAGCTGAAATGGATTATAAGGGAACAGTGGAAGAAGAGAAGGAGAAAGAAGGAAAAAGTGAAATATCATATTCAGTTTACACAGTGTGTCTCAGGACATTTTCAGTATTGTTTTATTTGAAATTATTTGTGGACTAACTGTCAAACCCAGATGCCACCTTTCAAAAAGGCTGTTGAACTAGATGTGGGTGCACTCCAATTCCAGTCTGGCATGTGCTGTTACTTGTTACATAATATTGCATCTTTGTCAAACCCATCTGTGAAGTTTGTTTGTATTTCAAAACACCTATTTCTGGCCATGTCTGGTCCTTTTGAAAGGTACAATGTGTGACCAATTTTGAATACACTGTGTGATGATATAGTTTGTGTTGTTCATCTCGAATCACCCCTCCCTTCATTTAAAAAGCCCCTGCAGCAAGTGATTTAAAATAAATTTTGCTGTCTGGTTTCATTAGTAACACCATTTAAATTTCACTTAATTTCCTTTTTTGGTTCGTATTATATTTTTAGATAATCTGAGTGTAATGGCTTTGATTTAATTAAGCCTGTTAGTCTATTGTCTTGTACAGGGTCTTTGGGACATAAAGGGCTAAAACACAATTTGGGAATTGTTTAGTACCTTTATACACAAGAACCGGCAAAACCAAGCACTGCACTAGAAAAAACTTCAAACGCAAATGTGGTTTCAATGTCAAATTGTATTATTATTATTATTATTATTATTATTTCTTGTCAGACGCCCTTATCCAGGGCGACTTACAACATAAGTGCAAAAATACAGAGAAGTACAAGGCATCAATCATTACAAATTCAACTTAGCTGAAACATAGCAATTCAAAATAATACATTTTACAAATTCCAATTCCAATTTACACAAGTACAGTAAGAGACTTCCTACATCCTGGACGGTTTCAGTTAAAACCTACAAGATGTATTATAGCCTACATCTTGTAGGTTTTAACTGAATGCTTGGAGAAGAACTTTATTCACCCATTAAAGAAAAGCGGTTTATACTTAGGATTCAAATGTCATATTTGATTGATGCTAAAGAATATTAATTAAATCTACTTCATATAAAACTACAGTTCATATTATTACTTGTTAATTTGGCGAGTGGGAAAGTGATCAGATAAGGCTTTTGGTATTTTTCTTTAACAAGGGAGCTCATATAGTATAGGAGTGATTATTGTAGATTCCACTATAGTCCCTGGCAGTGCTTCAATGCCAGAACACAGATGTGGTTTGCAAATAATAACCTCTGGGGGTACACAAATATGTCATTCCAATTTGTCCCCAGCATCATCTAAAAAGCACTGATGCGATGACCTCCCAGCTTACTTGACGCTGGAAGTGTTGTCCGACAACCTACGCTAAGCAGAGCAAGTGTACTTAAAACAAGCACGGCCTCTGCATATTAAAGGGAGTGCCGTTTTTCCAGTGTCAGTGAAGAATGCTTAAAACCTGCAACCCCATCTGGAGAAATAAGGTCATCCGAGGACCGGGCCATGTTGATGAAGATGGGTACAACAGTGCTCCTATTGCAGATGGTGATATTTCAGTTCTCACTAGTGCAGCGAGGGATTCTGTTGTCTGACTGAAGACAAATATGCTCTCCCACGCCATTGCTCGTGCCCATACAGTCAGGTTGATGAATAACACAATTGTGCCGGGTGTGCCGAGGAGAGGGTGCTAGATTCTGCCTAATAGTCTAGTAGCTCGGCCCCAACAGTCCCCCAGGACCTGACGAGTGTCTCTGTGTTGTGAAAAACATTCAGCAAAGGAGTTAAGAGGTTTAGAAATATTCCAGACATCATTAAAGCTACAGTAGCACTTAGTGCAACTACCCAGTTCCATGCGTGCAAATTGCAAGGCAAAGAATAGGTCTTCTGTACTTCTAAATAATCTAATATTTTGAATGCTGATGATTCAGAAGAAGCAGTCATTTATTATTTTGTGTATTGGAATTGGCCTAAATCCCTGCCAGTTTGGAGGACACTGCTGAACCCCTGACTCTGAGAGTAGTATTGAAGAGACTTGACAGAGAGCAAGTAGGTCAGGAATTAAAATAAGATTATAGCGGAGGCATAATCAGATAGTGATGAGCTAGGCAATAAAACGTGTTGAATCCGAAAACATAAAGTAGGCCTACTTCTTTATAACAAACTGCTTTCTTACTCAGAGGTGGTTCGATGAAGCTCAGAGGGTTATAGGAGCCCCTCTGATAGCTTGGATGTACATGGGCAGGCTTTTCAATACCATTCATAAGGATTTAATTAAATAAATAAATAAAACTGAAGCTCTCTGGTATATTTCGCATTGTAGTGTTTATTGTCTGCAAAAGGACCCCCGAAGCGAAGCCCTGCCCTGATCTCTTCTCAAGCACAGAGAGCTGGCATGCAGGGGTTGATCTTTGCCACTGTACGATATCCGTGTGTTGCCAGTGGAGCCCCAGAGGTGAACCTGTGTTCTGCCAAGGGCTCCCAGTGCCCAGCTCAGCAGCCCCTACCAAACTACAGCCTGACCTTGACAACGGGCTGAGAACGAAATCAGAGATCAGACAGAAGGGCTTGTGTGGAGTTTTTACAGGGCCGAGATAGTCTGAGCAGGTCAGACTGGAGAGTTTGTACAGCACAGGCATATCACAGATATGATACCAGGGTTATTTCTCCTGCACAGTCATGCTGACAGCGAAAACCAATAGAAGATCATGATAAAAAGGCCAGGTAAAGAGCTAGCTGCGTGGCACATTTTAATTAGTGCACATCTTAATTTATTTATTTATAACATCACAGCTTTCAATGTACCAGTGAGATTTAGCATTGTTTTAGATGACGCATGCATCAGTGAAGAATGGCTTTCTTTATAATTTGAAATGTATTTTAATTTAGTTAAACTATGTAAACGGACTTATGACCCAGTAAGAATCAATGGATTGGCTGTTCTAGGCCTAGATTTTGTTGCTATTGAATCTATTTTGAAGATAAAGGAGAGATACTGAGAGAAATTACGTGATTTCACCTAAACAGCATTTTTAAGGCTTTAGTTGAATGTTGTAGACAAAATGCAGGTCATAACGTGAGCATGCATTTCAAATGTTGAGAGTGGATTGAATACAAATACTGTATTATTCATTTCTTTTATTTTAAAATCCTAACCGGCACAGGGTGCAAATTCTGAGCGATGACTTCAGTGACTGAGAAGTCCTTCAGAAGTAGTGAGAACAAGACTGTGTCAGAACAGCCGAGTTTAAGGAAGCTCAGAGTACAAAGAGCAGCAGCTGCCAAACATTAGAAGATAACCTCTGGGGAAAGGAAACTCGCATTGGTTTCAAGCTGTGAATAAGAGGAATCGAGTTGTCCAGTTGCTGCAGGCTTTTGAAGCGTATGCACATACTGTAGAGCATAGTAATACTGTAGAAACGTGCCTGAAATTGACATTGCACCTTTAGTTGAATGACTGATTCTGTAGTACTTGTAACACAACAAATTAACAAAACTAATGAAGTGTTTTTAAGGAAGGGTGAAATATTAAAAGGACACACCACAGTTAATTATTTAAGGAATTCTCAAATCAGAACTAGGCTATATGTTTTGGATCTGATTGTATTGTATTAGTAGGTAAATGTGACATTTAAGTCTACTAGCAAGTTTGTAAGAGTTTAAGAGAGTAAAGCAATACACTTGAAACATGCACCACTAGAGGGCATTAGTTTGCTAAGAATATTAATAGTTGCTGCTGTCACCACCTGGACATAGCTGTATCTTTTTTTTACATGCAAAACTGTGTTTCAATGTCATTCTTCAGCAGCTTATGGACCAGAACTAAATGTGTCCGTGATCACGACTCACAGATTGTCGAATGCAATGCATTCATAGAAACAACCATAGAGACCAACATCTTAACAGACATAGATAAATTGCCAGGGCTGCAACCTCTTGAGATGTCATCATTGAGTGTCCTGTGCCCTGAGCTCTCTGCAATGCTGGCAGATTCGAAACCTTGCAATGCATGTGTAATAAGGCTGGAAATATGACCACCTTAACCTGGCCTTGTCCTCTCATCCAGAGGTTGTATCCAGGATGTCCCAGGGAGCCTTCTCCTATGGCAACCACCTCCCATAGGAGTGGGCAGGGCTCTTCAAGATCACTCTGGTACATTTGGGAAGACTTATTTGCAGATCGAGAGATGTTGCTGCAAAGACTTGCTCCTAACGTTGGACCAATCAGCCATTCCTGAAAATAAATGATGCAAGGTTTTAACCACAGCTGCCATTATTATTGCCATATGTTTCATAGTTTTAAAAATATAACTTTTTGTTTGTTTACAAGCAGTGCTCTTTGCTTTGGCAGTCTGTCTACTTTTACAAACAACAGGCTGATGTATTTCAAAGGGGAGTCTTGGGATTTATTAAGCAGTGCCACTTTCTCCTGCTCTTAACCTGAACTATAGTCTTCAGAGCCTGATGGGTTTTTCAGTTGCAGATCAATTATTTAAGAGCTTTTTACTTTTTATTCAATAACATGGCACTTTGCTAGTGCCATATTTTGTAAGCATATCTTACTAGTGCATCAGGAAATCAAATAAAGTCCATTGCTCACAGTCCACCAAAGTGTCCTGGAATAAGATATCACCGTACTGTTTTTTTTGCATTTATTTTTCTTTGTTGATCATTTAAAAACCTTACCTTTAAGTCAACAAAATTGAATTAACCATACATGCACACCTTTCAGGATGAAATGAAGGTCATTCTGTGAGATAGTTGAAAAGGCTCTGTCAGTACAGAACGCTTGTGTATTAAAAATAAAAAAGCAATAGCTCCTTTGTTTTATATATCGTACATCTTTTTAAATAGTCATCTTTGTTTCCCTGACCCTGTATCCTCTTAGTTTCCATTAAAACATAAAATAAAAAAGCAAAAACAAAAACCTGAAACATTCATGAAGGAGGAGTACTGCTAAAGGTAGCTCTCTCAAGTTCAGCAACCTTGAATCAATATACAGAACTGAGCTTTTTGTTCACCATCAAATCTACTTGTTTTGATTTCTCCAAAGACATTTACTGTACTTTTACTTAATGCATTTTTTTTATTATTTATAAATGTTCCATATAACAAACGCTTTGCGAAATGTTCAGAAGAAAGAGACTGAGTATACGGGTGGGCGGTACACATGGAAAGGATTAATTGATGCAGAATCTGATCAAATTTATCTTTAAATAGAAACTGATTATTGCCTGAGACTGTGTTGTCTTGATGTAACCTTTAACTCTTTGGTGATTTTAGTTAGCAGTTCTCCTAGGCTTCACAGGCAATAAAACCCTAAAAGCAACATGTAGTATTCATCCTCCTGGTTAACATAAGGAAAAATTTTGCAAATAACCTTCCTGCAGACTTCTCTTCTTGCTAGAGAAGTAATTCTGAACCAGTGCCCTGTTTTTGGAAGGTTTTAGGGATGGGTTGAAGCCATTTACAGAGACTGTAGTGTTGCTTGTCAAATACATTCATATTCAATATTCAATCGCAGGGGGAAGGGGGAAAAATAACCTAAAAAGAAGCCTTACAATAATCTGCTTTAAAAAAATGGTGAAAATACTGATTAACACCAAGGCAAGCATGTTTTGCAAGCTCAAGCTGCATTTTATTATAGATGAACATAAAATAAGCTTGGAAGAGAGGAGGCTCCTGGCTCCGGTGGGGCATGTCTCCTTTCAGAACAGCAGTCCCCGTGGAGAGAATCTAATTGCGATGTGAGAGACTCCAGGGTGCCATCGACTGCATTCACTCAGGCAATTAAAGGACATTATTTAGTTTGGGTTTCTGTTTAAAGAAATATCACTGAATTGCTTAACATCAGTGGAAATGAAGATGGCTATAGACAGAATATTAAAAATATGAACTACGATGAGCAGTGTGGAATGTGTGATGTGTTCAAATATCAGTGAAACCTTACTTTGCCTTGTAGGTGCGACAGATTGTATACTCGCTTCTAGTATATTGAAAAACAAATGAACAAAAATAATGAAATGAGGGCAAATTTTGAAATGTTTCCAAGTTACAATTGGATGGGAAACAAAAGCTTGGAATTGAAATCTAAAGTGCAGTGGATACATATGGTTTGAGCATCTTGGAGAGTCGATGTGGAAATGTGGTTACCTCTTGGCAGGTTTGCCATTAGATCAGCTGAACTTTTCCATTTAAATTTGAATTCTTTATAAGTATGCCTTGATGAAAAAGTATTGCTTTGCTGATGTCCAAATGAATCAGTCAAAAAATCTGGAAAGGACAACTTTTTATAGGCTAAAAATGCTCTCTCCACTACAATGGAATTTGGTTTGAAATTTCCTGGTGTCGCTCAGTAAGTCCTTAATGTCCCAATTCAGCACGATAGGACTATGTTAATTGATGCATTAAGGGTTGTTTGTGGGCTTAGTTTTGGTTTGTTGCAGTGTAGTTAATTGACACACGCAGGCCTGAATATTCAGAGCAAGCTAAAAGGCTGTTTATTCTCACACTAAGTGAAATAATCCTGTATTCAGTTCACTAAAAGCTTGTGTACACTGTCTGAGGCATCAAAATGTGCTCTGTGTGGATCACAAATAGCAGGCAAAACCCTCTAGTGACTCGAAATGTTTGAACAACTCCTGAGCTATGTCCTTAATGATGCTACCTCTCTTAAGCAGGACTTTGCCTCAAGAAACATCAAGCAGATGATTGCTGGGCTCCCCCTTAGGCTGTAGCAGACATTATCATAGGATATGCGCCAATTCACTTTCGCTTTAGTGAGTTTGTGCATGGTTTGACAACAATAACTGGCCCAAAAGCAGTTAATTATCAAAAGGCATTTGATTTAACAAGGAAACGATACATAGCCCTTCATGTCTTAATGAGATTTGTCAGCTGTGAAGCAGTCTTTGCCGCCAGTGCAGGCGTGAGGGGGTGGAAGGGATATATCCGATGGTGC
Source organism: Amia ocellicauda (assembly GCF_036373705.1). Classification (NCBI taxonomy): domain Eukaryota; kingdom Metazoa; phylum Chordata; class Actinopteri; order Amiiformes; family Amiidae; genus Amia; species Amia ocellicauda. The sequence goes on along the minus strand of NC_089867.1, from coordinate 9,691,003 downwards.
TCCCAAGAATTGGCCACTCAGACTGAATCCAATCTGTTTGAAGTATGGATTTAACCATAGCTCTTTTGCACACTACAGACTTGTCTAATGCTAATTTCAACACTGACATTTTGTTTTTAATTGCTTTGGGGTTACTTGCATCACATACATTTCTTTGGGTGAACAAGGGACTAGAATAATTCATTCATTTTCTTCTGCAGCATTAAGTACAGTCTACTTCGACGCCAGTAGATTCTCGAAGATTAGTATTCCAGCTCTAATAACGTTTAATAGAGAGAAGAAGAAAAAAAAGCCTAGTGGATGTCTGCTTCAACATCAACAGAAACTGACAGTTTGCAGTGACTGCAGAACCGAATCAAATCTGCTGCATGGTGTGCAAAAGCTTCTTTGATGGTCAGCTCAGAACAGATGTTTTTGATCATAAACAGATGTAAAGTAGGAACATCTGCACTTACAGATTGTATCTACGTCTTCTATAATGTAACAGAATGGACAACTGGGAATACTCTCACTTTACTTCCTTACAAAACCTGGTTAATCAATTTCAATCACTAGTAATCTTACATAAGAAAAAATAAGCAAGTCTGGTATCTGTGGCAATTCAACACAGAGCAAACATTCTTAATGTACTACCACTGTTTCAGTGTCAATGTGCTTGTACAGTTGAGGGCACTAGGGATCTCTCATTGGTTTTTGAACATGCTTAATAAATAACTTGTCAAATCTGCTTTTAACACAGACATTTTTTTCAAGGGGGTAGAAGCTGTGTTTGTGCAGCAAGGGTAGTTGATTTAATTTGTGATTTGTAGTCACAACCTATATGAAAATGCCAAGTCTAAAGCAATATAATATTTTCCTCATTATCTACAGAAATTGAATAGCCCCCCCCACACAAGGGTGTGCATTAAGAATGTGAATATGTAGTAGAATGTGCTTTGCCAAGAGTTTGTAATCTCCCTATTGAGTAATCTCCAGTTGAGCAACTGCTGTCCGTCTCACCACAGTTAAATGCATCGTCATTCATCTTTCTCTCTCTGTAAGTGACTCCACTGTTTTGCATTCGCATGAAGCACATCAGGATGTTGGTACATCATTGTTGGGGGGTCAGCAAAAGCCTCCCTGCCCCAAGATTTGTTCCAGCTTTGACACAATTTAAGTGGCCACTGATCTCTCACACCACGTTTGTCGGTGTGCTGCAGTGGTTGTCAGCCCCCGTTCATATCTTGAAGCGGAGATTTACAACCATAATGGATTCTCATCTGGGGTATTAGACCCCTACCAGGTTTCTAATTCAGGTCACTGGAGCATGGAGAATTAACACAGCGAGACAGTGCAGAGAGCTATAGGGCTCATTCGGGAGAAAAAAAGCTAAAATGATTTGACTTTTTGTGCACAGATGTTTTTCCCTATATCACAAATCAGTTGTATTTCCAAATGATTTAACAATTCAGGTTAGTTTCGTGTATTTATCATCTAAAAAGACTGTAGCGTTCTGTTTGTTTGGGAAGAAGGGGGAACTACTACAGCCATTTACATGTGATAAAGGTGTTAATCTAAATGCTAATGAGCTTCCTGCTAATGCATATAGAACACTGGGCTCCAAAACCATAAAGTGACTATGCCAAGAATGCTGTCAGTCAAAATGATTAATTCATAACTGAAAACCGTCCCTTGAACGAAACATTTAATCAGTAACCAACATTCATTCTTTGTTTGTTAAAGCTTTTCTTTGTTGATTCGTAGCTTGGCTCCTCTATGATTCGATTTTTTTTTTTCTTCCTGAAGTATTATATGTAACAAATCTTTGTGTTGTCTCCATTATAAAAGAGGGGGCAGTCTTTAAACATTACATAGCAGCTCACAAAATGAAAATCTACTATACGCAAGGGGGTGGCTTTTAGCTGTTCCAAGCCCTTGTCGTGAACACATTTGCAAGTAAAAGGGCTCAACGGCTCTGTGCTATTATTGAAGTCCTGCTGCCAGACTCTCTGAGCCGAGCAGAAAAGGCAGTGCCTCCTACATCACTAAGACCAGACACACCGGCAGAGAGCAGGATCAAGCAAGCGAGAGATGCCATCATGTTAATCTCAACCTGCCAGCTCCCTCTAGGGTGATGGCTACAGGGGAGATGGCCACCGTAGATCACCATGTGAGCGACACTGACCTCCGAGAAAAGGCTGACAAATTGAGGTGAGCCAGCTGGCGCACTAGGACAACCGATGGCAACGGAGCATGCTCAGAGCGATCAGGGAAGGTGAAGCGATAGAAGGAGGGGGGGGAGGAGAACGAGAGGGGGGAAGGAAAGACGAAGGGGAGGAGGAGAGGGGGGGTGCTGGTGGGAGAAGGGGGGTGAGTTGCACTAGGTGCTTTGGTTGAATGTTAACAGCACAGAGAACAAGGGAGACTGGGAGAGCAGTGTGGAGAAGCCAAGGACCTCTCCTTTACTTAACCTTTTCCTCAGAAAGACTGTGGAGCTCTTTGGGTAGCGTTGTGCAAGGGCAGGACTGCGTGTGCGTTGATCAGTGCAGTTAAGAGCAGGGATGCACTGGATGTGAAGAGGCTGCAAGGCGATTGCAGATTGCCAGATGCTGTTGATTAATATGCTGTTTTGGTGAGTGTTTAATATACATTCTTATGCCCTCATTATGTTGCAAATGGCTTTTTGTTCCTGTTCGGTCAGAGGGATCTGCATTTTATTTCTGTTACCCATAATCTAGACACCAGATTCTGTCCTCTTTGAAAGGAGAAATATTAGAATGTTAGGATTATGATTATTTTGTAAATGTTGAAATGTACAAAGTTACGCTGTCTAGACTTTAGTGTGTCTAATCATTCACAGGGTTGGAAAGTTTGTCAGATTATGATATTGCTCGTACTTGTGTTATTAAAACCTAATACACATGTGGAATATGGTAAGGGAATTGTGGTATATTAAAACCGATTTAAAATGTATAGCTTATACATAGTGTTTAAATAATACCATGATCTGAAACTTTGAAAAACACAATGAAACAACTCTTATCATGTGTTTTCTGTATTTAAATATCTGGTTAGAAATAATACTGTTTCCTCACAACACTGTAGAGATTAAAAGCTAATCAGAGCACCTGAAGAATTTCCAGCTGGTTTTAAAGGTCTAGTCTTGAATCAACACAGTAGTCTTTCTTATATGACTGACGTACCTAATTTTCTATTCCCCTGCATGATCATATCATGTATTGTGTAAATTGTGTATCGTTTGCCTTGATAAATAAAATACCTGTCATCTGTGCATTGTACTCTATAATGGATGATTAGTTGTAATGGTTTTAGTGTTGGGCAAAACTACAAAAGTAAGATATGTGCAGTCTCAATAAAAAAGTTTTGAGGATTGCATGAGGAAGCGTAGCATTGAAGGTAGGAAGAGGTAGAGGCGTTGAGAGAGCAGTTGTCAAGGTGAAGAACCTAGAATTGGGTTTGATCAGAAGTACTGGGTGCACAAGAGAGTTTCGAATGAGCTGGAGAGTTCAGGTTGCTCACACAGAGATAAAGCTGCCCAGAAACAACTAGGGTCAGAACCAGGAGCTGTGTAAAGCAGAGAAAGGAGTGGAATCTAAATGTTATTTAGAAAGAATTTGCCAGGGAAAAGATGTGCCAAGAGTAGGAGAGGGAGGGCTTGGAAGTAACATCAAGGTGCTTGGCAGAAGATAAAGGGAAGAGGCTGATTGGATCAAGGGAACTAGAGGTTAGACAATGTAGAGAACTAGACTGAATTAGATTTGGAAGGGTTGTGTTTGAGGAGGAGACAGCTGAGAGGCAGTTCAGTGTCTGAAGTGTCAATATTAAGAGGAGGAGAAGTAAAAGATGTCTGCATGGGGGGAAAAAAAAAAAGAAGAGCTCCCAGATTATGAATTCAGAGGGAGAAATGGTCTCCTCGCACCCACTAGAACAATTGTAATGAAATCCTCACCCTGGGGGGTCACAGTCCTGGTGTTTTAGGTCTCCCACCTGCTTACAACCTGGAAACATTGCTTAATTGGTCAAATTTAGCAAACCAATGGTTCAGTTATCTAAGTAAATGCTCAGGGGCAACAACAACCACAAGACCCCATTGCTCTTCTATGGACTGGGATTGGGGTGAGAATAAGATGGAGCCACATCACAAAGTCTAGCACAAATAGTCAAGGTTGAAGGAAGAGCAACAAGCAAGAACAGTGCCTGACATTATTCCAAGGTCAGAGGGTAGTAAGTGGATGATAAATGTGGTCCTGAGGTCAAGAAGCATTGGGTTATAGGAGAGTGAATCAGCACTGGGAGCAAGCAAAGAGTTTGTTACAGTTCTAGGTTAGGATCAGAAATGGATCAAACAGTTCAGTGAAATTTGCAGGCAGCTAAATCAAAGAGATCTAGTGGTGGTTCTGGGGGGAGTAGAGATCAAAATAAGGTTGCCTGAGAATAAAGGTTATGCAAGCTGAGAGGAAATGCAAGGAAATGTAGCTGATAAGGCGGTAGGACACGGTTTTGATTTATTCTGGGTCTCGACGGACTAATTTTCTTTTGATACAGTTCTTAATCTGTTTAGTCAAGAAGGATTTATTGTCTGTTACAATTAGTGCTTATGGTTTCAAATGTTTACTAATCTCATTTTATCTTAAACTCAAATTAGTGTCCCTTCGCTACATATTTTGGAAACATTTAAAATGTCGCAAGACCTTCAGGCATTTCTGCATTTGTAAGAGTTTAGAAAGTATGTTTTCTACTATGAATTAAAATCTTCGAAATACATCGACTTTGATGTCTCTGTGTACAGTAGCTTGTTTTAACAGGAGAGATGATAAACTATTGACGTTCTCTGGATGAATCCTTTGAGGGAGTAAATGGAGAGGGTAAAAGTTGACTCTCGGATCCCAAAGCCAGTGTGTTCTTTATAAAACACTCATAACATCTCTTACATGTTGCCGGTCTTCCCTCAAGAAGACTGAGTAATGCTTGTGTGGTACCGAGTCAATAAAATGTTTAAGTGGTGTATGCAAAATCTGGGACAAATTCAAAACACTATTTTATTTTCAAGCAAGCAAAGAAGTTGGGCTGGGCAGCTGGCCACAGTGAGAATGAAAATCGATCGAAGTGTTAGTTCATATTACCGTCATGAAGACTTGCCTCATCGTGCTTCGGTTGTAAGCTTATTTTTGCTATTGGGTTATTTATTTCCTCTGGAACCAAAATAATTATGATGCACTGAAGCAAATTTCAGAGTAGGGTAAAAGTACATGCTATGGTTCAGATAGAAGACTCGCATAACACATTTATCAATCTTATCAAATTATGAAAAGTATAATAATTTACATAGATGCCACATATAGACTAATCTAGTTTATATACATTTATGGTAGAATTTATTCGGTTCCAGACCTGACCTAAACAAATATATTCCTCTAAAGTATTTAGAAAATGTTATGGATTGCACAGATTAGCAATAATAAGTGCTATGCTTTGATTATTTATTAAGAGTTTGTGCACTTCCCCTGTATAATATAAAAGATTAAGCAATATTTCATGTTACATGTACAAAATTATTTTCAATTACCCAGCGAATAAGTGTTAAACTACTATCTTATTAAGAAATGTAGTTGGTGCAATTGCAGTGCAGCATGGGAAAAAGGTCAATCATATCAAGATGTCATAAGAGTGAACCTTGGATATTGGTCTAGTCAATTAATCTCAAACTGGGAGAGAAATAATGAAAATCATACAGTTATTATAAAAATGCAAAAATACCCATTTGATTAATTTGCTGGTAAATAATCAAGTTACCTTTTGCTCCTTTTCTCCCTTATCAAATGTATTCATCTTCTTGAGGTGAACTGAATTTATCACTTTCAGCTTCCTTTTTCCGTCTCTCCTCTCCTTCCCCTTCCTCCTGCAGGTTGAGTCTGGGGCACGGAAGATGAGAGTCACATCAGCGCGGTTTCCTTCCAGCCTGCTGTGATGCGAGGGTCGAGCTGCAGGATGAACGTGGCGGCTGTGCTGAACGGTCTGCTGGTGTCTGTGCTGGCGGCGGTGCTGTGGAAGTACGCCAAGCTGCGAGAGCACGCATCTCTGGTGGAAGAAGAGCTCCTCCTGACCCGCCAGTCCCAGGAGCTCTCCCAGGTCCGTATCGATTACCATGCCGCCCTGCAGGCCCTGCAGGAGAAGGGCACCCGCATGGTGTGCACCGGGAAGATGCACACCGACCGCATCTGCCGCTTCGACTACCTCTGCTACTCCACCGAGGCCGAGGAGTTTGTCTTCTTCCACAGCAACTCCTCGGTCATGCTTCCCAACCTGGGCTCCAGGAGGTTCCAGCCTGCTCTCCTGGATCTCTCCTCCGTGGAGGACCACAACACGCAGTATTTCAACTTCCTGGAACTGCCGACACCCGCTCTCAAATACATGCCCAAACCCGTCTTTGTCCCCGATGTGACCCTGATCATGAATCGGTTCAACCCAGATAATCTGATGCACATCTTCCACGACGACCTCCTTCCCATCTTCTACACCATGAGCCAATACTCAGACCTGGACGAGGAGGCCCGCTTAGTCTTCATGGAGGGCTGGAGCGAGGGAGCACATTTCGACCTCTACCGGCTGCTAAGTGGAAAACAGCCCCTCCTGAAGGAGCAGCTCAGGAACTTCGGCAAGCTCCTGTGTTTCACAAAGTCCTACGTAGGGCTGTCCAAAATGACCACCTGGTACCAGTATGGCTTTGTTCAACCACAAGGCCCCAAAGCCAACATATTGGTGTCAGGAACGGAAGTCCGTAAGTTCACACGCTTTCTGATGGCTAAACTCAACATAACCAAGGAGGAGAGCCCTGAACCTGAGGAGTACATTGTGGTCTTTAGCCGTAGCATCAACAGGCTCATCCTTAATGAAGCCGAACTAATTTTGGCTCTGGCTCAGGAGTTTCAGATGAAGACGATCACGGTGTCTTTAGATGAGCACTCCTTCGCAGATATCGTACAAATAATCAGTAAGGCGTCAATGCTTGTCAGTATGCACGGGGCTCAGCTGGTGACCTCACTCTTCCTGCCCCGCGGCGCTATAGTGGTAGAGCTTTTCCCATATGCTGTGAACCCTGAGCACTACACGCCCTACAAAACTATAGCCTCCTTGCCTGGCATGGATCTTCAGTATGTGGCCTGGCAAAACACCAAAGAAGAGAACTCCATTGCGTTCCCAGACAGGCCCTGGGATCAAGGCGGAATAGCCCATCTAGAAAAGGAGGAGCAGGATCGCATCTTAAAAAGCAAGGAGGTGCCTCGGCACTTGTGTTGCCGTAACCCGGAGTGGCTTTTCCGCATTTACCAGGACACTAGTGTGGACATCCCCTCTCTTCTTGAAGTACTGAGGCAGACGGTGAAGTCTAAGCCCAATCTGAAAAAGTTTAAGCCGGCCAGCACAATTCACCCCGGTAAAGTGCGGGAACCCAAATGCCAGGCTTCTGTACAAGGAACCAACGAGGCGAAGCTGACAGTGTCGTGGCAGATCCCTTGGAATCTGAAGTATTTGAAAGTCAGGGAGGTCAAGTATGAAGTGTGGATACAGGAGCAAGGGGAAAACACGTATATGCCTTACATTCTTCCTCACCAGAATTATACCTTTTCCGAGAACATTAAGCCTTTCACCACGTATCTGGTGTGGATACGCTGCATTTTCAACAAAACTCTTTTAGGCCCCTTTGCAGATGTTCTGATGTGTAGAACCTAGTTTTAGTTTGTAGACGTCCTTAACAGACTACTTGATGGCTTGTTCCTGACCGTCATTGATTTTAACAGAAAGTGGTTAAGAAGTTATTTAGAAAAAGGCACAGGCCTGAATTTGTGGTCTTAATTTAGTTGCCTCAATCCATTTGTTTCTAGAGTAAGGAAAAGTCATTCAGTGCATAGATATTAACATTTATGATGCTTGTCTTTCTGTAGATTAATGTCTCCTTTCCAGGAGTCAGTCTGATAAGATGAAAGCAAAGTGAGAATGAACAATTCAAGGGGAAGGGAACAATTGGAAGCTGAGGACTTGCAGGACAGATTTGTGACTCTAAACCGGAAGACTGTTTAATGCTGTAGCTTACTGTTCTTTTAAAGTGCTATACAATTAAACAGAAGTTCTTTTAAATTGATATTGATTTACAAGAATACAGTTTACTATAAAGGTATGTGTGTTCATGACTGCTTTACATTTTATTTTTTTATTTTTTTATTTATGTATTTGTCTTTGTTTCCCATTTATTTATAACGTGCAGAAACTGAATACATAATTTTATATTTGGCAAGGGAGTTGTATAAGTGTAATGCCAATTTATATAAACCACTTTGCAATCTGGTCAAAGTTTTTACAAAATTGTATTACAAAAGGATAGATATTTCTGTGTGTTGTGATTTATTGTATTATAACCTTGGGTTTTCATTAGCAAATGAAGGTGTGAACTTGCAGTGAGCTTTAAACCAGGTAAACATTTTTTTAATGGCTTACCTCTTAGAACTATATTGCTTTTAACATATATTGCCTTTATTTTATGAATTAAGTATATATCATGTTTTATAGTACTTTATATAATCTAGCCAAAACCATGAAAGAAATACCAAAGTATAGTTTAGAATAACTGCTGATTCTACTGTACGCGTTTTAACATTCATTTTTCTTTTTTCTTATTTTTTTTATGTTCCTATTAGCTATTGAGCCTTCTCTGCCTGCTCTAAGCAGATAACAGTTTGGTTAATCTTGTTATTGCACTAGAGATTAGATTGTGGTTTTCAAAAAAATAATGTGGTTTGTTGCAATTAAAATTTGTACAGAGAAGATGGGTATTAGAAAAGTGTTTTTATTCCTAAAATAGAAAAATGCAGTTATGCTTGTTAGTACCACAGAACAATTAATTTCGTATTGTCTAAAAAAATCCCTTTAAGTCAGTGCTTCAAACTGAAGAGGACCTTTCAATAAAATGATGTCAAATTATCCTTATACCTTTTTGTTTCATAAAAGAGCTACAGAATCAAAATAAGTTAGTCAAGGAACCACCTTGTTGCCAAGTGTTTGTCTCGGTTTAGAAAAATCGCACAAATAATGGTTTTGAGAAAATTGTATTTCTCACAAATGACAAGCTGACAACAACAAGTGTTCAAGATATTCACAGACAGTGTCAGCGTATGGAGACATTCTCAAAGTTCAGACAGCTAAACCTATCCATTAGTAAATTATTTGATGCTAACTTTCTAGTTGCCAGTGATGTGTAGCGCCAGTATCCGGTTTGCTTCAAAAAAGTATTTCAAAAGCAGAATATATGAACGTCTGGATTGAGTTTGCTTATGCGAGCTGTTGAAATCAGCCTGGGAATTTAGACCGCTTCTTAGCAGTAAAATAACTACAAAATGCACCCCTACTGTTCATTTTATGTTAATCAGTGAAGTTCAGGAGTTTAGACAACCCCAATAGACGTAAGTAGTAGAAGGTAAGTAGAGTTTATTTTGGCCTAGACTCGCTTGACTTGGGGAACAATGACTTGGCCATGAGCAGGACGCCATTAGGAGGAATATGTGCCAAGGAGCTACTGCAGAGAAATCATTTTAAAACTCCGTTATTGTGACATTGTTTTAGTTTTTAACATGTTTACTAAAAAACATGCATTATATAATGATTATATCTTACTTTTTTTTTTTTTTTTTTTTTTTTTTACTGCATTCATAAAAAAAATACTGGCAACCATTTTAATTTGTAGGATAAGGGAACAAAGTATTCCTCTTAAGTACTGTGTTAGAAATATAATCCTGATAGCGTTACGCTTGCCATTGTTCATGTCTTAAAGGTTAATAATTGGTCTAACCTTTTCCAGCTGAGATACAGAAATCACTCTGAAAGTAAGGTTTTTCTGTGGTACTAACATAAAATAGATGATGCTATGCACATTAATGTCTACTGAAACGCACCAGATTCATGTTGTTTGTTTTGTGCTTGTCGGTTAAACCTGGTTTTGAAATCCAGCACTTTCATTCTCTGTTTAGATTCAAAAAGGCCTTACATCTGAACATGTATGTTTTAATTATTCAGTGCAGTTTTATGCATACATAAATGCAGTTTACCATTAGGTTTTCATAATGACTATTAATTGGTAATTGCCCTAACAAACTCCAACAGTCACATTAAAAATGCATGTCCTTCAGAGCTAGAGAACTGTCTGCGACTTAATGTGCTAAATTGCAGTGTACATTATGGAATTATTAAAGCTCCCTGATGTTTTTAATTACTGAATGAAAAACTAATTATGTGTTTTTTCATATGCAAGCGTCTTTGTGTAACTTTTCAGAACGCTGCCGTAAGATCGCCCACAAACTAGAAGAAGCTACGCACCATTTAATAGAACAAATCTATCTGACAGAAGGTGTTCCTGTGGATTAATGATGTGTAATATATTGGTTGCTTTACCAAGAGCCTTTTGATGGCTTTTTGTTTTCTTTACCCCAGACATTTTAGTTATAATTACGGAAGGACGATGGAATAAAACCCTTTCTTGTCCAAATCAAATAGAGAGAGCACAACCCTGCATAATCCAGGTCTCCCTGGGAAAGAATATATTTATTTCATTGGGCTACATTGGTTAAATATATATTTTTCATGCAAAAACTTTTCCAGACCTTTTGCTAGATGAATAATCTAAACTGATCTCATGCCTATGTCAATGGTGTGAAAATAAGCAAGGTATCCAAGCGTTCATTTAGTCAAATAAACCAGATCTCTATTCATGAGGGTGACCATGCCTCATGTAGAAACTTAATCGTCAGTGGTGATTTTTGTTTGTTTTAATGTTCTGCAAAGATACCACCAATTCTGTGCTATTCTTTTCAAAACAGTTTTTTGTTGTTATTTTAATATGTGGTACTAAACCATTCCTGCTTAATGTATAGCATATGTTAAAATATTTTCCTGGTGTTCGTGTAGCATTTGTAATTAACTTTTAATGTTGTCGCCAGCACTTAAGAAACGTTTACCGATATTTGGATCCAATTAATATGAAACATCTCCATACAAAAATAAGAAGCATTTACTTATTGATTGAGAACAAGTCATCTTTGATTAAAAATCAGATTTTAAATTAGCTTTCCTAGTACTACTACTCATTTTAAGATGAAGATATGTTTTTCATAAAGGTAGCCATTTGAAGGTGATTAAAATATTTACAGAAACATTAACCTTGTTTTTCCATCGTCTTTCTTAATATTCTTGTACTGTGACATTTTGCATAATCTGATATGGATTTAATTTGTGAATAAAGTTGGAAATCAGTGGTATATACATTTATATATATGTTAACAAAGGTCATGTTCTACAGTGAAAGTCTTTGAAAGCCCTACTACTATAAACAATTAGTTTTCAATATATTAAGCTTTTGCTCTCCTTTACTGAAAGCAAAGGCATTAATGTGTGCTTTTGATGAAGTGGATCGGGGTGTAACAGTTATGTCAAAAGAGTGTCGTACAGCGGACGAGTTTAAGGTAAACAAACTTGATGAGAAGCATTATACTGCAAGTGTTAACAGCTGTGTATGATGTTGGAATAAAAAGTAGGTTCTTTTAATTATATTTTTAATGAACCATTGCCATAGCAGGGGGCTATTTTACAAAACCTAATTAGTAGTTTTATTGCTTAGAATACAATGTGTATCATGTTGATCCTGAGACCCAGTGCGTTTCCAGGCTGTTACATTTCAGTGTGATACAATTAGGAATGTGAAAACCAATACACACGACATAGAATGGTGTTGTTTTTCACATGGGGAATGAAAAGGGTTGTTTTTCAGGGAATCGCAATGTGATTATATTAAAAAGTGATTAGAGGAACTGCCATCATATTATTTAACATGAATATTATTCAGTTTCACAATTGCATTGATACATCTGCATTTTTGCAGCACAGGCAAGTATGTTTCATTTTTTTTTTTTTCTATCAAGACATCTCTGAATCTGAACTATTAAGAAATGAGATCAAAACTAGTATTGGTTTCCCATGAAGGCTCGAAGGAAAAAAAAATAGCGAAGAGAATAGAAATGTACATGAAATGCAAGCTTGTCTGTATGCTTTATACATAAAATGACTTTTTATGGGATGTGACTTCTTATTCTTCTTAAATTTCAACGCTTTTTGGCAGGTTGGGCTTTTAAATTAAATATGCTATTTTATGGCGGTTAAAAAAAAATTAGAATAAAAATCTCCCTCTGTTTCCAAATGGCAGCAGTTTTGTTAACGGTTAGTGTTCTTGTTCTCATCCGGAATTAATCCAGAATTGTGTTTATTTGTCCGTGAAATTAAATTTCACCCGAGACTATAGTGTTTTATGCAAAGTGTAGCTTTCAATGCACAGCAAAACACAGAGTTTAGAGCCTATACTTTTGAGGAGATATACCTTAAATTAATTGTCTGGGGAGAAACTGGGAACAATCCCATATTAAGGTTTACTGTGGGAAAGTATAGGAAGGCTTAGTCAACCATACAAAACCTTGCCAGGAATATCATATTGTGTTGGATACATTAGTGTTGGAGACGTTTGTTTGTTATTTGAGTGCAATGTGATAAGTGTGTATTTCAGGCTAAGGGTGTCTTCTAATAAATGCATACATAAATACATTAAAAAAAGATTATATGATCCCATACATTAAGCAGCAATACAATTAAGCAGAAAGCACTCAATGGAGCAGTCAATAATACATTGATATGGTTTCCAAATCTGAAATGGGGGATGTGGTGCCTGTGGGAATACATCACTTTTTTTTTCTCTTGGAAGATGTTTATACAGGAGGATTCACTGAAGCCACAGATGGGGAGGAATTAAAAAAGGTACGAAAGCCTAGCGGGTTTTCACGAGTCCTTCTCTAGTACTCCTCAGTTCCCCCGAGTTCTTTAATCCTTGCTCTGAGGGCTCTTTTCTGCAAGGTTAGCTGTGGAGATGTGATCCTGGCTGACAGTTGCAGCTGGGCTGGGGCCACAGTAATTAATGGCATGTCTCTCGCATTGCCGAAATGGCGGAGGAGCCGTGTCAGCCTCTTTTCCAGCGCTTGTCAAGTTGCTCAGTGGAGCTGTCAGGCCTGTGACACACCTGAGGATCAGCGACTGTCTGCTTCACATGTAATGCTTCAGCTTCCAGCCGCGCACACGAGCCAAACCGCTGTCCTGCTCTGGCTCTTTCCAGGCTAACGTGGGCCCTGAGGTCTAAACGGGTTGAGGGAATGGGTAATTATATTGGAAATGGCGAGTACGCAGTCTTAAGATGGATTCATTTCTATGTAGTCCCACATATCATGTTTGTATCTCTTAGCTGGCACATACAGACAAAGCTCGGTATTTCAGAACTCTATACTTTGTGTTTATTATATTTTTCCCACCAGATTGGATTCCTACTTAATTAATTGGTATGTTGTATTTTTGGCTCCTGCGAGGACGCTGATTTATTGATCCTTATTGATATTTCCCTCTTCCACTGAAGATCATTGAAAAATATCATGTTGAAAAGGGCCGTGTCTCTTAAAGACCTGGATACCATACATCTTAATATTCTACAATTTGCTCTGGAGATTTCAGACAATACTTTCATTTACCTGGTTACCTGATGAAGGTGACCTACTCCTATCCATAAATTAGCAAACCATCTGGTCCCTTTTTTTTTTTGTCCAGCTGCTTGCATAGTTATTTCAAACTCTCCCTATAGTGCCAACTGACTTAAAGCATCAATACATCGTATTTTGAAATCAGTCAAATGATGTCCTGTCTCTTCATGATTGACAATGATATCTAGACGAGTTTTCTACTATACATTTGTAACAATAATACATTTCAGAACATTCTGTGAAAATGTGAGTTTAGAAAGACTTATGTTGGAGGTCTGCTTTAGGATTCAAATGATTATCCTGGTTGATCATATGTTGCTTCTGCAGAAAGGAAAAATGATTGGCTGTATACTTTATATCTATTTCCCAAAATGCAAAGCGCTTTCTTTTTTCTTTCTTCCCCCAGATTGTGACCAAAGCATTACCCAGCACAAGAGTTTTTTTTATTTTTATTATTTTTTAAATTGATCATGTTTTGGCCTATAGAGAATGCTAAAGTCTATAGCCAGAGACATGGCCAGAAGCTTTTCAGAAGAAAATGGCGAGTCATCAACTGCCTTTAAATCCCGACTCTAATTGGAATCGCCGTTTGCTGAAACTTCTGGCCCAGCTCCTCCAGATAGAAACGACAAGAGCAGCGTTGATCTCGCCATGTTTGAAGTCAGGATCATGCCTGATTGATTTGTATTAGAGACAGAGGGGGAAAAAAATCCTTGAAGTAAAAACAAAGCATTTTCTATGGTAACCAGGTTCTAGGATTTTACTTGAACAGCTAAAAGGGTTGACTAACACGGTGAAGCCCCTCCCCCCACACCTAGTTTACATCCGATTCACATCAGAACCCCGAAGAGATTTACAAAAGTGTCACTTCTAATAAAAACAACAAATGATCACAGCGACACTTTCTACCTTTCATTTAAGGACTGTAATCATATACAGACAACTGTGCACTCCAGCAGTGAGAAACCCCAGTCTGCTTGTACAACCAAACATCGACTAATGAAAACATGCAAAAGTGCCATTTCCATTGATGTGATGTCTTTCTGCATAGGCCTGGATGTCTAATATCTATCAGGAGCTGCACCATAGAAATCCATTTAATTTATAAATGGGAGAGAGCATTCACGTTCCCATAGCGTTAAAAATCGCTCACAATCAGCATGGGTATTAAAACACTGTGCATTCATGAAGTGACTACATTAACCTGACAAGGGACAGTCGCCAGTTCATATCCTCCGAGGCCACACTTGCAGTCGGCACGCAGTGATTTAAATGCTCCAATAGGCAACCTGTTCTATGAATATTTCATTGAACAAACTCTGCGTTTGGAATATTAAAAGCGACTTGCATGAAATCCCTATAACAAGGAAACCCCCCTCCATTGCAGCAGAGAGTTTAGTGTCTGTCAGCTGAGGTCAAGATGTTTAACTCCAGATGCTGCTTTCGCTCATTTGAATAAATATGTGGCTAAGAACGAATTTTGATTTTTGCCATTGTTACATTATACTTACTGTATAGATCACACCCAATCTTAACCTTAGATCTTATGGACCCAATATTTACAAAAATGCACCTCTTACTAAACTGCAGGAATTTGGAAGTACTGGAATTCAATTTGGGATTTGACACTGTTGCTTCCCGGCCCCTTTCTCCTTGCCGTACCTTTTCCTCTTTCCCAGAATTCCTTCCATTTATGATTTCTTCTCAAAAGCACTGGGCCATCTGAACTTTAATACCCCTATTACTTGCTTTTGTGGCTGTCTGCTGTCAACCAATTAAGAACAATTAGGTTCTACAAGCTCTAACTAATATGTAGATTTATCTGTCTGCTGTCTGTCCCATCAGAACAAAGTCCATTCTTCAGTTTTCAATGGGTAAACTCAGATACAACAAACCAAACGTATGTCCTCTACTCTATGAATATAAACATCATATTTTCCTTAGGTTTCAAAATGCAGAGGATCATGTGTGATGGTATTAAAAATGAAAATGTTTTGCCACATCAGCATGAAGAACAGTGAATTTAAAATGCATCAATCGCATCATGCATTTTATCCTCGGGACAACACTATGCAGTGTGAAGACTACAGCGGTGGAAACGATGGCTGTGCTCGCCGTATTCGAGCGAGGGCCGCTCTGTGAGAGATATCATCAGTGTGCTGGCAGGGCTTTGCAGAGCGCCGGCTGCGATACACTCCTTTCAGTTTCAATCAATGGTCGGAGATGAAATTTTCACAGCAATAACTCACTAGTGTTCTCAGGGAACAAGGGCTGAAGATGTCTTCATTAATAAAATATTTGTGGTGTACCATTACCATTTTCCTTTTCAGAAAGCCAGGAAGGGTTAGTATTTCTCCTGGGCTTTCCACCCAGAGGTTATTAATATGTGGATTGTGAGACAGTTAGATTAAGGGTCACAGACTGAACTTCCCTGCAGCAAGGATAAGATTTTGTCTGAGTCCATGGGAGATGTTCTGGTACAACGGATATTCAATTTTTGTCAAAGAAAATATTAAGAATGATTTCAGGGGCTGTAAATGAATATTTAACAGACACTATTTATATTTATATGTATGTTTATATAAAAAAAAAAACTACACTTGTATTTGTTTTGGGAACATAACAGATGACTAGTTTATCAATGTTTACTAACCAAACTATCAACAAACTATTATTAATCTATAAAGGCTTTATATATTATATAATATATATTTCTATTACAGGTTCTCCATTAATATAGTTGTAATACAGATTACAAATATTTTATGCAGTTATCTACAGTGTCAGACATCTTTTATTTGATGAGCTAAAACCACTATGTAAAAGACAGAACAATACACCACTGCAAAGTATCCATTACTTATGTAGTCAGTCAATATTCACTGGATTTTGATAAATGTCATCCTGCATTTGTGGAAAGCCATTGCCGGTATCTACAGTTTTGTGGTGCTATAATTGGATGCATCTGTAGGTTTATTTGTCAGTATCATTTTGTATAACAGCACAAGAATCCAGCTTTCAGTTTTGACAGACAAAAAGCAGAACATATAGAAGCCTGGGCAGATAAATCTGCATAAATTCTTCCCATACCTGCAATTTTCTGCCAAGCCTCAAAACCATTATTAATCATGTCTAAATCCTCCGGAGTGGCCAATCCTCTCTGTCAGCAGAATCTTGTGTTTGGTCAGTGGTGCATGTGGGTTTGAGAGGAGCTCGGGAAGGTAAATACTGGGCTGTTGGAGACTGGTTGCCAGGACTCTTGTGTCTTGTGTTTGTACATAGTACACACTGCACTGTATTGCATCTCACGGGGGGAAGAACAGAGATATTAAGTGTTGAAACCCTGCAGACTTCAGCTTTGGTTCCAGCAACAGAAATACAGAAGATATGTGCATAATATTCAAGATACAAAAGGCCTGCCTTATTGAAATCAAACCTGTGGTATTACAGTAAGGATATTATAAGCTATATTAAGAAGAATATTAAGAAACAGAGTATTCATTATACAGTACTGTGCAAAAGTTTTAGGCAGGTGTGAAAAAATTCAGTAAAGTAAGAATGTAGACATGTTAATAGATTATATTTATCAATTAACAAAATGCAAAGTGAGTGAACAGAAGAAAAATCTAAATCAAATCCATATTTGGTGTGACCACCCTTTGCCTTCAAAACAGCATCAATTCTTCTAGGTACACTTGCACACAGTTTTTGAAGGAACTCGGCAGGTAGGTTGGCCCAAACATCTTAGAAGAACTGTGGTTAGTTCTCCGTGGATTTAGGCAGCCTCAGTTGCTTCTCTCTTCATGTAATCCCAGACAGACTCGATGATGTTGAGATCAGGGCTCTGTGGGGGCCATACCATCACTTCCAGGACTCCTTGTTCTTCTTTATGCTGAAGATAGTTCTTAATGACTGTCGCTGTATGTTTGGGGTCGTTGTCATGCTGCAGAATAAATTTGGGGCAAATCAGATGCCTCCCTGATGGGATTGCATGATGGATACGTATCTGCCTGTACTTCTCAGCATTGAGGAGACCATTCATTCTGACCAAATCCCCAACTCCATTTGCAGAAATGCAGCCCCAAACGTACAAGGAACCTCCACCATGCTTCACTGTTGCCTGCAGACACTCATTCGTGTACCGCTCTCCAGCCCTTCAGTGAACAAACTGCCTTCTGCTACAGCCAAATATTTCACATTTTGACTCATCAGTCCAGAGTACCTGCTGCCATTTTTCTGCACCCCAGTTCCTGTGTTTTCGTGCATAGTTGAATCGCTTTTCCTTGTTGCCACATCGGAGGTATGGCTTTTTGGCCGCAAGTCTTCCATGAAGGCCACTTCTGACCAGACTTCTCCGGACAGTAGATGGGTATACCACATCTGGAAACCCCCGTCTGCCTTGAAATTTCTGCCTGGGAGAGACTTTGCTGATGCAGTATAACTAGCTTGTGTCTTGTTGCTGTGCTCAGTCTTGCCGTGGTGTATGACTTTTGACAGTAAACTGTCTTCAGCAGCCTCACCTTGTTAGCTGAGTTTGGCTGTTCCTCCCCCAGTTTTATTCCTCCTGCACAGCTGTTTCTGTTTCAGTTAATGATTGTGTTTCAACCTACATATTGAATTGATGATCATTAGCACCTGTCTAGTATAATTGTTTAATCATACACGTGACTATATGCCTACAAAATCCCTGACTTTGTGCAAGTGTACCTAGAAGAATTGATGCTGTTTTGAAGGCAACGGGTGGTCACACCAAATATGGATTTGATTTAGATTTTTCTTCTGTTCACTCACTTTGCATTTTGTTAATTGATAAATATAATCTATTAACATGTCTATTTTTGAAAGCATTCTTACTTTAAAGCATTCTTTCACACCTGCCTAAAACCTGCCCGTCAAAGGCACAGCGACTCCATTAAACAGTTTATACTAATAATTTATTGCAGATTGCATTTTCCTGTGTTGGGTTTTGGGATTACAAGCTCCTTAAACTGTTGGATATCTGATGCATGCCAGGCAAAATAGACGCAATAAATTGAAAGGACAGAATATCTTCTGGTTTAAGCAGAAGGGTGGCATGCTTTTGGTTGTATATTCAAATAATGAAAACATAGACGAATGGAGGAAAGCTGAATATCAATCAGAATATCAATCACCCAGAAAGAGGAAAAGGATTTTACTGGAGTGCGGGTACCTTTGCAGAGATTTCCAGTCTTCTCCTTTGTGATATGCAGAGATTATGTCAGTTACAAATCAGTACAATATTCCTCAAAGTAATGGTTAATGGCAAATTATATGCCAATGTATGTGATTTTAAACAAAACTGATTTCATTTGTGTTACAATGCTAATGTATTGAATTATTCCAGTTAGCCTCTTTATCCCCTCTTCATTAAATAAGCAAATATGCAATTCTGATGCAGATTGAAATGTGTGAAATATAAAGGAGTGCTTCTCTTTGTTCCTCTCTGGAACAGTGGTTCCTCTGTGGCAGCCTGGAGTTTGTAGGGATTTATCTCCAATTCTCCCAGGGGAATGGTTTTGTAGGGGCTTTTCATTTAAAAATGAACAAAATATACAATAGGTGACATTAATGAACCAAAGCTGAAATCAAGGGTGAAACTAATGTTGTATGTTGATCGCTTTGGAAGTAAATAAAAAAAATTGCAGCATCTCTGTCTCATGTGTATTGACAAATATTGAAAGTGTATTTCTGGATGTTTTCATTCAGATATAGAAGAATAAAATGAGATTGTGGCCATGAACGTCCGCTCCCATAACATTTTCTACCCATCGCAATAACAACAAAACCTCCACACAAGAGGGTCACCAATTGGATGAGATTTTTTCCTTTTTCCAGTAGCAACACTAATAATCTCAGCGTTTGCCCTTTGCGAAAACGTTCCACTCTGTCTTTTACAACTTTGTTAAAATCAAGAGTGTGAAGCTTGGGTCTCATAAAAAAGCATTTGACTCAGGTCTAGCTTGTGCTGCATTGCGAGGTTTGTAAACCGTTAAAGTCTGGACTTGGAGAATTATGAGTAACCGCCCATCACGAATATGTCTTAACCGCTATTTATAATTGGATTTTACCGAGGGCAGTGTTGAGCTGCCAAATGACAGGTTTGTGAGACATTTTCCTGAGTTTCACTCCAAGCATCAGCTCAGTATTATCTCACCAGCTCTTTTCTTTTGATCAATACGAGACCTTTTCCGACAGTCCATGGGTTTATGAGTATTTTTCTCTCTGTACATTCAATACTTTTTAACCAGCAGGATTAAATGAGGAGTTTTTTTCCCCCTATTTGTATAAATGTCCTAAATCTTACAATAAAATAACTGTGTACAGTGGAAGAGGCTGCAAAACATATTTTTCTGCCAGAATATTTTGGACATCACCTCGCTATGAGTGTTTTGCCAGTGGCGTGGTTTATTTTACCCAGTCAACACATTGCGTTTCCTTAACTGGCTGTCCCCCAAGAGTTAGTAAATGTTTTCCATAAAGGGCAATTAACACCCATGAAGAAAGCAAAATGCTAGCTCAATGATACTTGAAGGCTAGGCTTTGGCTAGTGAGCGTGTGTGTGGGCCTTCAGTATGCATTTTAGAAAAATGGGCCCTTGTGATTATTCCTCTATGGGTGCATTTTTTCTATTTAAAATGTTTTAAAAGTAGGCTTTGAACAAAAAGGAGAGCAAAAACAGAGAAAGTATGATATGATATATTTAGATTTCCAGAAGGCTTTGGATAATGTATTCACGTGGATTGAGAACTTGGAGAAAGCTCAAACTGGGACGAGATGATTAGTGGATTACATAGGGGATCTGTTTCATGCCAACTGCTTCTCCCGATTTACATCAAGGTTCTAGACTTTGCAAATAGGCTTTGATAGACAGAGAATTTGATCACTTAAAGTTGTTTAGATTCGCAGATGATGCAAAATCAAAGAGTGCAGTAAAACATTGTAGCAGCAAGAAAATAAGTGCAGAAAGACCCTGAAAACTGTGATACCAGATTCACAGGATTTTAACAGGGTATGGTCTAGACACTATTTGGCCTTATGCCTCTCTTACAATATATTCATGCATTTAGTTTCTTTTTTAATAACCACTCCAACCAGTACAGGGTCACTCTGGGTTTACAGCCAAACCCAGCAGGCACAGGACACACCCCGGACAAGACACCAGTCCACATCGCAGGGCAGCACAAACACAACTACAGGGCAATTGAGAGTGTCAATCTAAGCAGGATGTCTGTGGGATGCGAGACAAACCCAAAGGACCTGGAGAAAACCCAAACGGACGCGGGGAGAACATGCAAACTCCACACAGACAGACACCCAAGGCTGGAATTGAACCCAAGGTCCCATTTGCTGGCAGCGCCAACCACTGCACCACCATGCTACGTCTCTTTAAATATTGCAAAGCATTATATTGTATGTCCAAAGAGCTTATAGAGACTAGCATTAATACCAACTCAGTACTCAGTTCTCCACGTTATCAGACCATGTATGTTTTTCTACCCTAGTCCCAGATATCACTTCTTGTTTTCTATGTACATACCACTCTGTAGCTCATAATGTAATAATGGAATGCAAACTTGGCAAACTTTTCATTTGAAGGTTTAGGTTAGACCATAGGAACACACAATTTGTTCTTGCGTAGGGAAATATAAAATCCCTTTTTGCCCACATGCTTACATAGGTTTTATTTTGGCAGTAGAATCATCAACCCAAATTACATTCATAGACTCACACTCTTATACTATGCATAGTGAGAACATTTCATACCAAACCTTGACATTGTTCAATTTAGACACTGAGGCTATATGTCTTGTTTTCTCTGATTAGACAAAAATTTTCATATATTTTCCAAAACTGCTCTGGAGTGACTTTAAAGTAGCAGTCTTGCCAATTGTTACTTGGCCTATAGGGATAATTTGTAGCAGAATTAGGAAACAACTAACAGACACTAAAAAAAAATATTTTAATAATAAAGAAAAGACCAGACTTAAAAAGCAGCTTCTTACAGATGTGCTTTAATCCCAACGGATCTCTGTGATAAGTATTGTAACAAATGGTTCAAAAGATATATTACAAAGACAAATACACCTTGGTCATAGTACTGATGTTTTCTAATTACAAATGCAGGAAAACACTCTTGCTAATTATTTGGTACAAATAATACAGAAACTTTATTCATATTTCACATAGAAAATAAATTTGATTTGCTACTTAATTAATGAAGAGAACAAGTATGATTCTGAAGTGGATATAGCATGATGGATGATATACAAGTTGTATGAGAAGTATAGGAAAGATGCAGAGAATTTGAGCTTCCTCTGTGCCTGGGCTTCACTTATGGCTGTGAAACCTGGTCACTAAATGCAAAAATTATACAAAAACTGCAGACGACAAGAACGCACATGGAATAACAAGATAGGAATAGGAACAAATTAATAGATCAACATTTCTTCAACAATTAGGTTAAACATTTCTGTTTTCTCAGACATGATCAAAAAAGCATATAAACTTTCTTGGTATATGTATTATTTTTGTACATGTTGCTTTATAATAGTTTGCCGGATACTGTAGGATGAAATTGTCCATCAAAAGCTAAAGATCAATGTTTCTGCATGGAGTGGAATTACAGAAACTTCCATTGAAGTATTGTGTATTAACATGTTCAAAAGATACAGAACCTAAACAGAAAAGGTTAAATGGTGAGATAGTTAAAAAGAGCCAAGGATAAAATTAAAGTAGATGGGCTCCCAGCAACGTTCTTTTGTATTTTATATGCTTCAAGACTTCAAACTCATGAAACATTAAAGACTTCTAACAGCAACAGCCAAGCATGGAGTACTGATACAAAAGAGTGTATAAAATCTCAAAACCATTGCTGCACCGAAAACAGGTTTTAACTTTTTTTTTGTACCTCTGAGGTTCAGAATTCATAGTTTTGTGAAGGTGAACTCAAGTGTGGATTTCATGTACACCTAAACAAAGACACCAAGAGCTCTTCACAACTTTCTAAATGTTAGTGGATTTGTTTCGCCATCAGCTCGCTAAAACTAGGGCAGTCCCATCTGAGAGGCAGATTCTGGCTATAATGTGGAATGCAAACCTTGGATGATCACCGGTTGGACTGAGTAACATCCAGCATTAGGCTGAATATCTGTGGAGTGTAAAGCAGAGGTGTGGAGCATTGGCTGCACTAGATGCACAAAGTTTAACCCAAACGAAATGGTTTTTATTTCCAAGCAGTATACATCAAAATAAAAGGAAAAGAGCTTACCCAAATCAATGTTTCAAAAGTTGGTCCATTCATCAGTCCAAAACAAGGATCCAAACTGCAAAAATAATCCAGCAGGAAACAAGAGAAGAAAAAAATCACCCCCCATAAAACAGCAAAACAAATCTCCCCAAATAAAAATGAAGGCAAAGAATGTAACCAAACATTAAATTGTAACCTCCTCACTATATTCCCCTACCCTGACGTTTCCAATAATTTCTCTTGAGGGCACAATTTGAAAACCTAAGTAAGTCTGAATATCCCAACTCCTCTTCTGCTGGAGCCATTTAACACCCCACCAACAAAATCAGGTGACTAGGAGCCTCCTTTTAAAACTGGGTGTGGCCACCTGTACACACACACATACACTCACCTAAAGGATTATTAGGAACACCATACTAATACTGTGTTTGACCCCCTTTCGCCTTCAGAACTGCCTTAATTCTACGTGGCATTGATTCAACAAGGTGCTGAAAGCATTCTTTAGAAATGTTGGCCCATATTGATAGGATAGCATCTTGCAGTTGATGGAGATTTGTGGGATGCACATCCAGGGCACGAAGCTCCCGTTCCACCACATCCCAAAGATGCTCTATTGGGTTGAGATCTGGTGACTGTGGGGGCCAGTTTAGTACAGTGAACTCATTGTCATGTTCAAGAAACCAATTTGAAATGATTCGACCTTTGTGACATGGTGCATTATCCTGCTGGAAGTAGCCATCAGAGGATGGGTACATGCTGGTCATAAAGGGATGGACATGGTCAGAAACAATGCTCAGGTAGGCCGTGGCATTTAAACGATGCCCAATTAGCACTAAGGGGCCTAAAGTGTGCCAAGAAAACATCCCCCACACCATTACACCACCACCACCAGCCTACACAGTGGTAACAAGGCATGATGGATCCATGTTCTCATTCTGTTTACGCCAAATTCTGACTCTACCATCTGAATGTCTCAACAGAAATCGAGACTCATCAGACCAGGCAACATTTTTCCAGTCTTCAACTGTCCAATTTTGGTGAGCTTGTGCAAATTGTAGCCTCTTTTTCCTATTTGTAGTGGAGATGAGTGGTACCCGGTGGGGTCTTCTGCTGTTGTAGCCCATCCGCCTCAAGGTTGTACGTGTTGTGGCTTCACAAATGCTTTGCTGCATACCTCGGTTGTAACGAGTGGTTATTTCAGTCAAAGTTGCTCTTCTATCAGCTTGAATCAGTCGGCCCATTCTCCTCTGACCTCTAGCATCAACAAGGCATTTTCGCCCACAGGACTGCCGCATACTGGATGTTTTTCCCTTTTCACACCATTCTTTGTAAACCCTAGAAATGGTTGTGCGTGAAAATCCCAGTAACTGAGCAGATTGTGAAATACTCAGACCGGCCCGTCTGGCACCAACAACCATGCCACGCTCAAAATTGCTTAAATCACCTTTCTTTCCCATTCAGACATTCAGTTTGGAGTTCAGGAGATTGTCTTGACCAGGACCACACCCCTAAATGCATTGAAGCAACTGCCATGTGATTGGTTGGTTAGATAATTGCATTAATGAGAAATTGAACAGGTGTTCCTAATAATCCTTTAGGTGAGTATATATATATATTTCTTTGCTAGTGCAGATTCACCTACCCTTATGCCAGAATAAGGCTCCCTAATAGTTAACCAATAATAATTAATATACCTGACACATATATTCAATTTCCAATACTTTTCTTGATTCAAGTAAATAACCAAGATAATGAAATGACAAAGGAGGAGTGTCATAATTGAAAAGCTTGAATGTACGTGATTTAGGGCACATGATTAAACAACTGCAATGTGTCACCTTTTCTAAATGCCTCTCATAACTGTAACTGGACAGGCAAAAACTTTTTACCACCTAATATTTTGTGATGTCTTGTGATGAACTCTTGGACATATGAACACAATACAGTAAAATTGGATTGTAGAATAACATTTATTTAGGTGAAAAAGTAGCAGTGATTATGTTGTATCCCCACACAGAGTCTTACAGATTCACTGCTGGATGAAGGCCTTCTGAAGGTCCCATCCTTCAGTCTTTTTTCCATCGTTCATTAATCTTTGTTTGACTTTATGCATCAGTTGTTTCCATGTACTTCTCTTACTAATTTCCAGCCATCCTTTGTGATCCCGAAGTGCTCTTTGTATTCAATATTTAACTAAGCTTGTTAGACATTTCTGAGACGGTTGCCACTAATGAAGGTCTTGTGACAGATCTAAAAATATATCTGTACTGCATTTTTTAATGAACTGTAGTATGATTTTAATTTCAATTAATAAGAGGCAGTTGTTTCTTTGAATCCCATCTCCAAATGAACACATAAAAACCATCACATAATGTTTATTTTTTAATGGAATCACTAAGAAAATTAATCATGTCTACAGGGCTTCACAAATACCCAGAATCCTCTAAAATAGCAAATCTATGCAGGCTGAAACAAGTTTTATAACAGCCACAGCATAGTGTTTCATTGGTATAAAGTGGAATTTTGTAGGTGAAGAAGTGAGACGGATTAGTTTAATGGATAAAGAAAATTCTAATGTCTGTCCTTACTTTGCAATGACTCATGGAATTATAGGCAATTACTCTATCAATGCATTGAAATATAAAGAATTCATACTTTTTGAGGGTTACCTAGCATGTCACACCTAATCTTTCTTAGGATCTACTCCACTTTGTCTTGGGAGCCAGCTTGTCTGAGCTGCATGAGAGCTTGTTTTCAGCACTGCACATTCCCTACTTATCTTGAGATTTAGACTTCAGAATCTGACATTTCAGCACCGGAGACCACAATGCCTCACTGTAAATACCGATGAAGAAAAAACGATGTGATCTGTTTCAAATTCAGAGCAATATATCTTCAAGTTTGATCGGCCTCCATAAATGGTTCACCTTATCTCTCTTTGAATATTAAGATAATAATATGTTCCCTCCCTGTGGAAAATACTCCTGGTTGACCATTGCTGTATAAAATTGTATCAAATTAATTTGATACATAAAGCCATCTCAGTTGAACTACTATTATATTTTAATTCTGACTGATGTTAATAGTGAACAGGGGGTATATAAAATGATCTACCCCCCAAAAAAGCTGAAACCCGAAAGCATGGTATTGATCAGATAAATATATGAAAAGGAACACCAGAGTTTTCCTCCACTTGTCTACAGTCTGCCATGAATATCCTATTTTGGAAGCCTTCAGCTAGGGTGTTAAAATATTAAAGAAAACCTTATGAATCTGGTGACATGCTCCAGCACTTTATAACAAACAACTGAAGCTTTAATTTAGTAGTCAGTGGGGAGTGACGGCAGCAATACAAACTGTACCTTTCATTAGAGCCCAACAGACCCGTCTGAAATTCCCAGGCAATACAATATTGAACTTAAAACCACAAATTCACTAACTTTGCAAAAATATATTTTATATTTCAAATATAACCAAAAAATTATGACATTCAAACTTATTACCCATGTACCCTAAAGGCTGGGTTGAGTCAAATAGTTAATCAATTTGATGCCTCAGTAGGTGGTTTACTACTACTGATAGATAACACAGATATAGATCATTAGACAGATAGATCAATAGAGATTACTAATATATAGATATAAGCATTCACAGACCATATGAAATACATAGACATCTCCTTTGATGTAATTGCAACCAGCATGTCAGGTGCAAACATTAGGAATCCCTCTGTGCTTCGCTGGAAATAACAATCAATGAAAACAACTGAAACCAAAAAAAGTACTTCTCTTCTTTTTCCTGGAGAGCATTTTGGTTCTCATTAGCAGTAAACCTGGCACATACCAAGTGCTGCCTCTGGCAACATCCAGTCCTACAGAGTGACAAGGCAGTCTCAGAGGAGAGCAAGACGGGAATAAAGACAGGCTGCCAGGATGGTACACGGTCTCCGAGGGGGAGGAAGCACAGAAGGCTAAACTGTGACTTGGTGGAAAACATAAAATACAGATTACGAGGTTATGTTTGGGGAAACTGAATGGGATTGTGATCTTTCTCCTGCTCTTCCGCTAGAGCTGCCGTGTTCTCAGTCTAATCCAGCCAACCCTTTAATGGCAATTAAGTGTGTGCTTAGCATATTCCAGGCAACCATGGTGCTTGCTCAGCTGTAGCTTTCAACGCATGCCAGGGCTCAGTGTGGGCTAATTGACGTGTCCTGCTGTCATGTGAAAGCAGTCATTTGCAACCCGGACGGTTGTTTTGCTGCTCAAACTATGCCACACATTGAGCCTGTGACGTGAAACAAAAGACAACCTGAAAGCCGTTTGAAAATGACACCACGTGACCGTGCGAGTGGTTTACTGGAAGATTTCAATGACATCCCTTCTAACAATGTGAATTGTTTTGATGTGTCTTTAGTGGCGAGTACCATCTGCTTCAATGGCAATCTAATATTCCTCTCCTATAAACTGTGAAAGGGGACTTTGTACTTTGTCTGGGCAATGACAGGCTTGGCACCTCCGATAAAGCACATGTCAGTCCTGGGTACCAATACCTGAGATGGTTGGGTAGGGTATGAGACAGTGGAAGAGGAAATGGAAACAAACAGAGTAGAAGAGAGAGTGGAGGACAAACAGAGATTTGTGTAAAGGTTACACTGAGTCAAAGTTAATCACTTTTTGTATATAAGCCAATTAACTAAAAGACCACCACTGTGTCTCTCTCTGCTGACTCTTTAAAATACCTTTAATAATATGGTTGCACAGGCCCCACTAACTTGCAATGATATCTCTGTACCAGGAAGCAGTCTATACTGATTTAACCAAATATTTAAAAAAACTAAAAGTAAAAAGTATCAGGACACTTTGTATATCAGCTACCACTTTTTTTGTATGTATATATACACTCACCTAAAGGATTATTAGGAACACCTGTTCAATTTCTCATTAATGCAATTATCTAACCAACCAATCACATGGCAGTTGCTTCAATGCATTTAGGGGTGTGGTCCTGGTCAAGACAATCTCCTGAACTCCAAACTGAATGTCTGAATGGGAAAGAAAGGTGATTTAAGCAATTTTGAGCGTGGCATGGTTGTTGGTGCCAGACGGGCCGGTCTGAGTATTTCACAATCTGCTCAGTTACTGGGATTTTCACGCACAACCATTTCTAGGGTTTACAAAGAATGGTGTGAAAAGGGAAAAACATCCAGTATGCGGCAGTCCTGTGGGCGAAAATGCCTTGTTGATGCTAGAGGTCAGAGGAGAATGGGCCGACTGATTCAAGCTGATAGAAGAGCAACTTTGACTGAAATAACCACTCGTTACAACCGAGGTATGCAGCAAAGCATTTGTGAAGCCACAACACGTACAACCTTGAGGCGGATGGGCTACAACAGCAGAAGACCCCACCGGGTACCACTCATCTCCACTACAAATAGGAAAAAGAGGCTACACATTTGCACAAGCTCACCAAAATTGGACAGTTGAAGACTGGAAAAATGTTGCCTGGTCTGATGAGTCTCGATTTCTGTTGAGACATTCAGATGGTAGAGTCAGAATTTGGCGTAAACAGAATGAGAACATGGATCCATCATGCCTTGTTACCACTGTGCAGGCTGGTGGTGGTGGTGTAATGGTGTGGGGGATGTTTTCTTGGCACACTTTAGGCCCCTTAGTGCCAATTGGGCATCGTTTAAATGCCACGGCCTACCTGAGCATTGTTTCTGACCATGTCCATCCCTTTATGACCACCATGTACCCATCCTCTGATGGCTACTTCCAGCAGGATAATGCACCATGTCACAAAGGTCGAATCATTTCAAATTGGTTTCTTGAACATGACAATGAGTTCACTGTACTAAACTGGCCCCCACAGTCACCAGATCTCAACCCAATAGAGCATCTTTGGGATGTGGTGGAACGGGAGCTTCGTGCCCTGGATGTGAATCCCACAAATGTCCATCAACTGCAAGATCTTATCCTATCAATATGGGCCAACATTTCTAAAGAATGCTTTCAGCACCTTGTTGAATCAATGCCACGTAGAATTAAGGCAGTTCTGAAGGCGAAAGGGGGTCAAACACAGTATTAGTATGGTGTTCCTAATAATCCTTTAGGTGAGTGTATATATATATAACAACATCCAAAACGTTTTAATCTATATTACATTTTCAAAGATTTTTCTACTACACAACTTTAAAAGAATAGGATTTGCTTTCATTTTGAACATTTTAAACTGATGGAGAGTTTCTCTGAGGGTGTATCTCTGTGAAGAAGAAGGCAAGAAAACAGAAAAGCTCCTCTGTATCTCTTGGAAAAACAACCACAGAAAGGCATCATACATAACACAGTTTTCATTTTCATAGTCTGAGTGAAATTGCATTCCCACACACTTCGAGAATCATTAGAGAACTGTCTGTCTTCTCTCCAGCAAGCCCTTTTTGCATTCATCAGGCCATAGTCTATCTCTCTGTGCCTGACATTGCAGGAAAACTCAAACATCCTTCTCTTAGTTTTCAATTAAACATGTACTTGCTTCGAGAATTCATAATTAAGAGCAAAGGTAATTTGCGGTTAGCGCAAATTGAAGTGGTGAACATCTACCGCAGTTGCTTGAAACGGCATGTTTGTGCCAATTGTGGTACTTGCGCAGCCACAGAAACTGTTCCATCTGTTTCCTATTGCAACTTACTGCCCGCCCATACTTCTGGGCACTAGCTTCAGAACAACAACAACAACAACAACAACAAGGAAAAGCATCAAGGTCAAACTCTTTGCCTTATTTCACGTCTTGCACATTTTCAAGATTCAGATGTGCTTAGTTTAGTGAAAAATATTTCCCATAATGCACCGGCAGAGAAAAGGCCACCTGGAAATGAGGGTTTTGAAGTTTACAGATGTGTTTTAATTAAACGTACAGTTGCACCTCTCGACCCTCTAGTTTGGTGCATTGCAAGTCCGGAGCCATCTACTGCTATCTACTGCGTCTGCAGGAGAGTCTGCTTTTTTAACGACGGGCAATTCTCTTCACACCGAAATGCACATCTGCATCTAATCATCTCATTCAGTGTTCAAGATGGATTTTCAGTTGTACTTCATTGAAAGTACGACATGACTACAGCAGCAAAAGTACTTAACACTGACATGCAACTTAGCACTGTGGTCTATTCTTTTACTTGCACTGAACAATTCCAAAGAGATTTGACACAATGCCAAACCAAAACCTGCGGCTTGTCCGCCTGCTTTGAACGACCTTTCGATGATCAGAAACATGTTCAAAACCAAGCAAAACAGAACACAAGGTCAGGAGATATTTCCCGTACTTACTCAAGCCTGGAATTTGGTATTAAATCAAGAATATTTTCAAGAGATCACTTATATATATTCATTCATAAATGTTAAATGTTACCCAGTACAATTCACACAATAGTTCAAAAGCCAGGTGAGATTTTTATCTCCAGGGAATTTTGTATGTTAGGCTGATGGGTAACATATCTTTACAGCTCAACAAGGAACAATTTAGTCAAAACTTGGATGGTTTGAGAAAGTAACCAGAACATTTAATTAGGCCACCCACATTTTGCCCAGTGAGGACAGGAGAAAGATCTAGTTTAATTTAAGCATTTATGTTAAAGCCTTGAAAAAACACACAAACAACATAAAAAAGACTTGACTCTTACACTCACTGGAAGAAGGTGAACGCTGTTAGCCCAACTCGCAGCAATTGCAGAGAACAAAGTGTATAGATTGCACCACAAGCCTAGAAATGTCTTCTAGTACTGCAGGCTTAATAAATGTATCCTTGGCAACGTGTGAGCCCACAGAACTCTGAGCCGTCTGTCTGGTATGAAAAAAATTAAACATCAGTGTTGGTTTGAAAACAAGACACAAAGAAACTCGTAAGAACCTATTGTGATTCATAATAATGCTCGCTTCTTATGACTGTATTATTTCAGTAGTACTTTAGATTCATTTTTCTGTTAATAAGAATCCAAACCTGTCAAGGTCTTATACACCTGTTTTGGATCATTAAAAAAATCTACACAACAAAAACGCACTTTGTTGGGGGAGATCCAAGAAGAAAGGCATCGTATTTGTTGTTGTTGTAGTATTTTGTGTTTCTTCTGCTGATGTTCTCCATTTTGAGTGAAGCAACTTCTCTGAGTGGTTCCCATTTTCTCAGGTGGTTTCTCACGGTTTCATGGTTCATAAATTACACCCTGTTGGAAAATGGACGGGTTTTTACAGCTATTTATGCTCTTAATTAGCTTCCACTGCACAACCTGAATTGATCAATTAGTTTCTGTGTAAAAGTCACTGTGTTGTTAACGACACGCATGTTTTCTTAAGAATGGTAAGACAAGTCTCTTTATTAAAACCCTACCCAAAGTGGCTGACATCATATTTTATGAAATACAAAATCATAATTAAACATAATATAGCTGATAGCAACATTTTTGACCATAATAAATTGCTGATCATTGGAGATATGCTTTCCTCTATGCACCGGGCATGAGGATATTGTCATACTTTTCCAGAAGTTTGTTTGTGTAATATCAAAATGGTCCATCTAGTTTTTGGTAACACCTTATTAAATGCAAATGGCCTGGCTGACCTAATACCAATATGGCTATATCTTGATAAACACATTTTAAAACCTAAACAAAATCGGTTTGAACATAAACTGACAGTGAAGACTCACCCATGCAAACTGAATTAAAAGCCCTACCCCAGCTTGCAGTTCTCGTTTACATGAAAACCACGGTGCATTTGTTTTGCCACACATTAACCTTCAAAGAGTAGGGGGGAGCAACGCGGTCTTGAAGTAGACTAGGGCATTTTCTTGCTGTGGTGTCAGAATCTGTAATCACCCCAAGATACAAGCCATAATGCATTATTTATAACTCTTGGAACGTGAAAAAATGCCAGAAGAAGCATATATCTCTTGATTACAAGGAGCATATCCTTTTTAAGGTATTATTTGGCTGTATTTCTGTTCCTTTCTGCACAGTAGGGAGTAAACAGTAAATTACAAGAAGCAGCTTTATACTCCCCTTCAGCAAAATGCATAGAGATGAGATGAAGTTTGGAAGTTATACTGAAGTTATGTTAAGCTTGATCAGATTTTCTCTTTCACTCGCATGCTTGGCAATATTTATCTTGACATGAGATGCACAATGAAATAGGATCTTTGGTTACAGGCCTTAAAAACAAAAAAGGTGGATCTGGGGTCTTAAAACTTGTATTGACATATCAAATACATTTTCAAAGAAAAATACATTTTTAATTCATCTTGCACTTTCATTTAAATGGGATGTGATTGACAAGAACAACACACTGTTGCAGATGGTTCTTTAAATTTCCACTAGCAAAACAACAGGGTGCCATTATTGTTCGGTTCAAAGACTTCATTGGCTTCGTTGCTCGGAATTAAAGCCAGTCATAATTACATCGTATATATATATATATATATAAAACTATAAAACTATGCCATTATGTAAACTAAGCTAGAATGGGCTCTATCATTTAAGCAGATAAGGGGAATGTAGGTCATTTTAAGTAATCACAAGAATTTTATCAAAAATGGAAAAAATGATCAAAAGCCAAACCATTGCATACAGAGCTACATTTCCTCAAAAAAAGTATTTTGAACTGCATGAAAGCCTCCAAGCCTTGTAAAAAATATGATACAAAAAATACAATAACCCAGCTTTTGACCTCAAGCAGCTGGTATGCTTTTTAAATTGATCCTCTGCTCATTTAAATTGGGAGGACATAAGCAACTGCTCAGTCGCCTTTTCTAAGCTGCTGCTGATGTAAGTGCCAGTGTGTAGGTTTTCTTGTTTCAAATAAACAATACACAACAAGGCTGGAACACAGAAATCGAATGCTTCATCATTTCTGGTGTAGGCTTAAGACTCCCCAGCCACCCACCAACACTGACACCCACACACACACATGCACACACACACGCACACGCACACACAACTACGTATATAGAATGCAGTGTCTATCATTTCGTATGAGTAGCCATTCAACCAACCCTTAAAGAAACAAAAACATCAACATTCAATTTAAATTCTTAAAACTGAGAAGAAAACTTTTTAAATTGTGCAAACTGCAATGATATGAATACTTTATATTGATCTCTGTAGCAAAAAATCAGGTCTTGGGAAGATGGACACAAACCAAAAACTGCACTTGGAAAAAGGCAGTTGGTTTCAGGTAGTTGTACACAATGTCCATTTTAAAGTTCTGTACTGAGTTTCAAGTTCCTGTCCTGAATGTACTGAAGCAGTATTTTGCCTCTTTTGTCTACATTGTGAATGAGTTGCTTCAAGCTCTTCAGTTTCCCCCGGCTTTCCCAGAATTCCCTGTCCGTGTACAGTGACTGGAGCAGCATGTTCTCCAGACACCCGGATCTGAGCACGGAGACCGCACTCTCAGGAAACCTGTGAAAGTGGGGTGGGGGGGGATCACAACAGAAATAAGAAACAAATCAATGACATTCAATCAGAATTCATCACATTTTAAATGCTGTGTGACTAATACACACTTTTTATATTACAACTGAAAGAGGTTTTCGAATCAGACCCTTCAGAGGCCTTTTTCATTTCTGTTGCTGCGGTTTTCCATGCTTTAAAAAAAACTTCTGATTGGAGAGCTGATTGACTGATTGATTGATTGATTGATTGACTGATTTCATTGGCCAGAGTACTTACTCCTCAATACCCTCCAGCAGGCGGAAGTTGAGGTTGTCATGGGGGTGGAGAGGTCTTCCAGCATTGTCAATGAACACCAGCCGGGAGGGATCGGCCTTCCTCACCTGAGTTACCAAAACAAAAAACAAAAAAGCCACAGACGTGAAACAGAAATTGCTATAAGATGGCTCCCCAGTGGCTCAGCTTTATCTCGTTCTCACAAACGGCTTTCTATTCAAACAGAAAACCGTTCAGATCAGACAATTCCAACTAACCTCTCCCGATGTAAGTGCCGAGGTCATGCGTTGCGTGTCTTCAGAACATGCACCCATAAGGGGTTAACAAGTAAACGTATTTACCAGGAGTTGGTTCGTGTGCATGCCCTGCACACTCACACAGCTAGAAACAGATGACAAACAAACAAATTGACACACAAGGCTGTTTAACACCAGCAGACCTTAACATATAGATTTAAAGCTCTCCTGTTACTCATTTTTTACAGCAGCATAATTATATCGCCTACAAAAAAAAAAATCAATGCGGTCGTTTCTAAAGGCTTATGCTGCATTGCGTTTCTTAATGAGGGCCCTCAGCTTGCGTTACGTGATATATTCACAGCGATCCACAGTGCTCCTTTATCACAGCTCTGAGAACAGCACTGTGTGAATGTAAAAAGCCTTTCACCTCCAATTAAAAGCAGAGCACGAGATTTACCATGCTTTTATAACTCCCGTGCAAACTTTGTCATTTATGTTTTGTTTTGAAAGCCAATAAACATGGATATAGTTTCTTCCCTCTCTATCAGCTTTAGAAAACTTCACAGAGCTGATTTGTATTTAAATTGTAGAAAAAAATCATGCAATGATGAATGACTATGTATGTCTCCCTCAACATGAGCTCTCTTCTTATTCTAGTCCTGATTTCCAGCACTAACGTTACAGATTGCCGTGTTGTGTTTGTTTCTATAGATCAAACTATAGATGCAGATGAATTTGACAGAAAGCCTAGTAAACGGCTCCTCGCATTCGTCTCCGTGCAACGTCAAGCTGCCTCGTGCGTTAACGGTAGCGGCGTCCGAGGCAGGCGAAGGCCATCTGCCGCTTAAACGTACCAGAATGTGTACCAGCACGAGCTCCTTGGGATTTCTGCACTTGGCATGAAGCAGATCATCCACACAGGATTCGGACGGGTCGGGCTTGAATCCACAGCAGTAACGGTCCAGTCGATCATTGACCTAGAAATAACAACAGGGTTTCTTTTTCTTTTTTCCTGAGAAACAATTCTACAGAACAGAATGGTGTCTGATCCACGTGAAGATGCGAACAATATGCATTCACAGCTCACTGGCAGTACTTGGTCATCTCTCAATGCTCACCTGCAACATCAGATCTCCGGCACAGTGTTGGAACGAAACCCTGTGCTTTTTACGGTTATAGAAAAAATGGCGTACTTTTTTTTTTTTTTTTTAATATAAAAGACTTGGCTCGATGGATAACCAAGACACATTCTTTTCTTTTTTGGGGGGAAGTTTGATCATTGCATCGAAAAAGGGTACTGTTGTGTAATAACTGTAGTCGTGGTTATCCATGGAGGCATGTTGAATGTCAGAGAGTGAGCTGAGCAAACTGGGCAGAATCAAAAAGACTTCAGAGCAGATCTGTGGGGAGACAAGAGCAGGGCAAGAATTATAACCAGCCAAGCAACGGAAAGCAGAGAACGGAACACAGCATTCACAAACTCGGGCCAGCGCTACGTGGTTTCTTATGAAAGTATGAATTAGGGCTTTATAACAATTATGATATATATTAGAAACAGTGAAAGCTCCTATTCAGCTCGTTCGTTTATGTTTTGACTAACATTGTATCTTAGACGGAGAAAACAAAACAAAGTTTCCTTTTAGTAGTTTGCATGCAATGTCTCTTGGAGGTGACTCACTCTGCTTGAAGAGCAAAAGTTACATTATCCCCCAATATGATGAAGTATAATTTGCAAGTGCATATATTTTCATCTATTATTTAGCCGGTTCTTGTGTCTTTATTTAGCAGGCTTTTAAAACAGTACAAATGAGGCTCTGGCGAATTGAAGAGACAGCACAGCGTCTTCCCACACAACTGATTAAGCTAATAAAAATTACTGATTTTCAGAGGGGAATGAAGGCTTGCCTTCTAAAATGACACGATCTGTGATTTGCAAGGTTTTAAAACTGAAGGTTAAAAGCCTTTTCCCTATAGCGTTAGAGTGAATGAAATTAATAACCACACATTATTTCATCAAAGTCCTGGAGGCCACAGTCAGAAGCTTGTTAGCGACTCGCTTTTCTGAAGTATTAATGAGAAGGGCAGCAATGTAAACCTGAACTGGGGGGGAAACTTCAATCGAAGCAAAGCTAGATATTAGATATTTCAACCTGAAATGTATTTAGAATATATATGTATAGTATATAATTACACTAATCCCCTTTTTTCTTTGTAACCTTTCTGATATGCTCTTGAAAATTTAGCTAATGTTTTTCTGCCATTTATAAATAACGTGGAACGCCAGCTGTCCGTTATAACACGCCTCATTTACAGCAGTAAGTTGCCCGTGATTCTCTTTAGAACATGTGTGATAGACTATAAAACCTTACAAGGGACAGCGAGAACATCATCTATTCATCACCCCATGGAGTTACATGACAGGGCCCATTTCGGTTCTTGCTGTTCAGTTAGCACCTCACTTCCATTCGGCTCCATTTAGTGTGGCATGAAATGCACACACATCCCATGTAGTCACTTACATGCTTTTCCTCTCTGGATTCTGTGAATATTCCTCATTCAAATTACATGGATCGGCTATTAGGATCAGATCAAGCGTCTGAAAAAAAAAAAAATGCTTTTCCCATTAAGCTGTGAAGAGTGCCTTTGGAGATGGCAAAGGCCTTCTTTACCAATTATTTATCCCTCTAGGTGCAGAACAGAGAGGTGAAATGCGCTTTCAGATCTCTAGCACTCCCAGGAATTATCACACCCCCGAACGACACTCCACTTCTGTTAGAAAGACCTTTTTCTTTGGTTTAGAAAAAAGAGCTTACTCTACCCTGTGCCCAAATGAAGAAATGAATTTAGCCTCACGTAAATCCTTTTACAATTCTACCAATCAAAGAAAATAACAGCAGTCTTCTTTCTCTCGTACATTCTTTTTCTTATTTGTTTGTTGCCACTTGTGGTAGGATGTGGTCTGGGAGGTTTCATTTTTGGCAAATATTATAGGGATAACTATTACGTATCTTAACAACCGAAGCTAATCCTGACCTAACCCAAAGCCAAACCCTGGTCTGAACCCTAAATAGTAACAACAAGCAAGTCAAAATATGTACAACAACTTCCTATATGCTATGTAGGAAGCAACCGAGAAGCAAATAAAATAAAAAAAAGAAATGTAACTGACTATTCAACAGAAATTGAGATTACTCATCCAAATATATGCTCTCCCGTGTTGCTCCCAGCAGTGTCCTGGAGATTAATCTATAATTCCAGGACATTCCTAGTGAGTTGGCAACAACAGTCATAGATCTGCAAGGCTTCAAATTACAGTGCAGAAGTCTTGCACTAACACACACGCAGAATGACAGGAAACACCTCCATTGCCACATCACCTTAACAGTGTCTGACTGCTTTTCAGATGCAATATTAGAGATATACTAGCAATGCAAAATCTATCTCAGTGATTACCTCTGAAACGAATGAAAGTGAGAAGTGTTACGTGTTCCTGCTGGAACAGGTGTTGAAGCTTCTCTGTCAGCAATTCTAGTATATCAATCAATTGTTATTAGATGTTGGCACTTTTACAGGTATTGACTTGTGGAAAAGAGGCCGCATGCATTATTCAGAACCTTTGCACTCCATTACACATGGCGGATCGGAGTAGGCACCATTGTCTTTTACGATATAGGTTACATGTTCATTCGGTGTCTACATTTTGGTTGTTGTTGTTCAAGGAACCTGTGAAAGCTCTCTTATTGGGAGAGATTCTGAATATATCTGGGTTTACAGACTCGGCAAGGGCCTTAAAGTTATCTTTTTATGGTGCTGACTGCATGGCAAATTTCATCAAACAATTATTTATCTTGTGGGTTTTGGGGGAAAGCAGTGATTCCACCTTCACTCAAACTCAGCAACCAAACAGATACAAACAGAAACAAACTTGGGACTTCGTACGACTTTGTAGTGCTGTTTTTTTTACAGTTTTAAACAATGTGAGGAGTTTCTTGCTCGAGGACTCCAAGGGGAGCACAATGCAGAACGAAGACAAGCATTGGGATCAAGCAGAAGACACCATTGTAGAACAAGACCTTCATCCTAATTTCCAGCGAACATGAATGTAGCACAACCTCTTCTTGGGAGAGATTCTGAATATATCATTACTCTAATGGGTGTTAAAATCTACCATTGGTGTGTACAGCCTCCTAGTATTTATTTGAATACAATCAGTTTCGAGTTCCTTCCAACCATCACGCAACAGCAACCGAACAGGTAGGTCGTACAGCCAGTTTGTAATTTGCTGGGCTTGATCTCAGACAACCCAAGTCCAGTCTCTCTGTAATAACATCCCCCTGTAGTTTCAGCACACAAAATCAAAGCGCAGAAACTATAAGCTTGTGTTGCCCTGGCTAGAACAATAAGGTGGTACAATAATGGGAAAACAGAACATAGAAAACCTGCAGTTCACATTTTCAGTTCATTACTTCCAAGACCAAGGAAAATAAAATATGCAAAAAGTTTATTTTTACCCCTACTGCAAAACCATCTGTGGAGGTTAGGAACAAGGAATATAAGAGTAAATAAACACAAGTACGTGAGAAGTTGAGATAACAGTCAGACAAGAAATTGCTAAGGATAACCAATTAGATTAATGCATGTCAGTTTTTGTGCTTGTTTAAAAATACTTCAGTACACAAAATGTCTGTGATTTATCAATTTATTACATTCTGAAGGAGACAAATAAGCAGAGATCTAAAAGATGGCTATTGCCTAAGGATAGTTTTGTTATTTTTCTATTTAATTACTCTCAATAGGGGAGATTGCGGACGTTGTTTTTAATACATACTCAGAAAGACTTGAGATTGAGGTTGAAATAAGAAAATAACAGGTCTCTGAAACTTTATTTTGTTGTGAAAAATATACAAAAATAATGAAACACTGCATATAGAGAGGCTGTCGGTTGAACTGAACTTTTATATTTGACCAGTTTGTTTTGTTTATATTACGCATTTATTTATGCATCGTTTTATTTTCCAGCCACTGAAGTTCGGTTTCAAAAATAATTAGGGGTTTTAAGTTTAGTTTTCTTATTTTCCACCACATGATGTACCGTTAACTGTGTTTTGAGCAAATCGCTTTGTTAATTAATAAGGGAAAATGCTGTTAATGAGCCAACACAGTTGCTTGGTTTTAAATGTCTCGATAGAGAAACGAATTGCTTTTCGCCTTCTCTGCCATTCGAACTCAAGGGGTATCCAATTACAGTACTCACTCACTTCCGTCTATTGGAACTGGCATTTGGTTCTGCACTTTGCCCAATCTCACTTCCAAAGTTTTTTCATTGTGTATTGTTCTCGATCGCTTATTAAACAGAATGGACTCATAATCAGAATGCAATATCATTAGATCAAAACAGTTCATAATCATGATTTTTCTGTTAAGAATGTGCTCACCTGTAGCAGAAAATCAAATAACGCCAGCTTCCCCCATTCAGAATGCCGCACCCCCACACAAGGGCCTGAATTGGTGGCATCTGTACCACCGCACTGCTTCCTCAGCACATCCTGGTACTGCAGCCACGAGAGGGGGAAGGAGTTTTGGTCGTTGTTGTCATCGGCCAAGTGCTGAATGTCGGGGTCCCACCAGACCACGGGCCTCACAGTCCCGCTTGTGAACTTGTAGGGGAGAAGATCACTGCGCAAGCTCCTAGCCACAACAGGCAGACTCCTATTCAACCCCAACACCCTGTCCAGATGGAAGGCAAAGACTTCAAACCAGTCATCGGGACGCTTGATCAAAGCACAGAGACCATCCAGGCAGTGTCTTTCACCATCTCCAGGGGCTTGGGAACCATTTTGTCGGAGTCCAATCTTGAGCACTTGCCCATGGGCAGGGACTCTGGTCTTGCTAACTACAGTACCATCAGCAAGTAACTTCATCTTCCTGATGTCATCCTGACTGAACCAAGGTGGGGGATGACTTCCAATTCTTATGCTCTCCTTCACCTCGTCCGAGAAAGCACCTTCTTTCGGTTTGCTGTACCAAGTAGTCAGCTTCTGCCTGGCCTCTTTAAATCCGTCTCCTTTGCATCCATCTCTCCTCTGACCTGACAAGTAGGGCCTCTTCCTATCCAGAGGCTCAGATTCCCTTTCATGTTTCCTAATATCTTTAGAAGATGGCTTTCCGCCAGCCAACGAGGGGTTTATGAGCTTTCCTGCTCTGCCAGCATCGTCCCGCGCATCTGGGATGCATTTGTGCTTTAACAATGGCAAGCTGTCTGAAAGGTTCTGGACGGCGAACGTATCATGCAAACCTCGACTAGGAGGTGGCACTTGAATTGAAAGGTGGGGATGCCGACCATGTTGTTGTTCTTGCAAGTGGCCATTTCGTGGCTTGCCCCTCGACTGCACCGATGATCCCTGGGATTGCCGTATTCCCCCGGACTTTCCCTTCGCTTTCCTCTTGGCTGTTGTGGCTGTTGCATTACTCTTGTGATCTTTCACAGGACGTCCATTAGAAAAGGAGGGCCTCTTATCCTTCTCTTGGAAGCTTTTCTTATTAACGCTTGGCTGGTGTTCAGGCTTCTCGTTTGCCAAGTGCTTTGCCGTCTCTTTCCTCCTTTCAGGTTCCCAGTTTCTGTGGATTTGATTCAGAGGTAGACTACGTAAGGGCACCGATGCTCTTTTCTTCAAGTTTGCTTCTGGCCTGCCAGTCTCTGCATGAAGCTCCAGTTGCGTCAGGCTGTGGCTCTCGGCAGGGAAGGATGGAAAGCTATTTATCATGACCACAGACAAAGTAAAAAGAAAGCTGAATGCGACCACAGATCTCCTTTTGCAGCGCATCTTCAACCACAATCTTGGGGCTTTCGATGCCTACGGGGAGAGGAAACAACAATAGTCGGTCAAAAAAAAGCCAGGCCAAATGCAGTCAATTACAGGGTCACTGAAAGGAGGGTTTTAGAAAAGTGTGCATTAATATGAAACAAGATTGTTAACTTAAATTCAGGTAAAGAATTTAAGTTTGATACGTTCATAGTTATTACAAAAATAACACAAAAACCTGCCAATGCACATTTAGTCTGAATAGTTGTAACACCCATGGGAAAAGCTACTAAATCTCCAAATAATACGGCTACCTATTTAATGTCTTTTCCATAGTGATTTGGCTTAGGTCTGTTTTATATCTCTGAAGATACTGTATGTTCCAATACCTTTGAGCACATTTTTTTTTAAACAGGCTTTGCATTCCAGAAAAGAGCTTGTGGTTACTTGCTAAAATATAAAATATAAGAAACCATTTTTTCGAAGAACTCAAGAATTGCCAGGACACAAAGCTTTATTGAATTTGTGCAGCAAGGAATATTGGTCTAGTCTATTTGATTCAATAAACAAAAAAAACACAATCATACCAAAATCACATCTCTAGGCTGCTCCACAGACACCATCCCATAAGAGGAAAATTAATAAACGGAAGTCAAAGAACGTTTAGGCTAACATACTGAAATAATGTTGGGCTTATAAAAATAAAGTAGTGATGTTAGGTTCAAATTTTGGTTATATATTTAATCTATTAATTTTGCTTTTCAACGACAGTATAGTTTTAAAGCTGAATTAGAGATCTGTTTTTTTTTCGAATAGGTTTTGACAGGTCCCAACTGACTCTGACCTTTATTGCTTAAATTTCTTAAACAGAGCGCTGGAACTATTAGCTGCGTCTTCCAAAAAAAAAAAGAAAAAAAAAAAGCCGAGACTGTTTGCTGCTGATGTATCTCAGCTGTGTTGATTCTGTCTGGGAATGATTTCTGAGGAATGCTACAGATCAGTAAAGCCACAGATACTCTCGTGTAGTGCATTCGGTCGCTTTTGTTTTATGAATAAATCAGGAGAGAACCAAAGCTGCATTCCTTTGTTGCTTGTTTAATGATTACTGTGTATTTGCTGGAAATGTTGAAAGATTAAAGAAAAACAAAATATGGCATGATTTATATACTTTGCTCCTGCTACACAGAAAATACAATAACAGCTGCTGAATTCAAATGAACTGGCAATAGCTGTTCCAGAGAGCTTACATGCATCTGACATTCAGATGAAGCATTTAAAAAGCAAATTACATCTAATTATGAAGGGAGCTTTAATAATCTCTGACACTGTTCAAAGTGCCGTGTGAAGGATGTTCAAACTCGCAATCTCTTCGCTGTCATTACATTTCAGTCTGAAGAATTCAGATGTCGGACGCTTTAATTTCACAACAGATAATACTAGGATAATGATACTGAAGACATGCTCCGATAATTTTGGGCTTAGTCTCTCACACTTCCAAAAATAATTCATATTTTTGTATTCATCTCCAGTGTAATTCAGTCCTGACAACTAAACTTCGATCTGGAGGCAAACCTGCAGTGTCACCAAATCATTTTTATATAACAGGTTTTAATTATTACACTACACAGCTATTGGGCCATGCATTATTGCTGGCCACAAGAGGAATTAAACTTCAAATCAATATTATCCATCCACTCTCTTACAGCCAGGCATTTTATCTGTCAGAAAAAATCCAAAGGAAAGATGTTTTCAGAACTGTGATCAGAGGTCCGTAGAGCGGACATTTTTACAGCATTTGTGTTCCATGATATTTTGGGAAAAATGTCACGCTTGCAATTTTAAAAGGACTTCAGCAAATATCTGAGGAATATCCTCCATGGACTCATTTGCTGTCAGCGGGGCTTCTTACCCGATATTAAACCACTGAAAGGGAAACCTAAACTGGGGCCAAGAGCTCCTCCCTCCGTCGTGAGTAAGAGAGGCCTCTATTTGTATTACACTCTCCAGAAACAGACTGAACTACAATGGGTCCACATTTGACATTTTTTAAAACATTACTTAAATTCACTTCTGCACAATTTCACTGCCTTCTCCGAGTCCCGGCCTGAGGGTGCGAACACTTCTGGGATGAACTGGAATGATAATCCAGGAAGCACCATTAAGAATTGC
The DNA here is from genome assembly GCF_036373705.1 of Amia ocellicauda. NCBI lineage: Eukaryota > Metazoa > Chordata > Actinopteri > Amiiformes > Amiidae > Amia > Amia ocellicauda. The sequence goes on along the minus strand of NC_089867.1, from coordinate 9,648,200 downwards.
TTACATTATGTATCTGCATCAACAGAGTTTGTAGTAAAAATAATAAACTTTACTTCAAACAATGTAATTCTAAGATCTGAAATATTGTTAATCAAACTTTAGTTATTGATCGAGGATTTCATTTCAGTTTGTTCAGTTTAGCGAAAAACTGTAAAGATTCCAGTTGAATGAACAGAGTTATGAAAGAGTGCATGTAAACTTTACAGTTTTACACTGTAAGCCTATGCATGTCACTACACAGAGAATCAATGATTAGAAACACGGTTCGTAACATAGTACAACAATTGGTTATCTACACTGTGAATGCTGTTCGCTGTCTGGAATGCCCTCCTGTCGTACAGGGTAACTGAATAATTAGTTGACATGACCTTGTAAAAATAAAGTGCTAGCTTGGTGTTTATTTTATTGGCTTGTTTTCAAGTTTGTTCAGACGGCGCACTACAATTAACAGGCAGAGATTTATGTCCTCCGAAATTGGAGCATGAAACACCCCCCACCAGGGCATCAGCACAACACACTTCTTCTGAATGAAAATGCTGTGGTAGCAAAGTGCAAAAACAAACAAACAAAAGCCACTAACAAAAACACACACAATCAGATCAGAGCAGCATCTCGTACGGGTTGCAGCTTCAGCAATTGGGTTTTGCCACTGAAGAGTGGGAGTTGAGATGAATGAGATTTTAAATAGTCGGCTTTGTTGAGTTGTCAGGTATGTGGAGTGCGCTCTCATTACAGTGCAAGTTGCAATAACAGCTGTTGTACAGGGGTTTTGTTTAATCCGAGGGACTGGGTTAACTATTTGAAATTCAAGGACTACTTCTCTGCTTTATCCTTCCTAAAGTTGCCTACAGTTGCATCAGTTCAGACTGTAATCATCCTGTGATACCAGCTGCAATTGAATTTAAGTGCAGCATGGTTTTAGGGTCTGGTGTTATGGCGCTGTTCACCCTTATATATTATTTGCTGCATTTCTGAACACACCAGTTATTAGAGATAGGTGGAATGATACATCGATGCGGAACTCAAGTACTGTATCACTTGCAGCTGGTTTCTGTTTTCCAGTATACCCCTCTGTAACCGTTTATTTAAATGCATTCCTGCTAAGTCTCGTTCTACCTCTAGCCATCACATCAACATGCGTGGAATGATAATCTGTTTGTACTCTGTTAAGAACCCAGTCTGTTGTTTCATATTAGAATTTTTTGGGCTTAGCTCAGCTCTAAAAACAAGGCTGGATATAATTGGCAGCAAGTCACTCCAGGCAAGAGAATAACAGCCTTAAAAACAACCTCTGGGCAAAGCCTGGAAGTCAGACTACAGGTGGAATGCTGTTGGAAATTGTTACTTTTTTCTTTCTTTCTATCTTTTAACTGTTTCCAGAAGACACAAGCTTTGCTTATTTACACCTCTTATAAAGGCTGCTAACCACTTATCGCAGCTGCTAAACAAATCCCAAGAGCCTTCAGGTGTGTGTGGGTACATTTGAAGGAGTGGAACCTCTTCTGGATCTGATTGTTTTCATGCAGCGTCAAAGACTTCCTCTCTTCTGTCGCTCTTTTGTTCCGTATCGGGTCACTCACATCGTTATCCTCCTGTTTTCATTAGCAGGACGTCACAGCTGTGTGTAGTTGGGCCCTGGCCTATTTAGCGTAAGCTCAGTCTCCTGCCGAGATGCCAGTAATTAATTGCATATCATATCTGATGAGACCCGATCCTCATTTTTAACCTCTAATAAGTTCCGTCTGAGTCCAAGGGGCTGTAATAAACTGAGCGCTTGGTTTAACTGATTGATGTAGGTAACCAGATATGGACAGTGATTTAGTTTAACTAGCTCTGTGCAGATTACGTATTACCTTGCTTACTAACACAAAACCATCTATGATCGTGTCGCAGATATCCTGTAATAGTCCTGTAATGGAGTACTCGGATCCTCAAAGGCTTGTTATGCGGCTATAGCACGCAGGTTTTTTTTTTCTGCCTTCTGTAGGACCAGATGCAGCATATTTTCAGAAGAAAAATGTCATCTTGACAGCAGATGTGAACATTCAAACTATATATAAATATTTTGCAGATGGAAATTGATGAATGAAAGCATATATGCATGTATAAACACACACATTTTCACATTGTGTCATTTTAAACTGAATATGAATGGTATGTTCTCAATTCAATCTAGCAAGAGGTTCTTAACTTCCACCGCAAGCTGGGAGGCACAATACTTCGGCAGTAAAATAAGGAAGAGATCTCTCTCAAGTTCTTATATATTGAGAAGGCTGTAGGATTATTTTTCAACATGTTAAACAAGCCTTGGCAAGAACGCAGTCCTCATGCGGTCTTGAACTTGGAAGAGTTCAGTTTCCAACGAAAGAATCTGAATGAAAAGAAAACAAAGTGGCTTTTCTTCCGATGTCTTGTGAGCTTAAATTTACAACACATGGAGCTTTTTTCATTTGGTCCTCGGTGCAGTTTAGGTAGGGTTTCAAATAGGCACTACTGCCACCAGTCTCTCAGACCACTCGACTCTCCAGCCATTTCTACAAAGCACCTTTCTTTCAAATGTCATGGGGTAAGAGGTTTCTTTCTCAAGGGTTAAGTATCACAATGAATTGAAAAACTACATTCATACATACATGTTTCTGACACATTAACCTGATCATAACTGATCCTGTGGAATGAATCCCGTAATACCAACACTAAGGATGGTCTGTGGTTTGGGGCAGAAATGCAAGAGTTGAAACAGAAATTCAGTCATTGTAAACTGTGTCTAACAAGTAAAGAGCAATATTTACAAAGGGTCCGTTATTGATTTGTACGGGAGAATACATTTTTATTTATCAAATGAATGCACTAGAGCATGTACTGCAGCTTGATATTATTTAGATTTAACTCAGCCAGCAACTCAGGACAATCCAATTACCTTAATAAGGTACGTTGGGTCATTTATATTCCATCTCCACTGCTTTAATACAAATAAACTCCAGGTTTAGTGTTAAATTAAAAAGATACGCTTGTTCTAAACATTACCGTATGATTGTGTTTCCAGCCAGCCTTAAAATGGACCACTTTCTTCTGACAAGACATTGGCCAAAAAACAAATGAGAAGTGTAAACAAAAAGGGTGTATTAATTTTGAATTACTCAAAAGGAAAAACTCGAAGGACATTTTCAGAGATGCTTTCCTGATATGGCTTTGGCTTTTATTACCCATCGAGAGACAAAATCCCTAGCAACAGAGAAGGAACGAAGTAGAGAATGAAACATGTGTAAACTGCCTAAAACATCATCCTAATCACTCGCTGTGGCAAAATGATTAATAAGATTAGTTATTTTGTTCTATACTGCTGCCAAAAGTATATGGAATAAAACACAAATCGGATGTTTCATCATCACTAGAATTTTAAAGTCAAGACTGTTAACAAAGACAAGAAATGACTATATTCATTCTTCCCACTCAACGCAAACTCACAGTATTCCCCTCCCATCGAACTTTTCCCTCTGTAAGCTTTGTTTATTTGTCATCCTTGTTTTGACTTTACATACTTTCATGCCATCTCTCCAGGAAGTCCTAATGACCCTAATTTCTTCAGCCCAGGAAGCAGACTGCTTTTAGAAAATAATACAGAGATGAAGAGGGGTAACTAGCATAAAGGAATGGGGCAACAACTTGACACTTTTTCTTCTACAAAATACAGATCATACTTCCAAGAATATGAGGCAGCCATGCTTAGTCATTCTACATGTTATTGTCTGAATATTGTAACTGCCCACGTTTTTTGTTTTTTTTACTTGGTACGCAACTGTGATCTACAAGTACAAAATAACAGCAAAAACAACCACATAAAAATGCCTGTGTTACTGTAACCAAGTACTATGGAAAACAATTGCTATTTTTATGAGATCCACAATTTCAAATGTAGACTTCCAAAGCAGAGAAAATACTAAAAGGAAATACAGCAGCAACTTGTTAGGCTGTGAGGCACAGGTCTATAACAGACACAGCACTGTTGTGTTCTGCAAAATTAAATAAACCCATACAAATGTAAAGAGCTGTTGAATTCTGCGTGGTGGGAAACATAACAAAACAAAGCAGTAAAACAATTATGTTTTTTTACATGCAAGCCTGAACAAAGTGATCCAATCTTTGGGAAGTAATTCAACATGGGTTTGGGACAGTACAGTTTGAAAGCATTGCCAACGTTATATAGTCACTGCGGGTGGTCTTGGTCGAATAATGATGAACGTTCAACCAAAACACGCAAATTAGAAAGTTACTACTTGATGGTGGCATTCCTTATTTCATGAAATTTCTTGTGTATGTCCAATGAAGAACAGTTCCCCATTTCTCAACTTGTCATTTTGTGATTGAAGGTTGGAAGGAGTATTTCATTGAACCTGCATCATTATCTTGCTTTTATTTAGCGGATCACACATGAATCTCCCTTGAATTAAATTGGATTTGTCTGTGCATCTTAAAATCTGTCCCTATAGCAACAAAACAAGCTTTCAACCCCCCCAAAAAAGCATAAATGAGTCAGTTTCAGGGCACAAATACAAGATGAGTTATTTTCAAAGGCATGTTTTGCTGTGATTGAAACATAAACCTAGTGACTTTTCTAATTACGGCAGCAATAAATATCCTACACTAGGCTGTATGGTATAGCACTTAAATCTGCTCATTAACATACGGTTTCTGGATTTATGGTAACAAAATGTAACAACATTTTGAAAACAGGAGACAATGTGTTCTGGATAGGGAACTCATTTAGGATTAATGATAAGAAACATTTCCCCTTTCATCAGTTTTGGCTTCCACTCAACATTTCTCTGGGGCTGACAAACATATGTGGAACATCTTATTTAGTATGTGCAAAAATAAATAAATAAAAAGATTAACATTTGCTTCCAGCCACAGAGACGTCATGCTGGAGTGTAATGCAGCAGAAAGGTACCAAATTAAACTTTTGGGAAGAGATTTTCTTCTGCGTGGCTTAATGAAAGTCATGCGAGGACGGCGCAGCGACAACAAGCAATAAAAATAACTTATTTAATATTCAATCGCAGTAGCAGTTTTTTAACAGGGGTGCAAATCTGAAAGAAATGCTCGACTTGTGTGAATATTTCCAAACAGAACGGTCTCTGAAGGCAGCTGCCAGCAGACAAGAGAGCTGAGAAAGCCATCTGCTTAAGACACACTACCTGATAACCATTCATTGACTGCAGTGTCGTGCAATGAGATTAGCTGTCAGTTAGTGTCCTGGCAGCGCCGGCTTTCTCTTGCAGCTGTCAAAATTATGTAAAGCAGTTGAGCCAGGAGTTTATTTGGAGTAACACCATTTTGCAAAGGAGCAAAACTAATATTTTAAAGCTGTCCTGCTATCCCTGAACCAGGACCACTCTTCCCCTGCGTGGAACAAAGGAGACCATTTTAAATTAAAATTAGACAGGAATTGATTTTCTCTTTTCAGGTCCTTGTCTGCTTCATTTTAAAACAAGGTCCTAGCAAGAAAACAATTATTTTTCCTCTACATTAAAGAAAACCTTTCGTAAAGACTTCAGATATTTTAATGTAGCAGCACATGGGGACATTATAATGGTTGTCTTATAAAAAATAACATCCACATATTAAGGATCGGAACACAGCCAAAGTAAAGGTGCTGACGTTGCATGTAGGCCTACGTCTACAGACAGTGAATGCTGAACCAAATGGAAACTATGTTGCCTGACCTACAATGTATTCAAGCAGCAGCTTGTACAACAAGCAGCTTGAGCTCTGCAAGAGGCAGTGTGCAACGTCAGCTGGGAATTTGCCGTTAGACGGGTTTTAGGAGGGAATTCCCTTCTGACCTCTTTCTAATTCTAGTAGTGGGTTGAAGAGAATAACTTCCTTCTTGCCTTGGTGAAGCCCTACATTCCCCCAGGAGCATGCTTAATGCTTCAGTTGTTCAAAGTATAATTTCCCTTTTAGCATAATCTGTTGGCTAAACCCATCAGCACATTTCTTCAAAATAAACTAATGGCCTTAAACACACAGTCATTGTAATGCACAGCTTCTCTCGCCCCTTACCTGCATATTCCACGCTGGCCGCCTCAATCACATGCCACATCTGGACTAGAGAAGAACATTCAAACTTCCCGGTCAAATGTTTTGTGCGAGCTTTTTCAGAGCTCACTATAGAAACAGCAGATTTCCAGGTATTTCCTGCAGATTCATCACAGTGTATAGCACTTGGAAATGTAGAAGTCGTGTCTTTTAAGAAGCTTGAAGTTTGCAATTTGCACAACGTCACTGCAGGTGGCTTGTTAAAAATAAAAACAAAGATTGATTTACATCCAGTGTTGTTGTTTATTACAATTACAATTATCACTATTATTATATCAAAGAAGAACTGTCAATGAGATAATGTGGCTTAAATCGAATTATTTGTATTGTGGACTGTACACAATTGCCTCTCTCCTCTCCGAGTCACTGGTTCCTTCTACATTAATGAATTCTGCCTAGTTCTCATCAATGGATGATAGATAAAAAAAATGAGAGAGCTCACTATGGTGGCAGGAATTGCTCGTACTGGGGATTTTGGGCGAAGCACTAAATCATTGGGTATTTTGCAGATATTGAATAGCATTTGGAACACAAACAGTTTTAAGGGTGAGCTTGGGTACAACACATGCAAACCTATGTAATATAAAGCTTATGTAAACATGTTCTGTGGTTGCTTTCCATTCATTGAAGATTATATAAACAGGCCATCTTGCCAGCAACCTGCTCCCATCTCTATGTGTGCCTTCTTTAAATGACTATTCTATTAAAGCTAAAGCTGATATTGGCATGACTTTCCCAGACTTTAAATTTTGTTTGTGTATTTATTTTAAATAATAAGACATGCTTTAATGTGTTGTGTTTCTACACCTTCAAGACCCGTCCCTGTGCTGATCTATTGCTTTTAGCGCAGTAATGACTGGCAGTTTTCCCGCAGAGGTGAAAGTGTACATTACTGGGTTAATTTCACAGGACACTGGGTTGCTAACATTCCCCGGCCCTCCTGCTGAAACCTGCCCCTGCCGGGGAGAAGTGTGCGGAGACTCGAGACCATGTGGAATTCAAGGCCCGCGCTCTGAAAAGCTGTCCCCGCTTTTCCTTTCAAACCTCCGAATGTGGACGCAGCTGTGAATACACATCCTGACAATCCCCTATGTAACCATATCTGGATGGCATAGAATGAGAGATATTGTTTTAAGTTTTGTTATTTATAAGGTCCAAGACAGGATTTATCTAGAGCAGTGCAAGTGAATTGAGTTATAGGTTTAATTTCAGGGCCATATAAGCTTCCAAATAGTCTTTTTAGATTTCACTTGAACTCTTGCTTGTTTGTTGTCAACCCCATCTTTAAACTGGTCTGGATCTTTGACCATGGTCTTGTGAAACAGAATCTTGGTCTAGTCTAGAATCGTGTGTTTTTAAATGCTGTACTGAGCTCTGCTTAGACTTCCATGACTCTGGCTTGCTTCCCAGTATGAGACAGGAGGCAACCCATTGAGTGATTTCATGTAAATTGGCTGAAATTCAATAATCAAAGCTTTTCAAAACGATCCTTGATAGAAGCGGAGTCTAGTAATTCTTGGCTCTCACAGATCTGTCCTCCAACATTCGCTGTGCATCAGGAATGTCAATAAAAATGTGGTAGTAACTATTGGATTATTCATGTTCTGATTCCCTTTTATTTCGTCCATTATCAAATACATAACGGCCAAGCCTTGGGTGCCATAAATCATATAGGTCTGGCTTCCTTCAGTTGCACTTTTGCATTGACATTTAAAACATCTTATCAATCAAAGCACCCTGTATCTGACATTAAACAACAAAGAATAACAAACTGTTGTTTTTGTACCACACTCCTGTTGCAACGGTGTACTACAGTGCAAGGACAATGCAGATCGTATGCCTGCTGTTCAGATTTTTTATTGCTGCTTCTCACACACAGCTTTATGCATCATCTCAGCCGCTGCCGCGCTGGCAAAACCAGGCAGCAATCCAGAGCAGTTACTGGGCTTCAGCCTGTTTATTTTGGAAAAGGAGTGCATCTGCTTTAAAAATATAACAACACTATGATTGGTTACCATCAAATAATACATAATTACAAATATCTCTTGATCTTAAAAAACAACATCCTATAGTGTATATAGTTTCAGTCCTCTCTTCAAGGGTGTGGTTCAGAACATGCATTATCATATAATAACTATATAAACTTAACCACCAAAGACTTTTCTGGATTTACACTACAGAACCTGACAGCCTGCTTGTGCATCTTTCTTTATATAAAAGCTACAGTCAACAAACATTCCCCAAAGCTGGTTGTAAGGGGTTAATTGTGGAATAGTACAGCAATTGAGGTTTGTTATTTGCCTAACAGTATTATTGTTGACGTTATTCTCTGCCAGTAGTAATGCCTAGCACCCACTACATTTCAGGAGAACTACAATATATAATTTGCATTTATCTCATACATATACTGCATGCACCCCTTGCTTCTTCATGAAGATAAAAAAACATTCTACAAAACTATTAAATAATAATAATGATGCATATTATCACAATTGTTATGCATAGTTACCTCACTGTTTTTGTTTGTTTCATTTTGTATCATACACCCACATATTGTATATATATGTTTATTGAAGGCATATGAACATCAGAACACACTGATGCCTAATCAGAGTTAATCACCTCTCAATGTAATGACAAAATTGAATGTCACAACAAAAGCCACTTACATTTTCTCAATGTTCAAAACAATGTGACTTGATATATGTGTCGAAGCTTTACTTCATTTATTGATTTGAAGTTTTCATTTCGAGTTTGCATAAATACTGGCCAGTCAAGCACACGTTCAAAGTTTCGTTTGTATGCATGCAGCCTACTTCCTACAAAGACACAAACCCATATGTGTGTATATGCACACACACATGCATGCATGCATGCATACATACATACATACATACATGCACACGTGCAAAATCACACACATAAATACATACACACACAACCTATTTACCCTTGAAATATTTGACCATATTGCCAAACACTTACCACAGGCATAGCTTGCATGGGCACATGAATAAACAAACACACATACCATTGCTATGTTGTTCTCGAGTGCAGGGGATGCTGATCTTGGTTCAGGTTTGCAGACCCGCACATGTCTCCGCTGCTGGGGGTCAGGGGTGCCGAGGCTCTGCTCTCACCTCCTGCAGGTCGGGTCCACTCTTGCATTTCACATCTGCATTGGAGTTTTAATCAGCGACCCCCTTGTCAAGTGTGAAGACCTCCAGTGAGCTCATGCTTTCTGCAAACCCTTGACTGGGAAACCTCGGGCAGCCGGTGTGACCCAGTAGCGGCTGCGCCTGAGGAGCACAATAGCGCTGCGCAAAGTTTGTCCTCTTACTTCTGCAGCCGCTAAGTCAACCCAAGCCAGCCTTCCCTCCCAGGAGAGGCCCGCTGCTTCACAGTAAAAGTCCTCGGTTGTGTGTGAGGGTTGGTGCCGAGGAAGGCAGCTGTAACCCGAGAACAAGTCAAGAAAAAGGTCGCGCAGGTCTCGTTGCGCAGATTTCCACACTCCTGCGCGGCTCCACCAATGGGATCGGCGGGATTCTGCAGAACTGCGCAGGGCTGCGGACATCTGCGCGACCAAACGCTGTCTAATAACGGAGATCATATCCAGAGCCTTTTTTGGTTAAGCTTTGAGTAGGGTTTGTATTAGTTAACTCAAATCACAAGCCTCTCCATATCAGGATGGTTTACTAGCCCTAGTCTGAACCCAGATCACTGTTGAACATAAAGGCTGGAGTATAGTTTCAATGAATTTGGGGTTGTCATGTTGTCAGTAGCGTTATTTAACGTCACATTTGACAAAAATAGATTAAAATAAATAATGAACACGAAATTGTGTCCTCTAAGGGTTGCTTTGAATTGCATTTGAATTTTAAAGGTCACCTTTTCCCTGGTATTAAAATTCACTCACTTCTAACCTACTGCTAGTTAATAAATGCATCATCAGATACCAAGATGTATTTTATGTATTGATGCAAATCCAAACATTGCAGCAAATACATCGCACGGGAGATTATGCATACGAAACAAGGCTAGTAATTATGTTGCTGAATGCAAGTCGCCTTGCATACAGTCGCATCAGAGACCAAACTGACATTCAATTAAATCACATTACACATTAAATCAGTGCTCCATAACCGTAAATAAGTTTTATATACAACACTGCCCTCTAGTGACACTGAAGCGTTATGACCTGCGTAGTGCTTGCTCTATGAAAGATCAAACCTGATGCGAAATGTTGCATCAAAGATCAAGAACATGAATAAATAACACCAGTTCCTCGACACCTACTCCATCCTAATGGATGTATTGGAAATTAAACTAAATACACTGGATGAGTGAAATAAAGAGTGAGGTTGAAAAGAATGTCACACCCCTAAAAATAAAAACAAAATAATTTCCTTTTTCTTATGTGTGTGGGGTAATGATTTGTAGTTCCCAATGAAGAAAACACTTGTCCATCCCAAACAATTTTAACACTGCCTTTCTTTATTTGGTAGTTATGTAAAATGGCCTCAACAGAAATCCTCACCTGCTCTGCTGATGCAAACTGCAAAGGTTTCCGTTGACTTTCCATCTTGGAGCTGTGCTTCAGCAAAATGCATTTTTGTTCTGCTCTAAGCCTTTCCACAAGGTTCTGGCAACCGTCCCTGCATTTACCAGGGCTGATAAGTTGACTATCCCTGTGGGAACAATTGATAAAGCTATCCCTTATAAAGACTCAAGCTTGGGGTCTTTCACAACTTCAGACAAATACAAAAAAGGGAAATCCACACCAAAACACAAGCCAACATACTTTAGCATTCAATTATTAAAAGGATTCTTGTTAAATTAAATACTCAATACAAGGTATTCATTAATGTACACAGTAGTCACATGTTTTTAGGCAGGCAACCTGACAATCACATGCACTCTTTTACTTAGCATAAAGGGAATTGTAAAAAGAAAAACCAAACCTGACCCTAGACAGTGAGAGTAATGCATTTCAAAATGCCCAGTAGTTTTTTTTTAGTTCACCTGAATGTCGTAGTCATTAATAAACATGTTCATCTAACTTTTGAGCACAAAACAAATTCCAATATGGCAAAACTTTTTGTTGGTTCCTGGGGTTCCCAATATACCAGCCTGCTAGAACATGTCCCTGTTTATTAACAATTGGTTTTAATCCTATGCAATTTCCAAAGTATTTATGCTTGACCTGCACCATTTATCATGTCATGTGTGGAGATGAAAGAATCCCCCATACCAGCCATCTCTACAAGCAACCAAACTCACTACCTTTATAGGGGAAAGAAAATACATATATAAAACAATCCCAATGTAAGGTGGAAATCTAGTGGCTTAATTAAAAGGAAATTAAAATGTAGTTTCACAGTCTCCATAAAATCTCACTGCTGGAAAAGTGCCACTTGGGATCCCCTGCTCAGCTCGCCCCACGCCCTAATTAAGTAATTATCCGCTCATTGCAACTGTAAATTGTACAAAGCCTAAAAGCAAGTCCCATGAGAAACAGCCGAGGAAATTCGTTAATTATACGTTGTCCATGGGGACCTCATACTTCAGACATTTCACAAGAAAACAAGTCACAGGCACATTACCCTTAATGATCATCTACACACACACCTAACTCATGTCTGACTACCAAATTGTACACCAGCCTTTAAACTCTGAAACAAACCTTTTGACATCTCAGCTGTGATTAAAACAATGAAGCTGATTACACAGCCTGGATCTTTGGCCGAGAACCTCAAGATGATGAATGTTCGTAAATGTTCAAGTACATAGGATTTGAGAGAAATTGTGCCAATCGTGTCCTATTTTTGCATTCAGTGTCTTGAAATGCATTTTAATACCCAAACTTTAGGCACCACCAGGTGAGATGAACCTTAGTTTTACTCTTTAATACTGAAAGGAAACTACAGCTCTTCATTTGCAAGAAATCATAAGCTACAATATTTTAACTTTCTGCACATCTGACCTCCCGTTAACAGTGTGGGGTTGATGCACAAGACATGGCCATCAGTGCTCTTAAACCAAAGCAACACTTTCACATACATTTACTTTTTTTTTATGTAAAGCTATAATAAACATTAAGTCACTTGTCCTAGAACAGCAATGTACAAATGTCCCATTAAACAGCCTCATTTTCTATCCAATATACTGAACAGGAACTCAGCTCAGCAATTTTAGAATGGTATAAAAAAGGAAAAACTCACTTAAAAATACCACAAACTACAATTTATTAGCCATATTTTATTGTCAAATGAAGAGTTTATGCCTTTTTCTGGGCTTCTTTTTGGAGCTTCTTCACCTCATGCTTGATGATCTTGTTCCTCTGTAAAAGCACACAAGATGACAGTTAAAATCTGACCATTTAATTAATGCAACATTCACGTCCTGGTGTACAAACTAAAATAAAATTGAAGAATCCACTGAATGTTCCTATCAAACAATACCGAAAGGTAATGGTCTTAAAGGGATCATTAATAATCAATGCTTGGGCAGAAGACATTTAAAAGCCACCCACTATATATTATAGTCTAAGGAGAATAGTGAGTGATAGTGGTTGAGCCACAGGGTCAGAGACACTACACTTGAAATCGGAGAGACTCCAAGGGATGTAAACTTACATCCAAAGAGGTTTCTATACATATAGTAAGAAAGGAAAAGCTTACCATCTTCTTGGCCTTCATCACCTTGAATCGGTCAAAGTCTGTCATTTTGGCCCTCTGTAAGAAAAGAGCAAATGTCAGTCAATGGCAAAGCCCCCGTCTTTTCCCCCCCATTTAAGTCCAGAAAAGTTTTCAAATGCATCAGACACTGTTCAGCCATTTATCAAACTTTTTTTGTAACAGCAGTATATCCATTGAGTTTACTCACTGGAAATAATCAATTATGAAAAGTAGTAAATATACAAACACCACCTGCCCTCTTAAAGAGCTTACAATTCATTACACTGGCATTCAATAAAAACTTCAGCTTTACTGTATTTTAACTGGTTAAAGTGGAAAACTTTGTTAAGAATGATTGTAATATTTTGGTGGGCCACTAATGCATTTAGAAGAGAGGTTAGTTTAATGCAAGTTTGGTTGCTCT